>NW_006434835.1:15862033-15905719 GCF_000325575.1 Pteropus alecto
ATAAAGTGGGGTGTCCGAGAAAGTTGCTGTAGGATAGACTTAATCTGTGCCTTTGAAGGTCCATTTTGTCCATACCCCTTCTTTCATCCTTTTTTCTTGGAATGAAGATGAGATGCCTGTAGGTACAGAAATCATCTTGTGACTGTGAGGACAACAATCCTGAACTAAAGATGGCAGATTGGATTGGGAGGCTCGAAGGGGCCAGGCTCTTGGTTCCTTCTGGAGTCACTTCCCTGGCTCTGGACTGCTGGCTCCAGGTTTTTATTTTTTAACCTGGATTTTCTTACGTGTGACTGAATGCAATCTTAACAAATACAGTAGGTCACAATAGTAGTTCTCAAATTCTGCTGCACTTTAGAATCGCCCAGGGAGCTTTCAAAAAGCTCACCGACGCCCGTACCCAGCACCATCATCGTATCTCTGCAGCATGGTCCCCAGCATCCAGAGGTCTTAAAAACTCTTCGGGTGACCCCAGGATGCCGCCAGGTCTGCGAACCAGTGGGTTAGAGCTTCTTACACTTTAAGGTGCAGAGGAACCCCTTGATTGAGCATGCAGTGGGGCCTGAGAGTCTGCATTTTTAACAAACTTCCTGGCAATGTCGATGCTGCTGGTGCATGGGCCGCACTTGGAGTAAAGAGAGGTTGGAGCCCTGAGCTGGGTCTTTGGACTTTGACTCAGAATGATCGCCACGGCCGTTACCACCACTGCCTCTTTGCGTCTCCTTCTCTTTTTCCTTCTTTTTCTTCCCCCTTCCTGTTCTTCCTTCACTGCTATCACCACCACCTTGATTTACTGAGCAGCTACCACGTGCCAGGCACCAGGCTCAGAGATTCACGTGTGCCATCGCTAATCCTGCTGACAGCTGTGTAAGGTAACACATCTTCTGAGCCCAAAGAGAATTCAGATTTGTCTGGGTATATCCGATGAAGCCTTAGACTTTACGAGTCCCTGGGTATCTATTTGCAGAACTGATTTGCATGACTTTTTGTTTTTGTACTTGAGCTCAAGGAGGAAGGAGACCATTCAAGGGGACCTGGAGACAGGGTGTGAAGGAAGATACAAGGACAGCATGGGAGACAGGTGGTGTCTGGTCCTTGATCAGAACTGGGGCATCCTGTCTCATCTTTTGGGAATGAGGGCATCCTCCCCATTTGTGAGCTGAACGCAATTTAGCTACTGTGCCATGAAGCCTGAAGAGAACCTGCTGCTCTTCTAGTTCCCCGAAGGTTTGGGTATTTTTGTTTGTTTAGCTCTGGGAACATCCTTTGGGACATCTGCCCAGCCTATACTTTACCAACTCTGAGAAGCGTCCCCAACCCCAGCAGTGGGCCTCTTCAGTCATGTTTGTTTCTGTGACTCTGCTTCATCTTTGCTGTGATTCATTGGACAATGCTGGTCACCCAACCAGGAGCAGCTAGATCACTGGTTTGGCTGGGCCAATCAGCATCTCCTGAGAAAATGGAAATGAGAAACAGAAATGCTTGTAGCTAGTCAGAGTGAAGCCCGCAGGCCATGTTGGGGGGCAGGGCAGTCATTTTGGACCCATAGGCACAGAAGAATCCAAATCAGATCTGCAGAAAGAGAAGGAACACAGAGAGAAGCAGAGATGAGAGACTGGGCAGCCACGGAGAGAAAAGGAGAAAAAGAGAAAGTGTCTGTCTCGCTTCCTTGACCACCTGCCAGCTGCATTCTGGTCCCTCAGGAGGCTTGCTTCAGTCTTGCCATGGAGTGTCAGACCGCTTGTGGTGGACAAACCAGAGCCTTCCTCCCCCTATGATCTGCACCTCTTGGTGTTCACGTTTTTATATAATCCACACACCCCCTTTAGTGTGGACAGGAACTGTGATTATTTCTAACTAATAGACTAGCAAGAATGATGGGCAGTCACTTCCGTGATTGCGATATATAAGACTCTATCTTGCTGGCACGTTGGCTCAAGAAACTCCCTGGCTGTCTTTGAAGAAGCGGTGGCCATGTTGAGAGGCCCACGTGGTAAGGAGCACAGACAGATCAGCCTCTGGAAACTGACTGCAGCCTCCAGCCAAGAGCTAGCAAGAAGCCAGGGCTCTAAGTTCTATAAACAGGAGGAAATGAATTCTGCCAACACAGAGTGACCTTGTAAGTGTATTCCTCCCCAGTCAAGCATTCTCTGGGTGAGAATGCTTGATTGCAGCTCAGCCAGAACCTTGATTGCAGCCTTGTGAAACCCTAACGAGAGGACCTGACTAAGCCGTATCTAGACTCTTAACCCACAGAAATTGTGAGACTACAGTGTGTGTCATCTAAAGCCACTGAGTTTGTGGTAATTTATTGCACAGCAATGGAAAACTGATTTACTGCTGCTCTTCATCGGTTGCCTTTTACACAGGTAAGTTCCTGTTACTTGCAACACGAAGACCCTTGGCTAGGTCAAGAGCACCCAGCCTGGGCCAACATTCTCCAGCCAGAAGAACCGTCCCATCCAGAAATGCACTGACAGGAAATGGAAGAAACTAGAGACAGCACAGCAAGTATTCTGTGGTGGAAGCACAGCGGCTGCGTTGAAAACTTCCTGGGGACCCCCAGAAGTACTTGGAGTGAGGAGGGAGGAAGACTAGTGGGTGGGAGGGCGGTGGTGGGAATCCTAAGCCAACCAAATTGGGGTAAGTGACTTCATTTGTACTTAGCCTGCTTGAAGTTCACTGTAAAAGTGTGTCCCTATCAAATTTAGGACATTTGGGGCCATTATTTCTTCAACCATCTTTTCTGCCCTGTTCTTTCTCTCATCTCTTTTTGAGACTCTAATTTAATATATGTTAGACCTTTCCGTTGTCCTACATGTCCCTGAGGCTCTGTTATTTGTTCTTTTGATACTTGTCTCTGTTCTTCAGATTAGATTATGTAACCATTGATCTAGCTTCAAGTTTTCTGACTCTTTTCTCTGTCATCTTGATTCTCCAGTTAAGTCTGTCCAGTGATTTTTTATTTCGAATATTTTATTTTTCAGTCCTATATTTTCATTTGATTCTTTCTTATAGTTTCTATTTATCTGCTGAGAATTTCTGTCTTTTCATTCATTGTAAGCATAGCTCCTTTTACGTCATCGGGCATGGTTATAATAGCTGTTTTGGATTGTTTCTCGGACATTGTAAGTAGTTTGTTGTGGTAATTCTAGATTCTGTTATATTCCTCCAAAAAGTGCTGAATTTTTGGTTTTAGCAGACAATTGGGGGGACTCAAAACTGCAAACCCTGTCCCATAGGGACCTTGTTAACATGCAATGGCAGCTCAAATCACAGTCCAGTTCTTTCATCCTTACTTGAGCTGTTTTGAGTCTGCCTTTATACAGATGGTTTAAAGGCCAGAAAGAGACTTGGGCGTGGTTCATACATAAAATCTGGCACCCTTTTTCTGGCTTTCTTCTTTCCTAGACTCTCTCCTTTTCATTTTTTCAGGGGAAAAGTACCCCCCAAACTCTCTAATTCTTCAAGTCAGAAAGAGTGCAGAGTTTCTGTCAGACATGCATGATGTCACTCACTGAAGCCCACCTCCAGGCTAAAAAAGTTAAACAAACAAAAACAAACAAACAACAAACGTGGCGGGAAAGGACCATGCAATACCACTTCCTTCTTCCAAGCTGTCTCTAGAACCTGTCTGGTTTTGGTAGCTTTCCAGTGCCATCAAGAAATTGCTTATTATATTTTACTTAGGGTTTACGATCACTATCTGTGGAAGCAACAGTGTGATCCGAGCTTACTCAGCCATTCTCGGCTGAGGAATCTGTGATTTCATTTGCGTTTATACTGGATACTGAGCCTGAGGATATGTGGGAAGCAAACATATCATTAAGTCCTTTTTTATAGATGAGAAAACTGAGTCCTCACAGGTCCATTTGGCTTAAAACTCTTCCACTCCATCCTAGCCTAGTCTCTTGGGTGAAGCAAGAATAAGCTGACGTCTACGGCGTGGAGACAGGGGAGGAGCTGGCGGGAAGAGAAGGCACGTGAGATTCCGAAATATAGAAGCTTAAAAGAACAAGTCCTTTGGGGTTCAGGAATTGTCACAATGAGGGTAAAGCCGTGCACACGGTCTGTCTGAAGCCTTCCCAAGATGTCTTTCTTTCCTTTCCTTTTGATTCCTTTTGAGAATTCCAGGTATCCCAGCTTTGCTAAGAACATGGGTTAGTTTTGCAGGGCCTTATGGCTACCCGAGACAAAATCAGAGACCGAAAAATGTCATAGGACCTCAGAGATGATCTCTCTCAACCCCTTTCGTTTAAAAAAGTGAAATGATTTGCCCAAGATTGCTCAGCCATTTAATGGCTGAGTTAGTTTCAGTGTTCAATCTCTTAAATTCTGTGAAACAAGCGTAACTTCTTTATACTCATAATGTAGTCTCTGTCTATCCGCCCATCTATCTACCTCCCGCCTGCCCGCACAATCATGAAATATCAACACCAATGGCTCCATTTGCCTCTGATGACATGGAAGAGAATGTATCAATCTATTGGAATAGTAGTTCTCAATCCTTTTTTTAAAAAATCTACAGTTTTTGAGAAACACGATAATACCTTTAAATACCCAAGTAAACCCCAATTAATAGTCTCCCGCCAGTGCATTAATGTTGATGGATTCCAGATGTGGCATTTGCTCTATGGCACTTCTGCCCTCATCACGCAATCTCCCCCAGCACCCACCGTAGATGCGAAAGGCATACTCGATCTTCAGGCTGGGGCAGGCCTGCTCACTGAACACAGACGCCATGCCCAGCACGTCCTCGAAGGAGAACACGTCGTTGTGGGAGAACACTCTGCAGATTCGGTCTCTGAAGGGGTTGACCTGTGGGTAGGGAAGAGGGGGAGGAAGAAGTTTCAATGTCAGGTTTGTGCCTCCCTGGGCCTCCGTCATCTTCCCAAAGTACAGTGTCCTGAGTTTGAGAAGGAAATAACCTAACTACTGGAGGAGATGCTAAGTCAGTGAGCCAGGACCCTGGGTGTGATAGACGGTACCTGGGATGAGGAATCGTGCTTAAGATCACCTCAGCTCCTCCCGCACACACCTTCCAAAGGCGCATTTTTCGTTGTGTTATTCTTTTTGACGGCTACTAACTTTTCTCCGTTTTATGTGTAAAACTTGGAGAATACAAAAAATTGTGTAAAGAATGGGGCAAAAAATTTTCGTAATCCATTCCCCAGTGTTAACCACTGTCAGCATACTGATGTAGAGGTTAGACATACCTGGGTTTAAGTCCTAGCTTCACTATTTGCTAGTGAGTGACCTTAGTTTTGACAAATGACATAATCCCCCAGAGGCTAAGCTTTCTCATCTACAAAGTAGGGTGGGTAATACTATATCTACCTAATCGGTTTGTTATGAGGATTAAACGGGATAGTTTTAAAGTTGCTAGTGACTGATAAATACCTCTTCACAAATGGTAGCTATTAGTTGTTACCTAACTACTACAGATATTAACAATTTTCACTTTTAAACTAAACTGTTTCTCAAATTAGAGCCCCACATAAAGAAGGGTCATGTGATTTTAGGGACTCCTAGTTTCCCGAACCTAGGCCTGGCCAGGGTTATGCATGAGAGGACCCTTCTGACATTGGCACCACAAAGTTCTGAGCAAACACCCCAGCCACTTCCCTTCCGGCTCAGAGGCACCTTACTAATGCTGCCTTGTTACTGTCCTCCAGCCCCCAGGAACAGGAGGTTGGGTGGGCTGTGGGGTGGAGGAGACGGGCAGATCTAATGAGAGTTAAAAGGGAAACTGCACAGAACAATCTTTGAAATCTTTCAAAGTAGCACATTCATCTTTGGCACACCCCTCCTCCCATTTTCTGTGCCCGTAATCTACCATGACTTTCCCAGCCCCCAGTTGCTCAGGGTCCCAGCCATAGCCTGTTCTAAACTCACCTGCCTTATGTCAGATTTTATCAGACTCCAGCTTTGCTCTGCTGTTCTAAAATGACTCCAATCCCTCCCTCACCCCCAACCAAAATTCCCTTCCCTTCAATGCACTTCAGCTAATAAAGCTATTTGATTCCATGAATTCGCACAGATGATCTAATGGCCAATAGTTCCTCAACCTTCCAAATTTTTAATTAGATGAAACAAATCTCTGGTTGATTTTTCTAGTCCCCTTTTCACTGACGAGGTATCTCTTCAGGCCTTGTGCGAAAGGGTTATCTCCTCTGCTGCAAGCACTCAATGGCTCTATCGCCTCCCTCATGGACATGTGAACTCCAGCCCCAGCCTCTAAGGACCTATATTCCCTTATCTAACACTCCTTAGGATTGCCCCAGCATTAGCCAAAGCTTAGCTTTCTGGTTCTGATTTCTTCATTTTTGGCACATGAAAATTTATCTTTCATTTCTCTTAAGCTCAGCTACATATTAAAATCTATGGTTTACTTTTATTTGGTATTCCTATGCATTTGAGGTAGGAAAGAGAACATTCTGTGTCACCTAACATGGCCAGGTAGCTCTCAAACTTTAATGAGCATACAAGTTACCTGAAGTCCTTGTTAAAAAAACATGAATTGTGAACTCCCACCCTCAGAGATCCTGTTTTAGAAGGTCTGGGGTAAAATTTGGACATAGAGACACACACACAAGGAGAACAGCATGTGAAGATGAAAGCAGAGATTGGGGTAATGCTTCTACAAGACAGATATTGGGGTGAAGCTTAGGAACGCCAAAGATTGCTGGAAATCCACCAGAGGCTAGGAGAGACGCAAGGAACAGATTCTCCCTCACAGCCTCAGAAAGAATCAATCCTGCCGATGCCTTGATCTCGGATTTCTGGCCTCCAGAACTGGAAGACAATACATTTCTGTTGTTTAAGTCACATCGTTGTGGTACTTTGTTATGCAGCCTTAGCGAACTAATACTCCCAGGAATCAAAGGTGTAAATAAGATCCCCAGGTGACAGGGTTAATCTCATATATGTCTGTGTATATATAGGAGTGGCCAGGGTCCAGCAGAATCTGGGCTGCCCTGCTAGAACCTCCAAACAAGCTCCTGCTCTCTCTGGTTCCTCCATCTTTTCACTCCCCCTCCCCCTGCCCAGAAATGCTGGGTTTGACTGTCTCAGATGAATGCTAATAAGAGTTATCTACTGTGATGTGTTCCAGGTCACATGTACCTAGCTAAGTGGCTTTACAGATTACTTTGTCAAATTTTAACTCAATTAACTCTCACAAATGGATAGGTGGCTTAACAAGATTGCTGCAAGGAAACCACAACTGAAGATAATGCCTGAAATGCAAATGCAAGTGAACAACAAGAAAAAGTCAGGGTAGATATCTCTCCTACTTGAAACACACGTTCTCTTCTATGAGATAGAAACCATTGAGAATCCAGTCAGACAGAACAAGTACCAGCTTCAATTTTCTTGTCCTACACTCAGACAAGTACAAGGCAGATCAACGAGCTCACTGCCTAAGAACACAGCCAACCAGGGAGCGAGGCACCAATCTTCCCTTCCCTGGGGACCACCCCCATTACTTGGTTTGGCTGGTAGTGAGGTAGGTGGGGGGATGATTGCCAAGAAGCCAATCCACTCCCTTCACTTAGACCCATGTCGCATGACTCTAATCTCTAGACACACACACACACACACACACACACACCCCTTGTCTTATAGATTTGGGGAAGGGGGCAGTTGGTGTGGTAGCTGCTGGGAACAGTACCTAGAACACAACATGGTGACCACAGATACTGTTGGAAGATGTGTAGAATATATTGCTGAAGATGTAGAGAAATAAGCATTAAGAACAAATTTCACACTGTTAAAGGTTTGCTAAATAGTTGGAAAAAAAAAAAAATACAGATGATTCCAACACGTTTTTCCGAGATTCCATTTCAGTAATGAAATACACGAAGAACCACGTTTCTGGGAGGCACTAAGGGAGAGAGGTGATATGGACTGAACAGTACATTGCTTCTTTAATACAAATATCATTTATGGGGAAAATTGTCTGAGTGCAGTCACTGATGGAGTGGCTGCTCCATGGTGAAAGGGTAGGGTGAGCGGACGTGAAACTGTAAAACTAGTTCCCTGTGAAATTTCCTGCAGACTGCTGCTGTCAAGAATTAAACCCAGAAGTACACAGAGTACCACAGGATGCACTGACATGGCTGACATGGTTAGTTGTTTTTTTTTTTTTTTTTGAGTTTAAAATATAGTACAACTTATATAATGATTTGTAATCAGAGGGAAGTAACTATGAAAATCTTTTGAACCACTTGAGGTTTGCTTGGTTCTCTCTCGGCAGAGCACATAAAATTAACCATCCAACTTAAAGAGGAGCTATACGCGTTTCTTGTACAAAAAGATGAGTGTTTCGAATATGCTGAGCATTTTATGATGACAAGTGGCGGTTGGCAGTTGGCTGCCTAGTGGATAGCTGCCAAAAAAAAAAAAGAACTCAAATCCTTCTGACTCTTCAAGGTAAAGGTGATTCATTTTAACAATGAGTAAGAAAGTCTTTTCTTTTCCAAAGAAACTCATGCTTTGGAGAGAATATTTTGAAAATGAGATTTTTTGTTGTCGAAAACATGTCACCTATAAAAATGCTTGTAGCTACATACCTGAAAATATTCGAAACATATTTTTCTAATCTGTTTGAAAAATCATCCAAATGAAGAGTGTCAGTGGATTTTGAGTCCATTTGTTAAAAATACAAAAATGCAATGTTTTCCATTTAGCTTGTGAAGAGCCACTGACTGACATACGAGAAAATGAACATCTACCATCTTAATTTCAATAAAAAGCCTTTAATTGGTGGAAAGGATTGATAATGAGTACCATAATTTAATACAGCCAATGATACATCCTTCTCTTTGGATCAGCTATGACAGCCATTAAAAAGAAACCTAACTAGAACCAGACCTCTAAACGGCTCTATCTCAAAGTGTGAAAGCAAGATTCAAAGAATAGCGAAGTATATCCAATCACATTGCTTTCCCTTACACTGTTGTTATCGATTATAAGCAAACAATAAAATTGTGAGAGGAGGAAATTTTATTGTACATAAAAAAAGAAAATTTATTCTTAAAACATTTTTATAATCTTTAGTTTTTAATTTTTTGTTTTGCATGTTTATATGTTAACATCTTGGTATTGTAGTAAAGGAACATACTTTATAAATAAATATGTGTATATTATGGGTACACGTCCCACATTTTTTATTGCTGGGGATACATGATTAAAAGTGTCTGGCTGTCTCTGACCTAGACTAACCCCCTCAGATCACAGATATGAAAATGTGGCCCTGGGGAAGGAGAGTGACTTGTCCAAGGTCACTCCGCCTAAGACCCAGATCTCCTAAGTCTACCCAGCACTGTTTCCACCACGGTGACTTGTGGCAAATAATCATCAAAGGAAAAGGCGGTAATGAAGGCAGAACATGTGACCATTAAAATGGGGGAAATTTTGGAAATGGAATCCTCTTAAAATTCGTACTTTAATTAAAAAAAATTTTTTTTGACACAAGGTGCAAAAACAGAGCCTTGATTTAAGTCAAAAGAAGTGGCTCCCGCCTATGAGAGCTCTGTGTCCGGTGGGTAGTGACTGTGGATACAAATGTGAGAAACACTGGAGGAGGATTGAAGCAAATGCTGTGGGAGGGAAAAGCCAAGAGGACAAGGTCAAGGCCACCTGGAGCCATCGCGCTGGGGGAACTGGCAGAGGAGCCGGAGTGAGGGGTGGGGGACTCTGTTCCCGAGAGGGCCAGGTCACCAGAGCTGTTTCCATGCCTTAGGCCCAGGGGTGGCTGGTGCAGTTCTCTGTGAGGCCTGGAGGGCACCTGGGTCTGTCTGTGTTCCCACAATGGCAGCTTCCCTCTCCCCAGGCTTCCTGCTTCATCACTTCAGGGAGTGAGATCCCAGAGCAAAGACTGGCCCTATGATGAGGCGCCGTTTGCACAGGTGCAGCTCAATGCAAAGAAAGCCCAGCCGTGCCACAGGGAGAGTTTCTAAGGCCCTAGGAGATGCTGCCTCCTTGCCTCGCCCTGCTGTCTATCCTGAGCTAACGCCAGCTCAGCCGATGTCCCCGGCTCCAGTCCAGCCACCAGCAGACGGAACAGCTGGGAAGAGGCAGGGGAGGGAGTGAGGCTCATCAGTGATCACAGTTCCAGTTTACTATATTCCAGATTTTTGTGACTATTACTCTAACGATCTGAAATCTGAACCAATAAATTTTGGGACCTATCCAGGAAGCTATAATCTGCATTAAATTTCACACTCATTTAGAAGTCTTCAATCTTCCAGAGGAGGAAGAAGATGACAATTGACAAAGCAACATTTTCCTTTGAAGAATAGCATGTACCCTAGTGTGAAGGCGTTCTGAACAAAAGAATATAAACATGTCAGTGTAGAAATTTATACAGGTAACTCAGTAGTGCAATCTCCATCTACGCATGCTAAAACTAAAGAAGATGAAAATAAACTCAAATGCTGGGGATTTTTTTTTTGGAAACAGAAACCACAGTTTGTTGACAATAAAAAAATTGCAGTCCCTGCCAAAAAACTGAGTTTTTTTTTAAAGATCTTCTCAAAGTTATTGAACAAGAGATTTGATTTGAAGATTAAAGTCAGAAAGAAAATATTTGGACTTAGCTTAAAAATATCTCCTCACCATTTATCCAACTAGCGCATAGTCAAAAAGAGCTTTTTACAGTTGCTGGAAAAAATTCACACAAAAATACGCTAGTGACTCAGTAATGACATCATTGACGCACTTTGATTTTTAAGATCTCATTTTGTTAAAAAAGATCAAACAGTACTATTGCATTTTAAATTTCTCGTTGCTAATGATGCTTTCTTAACTTTTAGTGTTTGTTATTTTTGAATAATGCTTTATTTTTGTTCATTTTGTCTGCTATGAATTCTTTTTTAAATGGTATGATTAATGTTTATATTTAAAATTTTTTAAACAGATGGAAAGCACCTGTCAAGGAAAGGAGTGGATGGAGTTGTCTAGTGGGAGGGCTACATAAGAGGCCAGCCCCTCCTAGGTCCTGAATGGAGGCCTCAGGTTACTGAGGCAGGTGCTCACTGCGCGAAGTGCTGCCTGAAAGACCCCTCATAGTTGTGCAAGATTGGGTGAGCAGATCCCTTGTTCCGTGAGAAGGATGTAACAAAACCTTTTGCGTTTTAGTGGCTTTAAAAATTTCCCTCAGATACACCATATTTATAGATTGGAAAGTTCAACACTTTTTAGATGTTGATGCTTCCTAAATTGCTCTGCAGAGTTAATACGATTCTAGTTAAAACCTTCTAGCTGATGTTTTTGTAGAAACTGACAAGCTGATAGGAAAATATAAAGGGCCAAGAACAGCCAGGGTAATCCTGAGAGGAACAAGGCTGAAGTACTTACACTACTAGATCAAGATCTATGCTAAAGCGTTAGTAATCAATACAGTGTGATATTGGTGCCAAGACGAATAGACCAATGTCCATAACAGAAATTCTAGAAACAGACCCACACGTATATGGCTACCTGATTTAAGACACAGATCACATTGCAATGGAGTGGGGGAAAGGAGGGCTTGTTTAATAGGTGGTAGTAGATTTAGTAGATAGGCACATGGGATGCTCTACAGAAATACCTGGCCAGTGCTCTCCCTAAAATTATGATAGGCTGTTATAGAGATGCTCTCACCGATTAGAGGACACTAGGAAATATGAAGACTGAGTGCAATATGGGATCCTGGAGTGGACGCTAGAACAGATAAAAACCGTAAGTGAGAGAACTGATGAGATCCAAACAAAGTCTGTAATTGAGTTAGTAGTGCTCCACTGATTTTAATTTATTATTAGTTTTGATAAATGTACCATGGTTATGTAAGAAAGGTATACAATACTTGCCTTAATAAATCTTGAAAGCAAGCCTTAAAAAGATTAAACTCATTCCAAGTAACAAGACTACATCCAAGAATAAAACTTAATAACATTTAAATGAATATAACAAAACCGAGCACCTAAAAATATCAAAATTACAATGTTTAGCAGCCAATAAAAAATTACCAGTCATGCAAAAAGTAGGAAAATAATAAAAAAAACTAGTAGAAAAGTCAATTAATAGGGACAGACACAAAAATGACATGACTGATAGGATAAGTGGGCACAAATATTGAAACAACAATTATAAATACAGTATATATGTTTAAGAAAGTAGAGAAAAGCATGATGAGAAAAAACTATAAATTCATAGATTCAAGAAACTCAACAAAATCCAAACAGAAGCAATTTGGAGAAAACCACTCCATGGCACAGCATAATCAAATTGCTATAAACCAACTGTAAAAAGAAAATACTTTCCAGAAGTCAGAAGAGGTGGGGACACACATATATAGAGAGGAATGAAGACAAAAATGACACCAGATTTCTTGTCGGAAACTAAGCAAGCCAAAAGACAATGGAGCAATATTTTTAACTCTCTGAAATAATATAAGCTCTCATCCTATTTTCTATACCCAGCAAAAATATCTTTCAAACCTAAAGGCAAGAGACTTTTTCTCCCCCATACAAACAAAAGCTGAGTAAATTCATTAGCAGCAGACCAGAGCTACAAAAAATATTAAAAGAAATTCTTTAGGGAGAAAGAAAATACCAGAAGGAAACTTAGATCTACACAAAATAATGAAGAATATCAGAAATGATAAATATGTGAGTAAATATAAAAAGATCTCTTTTTCTTATTTTAAATCCTTTCAAAGAGACAAATCCATATACATAGCTGGAGATTTTGACATCCCTCTGTCAATACTTGATAGGAGTAAAATGAAAAATTTTTAGAAATATAAAAGAGAAAAAGACTATCAACCAACTTGACATTTTATTGAATACTCTACCCAACACAGTAATATGCACATTTTTTTCCAAGTGCCCCTGGAACATTTACGAAGATAGACTACCTGCTGGGTTATAAAGCAGGTCTCAGTAAATTTAAGAGGATTTAAATCATCCAAAGTATGTTCTCTGACCTCAACCAAATGAAATTAGAAATCAATAACAGAAAGATATCTTGAAAACCCTCAAAGTCAGAGAAATCACAAGGAAATTAGAAACTAACGAACTAAATGAAAATGAAAACACAACATATCAAAATGTGTGGTATTCGGTGAAAGCAGTGTGTTCTACAGGAAAAGCATTGAGTTGGTGGGAGTTGGTCACCGGGGGAAAAGAGAGTCAGGAATTCAGGTCTCTTGGGCGGCAGTGTCCATTCCGACTCTGTGCTCCTGGGCTACTTGCCTTTCGAAAGTGGCTGTCCCCGAGGACATGAAAGAACTTGTCACCAGGGGTGGTGGCTTGGAAATTAGAGTTGTATGGAGTTTCTGGGCTGAACAGAGAACAGATGAGAGTGATGTCGCTTTAGGGAAGGCTTCTCTTCCTTCAACCCCATTGCCCAGAAGTCAATCTCAAGTTCTCAGTCTGGACCCAGTCATCCTTCAACACTGGAGTAACTTGACCAGAAGGTGGCAGTGTTGAGTTGAAGTCATTCAGTCAGTTCTCCAACCCAACAGAACTGAGCACCTACTATGTGCAAGGCATTGGGTTAGACTATGACTGTCTTGAGGGTGTGACAGGATAGATACTTCCATGCTGTTTTGCAAAGAGAGGAAACTAAAGCCCTATGAAGGGGGATGCAAACTCCTAATACAGTGTTTTGTATACAGTGCACTTTTGACTCCATCGGATATTAATTTTTTCCAAGAAAATGTCTTAAAATCACAGGGTTTGAAGCATTAGTACCCTATGTCCCATGCCCCTGCCAGTTGGCTGCTGCTCAGAGAACAATCAGCAGAGCTGAAAGAGGTGGCTTCTTCAGCTAGGGATGAAAGACATGCACGTAACCTGAACTTCGAATCCTTGTAGCAAATGCGTAAGGCAAGTTACTGTGTGCCCGGCACTGAACGAGGTCGTGGAGCCCCCAAATGATGGAGGCACCACCTCTGCCCTCTGTGTATACTTGGCCTGGGCATTGACAGAAGTGGCTTCAGATACAGGCAGAGTAGAAGTCTCTGAATTTAGTACAAGCAAAATGAAATGACAAGAGCTAGGACAGGGTAATGTTACTGGAAGGTAGGACCGACAAAATGCTCAGAAGGAGAAACCAACCAGGGAACAGAGAAATGGCAGAGCCAAGGGCAGATCAGGCAGGTAGCATGAGGGATAAGAAATGCACTTAGGTGAACGCACTCCCTCAATTGGCCAGGCCCCAGAGGCATCCTTCCCACCAGTTGTTTATAAGAAAGGAATGGTCTCTGTCTTTTAGATGTTCGACCTTCCTGAAGTCTAAAAACAGAGAGGCCCGTGTAGGAGCTGTCTTCTAGTGACAGATGGGTTGGCAGGGACAGGCTGAGGATGTGTCCTGCCGGCAGCTGAAGGCGGATAGCTAATGGAACAAGTAGAGAAGAAAGGCAGTAAAAACGTTAAATATTATTAAACATCCACGGGACCATGTGGCCTGAACCTGGCTCAGACCCACCAAAGCAATCTCTCCTCAGATTCTAGGCCTGTGGGTACCTGGTATTGCCCCAATGAATCTTCCAGAAGAGCTACCTATTAGTACAGAGAAGCTCAGGGGACTGCAGGCCTGAGTTTTCAGGGATGGCCCAGGAGCCCAGCATTGTGCTTAGGGATGCTGGAGGTGGGCAGTGGAAGGGGCAGAGGCTCTGAAGTCAGGCTGACTCTAAAAAGTTAGTATAATAAGTTTTTATTCGACATCTACGAGGTTTTGCTATCTTGCAGCTTTTGAGATTTAGACAGTCTCAATTTTTCAGTAGTACAACTTGCCCAGACAAAAAAGAAATAGAAGAAAAAAAGGAACCAAAAAGACCAATTGTCTCCTCACTTGTTTATCGAATCTATTACAGAAGAAACAAAATTTACTCATATTATAGATAAGTATATTTGCATTTATATGTTATCGGTTTTAACAGCTTGGGATCAATTCTACAGTGTCTGACAGCACATTAAACAATATTATATTCCCAGGTAACAAGAGTAAGCACAAAAGAAAGCTGTGTGACCCTGGGTAGATCGTTGAGCTTCTTCTTTTTCTCATCTGTAAAAATAGGCAGAATCATCATTTTGCTCATGGGTGTTTACGGGGATTGAACGAGATCATATTTGCAAAACTCCTGGCACTGGCAGGCCCTCAGTCAGCATAGCTGCCATTAGTAATCCCACACCTTAAATTCACTGTCTTCCCATTAGCATCACCAGCAACCCAGGCACCCGCAGAGCAATAAACCGAACTTCCAAGTAGAATTGTTACCTGGGCAAACAGGTTGCCAAGAGCTCACCCTGCCTGCCAGTAGACAGCAGAAATGTCAGTCTGGCTCCAGTGGGTACCTGTAGCCCAGCATTTCCTCAGGTTCAGCTGCTGACTGTGGCCAGAGGCACCACCTCCCTGTGAAATCTGCAGGGGAATCTCAGGAAAGCAAGAAGAGGGTATGAAGGGGGTTGACGTGTGAGTGCATAACTTCGTTTTGCAGCTGAGGACAGTGAATCACAGAGAAGCTAACACACCAGCTGTGTGTCTGAGTCCTACAGAGACCTTTAATCAAAATTCACTTAATCCCACCCTGGGCTTTCTGAGCAGCACCTTGAGGGGTGGGGTCCAAGAATCTGTGTCTTAGCAAGCTGCCCAGGTGGTTTTTATGTAGCCAAACCTTAGACGACACTAAGCGACCTAGTCAAAGTCACAATGGTAACAAATGGCAGAGACATGACATCAGATGCTGCACACACACACCCACTGTCCCTCCAGGACACAGCCTCTTACCCAGCAAAGACATGGGCTGCGCAGGAGGAGATGGTGTACAGCATTGGCAACTTCTAGCCTCACCCCAGGGCAAATGCCCAACCTGAAAACATTGGTTTCAAACAGACACATCACAAAGCTTCCTTCTGCTCCCCCAGCTCCCCTCCTCCATGCATCCCTCCAATCCCACAGCCTACGGCCAGGTCCTGCAGAGGCAGGCGGGTTACATCACCCCAACCCGCATGGGGCCCTCCCTCTTTCTCTCTGTCATTGCCCACAGTCAATTTTCCGCCTGTGACAAACTGTCGCTCCTACAAACATGTCCTTTCGCTGCCTCCCCTCTCACTTCCCGCTTCCAATTTCTGTCAGATTTATTTAGGAAATGTTCCCACTGACCGCACTAGCCAGTCTGATGAAAACCGCTGTTCCCGGAGCACCGAATAAAGAGCTGCTGTTGAATGAATGACTCTGGTTCAATCCTACAGCTTTGTTGTTTTATCGAATGACGAGGAGAATGAGAAAAAGAAAAAAAAAACCCTGCATCTGGGGAGATGGGTCTTACGAGCGAGTGGAAAGACCCTTCTGCTCCTGGAGACTGGGATGGAGAGAGGAGCTCTCTGCCCAGTGGAGGAGGGAGAAGTGGGGGCCCCTGGAGCTCCCCGAGGAGGTGGATACAAATGTTCCAAGATGGGCGTCTTCCTGAGACCCACCTACCCCCAACCTAACCTTCAGCAGAGCCAACTCCACCCAAGTGCATACGGGGTTTGGCATGAGTGGAGTTTTGTGGAAATCAGTGAAGAGGTCAGGGTTTGGTTCGGGTTCCTAGGAAGCGAGGCAGACTTGCAGGAGAAGAGGCAGAAGGGACACAGGGAGACATAAGAGCCCCTCTTCCTTGTCCCTCACAGGCTCTCTCCGCCCCGCTCCCGCCCCAAATAAAAGAACAGAAGAATGAGGGAGAGCTCTGTGCTCCCGCAGGGCACAGAATCAGAGGGAAGGCAGTTTACAGCTATTTCGACTTAATTTTTCGGGGCAAGAAGTTCCCCAGATGCATTTTGTTCTCCCCGAGTATTGCTTTCTCCATTTTAATGCTGTTGCCCCATGAGCAGCATCTACTTGTGGCTCAGGCTGGGTGCCTAACAACAGTTTATACATGTCTTCTGTGGAAAAAGCAAACAACGTTTCGAAGAGCCCATATAAAAACTGTTAAAACACAGCCTGTACCTGTACTTTAAAGGCAGTTTGTGCAAAGCAGGAAACTGTGACTAACGTGATGAGGTCACCCAGGGCAGCCCAAGCACGGGACAGCTTAGGGAACTGCCCAGGACCGAGCTCCTCTGCTTCTCACGGGAGCAGCAGGGCCTCCCGTTTCCAGCCTGCTGTTTATGAGCTGCTTTCCTGTCTTTAAGCAGGAGGGCTTCTCAGATGGTGTTGGGGCTGCTTTGCAGCTGTTTGGGGACACCCACCCTAGGGCATCCTGGGAACATGTTCTTCTGTGAACTCTGTAGGATGTATATCTTTGCCTCAAGACAACAATTTCTCTTTTATCAGCACATCTAAGCAACAACAGTTGATCTATTTCTCCCTTCACTTTGCATCAACTGATATAAATTGAAATGCGCTCACACCACAACTCAGTCACCAAGAGCACATGCTCGCTCACGCTCTCTCTCTCCCTCTCTCTCCCTCTCTCTCTCTTGCCCAGTGACTCTTTAAACACTACAAAGTCCAACTGTTTCAGTCCCCGCTGTACAAGAGCATTGAAACTTTTGAACCCCCGCCCCGCCGCCCCACCGCAATTCCTATTCTTGTCTTTCCCCTATATCCTGAAAACAGAACACCGACCTCATCAGGCCGCCCTTGACTGCTAAGGGCCTCACCAGCCAGCCATGATTCATCATTACCTAGGCATTCAGTAAGTGCCTACTGCCGGCCCAGACCTCTTAGGCGCCACCCCTGAATCATATGTATGCTTTCTCTTGGTCCCAAGGGGGATAGGCAGGAAGGAGAGGAACTGGAGCTTGCTAAACACTTACTATATATCGGGGACTGTTCCAGCCACAGTCGCTTGTGCTATCACCATTCATTCTTTACGTTCACCCAAAAGGTAGATTTCAGTAAGTTCATCGTATAAAGAAAACTGAAGAGCACAGAGGTTAAATAACTAAATAAGACCGAGAGCAGGAACTTGATCCCAGGTCTGTCTGATCTTCAGACACGAGCTCTTTGCTTAGAGTATGTTCCAGGAAGATGCTGCATCAACATGGGGGCAAAAAAATACATCCGGAGGTGTCGGGCTCCTGGTGTGCAGGCGGGTCTAGGCTGAGTGCCAAGGAACGTGCTATGATTGGTGGCGATGCCAGCTCAAGGAGAACCAAGGAGAGGAGTGAAAAGTGTCCTGTGATTCCTGGCATTTGCCGGGACAATGGGGGGTGGGGGTGGGGGTGGCAGAGTGAGCCAATGCTGGGTCACAGGAGTGATGTGGAATTCTGTACCCTGGTCCACAGCAGCTCCCTCCAGGATGGTACCAAATGAATGGCAGTATGGGAGGAGGAGGCCCAGGGCTGGAGCTGGCCACAAAGTCAGCAGGAGAAGCTGGGAGAGCTGATGCAGCCCAGGGCTTCTGGCGCCAGCAACGCTACAGCCCCTGCAGCTCAGGCACAACACACGCACAAGTGTCTACTGAGAAGCCACATGCGCAATGACCTTTATGCACCTATGTCGACTTGAAGAAAGGTCTCTAGTAACGTGTCACATGGCCTTATCTTTTATCAGTGACTTGGACTAAAGATATTTAAGAGCCCAGGTTTTTTTGTGCTTTTTTCCCCCCTCCTCAAGGCATAAATGTTTTTCTCTGTTGCCATATAGTCAGTATTATTGTCATTTTAATGGTTCTATAATTCAAAATGCGGATGGCCCTGTCTTTCTAATGCCTCCAAGGAGAACCTGGAAATCTAAACTAAGAAAATAATTTTTAAAAATGAAGAAAATAAAATGTAAAGATGTTTATTGCAAAACTATTTATAGCAGCAAAATAAGAAATTCCAAAACTGGAAACAGCGTTAATGTCCGGCATTGAGAGGGTGGTTTAGTAAATCAGAACACGATGCAATTACGCGACCATTAAAAAGATAATTACACAGAGTGTGTAGCAGCACGAAAAAACATTTACGCCTAATGGGGAAAAAAGCACAAAATAAAATTATGTTTCTGTCTACAGTGATGTAAAATAAAATGTGCATAGGGGAAAAACGTGGCAAAAGAAAATAGCAAAGTGACAACTTCTGTTAGGGTGGTTGGTTGGATGCTAAAGAATTACTTTTAGAAAATGTATTTTAATGCTGACGTGCTATTTTAACAATAAATAAAAAGCAAGTAAAAAAAGAAAGTATGCTCCAGAGACAATTTGCTAAGCAAGCAAACAAGCTTTCGTTCCTGGTGAGTGGGAAGCAAGAGTTTTTGCATCTCTTTTCTGCTTTGCAATCTGCAGAGCAAGGGCTGGGCCCCAGGCAGAGCTGGACTCGGCTCCCAGACCCAGTGAGATTCTGGGGGCTGCACTTCTCCTGCAAGGCCTGGCAGGAAACACTCGATGAGGATGAAAGTCAGTGGAAAAAGGCCGCAGTTCATCTCATGGTCTGTGTCTGTACCTTTCCAGATACATTCAAAGTATATAGCCGCAGAGGCTGCTAACTAGCAGCTAGTGAGCATTTTTCTGATAATTCTACCGGGTTTTTAAAGCACCATCGGCTCCCTTATGCTGCTGTCCTCTCCTCTTGGTTTGCATGTCTGGCGAGACACAGTGGTCCTGATGCAGGACGGGGCAAATTTCCCCAAGTGACGGGGAGACCAAGCCCTGTACCAAGAGCAGAAGAGGGTCTTTTGGCGGAGAGTGAAGAAAGAATTCCGCACACACGCCAAAGCTAGAGTCAAAAGGAAAGTTTATCAGAAAAGGGGCCACACTCCACAGAGTGTCGTCTCCTCTCAGGCAGAGAGTGAGAGGGACAGTGAGGGACAGAGTAAAGGCTCTGAGCGGGACCCTGAGTGTTCAGGGAATTCAGCTTATATATCATTATTCAGTTCTTGTGAGCTATGGTTTAAAAGACTTTGTTAACCCATTTCCTTTGATACGGACATACAGTGAGGAAGGGGAGGGGTCTGTAACTGAAAAGGTAAGAATGTGTAAAGTAAAAGGCCTGCTGGCAGTTACCAGCCTTTAATCCAGAGGTTCTCGGTGGTTTTAGCCATAGGGAATGACTCTTGGTGCCTGTTACCCGTCGCAGGTGTGGGGAATGGGCTGTTAGCGATTCCAGCAGAAATCTTCCATTGTTCTGCAGGTGTCCTCCTGGCCTGGCTGCGGGGCTGATCAGCATATTGCAGTCTCTAAACGTAGCTTGATTTAACATTTTTAATTCTCTTGCCTGGTCTCTACTTTAGTCCCAGCCTCTCTTTCTCCCCAGGGTCCCTGCTGGCTCAGAGGTCTCTCTAAGAAGGATGGCACTTGAGGATGGAGGCAGGGCCACCTCAATCGCCTGGCCCTGATGGGCAGCCTCGCTTCTCCTGGCAAGTCTCCCTGTTCCCAGAGGTCATTTTCCCAGGAGAGACAGCAGACGCAGCTGGCCACGAGTGCAGAGGAGGAACCAACCAGTCCGTGATTCAGAGCTGCTTGCCAGCTGCTCCATGACTAGCCTTCTAAAAGGGGGCCTCTTGAGTCCTGGGGGCATTTAAGGGGTACAGGACAAGAGAGGGGCTCTGGGTCAACAGGGGCCAGGGGTCAGGATGAAATAGGTGCTCCAGCCATGGCCAAAAAGAACGCAATTCTGGTCATTGCCTTTTCTGCTGCTTGCGAGGTGGTGTCTTGGTCAGGACACTTGTCAGTCCCCCTTGATATTGGGTTGGCCTGCTGGGAGCACATCCTCTGGCACTTGACCTCAGGCAGAAAGAAGCAGGAGGGTGACCCCTCTCCCAGAGCCTGGCTGAGACTCAGGACACAGGGACTTTCAGCAGATGGATGGACATTGAACACCTCTGCTCCTAGTTTCTGCTTCTAATTCCTGGGCAAGTGGGCCCTCGCCCCCGAAGCCTGGCACCCCTGCGCTGCATTCAGCCCGGCTCAGGCTGGGAAGCCTCAGGGACAAGGAGCTTGCTCTCTGAATGGGAGCCTAGTCTTGCTTCCAAGACTGCTTAGCCTGGGGGCAACTGAAATGAACCCCAGTGTCACCTTCTCTCCCTCGCCTTAGTGCTCCCCTTGGGCCAAATCAAACTCCTCTTCCACCCACCAGCAAATCCGTAAAGAGGGTTTTGTCCTTCCAGTTCTTCCCTGAGGCAGAACGCCCTCATTTCTTAGCTGTCTTCTCAGTGCTGTTGCTCTGGGTCCCTCTAGTAGCCTGGGGGCTGGCCGGGTACCCTGCTCACTTCCGGACACAGCCACCCCACCCCCCATGCTGCTACTGTATGAATGCTGCCCGAAATCCCATTCTTCTTCCCGGAGCATTTTAGCTTGTTCCCATCCATCTCCTCAGCCAGTCTTCAGGAAAACCCTCTGAGGTGGGCAGGGCTGCTATCGTGAGGTCCATTTTTTTGACAAGGAAAACTGAGGTCATATACAAACTGCAAACTCCAGTCCAGGACTTCCAACGACAAGCCTAATGAGTGTGAGAGACTGGAGGGGCTGAGTTCTGGGGGACTCATCCATGTCCTGCACACAGAAGGGGCCTGTCACTCCATTCGAACTAAGAGAAGAAGACGGTCCCCCACAGGCCCCTCTGTGGTCGGGTCTGTGCTGAGCTTGGCCTAGCCTTTTGGGCCTGGGCGAATGTGTCCCCGCATCCCCGCTGCCTGGAGCCCCAGCGGCCTATAGCTCCAGGCAGGCAGCACACTCCACCCCCTGCACCCCCACACCAGGCTCATGGGAAGCCCTTCAAAGCTGCAGAGCGCATAGTCCCCGCGGAGGGGGCAGCATGCCAGAGCCTGCAGAGGGTCGAAAATCCTGGGAACAGAGCCCCGACCAGCCCGGCCAGCACCTCGTTAGGAGGCCCAAAGGCGGGAGGGGGCACTTCAGGAACAATGTTGTTTATTTCTCTATTTTTAAACAAGTCCGAGGTCTCTGGGGGCACAGATGAAGTTATCAGAAAAGACATGAGTGGAATAAAGCCTCGAGCCAGCAGGCCGAGGAAGGCCCTGGGGACCAGGGCTCTTGAAAATCTGAGATGGGGTTTGTTTATCTTGTGCTCTGAGAGCGCAGGACTGGGACCAGGGTGCTGGACAAGCATGTCCCCAAGCCCTCTGCAGCCCGTTCCCTCGGAGCCGCTGGGGAATTCGGGTGTGCGCAGTACTTTTTAAATGATCCGGTCAGTGTCATCTGCAGCAGGGGAGGAGGCACCGCCTCTGGAAGGAAGCCCGGGTTCACTTCTCACCTCTGCCTGCACGAACGTTTCCCAGCGGGCGGACCCCAGTGGGGCCAGGGCACCGCGGGAACCCAGCCTTGTCACTGCGGGCTCTGCTGCCAGACAACCCCTCCGTCTGCTGGAGCCTCCACTTCCTCAGCCGGCACTGGGGCCAGCCCTTCTTGCCTTGAGCTCCTGGTCCCTCTCACAGGGAAGAGCGATGACACGGTGTGAGCACCGAGAGCGGGCTGGGACGCACGTCTCACTGAATCCTGACGCAGCTCTGTAAAGGGGACTTGTCATTCCCGTGAGAAGGGTGAGGAAGCCGAGGCCGAGGAACTGAATGACCCATCCCGAAGCGTTCTGACTCAGGCCCGTCTGGCTCTAGAGTCTACTCTCCTTTCACGGCAATCAGCCTCTCGTGCGCTCCAAGCAAGGGTAATATATTGCACTCTTGGGAGCTTTCAGAGAAATCATGAATCATTGACAGAATCAATCAAAGGCCTGGGTAGGTTTGGCTGAATGAGAAATACTTCTCAGAAAGTAGAAGTGTGGCAAGGGGAGCTGGACTTGTGGTCAATGGTCCTGGTTGAATTCTGGCCCTTCCCGGGTATCAGCTGGGAAACTGTGGGCAGATTGCCTAAATGTCCCCCTGCGTGAATGTCCCCCTGCGTGAATGTCCCCCTGCGTGAACCAAAGGCAATAACAGAGCGAGATTGTTAAGAGGGTCGATAAGGTATAACATGTGAGATGGCAGGAGAATGCTCAAGCTCTGTACAAACGAAAACAAAACACCTCTCCAGTTTCTGCCCCGAGATAACAATACAAAATTTGGGTTGAGCAAATCACACCCAGGCGAGTAGTCGGGAGTCCCATGCATCATCCCTTTCTAGAGGTATCGTGCATAGGCAGCCACTGCAGGGTACAGAATCTCCCACCCAGCATGCACTGGGGAAGGGGGCTGCCCTTGGCCATCCCCACACACTCCCTCCACCCCCATCCCCCCAGCTTAGAGCCACAGGTCATCTGTGCCTTGTCCTGGAGTCCAGGTAGAAAGTTGAGGCCAAGAGAAAGGAAAGAATCAGCCCAAGACCAATCATCCGGAGGAGGGAAAAGCTAAAACCGGAACTCAGAGCTCTCAGCCCCCTTTCAGGCTTTCCTAACTACCTGTGTGGGAGGCATGACACGCCCATTTGGAATACGAGGAAACCGAGGCCCAGAGAAAAGCTGTGACGTACTCGAGGCTGCTGGTGTTAGTAGCTTGGCCAAGGCTGGAGGCCATGGTCCCATCTTTTTGTGGCTCAGAGCAGAGACTGCGTCCTACACCACTGAGCTTTATCTGAAACCAACCACTTCTTAATTCTTTGGCTGAATGTCTAAATAAGGATTTTTGCCAATTCTGAGCCCTGCTAACTGATGAAGTTGTCAGAAAAAGCTCTAATGATGCTAGAAAATGCAGGGAGCCAGCTGCCAAATTGCCCTCCCAGCTCTGACTCTGCATCAAGGAATCAGGACCCTCCCACTGGAGGGTGGGGGGTGGGGGAGGGGTGCTGCTAGAGGTTGAGACTCTGCTGCTTTTCATCAGTTGTGTGATGTGGACAAGCTCCCTAGCTGCGAATGAGGATAATAACTCCCTTCTCATTGGGTTACTTTGAGGATTAAATGAGATGATGTGTGTGCGACATCCCAGCATAGTGCCAGGCACAGCACAGATTGCAGAGCAGGCTGGGAGTGTGGGACAGGAAGGCCAGCTGGCCTAACTCTGCTGAGTAGACTGAGGTGGCCACGCCTGCAGCCCTGGGTGAGTGGGAGCTAAAGTTACCAGCTCCATTAGGGGAGGCACTGGGTCAGCCCAAGTATTTATTTTGGGAAGAGGGATGGGTCTCTCAGAGATGAAAGGCTCAGAGCACCCTCAGGCCCTGTGAGGTGGGGCCTTGGGTTGGGATCCTGGAAGGCCGGGCAAGCCTTGTCCTTTGTTCTCTCTTCCTTTCTCAGTGGAACTTTTGTCCTGCTCAGGAGTCTGGGCACTAGCGGTGGGTCTTGGCTTGGGGTCTTGGGAATCAGATAATCCCCAGGCCTGGCGCAGGAGCCTGAGAGGTCAGGCTCTGGGAGGGGCCCGCCTATATTGAGTGGACCTAAGTACAGGCCTCCCCAAAACACACATGGGCTCGGGCAGGCGTCCTAGCTAAAGAGGGGAAAAGCCATTCCCTCTCAGTCACGTCACCAACTGTCCAGGCCACAGCTTCTTCCTATCCTTCTTCCTCCCCCTGTTTCATACATGTACACACATGTAGACATGTACACACACATGTCACCTGCTTAGTGACCATTCATCTTTCCCAGAAGATGGAAAAGTATGGAGAAGAATGAACAGGTCTTGGGTGCAAATGTATTTTTGCCATTCTGTAGCTTTGCATAGAGCTTTTAACTTCTCACATACTCAATTTCCCCATCTGTAGACTTGGGAAATACCACTGTGCTTTACAGACCTGCTGTGAGAGTCATACGAGGCAGAGCATGAACAGGGAGGGGCTTGCAACCATAAAGCATATGACTAATGGCAGTGGATGTGTGGGGCTGGAAAGTAGAATTGCTATAACCGAGCAATCTGCTTCTATTTTTAGCAAGCCAGGGAGAGTGAGTGTGAGGGAGGGGACCAGACAGTGGCCTAAATACAGCATGAGGATTATCCCTGGGTCCAGCTGTCCTGGTCTGGGCTATGGGCGATCAAAGGTACCCCTCCCAGCACGCTGCCTTCCCTTCGTGCTCAATTCTCTGCCCTCTGGCTGAATACAGTGGGCTCAGAGGCGTGCTCCGAGCTCATGGGAGCCAAGAGGTGAATGTTAGGAGTGGGCAGGCTGGCTCCTCACCAGGGATCAAACCTCAAATGGAGTTTCCTCAGGATGTGGTGGAAATAGAAACAGTTTAGGCTAGAGTGGGAGACACCTCAGCTCAGCCTCTGGGCCCTGTGACTTTATACAGTTGTGTCCTCTCTTTGGGCCTCGGTTTCTTCATCTGTCAAGGCCTGTCCACCCTTGGGAGGAGTGGGAGACACCTCAGTTCAGCCTCTGATGGGCCCTGTGACTTTATACAGTTCTGTCCTCTCTTTGGGCCTCAGTTTCTTCATCTGTCAAGGCCTGTCCACCCTTGGGAGTGAGGTGGTGGCCATGAAAAGGCTCTGACCAAGTTGATCAAAAAATGTACGGGACGATCCCTGGAGTCCAGGCACTGCCTCCCTTCCCAACCCAACATCTTTTCAGATGGACAGGCAGATTCAGAGTCTCTCTAGGTGTGCCATCACCCATGTAAAAGGGGTTCAGGACCCCAAAGGCCTCTGGGACTCCTTCTAGCCCAGGACTCTGCAAGACGAAGCAAGACAAGCATTTGTAATAGTGAAGTTTTCACTGGACTGATTGCTTATCCCCTTTGACCTGCCTCCCCAGCTGTCAACGTGGATGATAACTCAGCCAGCTGAGGGCTGCCATGAATTAGTGCAGGTGTCAGAGGGCCAAGTGCTGTCCTGGCTCAGCCTTAGGACAGCACTAGAGAGGTCCTTCTGGGGCCCTCAAGGAGGGGTTCTGTGCCCAGACCGGCCTGGCTGCCCCAGAAGCCACTCAGCATCCTAAGAAGTGGGGAGGGATTGCTGATAGAGCATGACCAAGGTGTCTCACGCTGGATCTCTCTAGGAAGGACTGTGCCCACTAGGTAGCCTGGGTGAGCCTCTCTGGGCCCCAGCGTTTGGCTGGAGTCAAGAATCTGAGCTCTGAAAAGCTCCAAGTTTTGTGATTCTCCTGTTTGTTCTTAACACTGAATTTCCTGAGAGAAGGCCTTATAAGGCCCCAAGACCTCATTCGGTTCACAGTGCATAGGAAATTCATAGTAACTACTTATGGGGTGAATGAATGAGTACCAGGTGTGAGGACCCCTATTCATCAGACTCAAATGGGAATTTCCGTCCAATAATCAATAGGACAAGAAGTGACATTTCCCAGGGGTCCTTGGGGAAGGAGGGGACGCCTAGAGAGCAGTATTGCTGGGCTGAAGCATGGTGTGGGGACAGGAAAGCATGGGAGCAAGGCTCTGAGGTCCCCAGACAAATGGAACATTTTGGAAGTTGGGAGTGGAGAGAACAAGAGAAAAGTCTGAGGCGGAGGGGGCCAGTGAGCAGCTGCTGTCTGTGCAGAAGATTCTGAGACAGCAACAAGAAGAGAGAGTGGTTTTGAGATGTTTTACTGAACATCAGGAATGGAGGTCTTATTCGTCATACAGATGACGGGTTAAACATTTGCATCTATTCTCCTTCCCTTCTGACACCCAGTAAAAGTAAAGTAAAGGGAGTCTTTAGAGGCATGACCTACAAAAACAGAGAGAACACACGAGAACAGCGGCAGATACACAGTGACACGCATGGGAAGCAGATGAATGAGTGGTAAGTGACCCAGCAGACACGAGAGGGCAGGGCCCTGAATCTGCAGTGGGAAAAGTTTATTTTCAACCTGTTCTACATCCCAGAACCTTCTAAAAGCTCTGGACCTGGAAGCACCAGGTTGCACTGGAAATAGAGGTTGGCTAAAAAGAGGATTGATTGAAAGTCTTGAAAAACAATTGGAGTTCTAGACCTCCCCCGCCACTCAGTGCTGAGGGGTGATTGCCCTTCCTCAACCCCTGCAGAAGATTCGAAGGCTGTTCTCTGGGATGAGTATAACAGAGGCTTTCTGCTCTGGGGACATCAGCCACGTTTGAGAACTAGAGAATAAATAAATACACACATGCTGAAGTCTGAGACTCTACCAGCCCTCTTTCCCGACTCAGCTCAAGTACTGGCAGCCAGGATGCTACTCCTGTCTCCTCTAGAGTGTCCTCAAGAAATGGCCCCTTCCGCTCACGCTCCAGGAAAGCTCCAGCTGATAAACCCCACCCAGGGACTCGAGCTTTGAAACAGCTTTTTAGCAGCTCCACCCTCACACACACACACACACACACACACACACACACACACACACACACACACACACACACACACGAGATGATGAGCAGACATCCATGGAAGCCCGCCGACAGGAAAGATGGAGACCCAAACAAGCTGGTGCAAAAAAGCACCTTGGAGAAAAGATCAGAGAAGGCATTGAATCCGGGAAAAAGGAGAGGATGCTATTTTTAAAAAAGGAATAAACAGAGAATAAAAACGTGCTCTTGGAAATCAAAAGCACGATGGCAAAAGTGAAAAACTAGGGAAGAGCAAAGAGATGAACACGAAAAGTAGGAGAGAAGAGATGAAAAGTAAAGGACCAACGCAGGATGCGCATCAGGATATTAGAGTTCCAGAAGGAGAGAATAAAGAAGACAGAGGGGAGAAATTATCAGAGAAAGAATTCATTGACATGTTCTTGAACTGAAGGACAGTTTCCACTAAATGGGACCAATGCGTAGAGAAAAGGACCCTCACCAATTTACACCTTTGAAAATTTCAGAATACTGGGGTCAAAGAGAAGAGTCTACAGGTTTTTTTAAAAAGAAAAATAAAACAAAAAACAAAAAAAAAAACCAGATCACACACACAAAAAAACAACAGGTCACCAAAAAGACCAAGAAACAGAAAGGCTTTGGACTTCTCAATCACAACAGTAAAGGTTAAAATGCAATAGAGTGATGCTGTCCAAATTCTGAAGAAAATTGATGTCCAACCTATAATTCAATTCCATCCAAACTCTCAATTCAGTGTGAGGGGAGAATAAAGCAATTTTCAGATATGTAAGGTGTCGAAACATTTACCTTCGCGTACCCTTCATCAGGATGCTACGAGAGGATGCGCTCCACCGAAACAAGGGAGTAAACAGAGAGAGAGAGGAAGGTGGGAAATGGCAGATCCAAGGGAGAGGCGAAAAGAAATCTGGATGATGGTGAAAGGAGATCCCAGAAAGACGACATGTACCAGGCTCAGAGGGCGAGTGGCCCTGATTAGAGCAAGTTAGTGGAGGCTCCGAGAGAAACCTTTCCAAGAAAATTAAATATATAGGAAAGATCTCATTTCCGAATGCCTTTAGAGGAGATTTAGAGAATCGGCAGAGGTTTGTGTCGACTTCACACAGAAAACTAAGCAAAAACCGTGATTATACCAGGAAAGACAACATAACCATAGTTATAACCAAAGGAAAACATAACCCTAGTCTATTTCATGGCTCAGCTCTGAATATCATATGCAGCCATGACAATGTAACAATGAATACTGCTATGACCCATATTATTATACAACTACATTGGGAGGGCAGGGGGAGGGAGCAATGTGCAGGATGGGCCTAAGGTGTGGGGAGAGCTAAACCCCTTCTCCGGGGGGAAGTTCAAGGCTGAGATGTCACGAAGGGGGCAATACAAGAGATATGGAAGCAAACAGCAAAAATCAGCCAAGAGCTGAAAAGGGAGATGAGAGTAATCCTCACAAGGCAACGTGACTCTTGGCAGGCTTGAGTAATTTTGACTTAAAAAAACTAACTAACTACATAAATAATTAAAAAATACACTCCCATCCCTGCCCCTCCTACTTTGGAGATTTCTCGAAAGGCTGAATAAACATGAGGACCTCTCGTGCTGAAAGCCTTGGGAGTGAGTTCTTGGCAAGCTGCTCTAAGCAGATAGGCCTAGCCTATGAGCAGGCTTCAGAAAGGCTCAGAAAAATTGGGGATAGATGGAAAACAAGATAGAGTTGAAACTTCGGGAGCCACAGCTGGAGGGCCTCCTGACACCCCAGGCAGGTTTCCGAACCTTTTTGTGCTTGTACGGAGCTGACGCTGAGAAAGTATGTAGTAAAGGCTGGGCTGTGCACAGAGCACCTGTCATCACGAACCCCAGAGTGGACGGTGGAAAGAGGCCAGAGGAGTGTGGCGGCCCCATTCCCTGTGCAAACATCCACCAGACCTGCTCTGAGACCCTGAGATTTTCCCTCATGTCCTGCCACCCGCCGTCCTGGGCCCGGAAATTAGAAACTGAGGCCACACCACGCCACCACGCATCCGTGTTTACAGAAAGCAGGACTGTTATTTACAAGAACAGAAACGCTGAGCTAATTCACTTTTAAAGACATCAAACAGAGCAGCAGACAAAAAGAAAACAGAAATCTTCTGAGTGGAAAAGGCAGGGCATCCTTGTCAGCAAGCTTTTCCTACTACCCTCTATTGCCCAGGCTGCTCTCCCGCCTGGCTCTCCGCTGACGGGCAGACCCTATTCCCAATACTAACCAACTCACGTTTTCCCCGAGTGAAACCAAACTAAGAAAACAGAACACTCTTCCCAGACCACTCAAGACCCTGAGCCAAGTTACTGCAGTGCCCGGAGCTCCCTGGGGTCCCGTTTTCAAAGCCTTTTCCACAGATGTGTTCGGGGCAGTGTGAGTCACGCAGCTCCCATTCTTGGGGCTGTAGAGGACACAGGGACACTCAGGCCCCCACCTCCCAGCAAACCTCTCCTTGCTCTTTTTGGGAAACAAGTTTTCTGTTTCGTCCAGGATCGGAAAGACACAGAGGGAAACCTTCGTGCTAAATCTAAATCCCCAGAAGTTAGTCTGAGGACCAGGAATAGCGAGTGACAAGGTCCTTGACAACCAGTAACAAAGGGGAAAAAAAATAAGGACAGAAAGGGATGTGGATGGAAAGAACTGTTCTTGCTTCTGGATTAGATCCTTCTTACGTTTTTGTTCTAAAATGAACATTTAAAAAAAATGATGGTGATTGTGGTTGACATATTTTTTAATGTCCTTACTTGGCAAAATTGGAACTCTGGCATCTCTAGCTAGTCCTTCCTCAGAAAGAGAAAAATTTTTTAAAATTTTATGGGGCTATGAAAGTCTAAAGTCTAAATTTTGGGACATACTTTGGTAGACGATACAAAAGAAAGTAAGCCAAGCTCCAGGGCCAGAACCACAGACTCGGAGGGTGGGAAGGAGAGCACCAACACACGTAGTCCAGGCTCATCTTGATACCTAGGTGTGTGCTGCTAGATCACCTCGGTGAAATGCTTGGCCGGCCCCGCTTGCTGCCCTTCGGTGACAGGGAGCCCATTCTCTCTGCACGCAGTTCTGAAGATTAGAAAGTGCTTCCTCGTCTCGTCAAGAAACCGTGGTCCTGGCCCAGGCCTAAGCCTGGGAGCACCTAGACCCAGGCCTGTCCTCTCTCAAGGAAAACGGTTCCGTGCCCACATCCCTCCCGCCCAGGCTTCTTCGGTTGGGATCTATTTGCTTCCCCAACCCTCAATCATTCCTCTTGTGAAGTGACTTGCCTAAGATCGCATGGCTAGCAAGTTAGTTCAAACCCAGCTCTTCTGTGGCAGGCCCCGTGCCCTGTCCCCTAGTTCTCTAGATGTGGCAATGGTTCAGTGTCCTTAATTCATGAGATGGTTCTGGTTGTTCAGAACCAGTTGGAAAAGCAACAAAGAAACAAACAAAAAACATACAAAAAAGTAAATGTGACCCAAATAAACACTTACATATCTGCATAGAAAAAAGTATGGAAGGAAAGAAGGCAAAATGGTCATGATAGTCATTCCCTGAGGTGGGTGAGCTACCTGATGATTTTTATTGTATTTTTGCTTTTCTGTGTTTTCCAGTTTATTTGACCATGACTAAAATAATGACCATGTAAAAAGATGAGATAAGAAAAATAAAATTAAAGTAATCTCGATCCAAGACCCTGCCTCAATTCCCAGCCACTGTCCAGTGAACAAGCTCTTAGGGGGTCTGGTGCTCCAGAAATGGCCCAGACCCGGGTTGGACCTGTGAGCGTGGCCTGCCCACAGACCCTCCCTCCGCAGATCTCCATCACTGTGCCTTACAGCAACCTGATCTTCCCACTGCATCAACCCCCTAGCCTGGCTGCCAGATGGTGAGCCCACAGCTAAGAAGACCTCAAACCACCCAGGGTCATCGCCAGTGTGCTCCTGCACATCTGCCCCTCCTCCGTTCTTCTCAAGCCTTGCTGCCTTCCTCATCCACCGCCCCTATCTCCCCCATCCCTAAGATGGAAGAGAGGAGTGGATGGTGGATGCTGAGGACCATGGCTCACCCCTGTGCTGTCTGTTACACACAACTCAGGGTGTCCAACTGTTTTTACAGACATGAGACTAATGCTCAAAGGGGAAATGTGTCATATGTGGAGTGTGACGGAGTTGAGTTTGACCTGGCCCTCTGATCCTAGGCCAGTGTTTGTCCTCTGGGCTCGGAGCAGAGCCCTCAGGCCCTGCTGGGGTGTGCTGGGTCCGTACAGGGCGCTGGGCCACAGATCACCTGACACTCTCCATGCCCGTCCTCCTGGTTGCTCCTCCATGCTCCCAGGGTGCCTTGCAGACTCAGGCACATGGTCAATGCTGAGCTCAGCCCTAATTAGAAATAGAGGGCCCAGCCTGGGGGTCGGAGTCTTGACCGATGGCCCAGCTTCTGCCACCAAGGGGCCCTGGGCAAGACTTTTCCTTCTCAGGACCTCAGTTTTCCAATGGATAAAACCACGATGAAGGACCTTTGACAGGGATTAGACTGCGTGGTCTCTAAGTTTTTTTCCACGCTTGACATTCAGATATTCGGGGACTGACCAGTGATGTCACCCCCCCATCCATTCAGCCTTGCCTCTCCGGGCTGCCCCTCGGGTCCCTGAGTGTGTAGCCTCGGTTCCAGAGAAGTCCCAGCCACCTCACGTGGGTGTGTTTGAGCACATGTGCATGTGTGGGTGTGGAGGGGTGTGGATGTGAGAAGAAAGGTTCTCCCTTTTGTGCCTGGCACAGGTACATTCTCCAATTATTTCACCTTTATGAGAAGAAGGTACCAGAAGGAAAGGTTCTCCCTTTTGTACCTGGCACAGGTACATTCTCCAATTATTTCACCTTTTTGAGGACCCTGCTCCCTTCCTCTCCAAAACCCCAGCCATCGCCACACCCCCGCACGCCTCTTCTCGTTCTTTCGTCTTTTTCATTCCTGCCTCTATCTCAAGCCCCAGCTCTGTGTTCTTTCTCTGTCATTTTGTAGCCCCCTCCCCCCATGTGACGGCTCTCTCAGGATGCCTTCCCCCCAGGTCCCTCTTCCAAGAGGTGCCCACAGCTCTCAGAGTGCATCGTGTTCCAGACAGAAATGAAGATGGGTTCTATTGCACAATGACAAATTCAAAGCATTTTTCTGCCGAGATCCGAATGAAAAATCAGGAAGTCTGACACCGTCATGATTTGTTAAGCTAACATTGCCTCTCTATGCATTGAACAAATTTTAATTAAAATCTCAGAAGTGATCAGGGAGCTCCTTTTATTGTGTACCTCTAGGCCATTCCGGGCACCCTGCGGGGAGGGCAGGGCCTTTTCACAGCAGGGGCAAAGATTCAAGAATGGTCCCTAAAAGATTGGGACTGGGGGTGCTGACAGCTCAGGCAAGGACAGCCTGTTGGAGTGCAAGGAGCCTTAGGGAGCACATGGAATCTCTGAGCCACCCTCACCCCTCCACCTCAGCAGATTCCAGGGACACCACCTCCACCCCTCCCACCATCCTGGACTCACCCTCAGGGCCGGCAGAGAGCTGACCTGGTCCATGGTCAGCGTCGCCTCCTTGTAGTACTTTCCAGGTGGGCAGAGCTTCAGGAAGGTGTCGTGGATGCTAAGAAAAGATGAACTGGGGTGTGGAGACCGCCAAGCCCCCTCCTTGCTGGGCTGTCTTTGAAGGAGGGGAACCCAGGATAGAGTAACACCAAAAAGACAGTTATAAATCATTCCACCCTTCTAGAGACATCCCCAAGGCTCCAGTGTGTCCAGCACACTGGCGGGGCGGGGAGTGGGGGGTGTGGGGGATGCGGTGCAAAAAACGAGCCTGGTGTGAAGGAAGGTGCGTGAGTGTGCTCTGTAGCCTGGAACGTACTCTACAAGTGTCAGTCATAGGGAGTCAGAGCTGGAAGGGGCTTCTGTTGTCACTCAGTCCAGTCCCTCCTTTACAGATGGGGAAACCAGTAGGACCTTGCTTGGGAAAGCCAACATGCTGCCCCAGGCCATGTGCCCAGTCCCACCTTCAGCACAGAGAAAAGAGGTCACTCAGTGAGTGTGACCAAGTCAGGATTCGCACCCAGCCTCCCGCAGCCAGCAAACCACATGGCTGCCTTAAGCCCAGCAAGCTGGTTCTGCAGACTCTGAGGAATGGGTAGGGGGAGAAATTCTCCAGGAGAGTATTGCAGGGAACTGAAGGACAACAAGGAGAAGAAAGTCATCTTTGCCGGGCGGGGGGCGGTGAGAGCCGTCTGTCTCAGCCTGAAGGAGTATTTTATCACTGTCATTGTTAGAATTATTGGTGAGAGGTGATAATAAAAAGCAGATCGACCTTCAGTAAATGTTTAATTTTTAAGAATTCCCTGAGGCCATGCACCTATAGTGCTGGTGCCCAGGGCAAACTGCTCCCGCAGTCTGCCACCAGGGTTCATCACTGGGAGTGCCTGCTGCATGCTGCTAATTCTCACAGAAATTTTTCCTATGACCTGCACGACAATCCTGCAAGAATGAGACCATTATCTCCAGTTTACAGACAAGGAAACTAAGGCTCAGGGAGGTAAAATACCGTGCCTGAGGTCACACAGTGGTCAGTATGAAAGCCGGAGCTGGAGACACCCCAGCTCTTTCCCCAGGAGCCCAGAAAAGGCAGGTGTCAGGAAGGAAAATGAAGTCCTCCCACTGCCACCTCTGTCCTCATTTACCAAGCTCTGTGAGCCCAGTGCGCTCAAGCACATTGTCTCATCGAGTCTTCCCATCCACCCCTGGGAGAGGCATTAGGGGTGATAATTTCTGTACATGGATAAATGGAGGCTCAGAGAGTTGAAGGGGTGTGCCCAAGGTCAGACCGCTTGGAGGAGATGGAGTGGGGTCTGAACCCTAAACCAGGTTCTTCAGGCGGTGTTGCCTACCCCTAAAGTGCTCACCCCCACCCAGGTGGGAGACCCATAGCCCAAACCCCTGGAGAGCCTTGTGGGGGAGGGGTACGGTGGGGAGGGCCCTGCCTGGTCTTCTCAGGCTGCGGAGTGGGTGGGCTGCCTCTCAGCTGCCACAAAATGTTCTCCTCCTCCAAATATGGATCAGCCGGCTCTAAGTGGAGCTCTGAATTAATCACTAATGGACTCAAAGTCAAAGCCATTTGAAAAACTTACACACTAAGCCTGCCAGAAATCATGCAGCCCAGGCTGTGGCTTCCTTCCGCACCTCGCCAGACGTGGGGGGGGGACTGTCTGCTCCTCTGCTGCTCACGCTTGGTGAGAGACCTTGCACCTGCCATGTCCCCTCTCCACTGCTCACACTCGGTGGGGCCTCGGACCTGCCATGCCCCCTCTCAGGCCTCAGTTTGCCTTCTGGAAGATGAGTCTCTATGCTCTCCTGGCTCCATCCAGTTTGGGCATTCCGTGGCTGTTTTTATACCTCTCTCTGGCATCCCATCCATGCCTTGCCTCCGAGGCTCCCTAATTCAGTGGTTTTCAGCTGGGTCCCACATTAGAATCATGTGGAGAGCTAGTGAAAGGGTCTGAATCCACCCCTAAAGATTTTCATTTAAGGCCAAGGTAGGGCCCAGGAACCTATAGGTTCTACGAGCTTCCATGTTTCTATGGTGTAGTCAGGACTGAGAACGCAGCTCCAGTGCAGACCTCCATCTCCAGCCTGGGCTTCATGACCTGGGCCCTGGGGTCAATAGTCCTTTGCCCTGTGGTCCAGCCTGTAGGTATTTTATAAATAATTCTAACTTTAGCCTGAAAATGTGGCTTTTAGTCCCATTGTCTGCTACCTCCAAGCCGTGTGACTTGGGCAAATCACCTCATTTCGCATTTGCAAAAAGAAGATGATAATACCGTGAACATAGCAGCTACCACATACTCAGCACTGACCCCTGTGCCAGGCGCTGCTCTAACTCCTAACGTGGATTTGATCATCTGATCGTCCTCATAACGACCATGTGAGGTTAAGTTCCGTCACTCTCATATCACACTTTATAAGTGTGGAAACTGAGAATCAGCGACGGTAAGAAACACCCACAGTTGCACCGCTAGGAAGTGGCCGAGCTGAGCCTCGAACCCAGGCCTAAAACCACTCTACCTGCGACCTTCTGTTTTTCCAAGAGGACCAGGAGCTTAACGGCCAGGACAGGGCCTTGAGACTGAGAAGTCTCCAATTATTATCACACAAAATTTCTCCTATAGATTTATTCTCACCTATTGGATAAGCTCTTTGTACATAAACGTTTAATATAGCATGATTGGTAAAGCTAAAAATCATAAACAGTATACATTATAGGGGGTTGGTAAAATGAATTATGGTTCTTCCATAGGAGAGAATGCTCCATAACCATTAAAAAAGAATAAAAACTTTTTTTTTTAAAGGCCTAGAACAGTACAAATGCTATACTATAAATGGGTAAATGCTACAAAATGAATGGGATAAAATTTTTGAAGGCTGTATGCAGTCTATCTATGAGAGATTCTTCTGGAAAGCTAATGGAGAAACAGACTGAATGGTGGCCACTTTGGGGGAGAAGGCCTGCGAAAAGGGGAGGGAAGCTTTTACTTTTCATTTAGAACTTTCTATGCTATTTGAATTTTCTAGCCAGGCTCACATATTATGTTTTAAAATTCTATTTTATTTTTATTCAAAAGTTACTTTTTAGAAAATCTCGATAGGGTAGTAGGATGTGAATCATTTGGAGTTTTGTCATATTTTTGTATATTTTTTAAAAAGTGAGTGAATTTTAATGTTAAAAGCAAAATAATGTGGCATTGTGACTCCCTGTATTCTGGCCGCCCCTCAGTCTCATCTGTGCCTGGGGAGTCTCATACCTGTGGCAAAGTCATTGCCTTGTCTGAGACCGAGAGTGGGAAGTGTGGCTTTTCGGCTGAACATCAGGGCTCGGGAGGGTGAGTCCAAGCAGAGAGAATGGGGGGAGAGGGTCCCAGTCCTGAGGGTGTAAGAGTGGTCTCCTCACTCTAACCTCACCCCACCCCATGTTTTAGTAAGCTCAGTTACCATCTAACAAGGTTTTGCTGAGCACCTGGCTTGGTCTGAGCACTCAGTCGTCTCTCATGCCTTTCACCCCCGCTGCAGCCCCACAAGGGGATATCGTAATGGAAGTCTTTGACCTGGAGCCTTCCCTACTGGACAGTAACCTGCGTGAGAACAGGGACTGTGCCTTGCTCACTGTTATCCTCCCGGTGTCATCACAGTGTCTGCCACATACCAGACACTGAAGAGAGGCTTGAAGAGGGAGGGAGGGCTGAGAAAGATTCAGTAGCGCGTCAAGGTTACTCAACCAGTGAATGACCCAAACGGGCTTCAGACCTGTTTCCCGAGGCCTTCCTCCTTTTCCTCATTATCTCAAGGAAGCCCTGTCCACCGCTGTAATTGTATGAAGAACCGCCAACCCCCCACAACACACACACACACACCCCTTGGATTTCATAGCAGCCTAAAGCCTGACATTTCACTCGACTCTAATCAAGCCTGGGAATCATGATCTTGGACCCTCAGAGCTGGAGTCTGTCTCTGCTTCCCTGTGCAGCCTCATCTCCAGGGCTCTGTGGCTTTGAGCAGGGACCATACTCAGGGACCAGAGTGAAGCTGTGCCAAGGCAAGGCCCCAGCTCAAGGGGAGAGAAAGGGGGCCCCTCTACTCACCACAGGATTTCATTTCTGGTCAGAAAGGTCAGGGCCTACAACAAACCACAGAGAGCTGATGGCCCACTCTGTCCAGCCCTGCCCTGGCCCCCCGGGAAATGAGAGCTTTGGGGGCTGAGGCAGAATAGCTCATGCTCTTATCCCACAGCCAGGGAAGTGCAGTGGATGCCCAAGGTGGTGGCAGAGGAGGAAACAGTGCCCTTCCCTCCTCCCCAGTCTCCAATGGCTTTGGGAAGGAGTGCGGTGACACAGACCTGGAGAGAAAATCAGAGACAAAACTAAAGCCAGGCTCTGGAGCAGGTGACAGATGTGGAGGGGATCTCTAAGGACTGGTCTGGGCCACATGGATGCAAGTTTAGCAAAGGCGAGGGCCACCACTACTCAGACTGGCAAACTCTAGATCTTTGGGCAAGAGTTTTCCCATTCGCCCCACCTGCCTCAGAAAGCCCCCACCTCTGCCCGGAATCTCCTGCCTGATCTACCCACCTGGTATTCTTCCAGGTCCTCCCAGTGTATCTGGTACCTCAAACACTGTCCCATGCCAAGCCCACCTTTCTCTCTGCTGTCAGCAGAACCTCAGCCCCAACAGTTCACTAGTTTGTGTGACCAGGTGATCTGATTGCCATGGTGACCTACATTCCATCCTCTGCATTCTTCCTGAGTCCCTGAGTGGGCAAAGAAATAGGTTCTTTTGGTCTCCGAGGCTAATAGACATCATCCTCCCCAAGCCAAACAACAAACAGAAAGGCAGCCCAATAGCAAGCTGAGTATCGTACTGCTGGCTCAGGAGTCACACTGCCTGGGTTCGAATCCCAGATCTGCCCATGCTGACAAGACATGTGACCTTGGGCAAGTGACTCAACCTCTCTGTGTCTTAATTTCCTCATCTATAAAATGGGGATGATAATCATGGGATTGTTGTGAGGATTATTTAAGTTAATATAGGTAACAATGCCTGGCACATAGTAAATGCTCAATAAATGCTAACGATTAGAACCATGTCCCAAGCACTGTGCTAGGCGCAGGGACTCAAGATGCATAAGCATAGACCCTGACCTCAAAGAATGACCCAAAGAGCACAGAAAAGGGCATTGCACCCCATTAGTGAGGGTTCCTGCAGGAGCAGAGGGCACATTAAATTAAAATAATTTGAAGAGGGTCTAATAAAGGGACTTTTATGGAACTCTCCACAAAGACAGAGTCAGGGTTTAGGGAAACCACTCAGGATAGTGCAGCATCCTGGGGCTAGTAACCACAGAGCTGCTACTAGTCCTGTTCCATGTGCATGTCATAAATACCCCAGCATCACTGTCTCCTCTTCCTCTGATCTCCTGAGGGGACAGAGAGCAGGGTGGAGAGTGAATCTGGAAGGACAGAGAAGTCCAGCTCAGCATCAGCATCACAGGCCAGGAGAGGCCTCTTGAAGCCATCTCTTTGCTCCTGCGTCTGGGGTAGTCTGCACGCCCACCAACGACGTGCCGTTGTGGATTTCCTGGTTATACCCTGGTCTTTCCACACGCTTTCCTAAGTAAACATCCAAGGGCTTTCTGTGGAGCTCATTTATATTTCTGGAAATGTAACTGCTCATGTTTCTTCATCTGTCCTCCCCTGAGATAGAGCCTGGCAGAGGAAACTCAGGAGCCCTCAGTCTTCCATTTACTTGGCAGACACAGGTGGAGCACCTACAGTGTGCCAGGAACCCAGCTTGACTCTGGGGAGAGATGAATGAATGCGGTCTCAGCCCTCAAGAAACAGATACTTGCCACACACGCCCCCCAAGGGAGATCGAGCAGATGTCATCATAATAGTACAGTTATGAGTATTTAGAACAAGTCATAAAACTACTTACTCTAAGCCTCAGTCTGCCACCTTTAAAATGGGAATGATAAATCCCTACTTTATAAGATTAATGCTAATGTAAGGATAAAATAAAACGTTATATTTATTTAGCTCTTATTTAGCAAAGTACCTGGCACATGATGAGTTCTCAATAAAGGGTAAATAATTTTACTTTTTACAGTTGAGCCTGGAAGCAAGGGAGGATTCTAGCAGGCAAAGTCAGTAATTAAATCCCATTGTCTGCTAAGCCCTTTGAGTTTCTACCATCATTTATTGAGCAGTTTCTCTCCGCCAGGGGTGTCCCTATAAGCTGTCGACCATCATGGACACAGAGCTTTGTGAGGTCAGCAGGCTATCGCCCTTTGAATCTGGGGAAGGCAGAAGCTGGTGATGCCTTGGGGTCCCGCAGCTGGTGGGTGGGCAAGGGAGGATACAATCCCCAGCCAGAATGCAAGCCCGGCCTGGGGATTCCCACAGCATGGGGTGGGGGCCAGGTGCTCTGTGGGTCACACCCTAGGGGCTTGCTTTCTTCTCAAGTCTCCCTCACTTTTCCTGTTACATCAAGGTGCGAATGGCAGGTGGCAGGGCTGGTGGGTGCCTTTAACACCCAGTTGACACTTGTTAAAAGGAGAACGAAAACAAACTAGAGAACATCCCTGAAGCTCAGAGCTTTTAGCTATTTATTCAACAACTATTTATTGAGGTAGGCAGTGGAGATAGAGTGAATGAGACAGATAAGGCCCTGCCCTTACGGAGCTAGACACACATAGGAAAAGCAACATCTCTTAGACAGTGATTAAAACGCCATGAAAGAAATCAAGGATGGAGAGGATGTGGGGCTGGAGAGGCTTCCTGAGGAGGCACCATTTGAGTAGAGACCTGAGGGAGCCCGGCTGAGAAGTCAGAAGAGTTTTCCAGGCCCAGAAGGTAACAACATCCAGCTAGAATCTAATAACACTGGTTTTCGCTGTATTTGTTTATGTGTCTTCTTCCATTTTGAAAGTGATGCGGGTTTGCCATTTATAACTGTGATCTAAAGTTTCCTTTATAGTCTAATTAATGAAAAGAAATAGGAGCCCAACTAAATAATAATATTAAGTAAATAATTACACATGAGGCAAAGGAATATGCCAGAAATCGCACACGCGTTTCTCTCTCTTTCTCTCTCTCACCTCACAGGTCACCAAGGCTTGCAAACTCTGCTACTCTCCTCTCTCTTTTAGTTTTCGTCCCCCTACATCCTCCCCAAACCCTGCTCACCATGCCACCCCCTAAACACAGGCTCTGTGATTTCATCCTAGAGAGGGTTTTCATTGGTTCTCACAAATAACAATAGTAGCAATAAGAATATCACCTTACATTTGCATATCCCTTTGTAATTCCGAAATGCTTTTGTATGTGCTCTCTCATTTGCCCAAGAAATAAAAGCCTATGCTCCTTAAAAGAAAAGAAAAGAAGAAAAATCCCCCCTCTCATATGATTCTGCTTTCAATTTGCATCCCCACCTGCCTCCGTCCTATTAAATCTCTCACACTCCTCTTCAGCAGGGATTTTGAAAGGGGTGTAATTGAGCAGCAACCCTGACAGTTCTGCATCCTTCCTCTCCAGAGTCCTCCCCTGCATGAAAACCCTCTTGTGTGGGATGAAATGTATTCTTTGCAAGGTTTCTGTCACCTTGCAATGAACCCTACCAATTGTTTAAACTGCAATTCCTACTCTGACCTTGATTTAGATGTCTCTTAAAATTCAAAAAGGGATGGGAAAAAACTCGTATCCAGAATACATAAAGAACTCTTACAACTCAATACTAAAAAGACATATAGCCCAACTGAAAAATGGGCAAATGATTTGAATAGACATTTCTCCAAAGAAGATATATAAATGGCCAATGAGCACATGAAAAGAAGCTCATCATCTTTAGCCATCAAGGAGATGCAAATCAAAACTACAGTTAGGTACCACTGCACACCCACTTAGACGGCCAAAGTTAAAAACACGATAAGTGTTGGTGAGGAAGCAGAGATATTGGACCCCTCATAAACTGTGGTAGGACGGTTAAATGGGGTAGCCACTTTAGAAAGAGTTTGGCAGTTCCTCAAGATGGTAAGCAGAGTTACTATATGTTAAAAACAAGACAACAGGCACAAAATGGAGTTACTTACGCTAAGCCCCAGATCACCAAACCAAGATTTAATTTAACTATAGTTTTGGCTCTTCCAGAAATGGAACCTTAAACTAGCCAATCGGGAATCACCCAATCAGCACCAGTGAGGTCATCTGCCTGGTAGACCCCTGCCATCCACTAGACCTTGCCACAACCAATCTGATTTTTGCTAGTATAACTTCCTTGTTCCCACTCCATTCTGCCAATAAAAGTCTTTTATTTTGTACAGCTCCTTGGAGCTCCTTTCTATATGGTAGACTGGATACTGTCCAATTTCTGAGCTGTTGAATAAAGCTAATAAGATCTTTAAAATTTACTCAGATAATTTTTTTTTTTTTAACACATATGACCCTGCAATTCCACTCCTGGGTATATACTCAAGAGAAATGAAAACATTTGTTCACACACACACACACACACACACACACACACACAAACTTGTACATGAATGTTCATAGCAGAATTATTCATAATAGCCAAAAACTAGAGACAGCCTAAATGATTATTAACTGATGAATGTATAAATAAAATGTGGCATATCTAATATAATAGAGTATTATTCTGCAATAAAAATAAATGAAGTATTGATACGTGGTACAACATGAATGAAGCTTGAAAACATTATACGAAATTAAGGGAGCTAATCATAAAAGGCCACATATTATAGCATTCCATTTATATGAAATATCCAGAGTAGACAAATCCATAGAGACAGAAAGTAGATTGGTGGTTGCCAGGAGTGGGGGAAGGGGAGATCGGGAGATTACTGCTAATGGATATGGGGTTTCCTTTGGGGGTGATGAAATATTCTAAAATTAGATGGTGGAGATGGTTGTACAACTCTGTGAATACACTAAAAAAATATCAAGTTGTGCATTTGAAGAGTGAATTGTAGTGTGTGTCAATACTTCTTAATAAAGCTGTTATTAAAAACAATTTCAAGGACTGTGTATGTCTTTGTGCCCAGCACATAGTAGGATCACCTTAAATATGATTAAAGGAACATGTAAATGAGATACTGTATTTTGAAATAGTCTCCAATCTATTTCTTCAGCCTATGAGTCTTGCAGTCGGGAGATCCACCAGCTGCAGTTACTCGGTGCCAAGGGCAAGGGTCGATCCTGCCGGAGCAAGTCACTTCCCAGCTCCGAACACCAACTAGGTTGTTTTTGAGTTCCTAGCAGCTGAGCAGCCTGGAAAGCTACGCTTTGTCTGGAGAAAGAATTTTCTGAACTCCTTTAGTGTGGCAAGAGACAGACCTAGGGGTGCAGACTGTGGCATCTTTGGGGGCATCCTGGTGGGCAGGAAGAAAAAGGATGGAAGGCCTGCCCTTCTGGTCTTGGGGACAAGGGACGGAGAAGACAGTGAGGATGCCAGACTGTCATGAGCTCGCTGCCCAAGGACGGGTAGAAATATCCCTGGGTGCTGTGCATCTCAGCGACAGAGTCGCGGTTCCTCGAGCTCCCTGGTGTGGGGAGTTGGGGGACAGCGCACTTCTAGAAGTCGGCCTCACTCTCTCGGTCTCCTCCAGGATGGTGCAGAGCAAAGGTGCCGCAGCAACAGGGGAAGCATGAGCAAGGCGGGGTTCCTGGCTTCCCTGGCCATGCAGGGGACCCAGAAGTCCCATATGCTCAGGTAGAGGATCAGAGGGACAGAGAGCTCAAGCAAAGGCCTCCCGCTAAGGCATTTTCCCAGGGACAAATGGAACAACATGGACTCCCATGGTGCTTGTTGGCACATTGCCTAGAAAGCCAAGTGTGATCATTATGCCTCGTTGGATCCCGGCAAAAATGCACAGAACAAGTATGGATCCGAGGGCAACACCCCATGGCCAGCGGAGCCCCCTCGCGTAGCCAGATACTGACTTGGGGTAGAGAATGTGGTGCAAACCTGAAACACCGACTATTTACGTAAAGAGACTGGCTCATCCAAAGAGACTGTTTAAACCAGTTCTTTAGTTTTCCATTTACATTGCCTGGAGGAGAGTAGGATTGTTATGGCAGGAGCTGGAAACAGAGAGTAAACCTTCCAATAGATGGAACATTTAAATGGGAAAGAAATTATTCAACTTGGAAGACACTGGAGCTTTGTTAATGGCAAGGCTAAGGAATGGAAGCTAGGAAAGCAGAGCCGGCAGTTTTAGAGAATAAGCTCTCTTTTCTTTGCACACACCAAAGGAAGACTCTATGACGAGACCAGGAGGAGAACGATGAAGTACGAGTAACCAGAGGGCCGATCCGCCTGGCCCTGGTGACCCTCGCCAGCTAGACAGGCAGGCTGGAACCTGGACACGGACAGTGGGGGAAGGAAGGAAGAGCGGGAATCTAGCCAGGCACGCCCCATACCAACCGCTGCCTTCAAGCCAGACGGCTGCTCACCACGCCTCGTACCCCCTTCCCCCCAGTTGTACTGGACTCACCCAGGCTCAACTCAAAGATAGTTTCCCTGCCTCTGCATCTGGCTTCTGGGATGAGTGGGGGCCTATGTTTGGAAGAGACTGAGCCTTCTGACAGGTGAGCATGGCTTCCCCTGGCAGTGGTGGGGAGCAGGTAGATACATCTTGTTAAAAAGCAAGGCTGATGCCAACTACCTGGAGTTCGTGAATACTCACAGGTTAAAAGCATAGTTCTCCACAAGACTCCCCGAGCTTCAGACACCAGCCACGAGTTCTGAGGTTCCCAGGACACCCGCACTTCTGACCAAGTGGCCACTATCCCAATAGGTTTGATAATTCACTAGAACAGCTCACAGAACTCAAGAAAGTACTACACTTATAACTACAGTTTTATTATAAAGGGTCCAAATCTGGACCAGACAAACAGCGTGACACATAGCATGAGGTCACAGAGAGTCTCGAATGTAAAGCTTTTGTGTCCTCAGGATGTGTCTCCCTCTT
>NW_006434835.1:15905770-15913885 GCF_000325575.1 Pteropus alecto
CTAAAGTTTTTATCGGGGTTTCATTATGTAAACATTATTGACTGAATTGGTCATGTGATTGAAGCCCCCTCCCTTCCCCAGAGATTGGGCTGATATCATCTGGCTCAAAAACCCAGTCTTTTAATCACATGGTTGGCCCCCACCCTGAGTCATGTCATTAGCATGAACTCAGACATGGTCTGAGCAGCCTACCGTGAATAACAAAGACATTCCTATCACTAAGGAAATACCAAGGATTTAGAGGTCACCTCCCATGAACTAGGGACATAAGCCACCTAAATTTATTATACGACACTAAGAAATCTGGCATGGGGGTGGGGTACAGTTAGAGAAACAGAGACCTAGATCCAAACTTTTGAGAAGGAGATAAATACCTTCCTTTCCAGAAGAGAGTGAAATTCATTTGAGGGTTAAAAGATTTACCCAGAGGAAGAACATGGATAGGTAATATCTTGAAATTTAAATCTTTGTGTTTTTTTCCACCTTCTCATAAGAGACCTTTTTTTTCTCTTTAGTCTCTCATTCACACTGCCTGGGGGGAAAGTAGAATTATTATAGCAAAAGAAAAAAACTAGAAGCCGCCAATATTCCTCTTTTTTTTTAATTAATGAACCAGACTTTCGAGAATCCAAAGGGAAGGGTAACGGAAGCAGGGTCCAGAGTTTATAAAAGAAAGACAGCAAGGAAGCACTATGCCCCCAGAGAGGTAGGGTGAGGGTCTCCTGACTGGGAGCGCTGACAGGCCTGGGGAGCCCAAGCCTGCAGACAGACCCTTCGCTAACCTTTGGGGGAGGGGCCACATGAACGACCCACTTCCTCACTTGGGGCGACTGCTCCATCACAGATCCAGCCCAGCTTTCACTCCAGAATGACAGTTTGTTTCCCAAGGCTCTGCGGAACTTCCTCTGAATTGCCCAGGTAGACAGACACCCCCACCCCCGCCCCATTTTCAATGGCCCAGGACACCAAAAAGCTCCACAGAAAAGCAGGTTGGGGAGCCTCAAAACTCAGAGGGCAGAGGACTGGTGCGGTGCAGGAGGACAGCTCCAGTACCTACTGTTGCATGGGGCCGGACTGTGATGCCCCTGCCCCTTTGCGACTTGTATCAGATGTCCTGGGGGCCCAGGTCCCACCAGGACTTCAGGCGTGGCTGTGGGGACAGGTCCAGGTGAGCTTGGTCCAGCTCAGCGTGTTGCCTCCAGGGTTCCCTTGGCATTTTCTGCCCCCGGACTTCTTCACCAAGAAGCCGCCTCAGTCTGTGGGTGAGCACGGCCCAGAAGGTCATGACAACACTCCTGGGGGTGACTGTCACCAGTAGGGGTGGGAGCTGGTGAGAAAGGCTCCTGCTCTTGCATTTCTAGGTGACAGCTCTGGGAGAGGTTCTGTGGCTTCTCAGCAGGACTCAGCGAGGTCGCAGCTCTTTGAGACAAAAGCGACTGGACACTCTCACCCGCTGGGCTTCTCCTCTTACCCCTCCTCTCTCCCCAGCCCCTCACTCCTGCCCCCTGGAACCAGCTCTCAAACAAACCACCTCCACAAAAGTCCTGGTGTCCATCTTGCTGTCATGTGACGCCTGTCTGGGGCACCCACGGTGTTGCTAGGAGCCTCTGGGGCGCTATCCCGCTACCTGGCTTTCTGATTGGAGCAGTCCTGGATTTTCAGTTCTAAATATCCATGGACAACCCTTAAAGACCATCTCGCTGGACTCTTTCATTTTGCAGATGCGTATACTCGGGCCCAGAGAAGAAACTTACCTGAGGTCACATTCGGGGAGGTGACGTCAGAGCTGGGTCTGGAACCCCACTCACTCATTCCCTTGTCTCTTCCCTCCCAAAAACCCTCTTAAAGCTGCTCAACGGAGGTCACCACGCCAGTTTAATGAGATCCTATCTGTGGAAATGCCTTGTAAACTGCGAAGCATTGTAAAAATGCTATTAGTCGTGATTTGTGCCAGACCTGGGACTAGAACCCAGATCTACTGACTCCCTGGCCCGTGCGTTAAACCCGGCAATAAGAAGTCTTCATTAGACAGCAATTTAGAATTCCTTATTTTTATAGTCACGCTCTCAGACATTTGCTAACTAGAAACCGCATCCCAGCTGCCCTCCCTCCGCTGAGCTGTCCCTGTGCTGGGTGGCTGGGGCTGCGTTCACTTTGCCAATACTAGGGATATAGTGGTGACCAAGACAAACACAGCCCCTGGCCTCAAGGAAATTAGAGTCTAGGAGTGGAGAAATGTATTCAGTAACCACTTGATTAACTATGTAATTCCAACATGCTGAGTGCTATGAGCAGAGGGCAGGATGCAATGACAGCAAGGTCACAAGAGCACCTCACCAGTTCTGGGGGTTAGAAAAACTCGTTTGAGGAGGGGACATTCCGCTGAGAGCCGAAGGATGAATAGGAGAGAGGCACACACGAGAGAGGAAGGGCGTTTCCTGGCAGGAAAAAAGCACGCGCGAAGGCCCGGAAGCCGAAAGGAGCTCAAAATGCTGGCAGAATCTGGAAGGGCCTAAGGATGGATTGTGTGTCAAGGGCAAGAGTCAGGCAAGCCGAGACTGGGAGGAGCTTGGGCTCCTTGAGGGTTTATCTTCAAAGCTTTCTTAAAAGCAATGGGACATCATTAAAGAGCATTATGCAGAGAAATGACATAATTAGATTTTTGTTTTCCAGGGGCATTCTGCTCGTAGGGTGGCTGGCGAACTTGTTGGGAAAAGGCCAGCCTGGCTTTGGGGAGGAATGTGAGGAGACTACCAAGTAACCTAGGGGCGGGGGATGGTCTCTGGGCTAGGCCTGCAGTGGTGAGGAGAACCGGATGAGTTCATATGACATCTTAAGGTGGAATCAGCAACACGGGGAGGTTGGATATGGGAGAGGAAGGAGTGGAAATTGTCACTGGTGACCCTGGGGTTTCTGACATAAGGAGCAGGATAAATGGAGAAGATGGCAGCCTGGTGAGGAACAGATTTTGGGGGGAAGAACAAAGTTTTGGATGTGTTGAGTCTGCAACAGTCATGTGGAGATGACTTAGATATGTGGGGCTAGGAGCTCAGACAGAGTTCTGGGCTGTGGACGGACATCTGGAAATGTCGAGCTGTAGGTGGTCTTTAAAGCCATGGAGGAGATCAGCCAGGGATCACAGTGCTGATGGAGATAAGGTCCCTGCCTTCAGGGAGCTTGCGTTCTGATAGAGGGGATAGAGGCTGCCGCTTCTGGTAATGTCGGAGTAGCTCATTAGGGACCAGTCCTCTCACTAAGAATGAGCTGGACAAAATCCTAAAGCCATCTGTTTGCAGGCAGCCAGGATTTGAGAAGTCAGGATCCCAGAGAGACGGGGAGCATATGGAGGTGACATTTGGTGCTATTCTTCCCCTTAAGGCATTGCTGATTCATGGGTAGCATGGGGCCAAGAACCAGGCGAGGTGGTGGATAAGAAGCTGAGAACGTGAGCTAGGTGTTTTGGTGATCTCATGGAGGAGAAGACAAATTTGGAGTGTAAAATACCCAGGCAAGAAGGACCTGAGAGCCAAGATGTCTGGAAGAGAAGCACATTAGGTTCGTTGAAAATTCCGGGGTCCTTTTCCTTGAGGCATCTGCTGAGTCATAAGCAGCACTTCCCAAAGTAGTGAAGGGCTGAGCAGAAAGCAGAGTTGAGAGAGCCGGAAGCTGAGCAGAGGTTTTAGAAATCAGATGGGGCTGAGGAAACGAAGCTTGGAATCAAAGACCCACCTAAGAGAACAGGCCCTAGAAAACAATCCAGATCCCACTGAGAACCCCGAGAGGGAGAGGTGCTAGGAGGAAGGATGAGCTGGAAGCAGCAGCCTTCACAATGTCTGACAGCCAGCTTCAAGCCAGCTCAGTCACAGACTGCATGAGGATGGCTTCCGATACTCCAACGGCCTTCCAGAAAGCCAAAATAAATCCCCTCTGATGTAAAATGACTTCAGTCAGAGCCAAAAAAAAAAAAAAAGTATCTCCATAATCGAAACAGACCCACAGGTGATCCAGATATTGAAGTCATCTGATAAAGATATTTAAATAACCGTGATTAATATGGTCAAGAAAGTAGATGACAAGATGGAGAATTTCGCCAGAGAACTGGAATCTCTATGCAAAAGAATCAAATGAAAATTATAGTGGAATGGATAGAATTTGGAAATAACATCCTTGAAGAAAGGCTAACATTTTTCCATGCAGCCAAATGGATGGGGTTCCTGGGGGCAGGTAAATGCACCAGGAAGCCCCACAGGTGGAGCCCCCATGGCTAGCAGCTGGCAAGCAGGCTGGAGGGCCAGGCATGGGGCTGGCAGGGTGACAGCTGGAGCGTCCAGTGGAGGAAATTCATGGAAGGCCGGTTAGAACCATGTTACGTTGGAATTTGCATGTTGGGTGAAGAAATTGGATTTCTGTTCTGCTGAGTGAACAGTAGTTATGTTTGTCTGTGTCTCTGTTTGGGTTTAACTTGCTTCAGGGTCAATTTAAAAAAAGTAAAAAGTGACAGTTTGTATTTTTTTTTAAATTACTCTTTTCTCAAACATTAGGAATATCTGTACCAGTTCTTAAAACATTTTAAATTACTTCTTTATCCCTGAAGAGTTTCATCTTTTTGGCTATTTCTATAAAACCATATAACAAGCCTATATTACAGTTGTAGACTGTAACATTGAACTTTTAAACAAATTTTGGTATTGAGCAAGACCTTTTTCGGTTGGTTTATTCTGTCCTTCCTTTGCCGACCTTGTAAACTACTTAATTGCGAAATATGGTTCGTCTCAGAGTGCCTCTTAACATTGTATTCTTTAAAATCGAGATTTTTCCATTGCATGGGAGACCACGTCTTCAACACGCTCACACACAAAGCAGGGCTCCTCGTCTCACTTACTTAGAGACATATGGTTTTCATCAGCCACTTCTCTCTTCTTGGCAGAAATCATGGCAAGGGTTTAAATTTTATTTAGCAAATAGCCCAGCCCTTCAAACCAAACCCTTATTTGCTGTTCTCCCTCTTCCCCATCCCACATGACCCCACCTCCGTCTCTATGCCTGAGAGTGCCCCCAGTCTCCTGCCAGGCAAACCCAATGGATCGCGCTGCCCCAGCTGCCAGACCTGGCCCGTAGAGCCCTGAAACCAACCCAAAGGCCTCTGGGAGTTGGAGCACAGCAAGCTGAGTATGCATCATCTCTCAGAAGAGAGAGTTCCTGAAATTAGATGGACCGGCCAGCTGGGAGCTGTCCCTCACTGCTGCAGAGAATGGGCAGCTAATGAAGATGATTCAGGGACTAGAGACCACTGACATTTGGGGTGTCCTGCCCCCCACACTGATCCAGTGGGGAAGCCAAGTGCCGCCCCCTTGCCACGGGCTCCCCCACTTTCTGTTTCCACCAGTTCTTACCCTCCCTGGTGTCACTCCGAGGGAGACAGGAGGCCCTTGCCAGTCACCTTCTAAACTGGCCCTCCATCTCCCTGACTATCCATGCCTCCTCTGGAGGCTGTCTGAGCCCCACTGATGTATAAACGGCCAGAAAGAAGTACCTGAGTGCTGGTGAGCATGGCCTTAAACTACGTGCTGAGGGACCAGGGCTGCCCAACCTCCTCACCATCACTGCATTTATTGCAGCAAATGCCCCAAACATACTCTGAATCCACACGTTTCTCCACCTCCACTGCTTTACCCTGGTCTCAGGCCCCCTCCTTTCTTGCCTAAACCACACACTAGCCTCCCAGCACTTCCCTCGATCCCACTCGGCCTCCCCTTAGTCCGTTCTCCCCACAGAGGCAGAATGATCTGTTAAAAATACATCAGATCAGGCCAGGCCCCCACTGGATTTCCACTGACCTTAGAATAAAATACCGACTCCTCACCATGGCCCTCCAGGCCCTGCCCATCTTTTCAGCCTCATCCTGAGTGACTCTCCCTCCTCCACTATGCCCCAGCCATACTGGCCTCACTTCCATCCCACCAGAACTCCAGGGTCCAGGACCTCCAAGGCCAGCAGCCCACATAGCTTCAGCCCCTCCAAGCTGAGGGCTACACAGCCTCTGTCTCACAGACAGGCCTGGCTCCAGGCACCCTAATAAGCTCCTGCCTGAAGGTAAGATTGTCTTCACCCAGGACTGGGCTCCAGACCTAGTCCACCCCCTCAGTTTTCCAATGAGGAGACAGAGGCTCACATAGGGGCAGGGGTTGAAATGAGTTTGCGGTAGAACCGGCCCAGAGCCTGCGTCTTGACTCTCGAGGTAGTGCTCCTCTCTCCTCCCCAGGCTCCTCCTCCTCGGGGACCACTGGGAGCAGCCCAAGGAATAGAGAAGAGCCAGTCTGCAGTTTGAGCAGCACTAGGGAGACCAAACTCCAGTATGGCTGCTCCCCTACAGGGCCCCGGGTACCGCGGGGCTCTGATTTAGACAGATGGACATTTCTTGGTGCTTCGTCTCAGCCGGGTGTGGCCGGTGTGTGCTGGAGACTTGCCAGAGCTCATCGTTCTTTGACCATGGAGGACTTAGGGGCCCTGAATATGAATCACACACTGTGAGACCCTCAGCTACATAGTGACAGTGGCCCCAGGCAAGTAGCAGGATTCCTAAGACCTCTCTGGAGAAGGGAGAAGAGGCCGGCCTATGGTTCAAGGTACCTCGTGCCCGGTGCTCCAACCTGGGAGCAGCGAGAACCAGGAAATAAGGGCTTGGGCTATTTCCAGAAAGCTCTTTTATTGGGAGGTAGGATGGAGCTAGGGAAGTGCTGACAAGTGAGGAGTGAAAGCCGAGGGGACAGATGTATCGCCCTAGACAGGCGGGGCCGCGGAAACCTCTGCGGGCTGCAGTTAGACTTGGGCAGCAGGAAAGAAAAAGTTGCAATGCAAACAACCAACAAAATTATTCTAGCACTTCTGCCTTCCAAGGGGGCATTGTAATTCGTATCAAAGGGGTGAGGACTCTTTACAAGCCTGTAGAGACCACTGGGAGGGGAAGGAGTTAAGATGAGTAATTTAATACGTTAAAGCAGGGGTCCCCAACCCCGAACCGCTGACCAGTATCGGTCTGGTCCTTGGCCTGTTAGGGACTGGGGCCGCACAGCCGGAGGCAAGTCAGGGGTGAGAGAGTGAAGCTTTATTTATTTGCTGCCCCTCCTCAGCGCTAGCATCACCACCTCAGCTCCACCTCGGATCATCAGGCATTAGATTCTCATAGGAGCACCGGTCCCTGGTGCCAAAAAGGCTGGGGACTGCTGTGTTAAAGGAAAAAGTAATTTCAAAGTTGGTGCTTCATAGTTTTGGCCCAGTGGTAGTTTGGGGCAGGGGTTGGGAATGAGCTGCTCCACAGGAGAAACGGATGCTAAGGGAGGCTGACTGTGGGCTGGAGGGAAGGGAGCTGGGAGGGCTGGAAACACTTGGGGGCCGGGCCTCAGGGAGACAAGGTGGTCAAGGGTATATCTGATATTCAACTTCAAGGTGTTCTCTGTGCTAAGAATATAGCTCTCTCAATTACATGTAGAAAATGTGTCACATATGCCCTATACTAGGGCTACTTTGGGGAACTTGAGGAGAAGGATCTGCGTTTTTACACTTGTCTTGATGCAAGGCAGAGAGAAGAAAACAGCCTCAGGGGACAAAAAGTAAAATGAAAGAGAAGATAGCCAAAGTAAGGGAGGGAGGGAGGGAAAAAAGGGAGGAAGGAAATAAGGAAGGAGGAAAGGAACTTCAATAGAAACGAGTAAGAGGGAGTTGGGGACAAATTCCCAGAAGTATTGCAGGAAACCTTGGGTCTCCCTCTACTGTGGGTTGAGAGTTTGGTCCCTTTTCTCTTGAATATTAAAAAGCAAAGTAACTCCATAGGCCATAAGACGTGGGAACACCCACAATGGTAGACGTTGGGATTTTAATCTGGAGTGTAACTTACTAAGTGATCAAGAAGACAAGAGAGCAAAACATGTGAGGTGCAGAGCGGTCTACAAGGGCGTTTGAGGAGATTCATCATCCCGGAGTCCAAACCCAGGCCTGTTCTGTTGAAGGCAGGTCCTTGGCTCACCTTAACCAAGGGGATCCTAAAACCCTTGTAGGAGCCAGAAGGAAGTGGGCTCACTATTTTCTTCTACACACACACACACACACACACACACA
>NW_006434835.1:15913928-15943461 GCF_000325575.1 Pteropus alecto
CCACACACACACACACACACACACACACACACACACGCACGCACACACACACACACACACACCCTCAGATTATGATAAGGACAGGTCTGACCTGACTGCCTGCCCACCCACTTCCTCTTGCTGTTTCTTAAAGCCACCTTTAAATTATGGATTAGCTTATTCAGGGCCAGTTAAGATGACTGAGTGGTTTCATCTACATTTCTGGATTTTGGGGGCCAGAAACAGGACACACTCCTTTCTACTTTCCCTTCCACTTAGAAACTAAAGTTGTTCAAACTGCCAGCCTCTGAGTGCTCCCCATGGTGGAGTCAAGTTGCTTCATTCTTTATAGAGACATAGATATCTCGAATCTCACATTGCCATGACTGTGGTTCTTCCCCAAAGGCCTCGCCAGCACCTGCCCCACAGGTATCAATTCATATCTCTGTTGTTTCAAAGAGTCCCTCATGTACTTGATTGTAATACCACTCTTAGAGAGAAGGTCCCTCAGAGACACTAGTGTGGACACTTCCATCCAGAAGAGGATGACCATGGTGGGGAGGATCTAGAAACCATCTCAAATGTCAAATGAAATTGGGAATATTACGTCTAGGGAAGAGCAAATCAGGGAGAACACACAACTGTTACTGAGAACTCATAAGTAAAACAAAGGCAATAGATTAGATAATTGGCTCATATAAAAGAGAGGATGGATTGAGCTTCAGGAATGGCTGGATCCAGTAGCTCGACAATGTCCTTGCCATTCTCTCTGTCTCTCTCTCTCTCCTCCAACTGTCTTTCTACCTGCCGCCTGTCATTACCCATGGCTGAATCCTGTGCCTCAAACTGTAGCTTAGGGGCTCTGTTTCACACCATCTCTCAAACAATTTCTCTCCATGTGGCGGGAAGCCTTCTTGGCCACCAGGAGCCATAGATTTATATCCCATCAGTTTAGAAAACCCCCGGAAAAGGAAGGTCTTTCCTAACAGGTGTCAGAAAAATCTTGGGCTTGATTCTCAGCCCAAACTAGAATCACAGGCCCATTTCTAAACCAGTACCTTGGGCCAGGAGGTCAAGTGTGCCTGTTGGCCAGGCCTGAGTCACAGACACACTCTCCGTTTTTGAGACGATTGAAATCAGCTCAACCCAAATCACATAGAATAGGTGCCCACGGGAAAGAGGGGTTCTGTTACTGCAGGAGAATAGAAAAGCTGCTAGCCAAAAACGACAGACATCTACCACAGCTGTCTACAATTTATGAGATATTCTGAGTTGTTTTTCTTTACACATAATGTAAGTTTGATCACATCATCACCTTACTTAATATCCTTCAGTGGCTCCCCAGGGCCTACAAGATAAAGTCCAGTCCTTCCTTTCAAAGCCCTCCATGCACTGGCCCTGGCTCCCTGCTCGCTTTACCTCCTACTGCGCTCTGCCCAGCTCTCTCACCCATTGCACCCAGAGTCAGGCAGGCTGTGGTCCCTCCTCCCAAAGGAAAGGCCAGGTTCTCTGAGAATTCTCTACACCACAGCCAAAGACAACTTAACAGCATTGCCTGAAATCTTAAGGAGAAAAAGGAAGCACATACTTGAAAGTACCCCTAAAACTGTTCTTAAGAAGTAGCTCTACTGGAAACCCACAGCTCCAGGCTAACTTCAAAGTTAGCCCACCTTACCTGCCAACGGCCTCCAGGAGGTCAGGGATGAATCTCCTCCCACCACCAGGCATAGGGCAATTATTCCTCTTCTTTGGAGTCAGGGTATAAGCGATGCCTCCACCCCCATCCCAGCACCCCGAAGTAGTTTTTCCTTCTTGCTCACTTCTGAGATCTGCCTCCCAAGCCCCTCTATCCTGCCTCTTACGTACCATCCATTACTGACAATAGGGATATTAAAACAAAATATCTGTTAGGACATCTCCTGAAAGTTGGGATATTCAGGTTAAAATGGAACCTCATGTGGGACACCAACCCCCAGGTCCAGGTTGGGCTGTGTCGGGCCCGGTGTGGGTCATTTGCGCGGTTTTTTTCTAGTCTAAGCTGAAGAAGCGGGCACTCTCTTTCACAGTCTTCTGCACCCCAGCCCTGTGCAAACAACTCATCCAGAGTAACACATACCACTTTGCAAGAACACACCCTTTTCAGGGATACGTAGTCTGATTCCAAATTAGGAGTTGGTGGTACTCTAAATAAAATAATGCTCAGAGACAGAATTCTGCAAATTCATTCAATGCATATTACTAAAGGGTATTAACATTTCAGACTAAGAAATCCCCATTAGGGCCCCATCAGTGCTTTCCACATACTTACCGAGAAGGATAGGTATGTCCTTGCTTTCTGTTAGCATAGCTGAAAGGACCAACTCAAGTGGTATGTTTCAAAACAACAGAATATTATCCGCAAAGCAAATTTTAGTCTCCACCCTGAAAAGCAGAGAGCTTGTAATCCTAAATGACATTTTCTCTCGGTTTTAGAAAAATCAACTTATTATAAACTCATCGAAAAGTAATTTCATAATTCCAGGAAAAAGGACAATTAGGAGAGCAACTGAGTGAAGGCCGATTTCACAGTTTTGTCATAGGAAACCTATTGATACATTTAATCAAACCCCAAAACTAATCGGATCGGATGCAGGAATTTTCCAAACAGTAAAATTTTACAAATTCTTAAAAATTTTGTTTTAAAACATAGCTAAACTCAAAAGCAAGAAAAAGAAAATTTCTAGGCATCAGAAATGAAACTGAAACCTATACCCGAGCCCCAAAAAGAGTAGGAAAGGACAATAGTAAAATCACCCCACGAGAGCCCTTAAAAACTCAGAGCAATTATAGGACTCTTGTGAAAAATAACCCTTATTGAAGAAGAGCTCACAGGCAAAAATTATAAAATATATGGGGAGTCCAATACCAAGACAAATATTCTACTGGCCCAGCAAATGGGATCATTCACACCAGAGGAACAAGAGACTAAAAAATTATCTGAAAAGGACCCTAAGTTCGATTAAGAGTTTAAAGAGATAAAGAAAGGCCTGTGTAACAAGAGTGGAAAACTATGAAAGAAGAGAAAGAGAATTTCTAGTCTCTGACGATAATTATAGATTTGTCTATTTCTCTTTGCAATTCTGTTTCATTTCATGCATTTGAAGCTTTTTCTTATTATCTGTATATACATTTAAGATTACTATGTTCCCTTGATGAATTGATCCTTGTATCACTATGAAATGACCTTCTTTATCTTTGGAAATATTCTTTGCTCTGAAATCTACTTTTTATAGCATTAATATAGCCACTCCAGAATTTTTTTGATTAGTATTAGCATGGTATATTTTTATCCAACTTTTCACTTTGAACCTATTTGTGACTATATTTAAAGTGAGTTTCTTGTAAGCAGTATACCGTCGGATGATGCTTTTAAAGAAAAATTCAGAAAAACTCAATCTCATGATTTATGCCTTTTAATTAAGGTGTTTAACCCACTTACATTTAATGTGATTGTTGATATGGTTAAGTTTAAAGCTACCATTTTGCTATTTGTGTTCTATACGTGCCATCTGTTCTTTGTTCTCGATTTCCTCTTTTTTGAGTTCTCTAATGTGTTTTACAATTTTGTTTTATCATAAGTCTACTTTATTCATGAGATCATATGATATTCATTTAATCTTAGGTCGACCTCATTCTTTTTAACCCCAATATAGTATTCCATAGTACGGATGTTTCATAGCTTACTTATCTATCAATAGAAATTTAAATATTTTTTCAATTTTTAAGTATTTCAAAAAATACTGACATTAACATCTTTATGCATGTTTCTTTGTGCTTCCGTAAGTATGTCTGTAGGATCGAGTCTCAGAAGTAAAATTTCTGTGTCAAAGGATATGCACTTTTTCATTTTGATAGAGTCTGCCAAGTTTCCTCCCAAAAGGCTGTTATCAATTTGTTCCATCAAGAAATGGCAGATTCCTAATCCTTGCCAATCCCACATAGAATCAATCTTCTTTTATTATTTTTTTATTGTTGAGGTTGTCAGTTATTATTTTTAATTTACATGTCTCTGGTTTTGATGATATTAAACGTGTTGACATATTTATTGGCCATTTGTACTTCTATAAATTTTCTATCATTATCGGCTGAATTGTGTCCCCCCAAATTCATATGTTGAAATCTTAACCCCCAACATCTCAGATGTGACTATATTTGGAGATAGGGCGTTTAATTAAGGTAAAATGAGGTCACACAGCGGGCTCTAATTCAATGTGACTTTTGTCCTTATAAGAATAGAGTAGGATGCAGACTTCTGCATGCAGAGAAAAAAGACCATGTGAGGACACGGTGGAAAGGCAGCCATGTGCAGGCCGAGGAAAACCATCTCAGAAGAAACCAAACCCGTCAAAACCTTGATCTTGAACTTCTAGTCTCCATAACCGTGAGAAAATAAATTCTGTTGTTTAAGCCACCCAATATGTGGTATTTTCTTATAGCAGTCCTGGAAAACTAATACACATATTCATATATATTGCCCATTATTCTCCTGGGTTGTTTATTTTTTCTTACTGCTTTATAGAAGTTCATTATATATTATCGATAATAATCTTTTGTGTAGGGTGACCATATAATTTATCATTCAGACCAAGACACGTTTGAGGATGGCAAATACTAAGCCAGATGGGCCACCAGGACCATAGGTATAAACCAAAATTGCCCTGAGGAAACTAGAATGTATGGTCACTATAATATTGTCTGTTATATTTGCTGCCCAATTTTTCACCAAGTGTATTAATTACTTTAAAAAATTTTAATGAACTTTATTTTTAGAGCAGTTTTATGTTTCTAGAAAAATTGGGCAAAAAGTTCCCTTGTTATTAACACCTTGCATTAGCTTGGTAATTTGTTACAATTGATGAATCAATATTGATACAGTATTATTAACTAAGGCCCATGGTCTATATTAGGGTTGGCTCTCTGTGTTGTACAGTTGTATGGGTTTTGACAAATGCATAATGTCATGTATCCACCATTATAGTATCATACAGAAGAGTTACAGTGTTCCATCTATTCATCCCTCCCTCCATCCCCCAAACCCCTGGCAACCACTGATTTGTTTTCAACTGTCTCTATAGTTTTTCCCTTTCCAGAATATCATGTAGCTGAAATCCTACAGTATGTGGACTTTTCAGACTGGCTTCTCTCACTTAATAATATGCATTTAAGGTTCCTCCGGGTCCTTTCATAGCTTGATAGTTCCTTTTCCATCACTGAAAAATATTCAATTGTATGGATTACCGTAGTTTGTTTATCCATTCACCTATCGAAGGATATCATAGTTGCTCCCAACTGTTGGCAATTATGAACGAAGCTATTATAAATATTTGTGTAAAGGTTTTGCATAGACGAAGTTTTCAGTTCATTTGGGAAAATACCTATGTGCAGATTGCTGGATTATATGGTAAGCCTACGTTTAGTTTTGAAGGAAACTGCCAAACTGTCTTCCAAAGTGGCTGTACTATTTGCATTTCAACCAGCAATGAATGAGAGTTCTTGTTTCTCCACATCCTTGTCAGCATTTTAGGATTTTAGCCATTCTAATAGATGTGTAGTAGTATCTCATTGTTTTAATTTGTGATTCTCTGATGATGTACAATGTTAAATGTCTTCTCATTTGCTTATTTTCCATCTGTATGTCTTTCTTGTGTCTGTTCAAATTTTTTGCTCGTTTTTAAATTGGGTTGGTGGTTTTCTTATTGTTGCGTTTTAAGAGTTCTTTGTATGTTCTGGATACAAGTATTTTATGAGATATATCTTTTGCAGAGATTTTCTCCCAGCCTGTGGCTTGTCTTTTCATTCTCTTCACAGTGTCCTTCACAGAGCAGAAGTTTTTAATTTAGTGAAGTCCAGCTTAGCAATTTTTTCTCTCATGGATTGGTGATGTATCTCAAAAATCATTGCCAAACCCAAGATCACATAGATTTTCTCCTATGTTATCTTTTGGAAATTTTTTAATTTCGTATTTTATTTTTAGGTCTATGATCCATTTTAAGTTAATTTTTATGAAGAGTATAAGGTCTGTGTTGATTGTTTTTATGAGTCTATGTCCAATCATTTCAGTACTACTTGTTGAAAAAACTATTCTTTCTTTTTTGTATTGCCTTTGCTCCTTTGTATGGGTCTATTTGTAGTCTCATTATTCTATTCCATTGATCTATTTATTCTTTCATCAATATCATGCTGTCTTGATCACAGCTTTATAGTAAGTGTTGAAGTAGTATAGTATCAGTTCCCTAACTTTGTTCTTCTTCAGTATTGTGTTGACTATTCTGGGTCTTTTACCTTTCCATATAAACTTTTCCATCAGTTTGTTGATATCCACAAAATAATTTGCTGGGATTTTGATTGGCATTGCATTGCATCTATATAGCAAGTTGGAAAGGACCAACATCTTAACAATTTTGAGTCTTTCTATCCATGAACATGGAATATTTCTCCACTTATTTATATATTCTTTGATTTTTCCATCGGAGTTTTGTAGTCTTCATATATATCCTGCACATATTTTTTAGATTTATACCTGTGCTTTTTCTTTCTTTCCTCTTGTTTGTTTGTTTGTTTGTTTGTTTGTTTGTTTCTTTCTTTCTTTCTTTCTTTCTTTCTTTCTTTCTTTCTTTCTGTCTTTCTTTTTCCTCTTTTCTGTCTTTCCTTTTTTCCTTCTTTTGTGCTAATGGAAACAGTGTTTTGTTTCAGATCCTAATGATTCATTGCTGGTATACAGGAAATTGTTAACTTTTGTATATTAACCTTGTATCCTGCAAACTTGCTACAATCGCTTATTAGTTCCAGGAGTATTTTGTTGATTCTTTGTGACATTCTACATAGACAATGATGTTATCTGGAAACGAAGAAGACAGTTTTATTTCTTTCTTCCCATTCTGTACATCTTTTCTTTTCTTTTCTTTTTTCTTTTTCCTTTTCTTGTCCTGTTGCTTCAGTTAGATATTTTACCACAATGTTGAATAGGACTGGTAAGAGGAGACATCTTTATCTTGTTCCCAATCTTAGAGGAAAAGCAGCTAGGTCCTCACCATTAAGTATGTTGGTGTTCATCACTTTTTAAACATGGAAATAGATAAAAAGCATTTAATATATGTCCCAATGTTTTCTAGATTTTGTGTTCTGCTTAAAAAGGACTTCTCTATTCAAAAGTTTTAGAAATATGTCCCTATATTTTCTTTATTTTCTTCTAATACTCGTATAAGTTTGTTTTTTACCTGTGCCCCTTTAATCCATCTGAAATTTATTTTATATATGGCGTAAAGTAGGGATTTGTGGTAAATAGATACTATAGATTGGCTGGATCAAAATTCACATCAATGCCTTTCTGATGTATCTTTCTACATTTCAGAGACTTCTTTTAAGCCAAGATTCCTGATGTAATGGAGATTCATTCCCCCAGTTGGATGCCTTCAGAACCTGCCACAGTTTGAGGCCAATGACTGAGTGTAGAGAGGAACATGGCTATTTCTTCCCCACAAACAGGGATGCCTCTATGTAGTGGCTAAGGCTTTCTCAAAGCCGTAGCACAGCCTGAGGCTTTTCTACCTAATGTTCCTTCCTTCTTCCTTTCCTTTCACAGGTGTCCGACCTATATCACAGTCTGAAGCCTTTCTCTGCTACTCCTGCTCCTTCTCCACTTTCTCTCTCACAGGTATTGTCCTAACAGATCTTCTGCCCTTCATACTCTATGTCTGCTCTCTAGAATACCTAAGCAGATACAACTTACATGAAGCTTTGAGTTATATGGAGAAAAAGATAGCATAGCTTCCGTTTTACTAGCGCAGATCCTGGCAGAGGTGGTACGGTTGTGGAATAGTATCCATGGCAAAACGTCCTACTACCTGGCAGCTTCCACAGTGTACCAATGACATCTCCTTCAGTGGCTCGGTTCTGCACTGTGACTTTGGAAGTTGTTCTGGTAAGCTCAACCTAACATCTCTCTCCAACACTCCCTACAATTCTGGCAGCTCTACATACTTTCCTCCCATGAATTCCTTTCTGATTAAAATAGCGAGAATAAATTCTCTTTTCAGGAAATAAAACTATCACCGATATAATATCTAACTTTTTTCCCAAGTGGGTAATCTATTGTCCTTAAACCATTCTTGTTCATTTCCTAGCAATTTAAAGTGCCTTTTTAGCATACACTAGATTTCCATGCATCTGTTTCTTTAATCTAGTCCATTGTTTGGATTATCTGTTCTTACACCCATATCACTCTGTAATGACCACTTTATAGTAAATATTTATATGTGGTAGAGCTATTTTCTCCACAATGTGTGTACTGTATCAAAATTCCCCTGGCTATTCTTGTGCATTTTTTCTTCTAGACGACTTTTAGAATTAGCTCTTAAAGTTCTATTTTTAAAACTCTTATTTAAGTTTTTGTTGGGATTTCATTGAATTCGTAGATTAATTTGGGGAGAATTTACATCTCTAAATTATTGGATCTTCACCAGAACACATTTGTATTAGGGACAGGCTAAATGGTTCGGGCGTGGCCCAGAAACTAGAAGGCACAGGGCTGTACCAGGCTAATAAACTTGACAAAGAGTAACTTATTGATGTCTTAGAGAAAACAAGGGAAGTTTTGCAAAATGGTGGAAATGCAAGCCAGGCCGTCTGGAGTAAAGGGATGGTTTGATGATGATACATGGAAGAATAAATAACCATTTTACATGTCAAAGGAAATACTTTGGGCCATGCACTGTGGCTAAGGAGGGTGTGCTGGAGTCATAAACTCTCCCACAAGGAGGCTATCTCCATGGGATGATGTGGACCAAAAGGACCCCAAATTCTAGTGGCATCAATGTGGGACTAAAGAGGAAATGACACCGAAGCCTCCAGAGAACTTCGAGTCAGGAGGGAATGAAAGAAAAGGTCTGGTTTCTGGTTCCTTGGAGACCAAGGTAATTGAGGGAGAACATGGCCGATGCTAGAGGAAAACAAGTTAGGACTAAGTAGGGATGCCGGTCCTTTTGGAGAGTCAGGAAAAGAGAGGCCAGCCTAGGAAAAGACGAAATGTGGGCTGGAACAAGGTTTACCGAGTCAAGACATCGCTATGCAAGATTCACCTGCAACAGTGACCACAGATTAGTCCTGTGTCCAATTGGCAAGGTTCCCTTCATCAATCCTCCCCCTACAGGAAGAAGTCTCAGTTCCTCTCGATAGCACAGGCTTGGATATGTAGTTATTGCTGACTTATTGCAAGTTGGAAGTGAGGGTCCATGGGGGTTATATCTCCTTCCCAGAGCCAGAATTTCAAGCCTTGGCTGATAGCAGAAGTGGCAGAAAAGTCAAGGAGCTAACCCGGCTTCTGCTCGAAGCTCTCTCATACTGGAATGCTCTCCAGAGCTCTTCCGGACTGACCCAAGGTCTCCTGGAGCCATGTAAGTCCCTGCAGCCACTGCTGGGCTCCAGACTGGATATTTTGTCTTCTATTTTTTATTTTTAAAAAATCTGGATAGCACTTTAGAGTTCATATTCATTATCTCATTTGACCTCCTAAAAACACTATGATTTAGGTGCAGCTGTAATTACTGATGGGGAAACTGAGGCTCAGAGAGATTATTTGACTCACCAAAAGCTACAAAGCTACTAAGTCTCAGAGCCATTTATTCATTCAGTAAATGTTTCCTGAGGGCCTACTATGTGCCCAACACTCTGGAAACCCAGGGCTGAAAGAAGATCTGTTCACGATCATCGGGATTCTCAAATTGTAAAATGGGCAGGTGGGCTCGGAAACGAGCACTTCCAAAGCAAGGATATTGCCTCGGTGGTGGTCCCTACCAATTGGGAGGTTACCCGGGAGAAAGCCCCCAGGATGGCCTGGGGGAGTCTTCACAGACAAAGAAGAAGTATTTGCACGAGTCTTAAAGAATGACGAAAATTTTCCAGGGAGAATGATGGGGGGATTGTATTCCAGGAAGGACCAGCGTGGACACAGGTACCCAGCATGAGTTCATTCTGAATCACTGAATCACACAGCGGTGAGAGTGGGGGCGGCAGGGCACAGACAGAGACTGACTAGGCTGGAGCGACATTCACATGATGGTCAACATGTGTGCCAGACTCTACGCTAAGTACATGCTAACTCATGGAATCTCCTCTTGTGCAGGGTGGGACTCTTCCGAGCATAACTTGCACTCTGGAGCCCCTGCAGGAGCAGGCCTAGGCTGCCCTCTGTGGGACTTCGTCTGCATCCTAGCTTGGCCTCCTCTTTTCCTGTCCGCTTCTCCTCCTCCCTGGACTGTGCTCCCTGGGAGGACTTCCTTTACAAATCCTCATCTCAAGGATGGCTCCTGGGGAACCCACCCCAAACACCTGCTTTATTATTTCCAGCCACTTACAGCTACTTGACGCCATGCTGTTTTTATTTATTCACTGTTCCCTTCCACTAGACTATAAGCTCCAGGAGGACAAAGACCTGACCTATTTTATTCCCTTGTGACTTCTCATGCCTGGAACAGTGTCTAGCAAATAGTACGCGCCCAAAAGGTATTTTGCTGAATAAATTATCTCAATTAATTCTCACGATGACCCTGTGAGGTGAACATTATCATTCCATTTTACAATTTGTGAAACGATTTCAAAGAAGTTTAATAACTTGCCTAGGCTGACACAGATAGTGCATGGCACAGCCAGGGTTCCAAACTCTGCCTGCGTGACTCTGAAAGAAAGCTGAGACTTTAAACCCAAGCCCATGTTTGCAATTTCCAGAACATTCTAGACTATGTCATACCTCCTCAATATTTCTGAAGCTGCTTCTTCTGCAAAGAAATATTCTTCCTACGCTCCCTCCCACCCCTAACTGACCCTCACAGTGCCCTGTGAGCCCCTCTGTCATTGGGCAGATTGCTGGTGGCTCTTGCTCATGTTTATGCCCTCTCTCTTCTATGAAATCCTTTAGGATGAGACTTTACCTTGTTCATTTTTGCTTCGCTAGCACCAGATTGGAACCTGGCAGAAGGCTAGCAATCTGTGAATGTTAATTGAATGGAAGAAAGGAAGGAATTGTTGCTCATTTCTGTGGTGTAAATACTTCCCCTATGGCCCATAGCAAGCTAACCAACCTCACGTTGCTGCATGTGGAATTGGAAAGAAATGTGCATGACTGGCTGTCAGGAGCCGGAACGAGCTGCCTCCGGTGCATCACATCTTATTTAAGAGAAAACTGAGATTCAGAAACTTGCCCAAATTCACACAGTCAGTGCTAGTGGGGGCAGGATTGAAACCCAGGCCTAATTGCCTGAGAGCTCGATACCCCTTCCTCTGGGACACACAGATGCTCTTTGCTGTGGTTGGGGGGGTCAGAGGCAAGGGCTGTCTGTGCTTATGGAAAAAGACCGAACCTAAAATTAGAAGAGGTAGGTTTGGAGCTTGGCTTTAGCACTTTCCAGCTGTGAGACTGTGGTTGCAACACTTAGCTTCTCTTAACCTAAGGCCTCCGTCTCTTCATCTATTAAATGGGAGCAAGTGCACCGCAGACACAGTTTCTCTGTGGCTTCAGTGAACACCGTGGGCCACGGGCGGTGCTTTGAGACAGAAAACTCAGTCTCTAAGCAAAAGCAACCAGCCCCACAGGGGGACAAGGGAGAGTTGCTGCTGGCCCACGGAGCCTGTCTGCTCTGAGGACGCTGCCTCCTACAGGCCCTGGGGCTCCCATCCTGCCTCCTCTTGCCTTTGGGTCTGTAGCCAAAGGCAGGTGGAAGCGCCCTCCACACCTGCTTCAGTCCTAGTCCTACGACAGGCTCCGCCTCCTCGACCTGCTAACTCCTACCATTCCAGCACAGGCCCCTCCCCTCCGCCTCTCCCTGAGCTCAAGTGGCAGAAACCAGAACTCTTCCTAGAGCTGCTGGAGCCCTGCTCCCCATAAATCAAGATGCATCCTGAGCGGTGGGAGCAAAAGAATGCTCTGCAAAAGCGAGTCGATCTCCTGATGATCGTTTCCAAACATTGCCCCACACCTCACCGAGCTCAGACGCATCTCCAGGATTAAGCCGCCTTCCACCCCCTCCCCGCCCCGTCCACGCAAGGATATTTGGGCTCCAGCCTCCCTCTCTTGACACTCAAACAGCATGGGTAGAAACAGCATGGCGAGGCTCAGGCTCTGGAAGCCGTGCCCTGCTCTGGGGCGTGACCAGGAGTTGGGCTACTTTCTGGGGACCTGTACTCCCCTGGCCCGGCTGACTTTGGAGGAAGAAGGCAGAAGGCGTTCCTGCACCTTTGGATGAGGGAAACATTGTACTCTCTCTGGGGACCAAGCCTATGTGAATTCACACGCACACACCCACACACTCCCATCTATACCCACCCTGGAGTGTCCTTAGATTTCTGAGATGCACTTTGTGATGTTGACTCTGGGCCTCAGAAGAGGCAAGAAGGAGATGTCCGGGTGCCATGAATCCCTGGGAGCATGCAGGGATGCAGAGGGGAAAGGGTACGGGCTGGAAAATGTGAGAAAACAAGAAACAGAAGGGAATTCCTGAGTGACGGGGGTTCTGGAACTGCCCTCAGTTGCTAACCCACTGGCAGCACCAGTTGGTCTGACCTGGCGCTGAGGGACTGACTTAGGATCTGAGACAGGGACCATTCCTCTGAGTGACTGAGAGAGCTCAGAGAAAGAGCTCTGGCCTTAGACAGAAGGATAGGACGGAAGGGTAGACCAGGACGAGGACCAGAAACCCCCTCCAATGGGCTGGTCAAGCAACTGGTCAGAGTGAGCATGTGGGCCAGGGTTGTCCTTGGCCTGGCTTGTGTGCAGTGCTATTCCAATGCTTTCCTTTAAGGGTTTGTCTGAGGGGTGGTCTGGGCAGAGACAGGCTGGGGACAGCAGAGTTCAAAAGCAGCGATGGCCTTGGGTCAAGATTTGTCACATCTTCTTGGCATCCAGGGGAGAGGTGAAAGGCACTGAGAGAGAGTTTCTCCTTGGGAACCTGAGCCGAGAAGTGATTAACGGGAGTGGGGGTCCAGTAGGCCAAGTAGCGTCGACTAAAGGACCTCACAGGTGGCATTGTCCTGGCGAATTGACCATTATCCCAGACCAGGCCTTGTCAGGGTCTCAGAATGGATCCAATCCATCGGGCTAACTTGCCAATCAAATTCTCAAGAGTCAGGAACCTACAAACCAGCCTTGGCCAATGAGTTTAACCCTAATGAAGGCCTGGTACTGGACCCCCAGGATGGCTGAGGCTGTGAGTATGGGATCTGTGCAAAGTCTGAGGTCCACTCTATCCTGGCCTAGTGAGGCCCATGGACCTTCCCAGCCCACGTCAGGGCAGGAGACTTGGTGCCTGGAGGGTTTCTAGGTTCAGGGATTTTCCCCCAAATGGTATTGAACAAACACTGCCCCCATGGCTCAGGGCTCCAGGTCCATCAGCCCTACTCTGTCTGCCCCCCAGTTTTTGAGTGGAGTGAGTCCATTTCATTATACTCTCCCTGAGCCTGCTTCTCGGAGGTCACCCCAGCGAACCTCAGTGGGCACTGAGAGCCATAAGGCCCACATTAGAACCGCTCGGCCAACTTCTTGGAACCCCAAGGGAATGTAGGCCTCCACCATGGGGATGCTAGGGCTGGTGAGGATTCTGCAGATCTCCCGGTCCACCTCACACACTATACAGACAAGGACCTTAAGGACCAGATTGGAGACACGGCTACTCCTGAGTCACAGAGATAGGTTCAGGGCAGACTGGAGCTGAGCCTGAGCCCCCCACTCCCCACTTTTTCTAGTGCAGCTCACTCGATGGCTGCTCAGCTATTGAGACACAGGAAGCTTTCAGGAGCCTGGGCAAGGACCCTACACCCTTCTCCACTTTCCCATGGTGAGCGTTGGTCAGGGCCAAGGTTAACTCTGGCCAGGGCAGGAAAATGCTGTCTAAACAGGCAGCAGGGCCTACGTGTCTGGATCTGCTGTCTGTCACCCGAGCCAGGTGGGCCTCTGACACACAGCAGAAATTTTCCATTTGCGCATCATCCTTTGGCTGGTTGGAATCCAAGGCATTTTTAAATCTTTTTTTTTTTTTTCATTCCAGTTGTCTCCCCTGCCCCATGAAGATATACGCTGGGGTTCAGAGGAATGGATCCCTCAATTCTCAGGGAGGCTTCAGGGACCTCCACCCGGAAGCTACTTTTTAGTGCCTAAAATACAGAATTCTAGAACTTCGAAGCAGGAAAAGTGCTTCTAAAAAATCTACACAGACAATGAAATTGAAGAGAGAAGGATGATAGGCCCAAGGTCATTCCACAAGATCAAACACAGATTTGTCTAACCCTGACGCTATTATATTTCCACTATACCTGTTTCCCAAGGTCAAGAGCCAAGGTCACTGAGAGATGCCATAAGCCACATGAAGGAATTCCACAGATAAAGCTGTAAGTGGGAGCTGAGCCATCCTGTGGGGAAACTTCCAGACTCCAGAATGTTCCAGAATGGACAACTGCGATGCCAAGGACACACACTTCCTCACGTTCTTTGTCTCAGCCTAGTAGCAGCAGTTTCAATAGCTCCTTCCCAAAAGCAAGGCCAGTAGGTGGTGGCCCCACCTTCCAAGGCCTGTGACCTCTCATCCTGCATCACAGTTGTGGGATGTTTCCTGGGTTAGGGCAGACTTGACCTTGGGGCATTCCTTAGGTAAGCATTGGAATAATGGCCTTTTCCTGGTGAACATGTGTGGAATACAGGTCAAGGGAGCCTGGGCTCATGCGTTGGAGACCAGCTGGGCTGGAGCCCGAATCATGAGGGATCTTTGTCAAACTGTGCAAGGGGCTGCAGTGGGCAGTCGCAGGCAAAAGGTTTATCCCCAAGACAATTTTCAAACATATTGCAAATTTCTTGCATATTTCCTAGAGTGGTGGTTCTCAGCCAGGGGTGAATCGATCCTCCCAGGGGACATTTGGCTATGTATTTAGACATTTTTAGTTGTCATAATTGGAGAGTTGCTACTGACATCTTGTAGGCAGAGGCCTGGATGCTGCTAAACATCCTACAATGCACAGGACAGCCTCACCACAAAGAAATCTGGCCCAAAATGTCAACAGTGCTGAGACTGAGAGACCCTGTAGCACTGTAAATTCCCCAGGGAAGTGTCTACGGTGCTCAGTGAGAGAACAGTTGTCACTCTTTGGGGCCACTGAGCATCTGCTCTCCCTTCCTACGTGTGAGATGTCCCCTGTGTTGTGGAGCAATGGCTGCCTCCCAGTATACCCGTTAAAAGTGGCCCAGCCCCGTTCACATTGTCCCAGCCTCTCTCGAGCTAGGGTGCAGGCATATGACCTCATTCTACTAACCAGGTGCATTTCTCCAGGCTTTGAACTCCAAACTTGTGATGCAAAGCAGCAAGGACTATGCAGAACCCATTCTGGTAAGGACAGTGGCAGCAACGGTGACGGCAGCTACAATCTGTTTCTAGAAGCTACACTGGTGACAGTTCTAGAGGCAATGCCCAGTATTCATGGGGCTGGTGCTAAAGTGTCTGTGCCCAGTGGTGGCAGCAGTGGGATCTTCCTGGGGCCAGTCCTACAGTATGGTTTTGGGCATTGTTCCTGGCTGCTTTGCCTCTCACCGCAGTTTTCTGACACTACAGGAGATGCTGTGAGCTACCCAAGATCCATAGAATAAATCCCCGTTAGGCATTAAGTCAGTATAGTTGGCCTCTGATGCTTGCAAACAAGAACTAACTGTGAGCGATACTCAGAGTTTCCCAAATGCATTTGAGCACAGGATTCTTTCTTTTGCAGAACATTTCAAGGAACCTTCGTTCCGTGAGCATACCTGGAGGAACACGGACCAAATGGACAAAGAGAGAGTCCCATAATCTCTGCTCCAGCTGGGACCAGACACGGCAGTGGCCCACCTCTCCCTGAGGCCATTGAGGATGCTCAGCACCTCATTCCTGGTCCTCACTGAGTCAGGGCTAACCCACAACTACCCTCCTCCTCAGTGCCCAGAATAACCGCAGCTGGCTGCAGCTTCAAGAACAGAACATAATCAAAGTGTGGAAACGTTTGAGCTTGTCAGAAGAAGGTGGAGGGAACTGAAATGTGAATATGAACTCTGTGGCTTGATTGGGCTGATGACGCTGGCAGGTCGGAGATGCATTTGAAAAGAAACTTGAGGTTTTGAGAATCTGTGGAGTCAGGAGGGGAAAGGGGGAAGATTTAGAGGTCATCTATCTACCCAGAGAAGAGTGAAGTTATTTTAGGGAATTCTATGCCCCAATTTCACGGAAGTTGCTGAGGCTGGACTTAGGTGTGCTTAAAGAGAGTTATTTTAGATGCCATTCATTCATTTACTCTACAAGTATATTTAGATCCCCAGTCATTGAGCAGATCTGGGGAGATAGTGTTGAGCCAAACAGACACACCAACCTGTTCCCTCCATCCTGGTGCTTGTGGTCTAGTCGGGGAGACAGACTCCAATTCTTGAGATGCAACTGATCTTTTCCTTATGATGGCGTTTCATCATTGGAGAGGACAGAGGACCAGAGGTCCACAGAATAAGGAACTTAACCTTTCTGGGTCAAGAAGGAATGTCCTAGGGGAGGGACTGTCAGAGGATCCGGCATGAGCTAGGTAGAGACAGGAAGAGTGCCTGGGCTGAGGTAGAGATCACATGGGGTCTGACGTGATGGGGCACGGTGGCTTGGGGACCTGAACAAAGTCTCCAAAGCCCAGACAAGCAGGGCAAGTGGACCTCGAAGCCAGGCTGGAGAGGTAGAGGGAGCAGATCTGCAAGGGCCCCGCAGGCCACGCCAAGGGCCCGAGTCTTCATCCTGACTTTGTGTTTATAGAAGAGCTGAAATAACCATGAAAGCAGCCCTGGCCCCACACAGAGCCAGAATGCATGCTTCCCCCACCAGGCCTGAAGACTGTCAGAGAAGTTCTGGGAGAAATGGGCAGAGCCCTTGAGAAGCAGGAGTTGAGAGAGGGAGAGGGAAATATGCAAGGGGCACTGGCCCCAGCAGCTCCAGGAGAGGGCTGGGAAGGAATCTTAGAAAGTGGCTGATCCAACCATCCCTTTTACAGATGAGGAAACACAGGTCCAGGATTCAATGGCAGAGCTGGAAATAAAGCCCAGGTTCCTCTGCTGCTCCTTCTGCGGCTTCACGTGTGTGTGTGTGTCCATGTGTGTATGCACGCATGTGCATGTGCAACTGAGATAAGGCCATCCATCTCTCCATCCACCCATAATCCAGGCTGGCCATGATGTTGGCATGAATTAAGATGTTTATAGAAATTTTAAAAATGCTTAGGAAAGAAGTTAATCTCTATACTGAGTGTGTCCGGTTTCACAAGGTTAATATCTTGATTTTTTAAAAATCCCTTTCTGTTTTTCAAAGAGGATTTGGTGTTCTCAGTCCCAGCTGGGAGCTTAAGGAAACAGAACAGCACTTCTCTACCTGCTGCCATCCCTGCGGCTCTAGGCCTCTTGCTGGACCTGGGGACAGGGATGCTTGGACCTGGCCTTGGCTCGGGTCAACGCTATGCCTCAGTTTCCCGCTCTGTGCAGGGGTGTGGGGCTTCCCTCTTTGCATCCCTCTCTCTGCTCTTGGGAAGGTTGGCCTGGCCCGCGAGTGAAAGGGCTCTGCCCCGGGAGGCGAGAAGTGGGGCTCACGTTAAAGGAATTCAGGGGACCTGGCCTGACGGCTGAGAAGAACCACGAACCCTGAGGGAGGCTTTGAAGGTATGTGCAGGGAGAGGAGAGAGGGGCACAAACTGCAGTGTGTCGTGGGGAACAACCCGGGAGTCCCATCTCCCTCCTTCACTGAATAGGTGAAAACTGGGGCCATCCTTTCTCCTTGGAAATATGGAGATTACAGTGGAACCACATGTGCACCGGATGTGCTCTTTAAACCGAGTTTCAGGGCAAATAAGAGAGTTTATTTCTGGGGTCACCATGGATGGTGGTCAGAGGCCTTGATGTGGCCATTTGTATTCCCTCTGGAGATCAGCCATCTCCTGGAGTCCCAGCCCACCAGACCTCACGGCTCCCTGGCCCAAAACTCCCAAGAGAGAACCCCCCCTCTGCAAAAGGCTGGGCCCTACAGGGTAGCAGGAGTTGAACTGGAGTCCCACCCAGGGCTAATTGGGTTCTAGCAATTTTGACAAAAGAAGGTTTCAGTTTCTCTCGAGTCTGGTGCCCATTCATTGCCTGGGACCCCAACAGCTCTTTTCTAGGCAGGGTTTCTTCCTATTAGGAAACTCAGCAGAGGATTCGAATTCAGTTAAGATCCAAGTGCCATCGTCACGTTGCATGCCCTTGACCCTCCCTTCTCCGGGCTTCTGATTCCTCATCTGGTAAGTGGGAATTTAGACCAGATGATCTCTTCCCACCTCACCACACACACACACACACACACACACACACACACACACACACGCACGCACACACGTACACGCACACACACACGCATACACGCAAGATCCCTTCGGAACACATTTCAAGATTCTAAATTTTCAGTGAGTCTCTGCCTCTAATCAGCTCGGTCCATCCACAGCCCCTTCCACCACCACCCCAGGCCAGACCCAGGAAGCCCCTTTCCCCGGAAGATCTTTTAAGCCTCAGGGCTGGCTTCATAGGGACGGGTTCCCCACAGGGCTTATCCAAGAGGGAGAAAACAAAGGGAAAGGAAGAAGGTATCTCCAGCCAGTCCTGACCTAAGGACCAGTGCTCCTGCATCTCACCTAATCCTCCCAACCCCCATCTGAGGAAGGTCTACGGCTGGGCAGGACCCCCCCAGGAGTGCCAACCCTAGAATGTGTGCTCTCTCCTCTGCCTCTCGGTTGCCTCCTTGGATCCACTTGGTCGAAATGGGACAGAGTTCTCCGGTCAGGAGGTCAGTTCACCAAGCCTGTATTAACAGTCCAAACGGTTTGTTCAGCAAGGTATTAAGGGGCAGAAAACATCCATGGAGCCTATGGGGTGATTCCCTTTTGGCCTCTAGGCTGGGGCTCAGTCCCTCCCCCAGGACAGTGTCAGTCTATCATCAGACACCCCTGGGCTTCTGGCAGCCGTTTTCTCATTTGTGCTTTGGATCCAGCAAGTTTCAGCTCATTCCTTTGGCCACATTGTTCTTTAACGACATCACTTTTTCCATCTCCCTCTCAGTGCCCTCTGCCTGAGCACTGCCTCCCAGCTGATCTCCATCATCCTGACATGCTGCAAATTTCATGGATCACAAGACTGCACGCCATCTGTGGGTCATCTGAGATCTGCTCAGCACAGAGCCCAGGTACCACCTGTGCCTCTCCATGGTGACCCAACACCGTGACCAACCCTCGTCCATGTGGTTGGATGGTCCCGTCCCCATCGGATCACTCGGTGCCCTGGAGATACCGCCTTTCTCCCAAACATCCAGCTCAAAGACATCCTTCAATCTGTGCATAGTGGTGGAGACCCTTCTGAGTCCCTCCTGGGCTGAGTACCTGGGCACCATGCTAGGACTGGGTCGTGGACAACTTGGCCTCCTCATCTCCACCTCAGATCCATCACCAAGTCCAGCTGGTTCATGCAAAGTCCTGTCTCTGGCCCCTTTGCAAGCTGGAGTCACTCAGCCTCACCTCCAGTTCTGCTCTGTTTCCTATGCAAGGTGAAGGAGCTGTCCCTCCTGGGGCAAACCCCGATGCTGGGTTCGGGTCGTTCCTACAGCCTTGCTCTCGTAGCTGCTCATTTATTCACACAACCACTACTTTTTAAGCTCTAACTGTGCCAGGCCTTGTTGATTGCACCTTCTGTTCTATTCCCTTACTGCTGCCTAGCTCTGCTCTCAATCATTTCTGAGCGTGAGTGTGACAGGATGAAAGCACAGACTTTGGAGTCAAACTGATCCGGGTTTGAATCCTGGATCTGTCGTCTATTTAATCATAAGAGCTTAGACAAATTGTTCCACAGCGAGCCTCAGTTTACTCTTCTGTGAAATGGGAATGCTGTCATTTCAAGGGCTATTGGGAGCACATATAAGTGCCATCGTATATGTTTCCAGCATAATGAAGCGTTTTTGGCAAAAAGACAAGAAAGAGCCTGGAGCATTTGGAGGAACTGCAAAAGACAAAGAAAGGCTGCTGAAAAGATCGCTAAGTAAAACAAGAGGGATGAGGCGAGAGAGATGGGCCAGGCAGAACGCGCGAAAGAGGAGGCCGTGCCCAGGAACACAGGCTTGGCTCTGAGGGCCGTGAGCTCGCTGTGCACTGGCCCTGCCCAAGCATCCTCCACGTCCTTCCGCTGACTCTAAGTAGCAGTGCAGATTTCTTAGGCTGGCGCTCCAGGCTTTCCCCAAACCTCCTGATCCAGCTTTCCTTCCCTCAGCTCCCAGAATAATATGGTGAATAAAGTGGATGCCCTCACAAAGCGACTGGTTGTCAGTCAGCACCAGGACTCCTCCTTGAGGACAGGTAAGGCTTTTGTCTAATTACATGGGCAGCAGTCATCTGAGATCACCAAGGCCAGGGAAAGCTGGAAGTCAGGTGGCCCCCCACAGTCTGTTCCAGCAAGGCCACCGTGCTCTCAAAGCTACAGCCATGAAAATCAAAACACAGAGAAGGGCTGGGTTGGAGAGGGAGACCTTGGTCCCAGCTGTTAATAACAATCTCACCTTTCTTTTTTTTTTTTAATTGAAGAATAATTGACGTAGTTTCAGGTGTACAATGTAATTATTTGATATATGTATATACTGTGAAATGATTACCACCATAAATTTAGCTCACATCCCTCATCACAAATAGTAACAATTTGTTTCTTATTATGAGAAGTTTTAAGATCTACTTTCTTTAGGAACTTTTAAATATCAATACGGTCTCATTAACTATCGCCTCCATGCTGTAAATTAGATCCTCAGGATGTATTTATCTGAAAGTTTGTACCTTTTGACTACCTTCATCCATTTTGCCCCAACCCACCCATGCCACCTCTGACAAACACCAATCTGTTGTTCTCTGTATCCGAGAGTTCAGATTCTTTTTTCTAGATTCGACATATGTGAGTCCATACAGTATTTGTCTTCTCTGTGTGACTTATTTCACGTAACAGAATGCCCTCAAGGTTTATCCATGTTGTTACAAATGGTAAGATTTCCTTCTTTTGTGGCTGAATGATATTCCATTATATATATGTACCACATTTTCTTTATCCATTCATCTATCAATGGACACAAGTTGTTTCCGTGTCTTAGCTATTGTAAATAATGCTGTAATGAACACGGAAGTGCGGATATCTTTTCAAGATAATGATTTTGTTTCCTTCAGATAAATACCTAGAAGAGGGATTGCTGGATCATACGGTAATTCTATTTAAAAATTTTTAAGGAACCTCCGCATCGTTTTCCATAGTGGCTGTATCAACTTCCATTCTCATCAACAGTGCATGAGGGTTCCCTTTTCTCCACATCCTTGCCAATACTTGTTATCTCTTGTCTTTTTGATGATAGCTGTTCTCACAGGTGTGAGGTGATATGTCATTGTGGTTTTGAATTGCATTTCCCTGATTAGTGATGTCGACCACCTTTTCATGTACCTGTTGGCCATTTCTTTGTTTTCTTTGAAGTATGTTTTCTTTGAAAAAAATGTCTATTCAGATCCTCTGCCCATTTTATATTTGAATTGTTTGGTTTTTTCTGTATTGAGTTGCATGTGTTCTTTATATATTTTAAATATTAACCCCTTATCAGATATGATTTGCAAATATTTTCTCCTATTCCATAGGCTGCCTTTTCACGTTGTGGATGGTTTCCTTTGCTGTACAGAAGCCTTTTCGTTTACAATCTCATCTTTTAATAGATTAATTAGTCTTAGTTTCACATTGTGAATGAGGCCACGTGGGGACTGCTCTCCTTGCTTTCTAGTGTTATACAGGAGGAAACTAAGGCTCAGAGACGGGCGATGCTTTGCCTGGTTCTTAGCTGGTCACTAGAGAGGTCTCCTGGTTTCTGGTCCCCTCCACTAGGCTGCTCGTCTGGAGAGTTTGGGTCACACCAGTTGCTTAGTACCGACCCAGAATCCTTGAATTGCAGCTTTGGAAGGGAATGATGTTGAAAATCCCTGCTCAGCATCCTGACAGTGTCCAAAAATCTTTCAAGAGGAGAGGAGCCAGCACTGGGAGAAGGGGCACCGCCACGGCCCAGGGTCCCATCTGTCTCCATCCTGCTCATCGCCCCCTCATTTCCAGGGGTCTCGCTCATTTCTTTCCACTCTAACATGACCCAACTTCCTCAAAGGATCGAGGACTCAGAATCATGGTCAAACAAATCGTGGCTGGTTTTTTGGGAACACACATTTCATTAAACTTATAGAGGGAAAAAAATTGCCAGGAGGATGTCTATATTTTTAAAAAATATATGTTTTCAGTTATTTTTTAAAATATTATGTAAATAATTAAGTCTTGCAGCATATATTTTCCACGTTTGAGGATTTCAGATAGGTTCTTCTCTAGCTGGTCAGTTCATTTTAGCCTGGACTAGAATCCAACCCAGATGGACTAGCTAGAGTAGCGTTTCTGTTTTTGTTTTTGTTTTTTTTAAACCACTATATTGAGATATGATTGACATACAAAAAGCTGTACAGAATGTATACAACACGAGTTTGAAGATAAGTATACATCCGTGAAACCATCACCAAAATCTATGCCATAAACATATCCATCACCTCTAAAAATTCCTTCTCCCCGGTGAAATTAGTGGCGGAGCCAAGTCTCCACCCAGGTCCCTGAGTCTCCAGTCAGTGTTGCTTCCCTGGTGCTGCAGCCCCACTGCGGCCTGAGCCTTGGGCAGTCTGGGGAAGGGGCCAGGGGACCACTTTCTGAGCAGCCCCTGGCCTCAGACTTGCCTGCCCAGGTCTGAGCCTCAGGCTGCTTTGATGCTCCTACTCCACACGTGTCTGGCTCAAACGGCTGTCCCTTTGGACTGCTGCAAGGGGCTGATTAGATGTAATTGCTTTGCCTAGAGCGAGCTATCTGCTTAATAGAATCAGCTCCCAGTAATTAGCCTGCCAGAGGCCCATTTCCTTTGCTGGAGTCCTCCAGCCTCCAGGCCCTGACTCCGACCTGTGAGAGTTGGGCCTCTGCAGGCAGCAGGGTGTTGGGAAAAGGGGGGTGGGTGTGTGGTGGTGGTGCTTTGGGCAGGGTATGGGAAGAGTGGGAGATGAGAGAAAGCAGTGCTGTGAAGGCTCAGCTGCAGCCCTCCCTGGGGCCAGGGAATCGCAGAATTTCCTGGTTGGAGGAACAGAGAGCCTGCCACGAAGGGACTGCTCCATAAATGTTAAACTGAGCCCAGTTGAACCACAAAGGGTATCTAGTCCAGCCCCAAACCCAGTACATTTAGCAATCAAGTCCAAAGGCATTTTGCAGACCTACTCTGTGCCAAGAACTGTATTAGCTCCTTGGATCTTTCTAAAATGGCCTGAACCCAAGGGATCAATCATTCTGTGCTTGCATACCTCTATTTATCAGGAGCTCATTGCATCCTGGGCAACCCATTCCTTCTCTGGAAGCATAGAGAACGTTCCATCTATTTTGAGCTGAAAGTTCTCACCGTAGCATCTTCTCACAGATTACTAGATGCTCCTAGGTCACCCAGAGCAAAGGTAATCCCTCCTGCATGTGACAGCTAACATATCCCTTGCATCTTTTCTATAGGCAGAATATCCCAAGTTCTTTTGGTTGTGCCACATACGTCATGCTGGTGAGAACCCTCATGAATCTGGTTGGAAGGCCTGGAACCTGATTCTGTTGTCAATTCCTGTCTCCCAGGATGCTCAGGAGCCCAGCAGTGGGGACCATGGGGGTCAGGATTCCTCTTCCAGGAGAAAGAAGTTTGGCCTTAGCCATAACAGGACACTCTCCAAGGAGTGCCATGGTGGAGACGCAGCCCCTCCACTAAGAGAAAGACACCTAAAACGTGTTCATTGGGAGTAAAGTCATCCCTCTTGCCCTCTCCCCTACTCAGACACAGACACAGACACAGACACAGATAGAGATAGACACACACACACACACACACACACACACACACACACACACACACACACACTGCCGTGCATACTCATAGACACCACTCAATACTCACTGGCTGATTAATCATTGCAAGTGCTATTATGATTATTGTATTTGGTGCTGAGAAAAGGCTGCCTCTGCTTGCTTCTTAAAAGCCATAAACCTGCAAAGAAGAATTTCAAGATTTGTGAGGCTGTTAACTGGACCTCCAGGCTCACATGTTTGTCAGAGAATACAGGCCTTGGCTGTTCCAGAATCTCTGCAGAGGACAGGCTTAAGGGGCTTAACTTCTGCAACGGAAAGCGGGGCAAGTTCAGGGAACTTATCTTGTACCTAAGATTTGGAAGTCACAATAGCTGGGCTCGAGTCCCAGCTCTGGCCCAGCAAGCTGTGAAGCCTGGACATGCAGTGGGCATAGGCACTGTGACACTTCTGGGCATGTGACCCAATAAAAATTCCCTGCTGGTTCTTAAGGACACACATGCAAGGATGCTCATCTCAACATGGTATTCAGAATCAGAGCTGGAGGTGGCCGAGGAGGACCTTTCTAAGGGCAGGGATCCATCAAATGTGGTAGATGCTGACTTTAGACTAAGGCTTTCTGCTAAAGAATGGAGCAAGCCTGAGCCCCACAGCAGCTCCATGAAGACCAGCTGCTTCCCACTCTCACTAGTAGGAGATCCAAGCCTGTGTCCTGAGCTGGTCGCATAGCTCATCAGGGGCAGGGCTGAGAACAAAGCCAGGTGTCCATCTCCCAGCATGGTGCTGTCTCCCTAGCAGCTCCCAGAGCCTCTCCTTTATGAACAGCTGACTTTTGTGTTTGGTTTGGGCTTGAGATATTAAACAAATAGTGTCTCTTGACAAATGCAAGCCGGCTGCACTGGGACCAATTATGCTCTGTAAATCCTGACTAATCCTCCATGCCTCTCCCCATAGAGATACACCAAGAAACACCTCGGCCATACACTAAGCACTCTGATTCCATCAACTGGTTGTTGCAAACCACAATCCCTGGAGCAGCTGTCTGTGTCAGCCACTTCCCTAATTTTCTGTTGCAGGTCCTGGGCCCACCGGGTTCTTTCCCATCTCAGATGTGCCCCTGGCTTGATATTGAGATGGCTCTGGACATTCCTTCCTACAGTGAACCGTGGGCCCCAGGCCATGCCAACCCACCTGGCACAGCCAGGCCTACAGGAACAGACGGAGGACTGTTTATAGAGTGCCTCGGTGTCGGGTGCTTATCAAGGGCTGTGGGGCACAGAGATGAGTAAGACCCTCTTCCTGCCCTGTTGGAGCTTATGGTTTGGTCTAGACAGGATGGACCAGAATTTTATGTGAGGCTTCAATCCAGCCAGTGATTGATAGAGTCAGGATTTGAACCTGGCTTATCAGATTCAGGGTCAGCTCTTTCACACCTTACCTCTCTCCTCTGGCCAAATAAAGGGAGACTTAAAAGTAATGGACAGAGGGGGCTCGGAGTCCTTCATCTTCATCCTTCAGACCATATTCATTATAGAATGAGAATTGATGGTCACAGGGCCAGATCTGTCATTAACATCACAGAATGTCAGAGCAGGAAGGGACCTTTTGAGATAGTCAACTCTTTCTTCTATAGAAAAGGACAAGAGCCCCAGGGAGGCCATGTAAGTCTTTCAAATGCCCCCAGTTAGTTGGTAGTTGGTGGCAGCATTGGGACCAAGCACCAGGTGTCTGGACTCCTGGTTCAATGCCTTCTCCACACACTTCCTTGGGCCTTCCAACGCTCACATCTGCCTTTATCCTCTTCTCCTAAATCAGGCAGGGCTTGCTCCACCTTCAGAAGTCTCTGTCTGCAAAGAGTCACAGAAGCAGATTGCTAGGTTTTTTCTGCCTGCGGACTCTGCCGTCGGTGCCCCTCGCCCTGCTGACACTGCTGGTCTCTAACCCAGCAGGTAAAGGAGGCTTTAAGGCCTTCACTGTGTACTGAGTACACAAGCAAACGTGCAAAAGCAACTCCGATGTGCAAAAGACTGTGCTCCCCACCGAGGAAGGCATAGAGTGAGTGAGACAGTTCTCCACCCTGGAGAAGATAATGAGCCTGGGGGAGAACAAATATGAAAGAGGCAACTAATCTACTAGGCAGAAAGAAAATCTACCGAATTGATGCTTAGACAAGGTGCCTTAGAAGCACAAAGGAACCAGAGGTTTCGCCTTGTGGTCACTGAGGAATGCTTCATGGAGGGAGTGGACTTCGAGTTGGGTCTTGAAGCCTGAAAAGGAGTTCGACAGATAGAAAATGGAGGAGCCAGCATCTCAGCTTAGGGAGCTATGTGAGCCGGGAGTGAAGCATGAAAGCACTTGGATGTGTCTAGAGCTTAGAGAGAAATGGGGTGGAAGATAAAGCTGAAAAATAATATGTGCATAATGTTTAATGCATAATAATGTGTAACAACTAATGATAATTAGATTCTGTACCATTTATCCTAACTCTAATTGTGTCCTTTTCCCCACAAACTAAAGTTTTAAAAGCAGTGGCTAGACCTCTTTTCACCTGATTCTTAGAAGAACTAGGGAGGCAAAAGCAGGCCAGGAAGGTCATAGGATATTATAAACAAAGGGATCGTAGATATGTCCTCATCCAAACCTTCCATTTATGGATGTGCAAACCAAGGTCCAAGGAGGAGTGACTGGTCCCAAGTCCCACAGCAAGCAGGTAGCAGACCCAGCCCAGGCTTCTTGACTCTCTACCTTGTGTCCTCTATACTGAACAGGACTTCAAAAAATCACACAGAAGGCTGACCAGTATCATGATTTGAGAGATGTAATCTTTCTAACTGGCCCAAAGCTTCCTTCACTAAGTCATCAATGAATTGGCAGGGCGGGGAATAGAAGAAGATGGAGAAGCCACAGCTGAGCGGTCCTCCTGTATAACAGGTAAGATTGACAGAGATGCTTCCTGACACTAGGCCCTGGGCAGAGAGTGGGGCATCCCCGTCAGGTGCAGGCAGATCTCCTGGATGGAAGGGAGTGCGGTAGGCTTTGAAGTCTTTTGAACAATCCCACCCAGGTCAAGGGTGAGCCAATGGGACTCTTGCCTGAAGATCTCAGGGGCCACTTAGAAGTTTCAGCTGGCACCAGCTGGAATCCCCTAACCAGTTCTCCCTTCTTAAGAGAAAGGAGGGAGGAGGGGCAGGAAAAGGAGACCCAAGTTGCCTTCTTGGGCTCCAGGGGCACTGTGGATGTGCTGCGCTCTCCCTACTGGCAGGTGTGCTGATCTCATACATAATGGGGGCTACAGGAAAGACCCCAACCATAGTGCATGAGTCCTGGGTCCCCTTCATCTACTGTGTGACCTTGGGCAACTCCCTTCCTACTCTCTGAGCCTTGGTTTCCTCATCTGTAACATAAGAGTGTTGGGCTAGATGATCTCTAAAGGTCCTTTCAGTTCTGAAGTGCTGTGAGTACAAGCTTTATCATAATTAATAATAAGTGCCCTGCCCCTAAAGACAGCTTTTTCTCTTTTCCAAAGCTCTTTCATTCATAATATCACCTTTCATCTGCACGGCGGACTGGCAGCCAGAAACAAGCAGACCCTCAACACATAGGCTTTCATACTGAAAAATCAGATCTGGCAAGTCCCTGCTCATCTAGAACAACTTTGGGGAAATTGGCTTCTAGGAGAGTGGGGTTGTGGCCAGGAGCACAGGACCCAACTTCTACCCCAACCACAGGGAAGCCAGGAAAGGCAGCGCTTTTCTTCCAGAGAACCAGACGATTCCAAGATGGAAAGCCTGCAATAAGCTGAGTTCACGGCCAGAAAGTTTGTGCCTCTAAAGAATCAAAGGCATTCGGGGGATGGGATCAGGGGAGGAAAAGTGCCACGAATCTGGGACCTCCCCACCAAGCTCTGGCCAGAGACCTGACTATTCAGGGAAAATAAGATGTTATAGAACCCAGAGCCTCATATCGTCTGATTTGCACACGTGTGTTCTCCTTTGACCCTTCACAACAATCTGTTCAAGAGCTAGTTTAATTAGCTATCCTATTCACCGATTTTAAAAATTGAGGCTTGAGGAGTTATGATGGAGGAGAGCATGGACTTGGGAGGCAGACTGAAGTCTCTCTTCCCAGCTGAATGACCTAGGGTGATTCTCTGTACTGCATTTAGCCTCAGTTTTCCCATCTATAATGAATATAACATGCCCACCCTAACACACAGCAGATGCTTGATATACTTGGTGAATGAATAGTTAGTTGAAGAGAGCAATGGGTTGGTGGCACTCTTGGGAAAAAAAGCAGTGCAATGTCCGGCAGTGATAGGCCAGCCCAGGATGTTGGCAGATGGTATTCTCACTTCTGGCTGGCTGCCTCCTGAGCCTATCCTCAGTCAGGGGTCTTGGGGCTTCCTCCATGTCTCTCCTCATGGCCCATGCCAGCATCCCGTGAAAGACTTTTTGACCTTCCTTGGCAGTGGGATTTGCATTCCAATCATTCTGCTCACTCAGTCCATCCAAGTCTGGAGTTGTTTGGCACGAAAGCAAGGCCTGTGGGATCATCTGCCATGGCACCTCATCCAAAAGATAAGGAAGCAAGACTCTGAGAGGGGCAGTGACGCCTCGTCTGAGGTCTCACAGCCTGCCCTTCCTCACCACCACTGACACCATGTTGACAAATGAAGAAACCGAGCCATGCGGAAGCCTCCTGGTTCTTCCAGTCTGTCAGCAAGCCTCCCAATCTGGGCCCCACCTGCCCTATTGCAGCTAGATCCCAGGTCTGCTGGGATGCCCTGAGGTGGTGTCCAGTGCTGTTTCTGGCAGCCCAGCCCATGCCCAGATTGGTCTGCTCATGCAGGACATGGATGTCAAGACAGCCCAATAGCCCCTCAAGAATAAAGCAGGAGCCCTTGGGACTGGGTGCTACTGGCCTAGCATAGGCTACCAGCCTGTGCTTTCTCAGCCAGTTCCAGGAACCATGCTGACCCGGGAAGGGACACATTTTACGAGAGCACAGCTTTCCCTTGGGTGATAGCCCATGTGTACCCCGGTCCACAGCTGTGTCCTCCTGTTTCTAAGACAGCCTGCAGCCTGGTCCACAGAAGGGGAGTGGCCTGGGAGGAGGGAAAGCTTGGCCGAATCTCAGTGCTGACACTAACTCATTGTGTGCCCTTGCATGTCACTCGACCTCTCTGTGCCTCAGTTTCCTCATCCACCTAATAAAGGGCAGGACAGCGAGGCCAAAGGTCCCTTCCGTCTATAGCATACTGTGATTTAGGTGGAGGGATGCGGATGGGGTGGGAGTTTGCTCTGCCTCTTCCTTCCCCCTTCCTTGCTTTTCCGTTTCTGTGTTATCGGTTTATCTCCAGGTCTCCAGGTCTCCCTGTCATGGTCTGCTGCTCTCTGCCTCTCTCCAGCTCTGTATTTGTCTGCGTGCCTCTTCTTTTTCTGTGTCTATGAATCTACCTCTGGTTTTATCTCCTTGTCTGTCACACACCCCTCTGCCTCTTTTTCTGTCTCTTCCTCTAGTTATATGCGTTTCTCTGTCTAGTTATCTCTTTCC
>NW_006434835.1:15943864-15948831 GCF_000325575.1 Pteropus alecto
TGGGCTCGATGCGCCGCCATGAGGCGGCAGAGCGTGCGCACCGCCGCGCTCGTCCTGTGCATCCTGTCCTACCTGCTGGTGGGGGCCGCGGTCTTCGACGCGCTCGAGTCCGAGGCAGAGAGCGGGCGCCAGCGGCTGCTGGCCCAGAAGCAGAGCGAGCTCCGGAGGAAGTACGGCTTCTCCACCGAGGACTACCGCGAGCTGGAGCGCCTGGCACTGCAGGCTGAGCCGCACCGCGCCGGCCGCCAGTGGAAGTTTGCAGGCTCCTTCTATTTCGCCATCACCGTCATCACCACCATCGGTAACTACTCACCGGGCGGGGAGGGGAGGGGGGCGTGGGGACCCGGGGGCTGGTAGTCTAGAGCCGGCTGGGGCAGAGAGGCTCCCCGGGAGAGGGTCTAGGCGCCGAACCCCGCGCTCCCAGAAACCCAAGTTCAGCCAGGCGTGTCTGCTCCAAGGGGACAGGACTCGGGGGGAGGCGTCGATTCCTGGCTCCGGACCTGACTCTCCGGCCAGGCCAGCCCTAACTTGTCCCTGCTAGGCTGCGCGGGGCCCCAAGGGACTCTGAAGTGTGTGAGAGGGGGCAGGAACCACTGGCGGAGGCTGGAGAGGAGGGGTGTGGCCCGGCCAGGCCCTGGAGCGAGGCGCTGAGTGTAAGTGGCGGGGAGCGCGCTACTCCTCCGTGGCCCTGCAGATGGACTTCCGCACCCGGCGTGTCTACACCGGCTGGGGCTCTAGGGAGACGTTTCGATTCAGATACTCGGCACTCCGTGGCGCTCCGGGCTACTGATACTCTGAGTGCCTGAAACACCTTATAACTGCAGGTGTGTGTGTGTGTGTGTGTGTGTGTGTCCAGTTCCCGGAGCTTAGGTACCAGCAGCCCTTGCCTTTAATTTTCTTAGGGCAGCAGATCTGGTACTGGAAGACAGATCCAGCCCTGTCCGCCTTCCTCTCTGCTGTCCCAGGAAAACAGTCACCTCATAAGAATGGCCTCAGTTCTCTTCTCCAAGCCAAGGCCAACCACAGGGTAGGAAGCCACACACACACACACACACACACACACACGCACACGCACACGCACACACACGGCACACAAATGGATGTCCAGGAAAGAAATCTCCAGGGAGGCCCTTGATGTGTTGTTCAAAAGAGTCTAGACAGTTGTAAACACCTTATCCGCTCTTAAGACTATGATTCCAGCCCAGCTCCATCACTTCTCCCACTGTATGACCTTGGGCAAGTCCCTTCCCCTGCCTGGGTCTCAGGCTCACGTCCAGACAACACCAGTGGTTGGCTGAAATGATCTCGAGGGCTCCTCTAAATCCTGGCGTGCTCCCACCCCACCTTCCCCCAAAGCCCACTGGGATGCCCCCAGAAGCTGTTTCCTCCATCTTTTCCGTTCTTTCTCCTCTCTCTGGTCTCCTTCTTGCCTTGGCTGAGCTCCCAGGGGCTCACTGCCACTTGGCATAGCCCATGACAAGATGGCAGTGCTTTCCTGGGAGTCAACAGGAGTCGAGAGGGTAAAAGGCAGGACTGGATGCTGTCCCTGCAATCTATCCACTGCAGGACTCAGCGCCGAGACTCCGCAGCTCTCTGGGGACCACAGAGAGCTATGCCAAGTGGTTTCTGGATTCTTCTCTTGGAAAAGGAAGAAAAGGGCCCCAGGAGTGGATGTGGCCCAAGTGGGGCACCTCTGGGTTGTGCTGACCCTGTGACTTTAGGGCAGGTTGATCAGACTCGGGCCAGCCCAAAGAGCATCCTGCTTCCCCGGGAAGGACCAGACCAGGTTTGGTCTGCAGTCTCCTCCCCTCTCCAATCTCCCTGCCACCTGCCAGGGTTTCAGGAGCACTGGACATCCTCTGGCCTTCCCTCTCCCTCTTCCCACTCATCATGCCCTTGATTACATGCCCCCTTTTTTTCTCAGTCCCATGGGCCTCCACTCCTCAGCTCCTCAGTAACCTCCCAACTGAGTTCCTTGCCTCCAGCCTCATTCCTCTATGGGGCAAGTTTTCCTAGACAATGCCACCAGAAAGACTCTCCCCAAAGCACAGCTCTGACCGTACCGATACCCTTCTCAGAAGCTCCGATTGCTCTCCCTGACCATGGAAATGGGTCCATGCTCCTTATCCCAAATTTTAAGGACTTTCATACCTGGCTGCAGTCTATATGTCTAACTTCGTTTCTCACTTCTTACTGACACGATCCCTCCACTGCAGCCAAACTATCCCCTGAGAATCCTTAAGTGTGCCTGTCTGGCACACCTTTTCTCTGTCTTCTATTTGTCTTGTCTAAGCTAACCTTCCAGGTCCAGCTCAAACCCCACTTCCTCCTTAAAGTCTCCCAGAACATCCCAAGCCACTGCTCTGGACAACTGCAGGGCTTACAGTCAGGATGACCTGGGTGACAATGGAGGCCCTTTTCACGGTTATTTACATTTTAGGGGATGTGCTTTGTCTCTTTAACCACACTATAATTAACCTCCACGTGGGCAGGGCTCTGTGGTTCTCATCTCTGTGCTCCCTGTGCTGGCACAGTATCCGGCGGCACACATGAGCAGTCAGAGAAGGCTACTGATGATGGGCTTAAGGTGTACACAAATGAAAGGACATCATCTTTCCCCTCCATCCCTGCCGTTTCCCAAAGTGCTTATAGTTCTCACCAAGAGAGATGCTAAAAGCTGGGGGTAGAGGCAGACAGAGTGTGGTTCTAGTGATTATTTATTTATAAAGCTCTAGGCAAGAGGAAAGACAGCATCAAAGCACCACCTTAGTTCTGTGGGGACCCCAGACTAGCATGGTCCACTTCCTGCCTCACCCAACTGTCCCTGGGTTTCTGTCACCTCTCGCTCTGGCTATGCTACCTGGCTGGAAGCTGTCTACAGGCTCTCTGCTCTAAAACAAAAACAAAAACAAAAACAAAACCCTGTCTGGTCTGTGATCAGATGGCTGGAAGGGGCCCTATATTAGACTGATCTTGACCCAAAACCCAAAGGCAGCAGCCTCTGTCTACTTGAGCCCTTTGGGGACCCAAATGGGTCTCCTGAGACACACCAGGAATCCCATTGGGATAGAATAATGACAGAACCTCTTATTCATTCAGTAACTTAATGATCACAATGCACTTACATCTCATCTCTTAAGTCCCAGCCTTCATAGCTCAGAAGTTACCAGGGCAGATATTGCTAGCTTCATGGCACAGACGAAGGCATGAAGGTTCAGGAAGAGGAAGGGACTCTCCCGAAATAAAGCCGCTGATGAGCAGCACAGAGCAAGAAACTGGGTCTTCTGACTCCAAGCCCAGTGCTCTTTCACCTTGCCGGTCTCTTCCCTGCTTCCTCTGCCTCCATATGCTTTGAAGCCCAGAGCCAGCCAGGATTGGCATGACCAAGATGTGCTCAGTGATGCCAGCTTGCAGGGCACCCACGGGCAGCCTTAGTTGGTTGAAGGTCAGCAGGATCTGTGTTAGTCATTCACCTGGTTAGTCACAGTCTCAGCTGGCTGCAAGGATTCCTCCAGCTCTCTATCTCTGGCTTCCCAGCCAGGAAACCCTTCCTTTGTTGGGCCCTAAGTTCATCAAATGCAAACGGAAACTCTTTTCTGGGAAGCTTAAACTCTCTAGCTGTTGAGTCATTAAACTCCTCCGGGCCCCAGCCCCATCTATTCATAGCCTGGAGGCTTTCAAAGCAGGAAGGAGCCTTGAGATCCGCTGGTGCCAACCCTCCTCTCACAGAGAGGCATGGGAGTCACATAGGCAGAGGGCAGTGAAACCTGCCCCACGACCCCCACTCCCTCCATTTGTTCAGGATGCCTCTTTATTTATTATTATTATTATTATTATTAACAGCAGCAACACCAATGATACTAATAGCAGCCCCTGTTTAATATCTACTCTTTGGTAGTCTCTACCTAAGACACTTCATCTGAATACCCTCACTTCATTCCCTTTCCTACCCGCCAAGATGGGCATTATGACTCACCCATGGCGTTGTGATTAAAAGGAGGCACCTGCCCAGATTCACCTGAGCCCTGCTGACTCCCATGCCCTGGCTATTTTGTCAGGTCTTTCCCCACTTCAAGAACCCAGCCCAGATCCTTGTTTCTTAAGGGCACCAGGTAGCCACAGCTTGTCTTCCCCCTAACAATGCCCTGCCCAGTGCACTACAGCCAGCCTGCTGCTCCTCTGCACGCTGGCCTCTGACCAACCCAGACCATGTGGCAGGGCTGTGCCCAGCACCAGGCCCTACCCGGGACTGCCACAGGCTCACAGGTGCCCATTCTCCCACTGTAGGTCCCCAGAATGCTTGTGACTCTAAGGCAACAAGAGACCAGGTGATTGATTAGCTGAGGGAGCTGGAACAGAAAAGCTTCTGTTCTCTTTAGTCAGCTCCCAGCCTGTTCTCAGCTGAGCACCGGCTCCCATCAACCGCCACATGGCCCGGGACTCTTAGATTGTGAATTCAGGCCAGACACTCATGAAGGAAACTGTCCTTGTTACAACTTTCCAAAAAGGAGCAAAGTGCGGAAGTGACCTGCCGCTCCCCAAACCCTAGAGTCCTCAAATAAAAGAGCGAAAGGAGACATTAGCAATCATCGAAACACCCAGAGAGGTGAGGGACCTGCCCAAAGTCACGCAGTAAGTTGCAGGTACAACCCTGATTAGTACCTAGGCCTTTGGGTGATCAGACGAGTTCTCTCTGTCACTCCTCAGGCCCCACCATCTCCCTTAGCACCAGGGCCTCAGCTGCTTATCACGCCACTGCTCCCAGTCCTCTGCTGACTTCCTGCGCGGATGGAAGGGCAGCTCAGCCTGCAACAGTCCCACGGCCCCCTCTCGGTCAGCGTCTCTTTCCTCCCTGCCCGCAGGCCACCCCTCTGCTTCGACCACACAAGCCTTTTCTGAGGGTGGTGTAGGAACGCAGGTACTGGCTTAGACCAGAGAACCTGGGTTTATCTCTTAACCCACCTTTC
>NW_006434835.1:15948860-15979026 GCF_000325575.1 Pteropus alecto
CCCCCCACCCCCCCCCCAGCTACATGACCTTGGACAAGTTACTTAGTCTCTCTGAGCTTGTTTTGTCATTTACAAAATAAAAGGATAATATCTGCCCCCCTCCAGGATTAAACGAGATAACGTAAAGAAAGTACCCACTACAGAGTAGGCACTTAATAAACAGTATCTTCAATTATTGGTGTTGTTAATATTATCGTTCATGTATTATTACCTCCTCCACAGAAGGAAACTGCTGTTTCCCAAAAATTACTATGACCACAGCTACCTCTGCTCCTTCCCAACAGGTGGGACAGTGGGATTGGAGACCAGAGGCTGCCACACCTTTCTCTTTATCCTTCTAATCCCAGCGCCCCATCCCAGGCTTACCAGATGCTCACCTATGCCTGGAGTCTGCCTGACATCCAGGCTCAGGGGCACTGCTCCCTTCTCTGAGTAGGTAGACCTTGCAGAAAACAAGTCAGGGAGAGTGAGGTGCACAGTGGTAGGTGAACCTACCTGGCTTGGAGCAAGGAGGCAAAAGTTCCATTTCCACTTAATTCAGTTGCTGGTCCTCTATGACCATCAGTTTACTCATCTACACAGTGGATGTATTTAATCAGAGGTCCTTCTGACTGCCATGCCTCTTGCCTACACATCCAGTTCCTACACATCACAGTTGGGGGCTAGAGACATGGAGGAAATGGGGACAAGAATAGGACAGAAATTGAAGACACATGCCTGGCCATAGTGGAGACAGGACAAACACAATAAGTATTTTCAAAGAAAACATAAACAAGCACAGATGAATGTAGTGCAAATCACCACTATAAACAGCTTTCAGCTGGCAGCACAAACGGTGAATTTGTGAGTTGATTTTGTAATTTAAAAAATGTAAAAATGATTTCCCTGCAGTCGGCCAGCAGCAAGGGAAGAGACCCAGCTCTCATTATCGGTTGGGGCAAACCTCAGCCTAGACCCAGGACGGGCACGCCCTCACCCTTGGACAAGCTCCTTCATCTCTGCCTCAGACACAGTGGGCCACCATGTGTCTCTAACATGTCCAAGACATTTCTCACCACCTGCGTTCCCACAACTGTCCTGGGAGGGCAGGCATTATCATCCTGTTATAGTCAAGGAAAGGGAAGATCAGAGAGGTTCAGAAATTGGCCCAGGACTCTACAAATATAAAATGACAGTGCCAGGACTGACACCCAGGGAGTATCTTTTCACAGAGCTATGCAGCCCTCCACCCGCCATGGAACCTCTGCCATCCCTTCTATGTAAATGTCACAAATGATGGAGGATGGGTACCAGGGCCCACCCGGGGCACTCAGCTGTGGCCTCAGCTTCAGGATCACTTGCCCTCAGGTTATGGATAAAGCATTTACCCTAAGAGAAATCAGAATTTTAGCTCCATCTCTCTCATCTGACAGTGTGGAAACTAAAATTCAGATTAGAGAAGGGGCTTACTAAAGGTCACACTTAACGCTTGTCCTCAGAGCTGGCCTTGGAGCCCTGTTTACTGACAGCTCAGCCCATGCTCTTAGGCCTCCCACAGGTTTTTAGAGATGAGAACAAGCTGCCAGCAGGCCTATTCTGCTTGCCCTGGGCCTCCTCTTGACACTTCTGTTAGCCTCTGGTCCTCAGAGAGCCACGTGACAAAATGCCTTTTGTGGTCATCGAAGGAGCAGTCAATGGGCAAGCTGATGCCACTGCCTCTCTGTCCACACTTGCTCGTTGTTTAGAAACTGCCAGTGCTCGGGCAGCTCCCAGGTGGCTCCTGGAGACCTGCTCCTGACCTGGAGCCACCCCACCCCAAGTTACTGCCACAAATCACACCTTCACTTTCCTATTTGCTGTAGCCAGCCTCAGCTACTGCCTAGAGCAAACAGCTCGTGGCCTCCTGGGATCCCTGCCAAGCTGGGCCAGCCTCCCACCCCTGCTTCCCCCTCCTGCTTCCTCCAGTGACACCCAAGGACCCCTTTGTGAGTGGCGCACTGACTGCTGTGAATAAAAGGCAAGACTCTGGCCTGGGAGTTAGAAACTGTGTTCTTTCTCTCCCCTGAGAGAGGCCTTAGACAAATTGTTCCAGCGCGCGCTCTCTCTCTCTCTCTCTTTCTCTCTCTCTCTCTCTCTCTCTCTCTCTCTCTCCTCTGTCTCTGTACTCATGGAAAGAACAGATATTTCCATGGGATGCCTCAATTTTCCAGTCTGTATAAAGGAGGTGTTTCACAGGGGGAACTTAAGTAGCCTAGTTCAGCAATGTAGAATTTTCTACATTAATGCTTCTCAGTCGTATGTAGGGGAATGACCTTGTTGATCTTGTTTAAATGCAAATTCTGAATCAGTAGGTCTGGGGTAGAGCCTGAGACTCTGCATTTATAATAAGGCCCAAGGGACCCTGATGCTATCGATTCATGGTCCACACTTTGAGTAGCAAGAATCTAAATAACCTGGAGACCTGACTTCTGGGAATAGACATGTGGACTGTGGTCTTAAGCACAAGAAGATTTAGAGCTGGAAAAATCCTTAGGAATCTGGTCGTGGAATGTTAGAGCTGGTAGACCCTTGTCTGAGGCTTGGAGCAGGGCTGTGGCATGCCCCATGGGAGCCAGCCATGGAGCCTGGGTGGGGCCATGAGCTGCACCGTCACTGTGGGTGGAGAGAAGGGAAGTGGAGAGAGGGTGGATGGAAAGGGAGAAGAGTGGAGAAGGGCTTGTCGCATGGGGAAGCCTGCAAACAAGAATCCGCTGATCCTCAGTGGTCCTCTCCTCCCCTGTCTGCCAAGGAAGTGCCTTAGATCCATGGAGAACGGGTGCCCCAAAGAGTGAATGTCAAAGTGAGAAACTGGCTCCTCCCTCATGGCATCTACCCAAAGTCCCTGGGGCAGTACAACCTCCAGCCCCCATTAGAAGAAGAGGCGAAAGCTCATTTTTTCTTTCATGGGTTGGGATCCAGACAGCAAAGGCCTGTGGGGGTCACCAGGCCCTATGGCTACCAGATACACTCACCCTGTTGCTAGCGACAGTGTGGAATGCAGGTAGCAAGACAAGGCCCACTCTTTCTAGACTTGTCAGGCCACATGCGTCTGCAAATTTTAGGAGGGACATCAACAACTTGGGGAACACTCAGAGGAGAGGAGCGGCATGTCAAATAAAGGACACTTGGTGGAGGCAGGCCTGCAGAGCATGAGTTCTGCCTTGGAATATCTGCTGAACTAGCGAAAGATAAAACCAATCTTGGGTTGCTTGGGCCCAAGGGGTTGAACCAGCACCAGTGGGTAGAGTCCATAGAAAGATTTCTTTAAGTCCAGTATAAGGCAGGACTTGTTAGAGCTGAAGCTGACCAAAGATGGACTGTGCTGCTTTGAGCGGTGGTGAGCTCCCCATCAAAGGAAGCATACCAAAGACACTGGATAGGCATGCTGTAGAAGTCATTTGTATCAGTCAGAGTTCAACCAGAGAAGCAAAGCTACCAGGAAATGTGTATTAAGAGATATATTACAAAGAATTGGCTTATGTGAAACTAGTAGCTAAGTAGGCAATTTTGAAATCCATAGAGCAGGCCATCAGGAAAAACAGGCTGGAACTTTTTTCCACATGGGCTGAGGCTCTGTCTACTAGAACTTCTTCAGGGAAGCCTCAGCTCAGCTCTTAAAGCCTTTCAACTGATTGAATCAGGCCCACGTAGATTATCTAGGATAATCTCCCTTTACTTAAAGACAACTGATTATGGACTTTAATCACATCTAAAAATGCCTTTATAGCAACTCTTAGATTAATGTTTGATTAAATAACTAGGGGCTTTAGACTAACCAAACTGACACATCAAAAAGATCATCACACCACCCGTATATCAGACTGGAGGCTGCGATAAAAAGCTTTTATGATTCTTCCCAACTTTGAGATGCTTTGATTTCTTCAAGAGGGCAGCCTGGAGTTAGAGTACTCAGAGTGAGACTCAGGAATGTCCTGGGGGGGACCCAGACTCTCTGGGTCACCCTCTAAATAGAACTAACTTTAGCCTTCATTTCAATTCAGTTTACCAAAAGCCACTGAGCTCTCCTGAACACCAGGCACTATACTAGACAGAGAGAGGCTAGAAAACTAAAACCCAGATCCTTCTCCAAAGGAGCCTCTGGTCCAGTGGTATCCTGAAACCACACGTCAAATGGTATATATACTAAATCCCAATGGAATGACTAAAATAGGGATCTGGGAAGACTTCTTGAAGCAGGTGGTACTTGAAGAAGGCTTGAACGGAGAATAAGGACCTTAGTAGGTGAAAATGGCATTGAGAGCTTTCTAGGGTGATGGAACAGCATGAGACAGACCGAAGGGCATGAACATGTCCAAAGAAAGGTGGTTGGGAGCAGACCCTGGACGGGGCTGAGTGCTGGACTCTGGCAGATGGACTTGATTTGACAGGCACTAGAGGAAGGAAGTGACATACCCAACCTCCTGCCTGGATCCTGACCAGTGGATGCTCCTATGACCCCAGTTGAACCACTAGGTGCCCCTATGACCCCAGTGGAACTAGCGGATACCCCCATGACTCCAGGTGAACCAGAGGGTAATGACAACCTGTATCCTGATTGCCTCCCTTCACCCTCTGCTGGTCACCAGGCAAACCTCAACCAGCGGCTCAGGGAGTGCTTTCACTCCCTCCCCACTACTTCCTTTCCTGGACCAAAGGTCCACTCTGGAGCTCAGACCAAGCCCAGTCTTATGGGTGGTGTGCAGGAGCCTGGGACAGCACTGAACTGAAAGAGATGATACTCTGGATATTCGCTGAGTGGACAGCCCCAGGCCCCTGCTCTCAGACCCCCTTCATCTCTGCTGGAGACTCCATGGCTTGGTGTGGACTCAGTTTCCCTATTCAGGAATGTGAAGGGCTTCTCCTGACCACAGCTCCGATGCAGAAATAACCATCTCAGAAACATCCAGAGAGGCACATTCCAGCCTGCTGGTCACAGGAGGGTCTGGGGGCTCTCTGCAGAGACCCAAAGTGTCAGGCCCCAGTGGAGCAGCCCAGAGGGAGCGATGCCAGGCTCTCAGACAGGAGGTGGCCTCTTTTCTGGGGCAGGTCCAATCCTCCTGCTGGAGCAGGAAAGTGCTGCGGCCCTGGGGGCAGGCAGGGGCAGGCAGGGGCAGGCAGGGGCTGTCCTCCTGCTGGAGCAGGAAAGTTCTGCGGCCCTGGGGGCAGGCAGGGGCAGGCCTCGGATCTACGCAACAGAGGAGTCTTTCTTGGGCTGCTCCACCCAAGTCTTAGACCTGACACGGAGCAGCCATTTCCCACAGAGCCTGCCTCAGTTTCCACGGTCATGGACCATTCACTGGGAGGTTTCTCTAGGCCAAACTCATTATGGGTATTACCTCATTGAATCTTCACAGCCACCCATGAGTGCGGCACTACAATAACCCCCACTTTACAGGTGAGGACCCTGAGGCTCAGAGGGGTGAAGAAACGCTCCCAAAGTTGCATTGCTGGCAAGTGGCAGGACAGAGATGTATAAAGCATGAACAGGGTTTATAAAGCATTTGGTCCTATGGTATCTCTTCCAAGCCTCACAATAACTCAGAGGCGTAGGTATCATTATTCCTATGAGGACACTGGACTTGAGAACATAAGGTCACTTCCTGCAACCCAGAGCCAGTAACTATGGGAACAGGAGTCATATCTAGACCTTCTAACCCTAAAACCAAGTTCCCCACCGGCACACAAGAGCTGAAGGTGGGTCATTCCCACTGAACGGATTGCAGAAGCACAGGTCAGACTGTGGAGGGCAAAGGGCAATGTTGTTGGCAGCAGTTGTCACAGAGTGGCCTTAGTTCCATGCATTTGTCAACACCATCCTTCTGAACAGGACCTGAAACTAGAAATGGGAACAGAGTGACAGTTCTTAAGAGTGGTGAGTAAGTGAGAGAGGGGGCTTGTTGGGGGTGACAAGCAGCTCACCAGCTCACCAGTGCATGGCTGGGGCGGGGGGCTGTGGGGGTAGGCAAGATGGCTCCTGTGTGCTGAGAAGGAAACTTGCCCCAGTAGTATCTGTTGTTTGGGCCAGAGCCATGAGTGTCAGAGCCCGGCCTTTAAGAGTTAATTCATTAAGCCTGAACTAAGCTCAAGAGGATATAGGTTTTAAACACTCCCCAGGTGAATTAATCCACAGCCAGGAATGGGATGCGTAGGAGAGAAGAGAGCCTTCTGCAGTTTGGTTGGCCACTTGCTAACTAGCAGCTAGCATTTTCTTTCTGCGTTTCTTTGATATTTAAGAAACATTCAAGGGGCATCTGAGGAAGAATCTCTGGAGTTCATAAGCCAAAATGCCTGGAGTGAGCCAGGTGGCAGAGACATCAGGAGTCAGCAGGTGGCCCTAGGAGAAGGGCAGTTCCCCCCACAGAGGAGAAAGGGACTGAGTCTCAGGAGGGGTCCTGAGGACAGGCTGTGTCTCCCTTCATGGCTTTCGCTCTCAGCCTGCTCTCAAACAACCCCAGAGAAGAGGGTTAGTTTGGGGGGCGGGGGGCACTTGGCTGTATGAGCATCACTCACCTGGGCACAAACTGGGGGCTTTGACCAGGCTGAGACAGTGTGATGCTCTCTTCAGCATGGCCTGCGTCATGGGTTTTCCATCATGAGGGTCAGACAGAGCAAGACCCACTGAAGCTGCTCTTGGTCCTTGGTCCACCTCCAGGTGGGGCCAGAGAGAAAGATACCTGGACCCAAACTCAGTGGCAGCCTCCTTCCCTCTGATGTCATGCTCAGCTCAATGCCCCAGAGTCCTAAGCACTCTCATCTTCCTGGGGCACCAAAGAGGCCCTGATGTCTCCTGCTTGCCCCTCAGGATTGTCGAGTGGATTCACGAGAGGTGACCTACGTGTCCTTTCTCAGGGTTGTGACTGATGATGTAGCACAGCTGAACTGAGGAGAGACGGGGACATGGTCCCCTCCACTGTTTCTTTGCTCCTACCTGACCGTGAGACCTACGGCAAGTCACATGCCACCCCAGGTTTATCTGCAAGGAATTGAGCTGGTGGAGTCTGAGCCCCTGACAGCTCAGACGGCCTCTGTTGGACCTTCTCCTGGCCTCTGCCTCTTCCAGCCCTTCCTGAGAAGCACACCACCCAGGGTTACAGCCTTGTCCCCACTTCACCCCATGCTGGCTGAGCCCTGGAGGGACTTCCTCTCTGTCCAATCCCAGGAAAGGAGCTCCGTCCAGGACCTCCAAGTCACCCCTTCTGACTGTGGCCGAGGCCCCGTTATCAGCAGAGCAAGTCCACGGCCCCAGCCCCTGGGACAGCTGGAATGCAGGAGCCTCCCGCCTGGAAAGGGCGGCAGGCGGCTCCCACATCAGTCCATGGGCGGGGTGTGGGAGGAAGCGGTGGTGCTGAGAGCAGGCTGACCCCAGCCAGCGCCTTCTGATGGGGATGGGTGGGGGAGCCCGGAGAGAGGCGGCAGACGGTCCTATCTCCTGATTGTTCCTGGGCCTGAGCTGGCCAGTCCTGCAATCCAAGTCCTAGGCAAGCTCTCAGGCTTCCAGGGCCCGAGAGCTAAGATCATGATCATGGACCAACCTTCGACATCCCACCTAGACCAGTGACTAGCTAGACCTCTGAGGGACCAGGGTTAGCCCCATAGGTCTTCACGACGGTTTGGAGTCTCAAAACATTTATGGGATATCACATGATTACCCATTGCAGAGTAGACTCAGGCCAACTGAAGGTTACGGCAAGCATCTTCCTCAGCCTGTGGCTGGAATGGGTCAGTTCTGGGTGCGGACACTGGCGTGCTCATGTAGAACAGGACTCAGCTTAGCAGCGGATGTCGTTACAGCAATGCCTGGGGTCCTTTGGATTCCTGGAGAATCCGACCCTTCTCTCTTCCAGCTTAAGAGACTGACACCCAACATTGGAGGGCAGGGAGTGACACCAGCAGTTCAATAACAGAGCCAGTCCTCAAACCCAGGCCTCCTGACTCTGCTCCCTCAGGCACTCACACAGTCATGCCTATATTCCCTTTGTTTTTCTGAGCATCTTCCATGTGTCGGGGGCCATTCTAGCCCCCAAGGACTCAGCCCCTGTCCTCAGAGTGCCTATGTTTCAGAGGAAGCAGATAGTCAAGAAACTAAATTATGTGATCACAAATAAAAACATTATTTCAGTGGTAGTAAGTGCCAGGAGTCAGTAAAACAAGAAGCGATAGCGTGTGATGGAGAGGAGGGGTGGGCCATCTAGGGGATGGGCAATCTAGGGCAGGGGCGGGGAGGGGGCGTGTGCTGCAAAGATTAGAAAAGAGCCTTCCATGGGGGAGCAGCAAATGCGGAGGTCCCGGTAGGCCAGAGTTTGGCATGTCTGAAGAACAGGAGCAGGAAGAGCGCTGTGGCCGCAGCATACTGAGCAAAGAGGGGGAGACATGGGAGGGCGGGGTCTTGCGGGGCCACGGAGGCCAGGGTCAAGAGTTTCAATTGTATTCCAAGTGTGATGGAAGTCCCTGGAAGGTCTCAAGCGGGGTTGTGGTGCGATATGGCTTAAATTTTTACCAGATCCCTCTGGCTGCTCTGCAGAGGTCGGATGGTTGGAGAATAAAAGGAGAGCTGGGAGACCAGCCAGGCTGCAGTTTAGCGGCTTGAAAGAGAGCGTGATGGAGGAGTGGAGCCGGTGGAGACTGTGGAGGTAGAGAGCAGGGCGGATAGAGTGTGTGCTTGTCAGGCAGACTTGGCCCCACCTGCTGATGGCGAGTGTGCATGTGCCGGAGAGGAGGGCGGGAGAGGGCAGCGGGGGTCAGCAAAAGAGGATAATCAAGAATGGTCTTTGACCTCAGCGACTGGCCAGAGGGTAAGCATTTTCTGAGATGGGAAATAAAACCTGGAGAATAACAGGTTTGGTAAAGAGGTGAGAGTCATGACTTCTGTTTTAGACACGCAGGTTAATTTTGAGACGCTTAATACAAATCCATGAAGCCAGTTAGAGAGATGAGTCTGCAGCTCGAGAGGGAGGTCAAAGCTGAGATATAAAGTAAGGAGTTATCTGATGGAAATAATATTTAAAGTCATGCGGCTAAATGAGATCAGCTGGACAGAGGGGAGAGTGGGCGAGAAGAGCCAAGGGCCAGCCTCTGCTCCAGCACCAAGAGGTCGAGCAAGGAAGGGGGCAGCCAGGAGACTGGACGAAACCTGGGGAGTGAGGTGTCCGGAGGCCAAGACGAGTGTTTCAGGAGGGAGGGAGCTATCTACTGCCAGCTGCTGCTGGGAGATCAGGTCAGATGACCACAGAGAAACAACCAGTGGGTTTGACAACGCGCTGGCCATTGGAGACATTGACCACGAAAACAGTGTAACATTAACAGCTCATTCCGGGAGCCTGGGAAGGTGAGAGTGGTAGGGGCGGCTTTTGTATTAGTCTAGCTGAGGTGGAACAGAGGAGCCAGAGTCCAGGAGAGGCAGGGCAGAGAACAAACAATATCGCAGCTCCCGCCTTCAGGCCTTTTTACAAACGCTTCACAAACCAGCTCCTGCAGAGGCCCATGAGGTAGTTATCATTATGTTCATTATGTAAATGAGGCCCAAAGCCCAGCAAGGTTATCGGTTCAGGGCGCCTGGCCAGGACCAGAGTCCAGGCCTGTCTGATCCCAAAGCCGCTGCTCCCACCCCCCAAACGCCAGCTCTGCCTGCCTCTCCTCTGCCTCTCCTGGAAGCTCCTTCCCATATCCCCTCCCACCTCCCCATGCATCCTTGTCCTTTGATCATCTGTCAGCTTCCAGCAGTCTTGGCCTCTGCCTCCTCCTCTAGGAAGATCTGCTTTTTCTCTTTGATCCTGCATGTCTGTCCTCGCTGGCTGAGTCCTGAGCTGGGCCCCGTCCCCACCCCACCCCCACCCCCAGTCGTTGCAGGATGTTCTCACACCGAGGTGGGGGGGTCTGTGAGAGTTTCCGAGAGCCTTGGGGGAGCCTGGGCCTGTGGGATGGGAGTGTACCTTCTGCCTCCTTGACTGTCATTTGTAAAGAACCTAGGGGACGTTCAGGTCTGGGCAGCCTGCAGCCCAGCCCCTGCTCAGCACCGAGGGTCCAGAGACATGAGCTCACAGGCCAGGGATGCCTGCAGAGGCATCCAGGAGCAGGCAGCCATGCATTCTTACCCTGATGGAGCAAGATGGGCCTCAGAGTTCTCCTCAAGAGAATGGTACACATGAGAGTGGTGGCCAGGAGTCCTAAACAGGGAAATGTCAGGGGCAAAACTGGCCGCCTGGCTGCTACTGCCACCAAATGCACTTCGGACAACAGAGGGACACTCAGGACCTCAAAGTCCCTTTTGGAGCCAGAGTAATTCCGGTGGGAAGTCATGGGTAAAGCCCAGAGACAAGTGTGATAGATAGAGCTAGGGCACCGAGCTCTCTGCCTGGCCTGGGTGTTCCTCTCTCTCCCCAGCCTCCTCTTTCTGGTCATGATGGGGTTGGCTGCCCAAGATGCCCAGGGCCACCTCTTCCCTAGGAGTCTTAAGCCTTGTTTACCCCCAGCTGCTCTGGGAGGGCCTGGTACCCAGCTCCCAACTAGAATAGACAAGCAGAGGGGACCCAATACACAGACACCTCAGGCCTGGTGGTACTCCCCAAAGACCTGACAGGGGGGTGCAGAAGTAATTAGTTTCTTACACACACCCCGGGGTGTTATTTTTAAGATTCTCATTCTTTCCTGGTTTATTTTTAAAGTTATCACTGGCACGTGGCTGGCCAGCTGCCCTTCCCAGGTGCTGTTGCCAATTTAGGCCAGGAATGATGCTCCCCCTTCCCAGGGCTCCCACTGAGTGCCAGAGTTAACCAGCCCCTCACTGGACAGTCGGGGAGGTTCCTGCTATGGCAAGAGCCTGGGTCCAGTGTGGGGCAAGAGAGTAGGTGGGCAGTGGGAGACCCACAAGAAACTCCCGCATCTCTGTCCTTGACCAAGTCACCTCCCTCGCCAAGCCCCAGCTTCCTCATTTCTCAGTGGGGTCCGAGTGATAATTATACCTGCCTCACTGACTGTCAGACACTCGAAAGTGAGCAATAAACTAAACGTTGTGCCAGTGAAATAAAATGTTGGGACTAACTCCCCCTACAAACGCGCGGCCCCTACTGTCACGCTAACCCGCCTCCAAGCCAGGCCCTTCTCCCTAGGTAGGTGGCTCCCAGTCTGAGAGGCTCCTCTGCTCCCCCGCCCCTTGCCCACTTGCCCTGAGGCCTGCCTTCCACATTTCCAGTCTGGCTGATCTTGAATCCAGGCCGCCTGGGTGAAGGGCAGCTGTGAGGCTGCTTGGTGACCAGTAAAAGGCTTTAGCTTGAGAAGAGAGGATGAGAACAGAACCACCTACCCCAGCACCTCACCCCACCCGCCTCCTCCCGAGAACTTAGGGACTGAAAGGTAGGTTGAAAGTTTGGACTTCTTTCTCTGTAGGCAATGGGGAGTCATGGTAGCTTTTTGAGCCCAAGAGTCACATGTTCAGAGTGGAGTGTGATCTGGAAGTAGGTGTGGGAAAGATTAGGGGAGAGGGAACTGGAAGCTGCTGTGGGATGAGAGTTAGAAACTGCTGCCCAAGTCCAGGCCGGAGGGGGTGAGAGCCCAGACTATGGTGGTGGCTGAAGGAGCAAAAGGGCTGGACTAGGGAAGGAGGAACGGCGGGGACTAGGTATGGGGGAAGAAGAGAAGGGAAGGGGAAGGCGTTCACTGATTGACTGAGGAATGAGGACGTTATCAGAAATCAGGCAGCAGAGAGAGGACCAGCATGGTGGGAGTGGGTGGGAATGATGCGTTCAGGCGGCCAAGCCAAGCTGAGGTGTCGTGGTTCAGTCAGGTGGTGAATGGAAATACAGAACTGGAGGCAAGTCCTTGGTGGCCTCCCTGCAGCCAGCATCAGAGCATCCCAGGCCAAGTCTTGGCTCATTCTTACAATCGTGCTGCAGAATAAAGCAGAGGCAGCTGGGGAGACTGCAAAGGACCAGGAGGAAGCAGGAGGGTAGAGTTTCCAGAGAGGAGGAGGACTGGCCATCAGGGCTGAGCATGGCCAGAATATGAAGGAAATGAGGGTGCCTCCATGCGTGATTGTCCAGGTTGTGCGCTGTCTGAAAGAGTCCAGCTGACAGGGGAGGGGTTTGCTGGAGTCCAGCCTGCTCACCAAACCATGCACTGCCAGTGGCTGCGTCCACCCAGAGGGGCCCACTTTTTTCTAATTTGTCCTAGAGTGCCATGGAGCTGGGGCAACCCTGCCCACAGAGCACTGGGTCTGAAGCTCAGGAGGTTCCTGATGTTCTTGGGGAGAGCAGTCTTAGTGGGTGAAGTGAGGACAGGCTGATGGAGGCGGGCGGGGGGGGCAAGATCCAGAGGAGATGGTGGGCCTGCTTCCCTTCCTCCCTTTCCATCTCCCTCTCTTCCCTTATTTTAAAGATTTGAGGCCCATAGTGAGACGATGGCAGAGGATGGTTTGAAAATACCTATAAATGGGGGTCTTCGGGAGCAAAGCCAGGAGAAAGCACAGGGCCAGGGCAGAGCGCAGTCAGGGGTCAGCCTTGGTAGGGGAGGCCTCACATCCTCCAAGATGGGAGAGGGGAAGGGAGCTAAGTGCACAGAGAGTAGCAGAAGCTGTGTGAGGCAGGCCTGGCTCTGCTCTGTACTTGCTGTATGACCTTGAGCAAGTCAACCTCTCTGTGGCTCAGTGTTCCTGCATCTTTAAATGGGGATAATCATAGTACCTACTGAATAGGATTGTTTGAGGATTAACTCACCTAGAGCAATGTGGCACTTAGTAAGTGCTATATAAAGGTCTGCTGGTATTGTTTTGAATTAGGAAGGAGGGAGCAAGGGACAGAGGCATTTAGTCATTCGAATAAAGTCAAGTACAGAGAAAGCCACCTTGCCCAGCTTTCACATTAGGGTTAGTGAGGAGGGAAGGGGAGGCATAACAAAACTATAAGCAATAGGTGGTGAGAGCTAGATCCTAGGGAGACTGCCTGGGACCTGCTATCTTCTCACTATTGGCCTCAAATCTTTAAGACTGGGGACAGTGCCCAGCTTGGAGCTCTTGGCACCAACACAAAAAGCAAACTCAGGACACCAATGCATAAATAGGCAGCCTCTATAGGCCATAGGAGCCGTGAAGTCATTCTCCTATTATACCCTGGCCTAGCCAGTCTCTCATCCGATTCTGGACTGTGAACAGCAGTGCGGATGGAGGGCTTGGAAGGTGGGTGGAGCGGCAGAGATAATTGAAAGGGCCAGGAAATCAGAGGTCAGAAAAGGGTGGCAAGCCCAGGGTGAGTCAGGCAGCAAGAGGCAGGCAGGGGGATGAGTGTCTGCCTCCATGTCTCTGTGTGAAGGGCAGTGTCCCCGAGGTTGGGGACAGCTGCTTGCTGTCTCCACCGAAGAGAGGCTGAACAAGAATCGCCTGAGCCTCGGTCATTTCATTTTGCCTAAGGCGCATTTCCGACAGACGGAATGTAGAGTTGAGTGAAGTGTGTTTCCATGGAGAGTGGTGGGATCTTAGACTCTGAGACAAATCTCTCAGGTCCATTGGGCCTGGCGGGGGAAGGGGCTGGATTTGGTGGCTTTTTAAGATCCCTAATGGAGTGGAACTTGAAGGAACAGCAGGGCCCAGAGGCCAGGTCCTGTTGCAGGGGGTCCTCTCCCTTTATTGAGGTGCAGACTTTCTTGCTTCCCCGGATGCGTCTCACCTGGTTCTTACACTCTCTGCCCTGGATGGTGGATGAAGTCATGCCAAGAGGCCACCCTGGGGGTTTTGTGGGGTGTTGGAGTGAGCATGTGTGGTGGGCAGTGGGGACACCACACCTGCAGGCTGGCTCAGAGGGAAAGAAGGTCCTGGCAGCTGCCTCCAGGCTAAAGTCCCTGTTATCTGGAGTCCCTCTCCTGCTGGGCACGATGCCAACCATCTGAGCTCCTGAGCCCTGGGGAGGGTACTGAGCCTAAGAAAAGCCTCCTTCACATCTCCTGGCATCTGCTGCCAAATTGCCTGCCAGCTCAGAGCTGTCTGGGCCACTAGCCATGACCAGAAAGGAGAGTGGGGGGAAGTAGGTGATGGAGACAGGGGCCCACAGGGACCGCACAAGCTCCAACGCCTGCCTACCAAAACCAACCCATTCATCAAGACTGGTTTCATGCATCTGCTAGAAATCCACCATGGATACTGGGCAGGGTGGGCCAGTGGAAGAGAGAGCCACCTCCATGCAAAGCCTAACACCTGGCAGAGAGTGGCAAGGGCAGAAGCTGCTATTCTTCCAGCGAAGGGACAGGGGAAGATGTGCCAGAGGAGGCAGCCCTGAAGCTTTCCTGGGAGGGCAGAAGAGGTGGAGGGAACTCCAGGCAGCCCCAGCGACATGAGGAAAAGTGCTCAGAGGTGAGGCAGGTGCACAGAACCCCTGGAACAGAGGGGACCAAAAGTGTTGGAGGAGTCAGAAGAGAGAAGGCAAGGTAGGGGGTGGGTCAGGCTGTGGATGGCCAGCCTATGTGCTGAACCAGGAAACTCCCAGACAGTACTGTGTACATGTGGGTAATTAAGGAAGGCTTCTGTGTGGCGAGTGGCAGCTCAATGCTGTGCTTAAAAAGATAACAAAATTAATAACAGCTCCTACTTCCTGAGACCCTCCACGTGCCAGGTCTTGTACTAGGTACTTTACACACTGTATTTCTAACCCCAGAGCCGCCTAGCTACCTAGTTAGATGGGGGATTAGAAAGGCAGTGTGGATTATGGGAGAAGCATAACTGGTCCCAGGTCCAGTTCTAGAGCTACAATCTTGGGTGAGACGCCAACATTTCCAGGCTCCACTGTCCCCACATGTCGAATGGAGACCACCACCTCCCAGAGGACCACAAGGGCTGCTGTGAGGATCAACGGGAATGCTCCTAAACACTGTAGAGTGCAGCGTCCACGTGAATCCCCCAAACCAGCCAGGGCCCTTCTGCTGCGCTGCTCACCTTGTGGGCACACCTAAAATGCAGTGCGGGCAGTCCAGCACCTCCATCTAGAGTAGGTGGAGTTTAGCCGGGGTGATGTCCCCTTAGGCAAGTGCAAGTAAAAGGGACTTTGGAAAAGAAAGGGCACCGCTTAGCCAGTGTCAAAAGCCAGCAGTAGGAAGCCCAGGCCACTCCCTTGTGTTCTCTCAGGCCACACCATTCCTGCCTCTGCTGTTGCCAATCTCTCTGACTTCTCTTCCCTCATAACACTGACTTGCATGTGACTTGGCTCACCCTGCTCCCAGCTAGGACCTGACTCTTTGTAACCCTGCAGCTCAGTTCCCCAAAGCTGACCAGCTTCTCAGCCCCTGGGAGAGACAACCTGATTGGTTCAGTGCAGCCGATAGCCTGGGTCCTCTTAGATCAGGCAGCCCACCCTGGTCCTCTGTGGCCCTGGCCAGGGTCCCAGGTACAAAGGAGCTGTCAAGGCCCACCCTTAACTAGGGTCGTTGCAGGAAGGACAGCTTCAAAGAGAAAGGGAGAAGACAGGCACCCTAGACACATCCACCACAGACAGCGGCCTCCCTCAGGGCCCTGAGCCCCTGCCCTCCAGCTTCCCTGTTCTCACCTGCTCAGTCTGGCTCAGAGCCATATTTACGCATCCCAGGAATCTTCAAAGAGACCTCCAGGGAGCTGCTCCCTGAGACGGAAAAGACTGGCCATCGACCTCTGGGTTCATCAGCCTAGCAGAATGCAAGGGAGGGGCTCAGAGAGAGGGTTTTTAAAGGGACACCATCAGGACACCATCTCCTCACATAGTTTGAACATCCACTATATGCAGAACACCAAGACTCTAGAATCCAGATCCTGCCCTAGAGGCTTACAGTGGTCCTAGGATGATGGCCTACTGGACACCATACTCTATTAACAAAGTGCATTGTCCTAGGGGGACCTGAAAGCACCTGGACTTGAAGATCAAAAGATCCAGGTTGAATCTTTGCTTTGTCAATTTTTAGTGGTCTGACCTTGGGCAAGCAGTCTCGGTTTCCTCGTCAAAATTCGGCTAATAATGCCCACCTTGAAGGTCATGGTGAGGATTAGAGGAAGTGGATGCAAAGGTCTCTGGATTGCCTGATACTGTCGCCATTATCAGTAGAGACACTGAGAGCAGAGGAAGCACAGGCTCTGTTCTGGCCTGTGAGCTCCCTTTCTCTCCCCTTCCTTCTTCTTACACCCTAGCCCCTCCCCGTTCCCACCAGCCACCCTAGACCCCGCTGCACAGAGAGGAGATCAGGAGGCAAGTCCCCACCCAGGGGACTAGGTCTGGGACCTGACCACCTCCCAAAAGCCTTGTCCAGTGTCCAGCATCAGCCCAGACCAGCCAGCCCCCTGCCTCATTCTGCGCGAGGCCGGCTTGACTAAAAGGAGTTTTGCTTGCAGAGGCATCGCTGCGCATAAGGAGATGGGTAAATGTGCCAGGCGGCATCTGCCAAGAGAGGCCAAGTGAGTGGCAGAGATGGATGCTGTGTGGAGAGTTGTGAGATGGGGAAGCTGGAGGGGCCAGGGCAGGAGGAAGTCCTCTTGGGAGAAGGCAGTAGGGATGGAGACAGGAACGCAGCAACCAGCAATCCATCAACATAGGGGAAGTGACGAGTGTTTGAAAAAAGGAAGGAAGGTCTTCACAATAATTCTGTAAACCTAAAATTGTTCTAAAATAAAAAGTTCACTTAAAAATATAGTAAATGGTTAAAAAGAAGAAGACAGGGAAAAGAGAGTATGGCCTTGGACAGTGACCTTAATCCAATTTCTGGTGCCAAGCAGCCCTGAGCACCAGCCAGGCGTTCACATCCACTCTGAACAATGCTCCAGGTACCTAGAGCCATCTTTGGAGGCCATCAAGGGAGAGCATGCCATGCTCCCAGCCACAGGAGCATTGGCAAGGTTGCTATGCCCTTCCGACTCTTTCTGTTTACTGGGTACCCATAGTCCCACCGTCAAGGAGTGGCCCCTCGGACACAAACTCAGCACATCTTGGGGGCAACGCTTTACTTAAGGGACAGTCTTCTCTCACCTGCCTGCTCGCTTGTCTCTTTTCCGAAGGGCACGGACTGTGCCATCCTTGTCTCTGCATCCTCTCCCAGCACCTAGTCAAGTGCCTGGCACAAAGTAGTAGGTGCTTAAGAAATGTTTGCTCAATTAGTTAATTAAGGCAAGCTAAGAGGGAATGAAGCCATTTTCATTTTGTCGATATTCCAGTCAATATTCTTGAGACCAGCCAAGTGCCACAGCCTCCCTGGGACCCCTGCTGCCCCTCAGCCTCCTGGATGCCACACCCCCTCTTCCAGGGCTGGCTCAGGCAGGTGGAGGGCGTCTTCTGTGGAGACGCAGTACATTGTCAGGCCCAGCCTCTGGGGAGAAGGGCCTGGGTGGGAAGGGGGAAGAATCTTAGCTACAGAAGTCACTTGCTTTGACAGACAGAGGATGAGCTGCCTACCTGCCTCTCCGCACCACAACTTTCCCAGAGTGGACTTAAAAAGAGCAATTCATGAAGGTCCCACTCAGATGGGCCATGGACCCCGACCCCTGACCCCAGTCCAGAGGCCCTGGAGGCCACTGAGAAATGGTGAAAAGAAAGCATGACTCTCCCTAGGCAGGAATGGCTCTGCCATATGCCTGTGTGGCCTTGTCCAAGTCACCCCGCCACTTGGCTCAGTCTCCTCAGCTGGAAAACCAGGGCACCTGCCGTCCAGGATGTGGCCTCTAATCAACTAACACTGGTTAGGCCTCCCAAGGTGACAGGCTTGCCTTTGTACCTGACTCAGCCACCCACGAGCTGTGCAGTCTTGAATGAATACGGAAACTTTCTGTGCCTCAGTTTTCTCATCTGTCAAATGGAGATAATATCTATCTCATAAAGTTTTTGTGAAGAGTAAATGGAATAATGTATCTAAAGCACTTAGTACAATGCCTGGCATGCAAATGCTCAATAAACGCGAGCTTTATTATTTACCACTAACTCTATTATTACCACATTACTTCCACTACCGCCACCATTACTATTAGCTACTGTATGTCAGGCCTTGAGCTGCTGAGAACAGGACACCATCCCTGTCCTCAGAGCCCAGAAGGAGACTCGGAGGACAAAATGAGACAAGAAAGAAGAGGGAGAGAGGAAGCAAGAAGGATGAGGGAAGGAAGAAGTAGCTTAAGAAGCAAAAAGAAGCAAAGACTCAGCATCCCAGGAGACTGGTCTCCAGGGCTAGATGGGGGTAGGGGGTAGGATTGGGGGCCCCTCAGGGCTCAGCAGTCAGCAGGGAGAACCTGGGGACCAAAAAGACTTCTTGAATGCCCTGGCCTATCTTAGCCCTGGAAGACTCAGGCGGGGACCAGTAGCCATCTCCTCCTCAACTCCGTGTGGCTTCTGTGCTGGGAGGCTGTTTGGAAGCGGGGTGGAGGGAACATGATTTTAAGTCTCTGAAGAGCTGACTCTGGCTGTCCATCTGCTTCATCTGGGGGGGATGTTACTCAGAGCAGTGCTAACCAGGCCAGCCCAGCTCCAGCACCACCACCCCCACTCCCTGACCCGCTCCCAGGACGCCCAGGGGTTCTCACCCATCCACAGCATCTGTTCAGTGCCAACTGGGACAGCTCTGCAAGGATTCATGGGCCTAATGCGCACCCAAAGGCTCAGTGCCATTGCTTTGGGGACCCAACAGTCCCACTGAGACTACTGCTTTCTCCCGTTTGTGGGTTAGGGAACATGGCCCCTCTGAACTCCCAGAACTATAGAACCGGGGCCCCCAACCCCTGGGCCTCAGACCTGTGGCCTGTTAGGAACCGGGCCTCATAGCAGGAGGTGAGGCCCCCAACCCCTGGGCCTCAGACCTATGGCCTGTTAGGAAGCAGCCCACACAGCAGGAGGTGAGTGGCAAGAGCAAGCAAAGCTTCATCTGTATTTGCAGCCGCTCCCCAGCGCTGGCATCACCGCCTCAGCTCCACCTCAGATCATCAGATATTAGATTCTCAAAGGAGCACTGGTCCCTGGTGCCAGAAAGGTTGAGGACCGCTGCCATGGAACATCGCAGAGCCTAAAGAATATCTCCTCCAGCCTCTTCATTTCCCAAAGGAGGAACTCCAGGCCCAGAGAAGGCGGGGGTCTTACCTATGATCACATAGTGACACAGATAGAACCAGACCCCAGTCTCTGACCCCCATCCCTGTGGAAGCCTGCAGTGGAAAGAGAACTGCCTTGGGATTTCAAGTTTGCTTCTAGCATTTATGGCCTGAGATAAAACACTTTACATCTCCAAGCCTCAGTTTCCACATCTATAAAATAATAATAATAGTCAATAATAATAATAATAACACCTACAGGACTGCCGTGTAAGCTCAAACAATAGAAAGTATAGAATAGAAATTGCTTTGCAATGACACAAGTGAAATACAAGAATAATAATAATAATAATAATTATTATTATTATTATTATTATTATTATTATAGAACTTAAAGCATTGAACATGTTAAGGACTCAAATACATCCGCTAGCTGAGTGGATTCATGTTTGAAGCATGGTGAGTGATGGACAAAGGACTCCAGGAACACTGATTGTTTAGGTGGCTGAGATCAGGGAAGGCTTCACAGCAAGGGGTGACTTTTGAGATGGGCTTTGATGAAGGTGTAGAAGCCCATCAAGAGGAGAAAAAAGGCCTGAGCGGTGTCCAGAAACATGGAAATGCAGCCATGGCTCTCCAGAGAGTTGTGGATACCAACACCACATGCAGCTTTGGGCTCCAGACCCTGCTTAAAACTCCCCCTTTCCTTCCGGGCCTGGGCACAGTACATGGAATAGGAACTAGTGATTTATTAAATCCTAAAATATAACTTGTCAGAAAAGAAATAACTTTCTAGTCTAACTTTCCATTTGATAGGTAAGGAAAACAGGCTCGGGGAACTGACATGCCTTAACAGAGGCCCTGAGCAGGCTCAGCAAACTAGGGCCCATGGACCAAATTTGGCCCACCACCTGTTTTTATAAATTTAGTTTTATTGGAGCACGGCCATGCTCATTTATTTGCATATCGTTCATGGCTGCTTTCTTGATAGAATGTCAGAGCTGAATAGTTGCAAGAAACCAAATGGACTATGAAAAACCTAAAATATTTACTATCTGGTCCTTTATAGAAAGAAGTTTTCCAACTCTTCTCCTACAGCAAGGTAGTGGCAGAGCTGGGATAGGAGCCAGGTCTCCGACTCCTGGTTAGGTGCACTTTAACTCTGTGCACCCTTGTCCCTTGGGGCCCTGCCCTACCCCTATAACACCGCCCACAGGGCGAGATTTCAGGCAGCCAGGCTCTGGGCATGCTCAGCTCAAGGACACCTAATGCAGACAACAGGGAACACCTGGACTGCCCACTGTTGCCTCCATGACCCAGCAGGACTTCTTGCAGCCCTTTCGGGGGAGTCTGACAAGGGTACGCCAACATCTACTCACTTCTCCATGGGCAAAACAGGAAGGGCCAGAAAGTATAAGTGTAGGACTCAGACCAGCGAGATGTCAAAGTTTCAGACGCAGCCTTTCAAGAAGGACACAGAGGACGAAGACTGGGTATCTCTGGTGATCTGCTGAGATGGCCAAGTACACTTTAAAGTGTTCTGTGAAATTCTTTCCTCAATGCCAGCTGTCCCTGGTGGATTCATGTAATTCAAACCCCACCAGATCCAATCTGTTAGAAGTTCCGAACTCACACCTGTCCTATCCTGTTGTTCATAAGGATGCAGGAAGGCCATGGGCCTGGGCCATGGCCACCTGGCACAGTGGCTAGTCTAGAACAGACTCCATAGGACCCAAGTCAGTTCTCTGGCCAAGACACCTGGGTTGCTGCCTTGTTCTGTGACACTACCTGCTCTGGGCCTCGCACTCTGTCCATCTTCCCTGTCTCCATCCCGTTCGACCCTCATGCTCATCTTGGATGCCTCCCCTTCCTAATTCACCCATTCGACATAGATTTATCAAATGCCAGCTATGTACCAAGCTGCCTTCCAGGCATGAGAAATAGAGCAGTAACAAAAGAGACAAAATTCCCTGCCCTAATGGAGATTCAGTTTAAACCCACAGAGGCAAGAACATCTTACACATTGTGCATCTACTCTTTCCTCCCTTCCCTCTCCTCCGTTCCTCCTCCTCCACTCCCCTCCCCTCCCTGAACTCAGTACACTACTGAGCACTTGACAACGGATCATGCAGAGGCCTCCTAATGAATCCTCCTGCCCCATCTCCCACCTCCAAGCCCCTCACAAGCATGCCAGGAAAGTCCTGCTCGACACCTCTTTGGCATGTCGGTCCCCTGCTCAGGAGCCATCAGTGGCTCCTCATTGCCCTCAAGTCAAGATTTGAATTCCTGTGCCTACCCTTCAAAGCGCTTCACATTTTAACCCTTGCCCACCTTATCTACCCTTCACTACCCTAGTGAACTTTCTGCTCCAAGAAAACCAGAAATTTTGTCGTTGTTAGTGTTATAATATTCATCACTTTCTACTTATAAAAAATGAACTGATTTTTGTAGAAAATATAAAATATATAAAAGAAAATTAAAATTAATTATGAGCCCATAATTCAAAGACAAACCCTATGAGCTTTTTAGTATATTTCCTCCCAGTTTCTCTTTCTGCATGTGTGTATGGATACATTTTTTTATATTTATATGTTTAGTGTGGGGTTTCGTTATACATAAATAAATTCTATCCTACCTTTTTTATTTAACATTCTATGGTAGTTTTCTATGTAATTAAGAGACTCCTTAAACACGGCACTTTAATGGCTGCACAATATTCCAACACGTAAATATACCTTAATATGTTTAACCCAAGCCTATCAGTGAACATTTGGATTGTTTACAATTTTTCACAATGAAAATGCTGCTATAAACATTCTTGTTCGTAAATCTTTGTTCCAATCTCTGGTTATTTTCCCAGCAGAGATTTCTAGAAATGGCATTGCAGGGTCAGCGGGTTGACACATATCTAAGGTTCCTGATGCGTATCATGAAGCTGCCTGCATGAGAGAGCATGCCGGTCGCCCCTGCTCCTCATCTGTGAGAATGCCCACTAGTCTCAGACTGGTCTATTTTCTCTGCCCCTAACACTCCATGTGTCTTCCTAGCATTGTGTCTTTGCTTCAGCAGCTCCTCTCTGTCAGAACCTTGCATTTCCCATCCATCCTTCAGAGCTCAGGGTAAAGGCTACCTCCTCCGTGAAGCCCTTCCTGATACTCCAGCTGAAGTTCTTCCTAGCATTGTGTCTTCGCTTCAGCAGCTCCTCTCTGTCAGAACCTTGCATTTCCCATCCATCCTTCAGAGCTCAGGGTAAAGGCTACCTCCTCCGTGAAGCCCTTCCTGATACTCCAGCTGAAGTTCTCCACCTCTAGCCTAACTACAGCCCCTGTCTTAAATTCTTCCTAAAACATTTCCCACTGTTGCCACTGACTTACATAATTTGTGTAATAATGACCTCTTCTTTGTACGCAGTGAGGTTTTTCAAAATGCTTTTACTGAGAAGTTTCATCTGATTCATTTTCAGAAGGAAAGTATTTTGAGGTCAAGGACCAAGGTTGATCATCTGGGTCTACTTATTCTGGCCCCATCACCAGCCTCAAGTCTAGCCCAACCTCAAGCTAGTCCTTGATTTAATGGAAGTTTATAACAGCCTTCATCATTCCTTGGCCTTCCAGAACAGATTTTATGCCCCTTTCTGCAGGGAGGACAGAGCAAAGACAGAGGGCCTTGGATTCCAGTCCAGGCTCTGTCACTGATTCGCTATGCCCTAGGGCAAGCCGGTCCTGCCCGCTTCTGGGCCTCAGTGTACCCCTCTATAAAATGAGTGAGTTGAACTACATAGTCTCCCACACTCCAGAATTGATTGCCCCTGCAGCCCCCGGTCCCAGGTACCCAGAGCAGCCCTGGGGTGCCTCTGAGGGCCCTTGTGCAAAGCCAGCCTCTGGGATAGGCTGGAGGGAGCTGGCCAGAGAGGCAGGCCTGGCTCCAGGCCAGGCTGTGTCTGCAAACACTGACCTTGGCTGCCGCAGGGATTTTCCATGACACCAGCACCCTCCCCCTCAGCTCCCCCTGATCTCGAGGGCCTGCGGAAGGTGGGGGATGGGAGTGGTGGGGGCTGTCTTATACCAGAGGACCCTGAATTCGAGTAATAGGGGCACCTGTAGATGGTAGAGAGCTCGAAGAAAGAGAAGAGGAAGCAATGGGCCTCCACTGCCAAGTCTGGGAGGAAAGCAGGGGTAAAGAGCGAACCTGCTGGTAGGGAGTGGGAGACTGAAAGAGGAGCCAGGAAAATGGGAAGAGAGGCCTTGGAAAGGGGCAGAGTGGAGGGAGGGAGGGTGCTATGCTTCAGAGCTGTCCTTCCTGGGAGCTCTGGCCTGGAAGGAACAAACTCCAGACCCAGTTCTGTGTACTGGTCCCTCCCCCAGCCCAGGTCCATGAGGCCATGATGGTTTCCCAGGGCTGGCATAGGCCTTAGCCAGGCCCCGGGCAGAGGGGATTCCTTCGGAGGCCCTGAAGCTGACCTCCTTTTGCAGGGGCCTAGGGGCCACAGGGAGGGCAGGAGATATGAGTCACTAAAGGCCCTCTACCAAGGCCACCTCCCCTTCCCCCGCTGGGGTGTAAGGGAGGGTTTCTCCTCTCTGCACCCCAGATTTCAGGACTGTCTGGGTTGAAGAGCATTTTCTGAGCAGCTGCTACCGCCAGGCCTTGTGCAGGATACTGAGGGGACCTGCTGGCCCTCCGGGAGCTCAGAGCCCAGTAAAATTCTGCAGATGTGAGTGCACAAGTACCGGGCCTTTGAGCCAGGCAGAGGGAGAGGCCCCTCCAGCTCTGGGAAGGATCCCAGAAGGAATCCTTCTTGGAAAAGGTGGTATCTGAGCCGAACTCTACAGGATGGAGGGGAAGGCCTGCACTTCTCCCCAAGTCCATCAAGCCAGGCAGCCTCTCCCCTCCCTCCCGAAGGCCTGGGCACTGCTGCCAGCTTCTTTCCACCTCATCTCCTTTAACACACCAATTAGGCTCCTGCGAGCCTCCTGTCCCACTTCCTGGCTCCACACTGCTGCCATCTCCAGACCAAAGAGGTTGTTCCCTGTCTGTGAGGAGGCAGGGTCCTTGTTGGGCCTTTCCGAGTGGCCCTGAGCCTCAGGCCTAGCCTCAGGCCCTGTCTTTCAGCCAGGCCCCTGGAGCTGCCTCTGTCTCACTTAAGCCCCCACTCCTCTCTGGCTGCCCCACCAGGCCCAGACAACAACCTGAGGCCAGGCCCCGCCCCATGTCCAGCTTTGTATGAGCCCAGCTTGGCCCAGACTTCACAGCCTTTGGGCACCGGTCACTCATCCATCTTCTCTCAGGGCAAACATTAGCCCAGCCAATGCCCATATTTACATTAGATAACTAGGTCTACAGGGAACCAGGAAACAGATCGCAGCCAGGCATTGCCAAGGGTTGTGTGTTTCTAACCTACAAGAGGGCTAAGCCAACCAGAGACAGGACATCAGAGAATCCCAAAGTCTTGGAAGACAAACCTTAGAGTTCTTGAAATGCTGCAGAGGAGCGTTTCCCAAACTAGGCTCCAGAAAGCACGTGTCCAGCAATATACATTGGGAAAAAAGCGTTGGAAGGTCAAATGAATGAGTAAACAGCACATTCTCCCAACTTTGATTGACTTTGCACGTTAACACGTGTATGGCTCTGATAACATGACACTGAAATCAAATGATAACAAATCTTGTTAAATTCAGCCGTCCTCCAATTTAATTTAACCAAGCAACCCTTTTCTCATCCAACAGTTATTAACAGTCCGTGGAACTGATATTCCAGGAAATTAACTTTGGGAAACACTGATCATAGAATGGTGATGCCAAAAGGAACATTAAAGACCATCTAATCTAGATGTTCCCCAAAATATTCATAGTAATGATTAATATTTATTGATCTCAAGGTCCTAAGCATTCTAAGTCTACTAACTCATCAAATCCCCCACACCACCTCTATGAGGTAAGTATATTACTATTCTCATTTTATAGATGAAGAAACTGAGGCACTTGGAAGATTAAGTAATTTGGCCAAAGTTGAAAGCTCTTTGGCTCCAGTGGCTGTGCTCCCCCGATCTCCTGCCTCCATCCAAGGCTGTGGCCAGTGTTCTGGCTTTGTGGCCAGCCAGACCAGGGATATAAGGTCAAGCACTCAGGCCGGCAAGCATGTGAAGTCAGTGGGAAACAGGCAGCTGAGCCCAGTTCAGCCAAGGCCATTACCATGGGCTAAGACTCGTGCTTTGACTAGAATAGGCCACAAGGAGAGAAAGTCCACTAAGAGGTACGGCTGGACCCCCAACTCTCTGCATCTCCCTGGAAGGCAGAGTTTCAGCCAGTTTCTTAGCTCCTTAGTGATGTCAAAAGGAGAATAGAAGAAATGACACCCAAGGGTTCTCGACTCACCTCTTATTTTTCCTGTTGTCTCAAAGTATTTATAATTAATTTTTGTGTCCAATCACCTAGCTTCCTCAGGTGCTTTCTATGCCTCCAGCCAGGTTCTAAGGCCTTCTCTCAGCTCAGTTGCTCCCATGCAGGAAGGTTGAGTGAACAGGTCAACCTTTGTCATACTGAGCCAGAGGGCAGAGAAAAGGGCATGGAGTTTGGAACTGAGTATCCATAGTTATAGTCCTGGCTCTGCTAGTCACTAGCTGTGTGACCTAGAGAAGGTCACTTTCCCTCTCTGGGCCTCCATTTTCTCATCTGTACAACATAAGCACTGGGCCATATGATCACTAAGGGCCTGTCTGGCTCTGAGAACCTTTAAGTCTCTGGTGGATTCGGGCAGGGCAGTTGGGAGAGGAGGGGCCGGGACAGCCCTGGTCAGTGCTCTGAGAAGCAGTGGCTAGAATCTCATGGTCAGGGTATGAGTTCTGGCTGGTCAGTCCCTCGGATACTGTGAAGGAGGATCCTACCAGAGAATCAGTCAGGGCACAGCCTCATATATATCAGTGACGCACAAGGACAGATGGAACCCCTCACCCAGAGACACAGTGCTAGAGAGGAGGGAGAAGATGGGGACCACCTTTTGCCTTTCCTTCCCTCATAAACTCCAGCTTGACGTGGGCAAGGACCAGGCAGGCAGCAGGCCTGCTGGCAGGCAGAAAGGACTTGCCAAACTCCCAATTACTTCCCAGAAGTTCTACGGTCCCCTGGGAGTGGCTCCACCCCAGCTGGCGTCCCTCCAAGCTGGGCGCCCACGTCAGCAGGTCCTCGTAGCTCCCTTGTCCTTTCACCTAGTGACAATGGAATGGGCGAAGGGGCAGGCACATGCTGACCCTCGGCCCGATACTTGGAGAAGCATCTGATTCCCTGGGCATCGCGCTCCTATTGCCAGTCCTGCCATGTACAGCTCAGGGCAGTGCCCAAGAATGAGGCTCCAAGTGGAATGCTCCCCTCTCAGGGCCTCAGTTTCCCATTCTGGTCACCCTTCCTGGGTGATAAATTGGCTCTGAGATATCAGAATTAGCAATGAGTCAGAAAGTCCTAGTGGCCTTGGCCAACTCACGAGGTCTCTCTAGCCTTTATTGCTCCAAATAGAAAATGGAGAGAGTCATAAAAATGACCTCGTAGAAAGTTTTTGAGAGTTACAGTTAAAAATATACCTGAAGGATAAGACCTTAAGCCTCGGCCTATGATAGGAAGTGAGGATGGGTCCCGGGGGGCATCTGACCCCAAGGGTAAGGCATGTCCAGGCTGGGGCCACCCTGGACAGGACAATGGCTATAGAGGGGCATGAGGCTCTGGCCTGATAAGAGCCTTTGGTTAAACCTGGATATGTCGCTTGCTTTGACAACCACTAAATTCAACAGGAGGTGGGGAAGGAAAGGAGATTTCAGTTCTGGCTGGGAGACAGGGAAAGCATGAGGGCACTCAGGACCTGGGCAGGCAGAGGCAGGGAGGAGGACGGTGTGAGGAAAGCACTGGAGAAGCTGGGACACGGGCTGTTTTCAGACTGGGGAGAGCCCCCCCGAAACTGGAAGGCTTTGCAGGCAGTCCGCAATGGGCAGTGAGGTTTCTAGGCAGGTGGGCACTGGGTCTTTCTAAAGGATGGTGGGCCAGGAGAAGTCACAACCCGTGGTGGTGGCAAGAGGGGGTCCTTTTCCCTCATGGTGGGATAGGCTGCCTGACCCCACAGAGGTTGCTCTTGCCCCCAGGACTGCAATGTCAGGCCAACTTTCCCCTGTGAGATCCCATCACGGCTGCTGTCACCACTGCTTCGGTCACAAACTGCAAAGGTTCTGAAGTACTTTCATCTTTTACCCCTGATGGCAGGTGTGGCTGGCAGCCAGGTGGGATTAACAGCTGTAATTCAACGCCCCCAGAGGCAAGAAAAGTCCAGAGAAGGAGATGGATTTGCCCAAGGTCACACGGCCAACATGCGTGAACTTGGGGAGGGAGGGGCTGGGCCCAGGCCCATGCTACCCGATCCTTGTTTAGCCCTATCCACAGTGCCATGCCCTCCCCAACATCCTGTGTAGTGTTGGTTTGGGGGACAGGGAAGGACAGAATGAGAAGCAACGCTGGCTCAGGGCCTGCCCAGCTGTCGAGGTGACTTGTGGTCTGGCTGCCATGGCTGAGCTGGCGGGCACAATCTGTTCTCACCCTGCTGAGGCATGGACGAGCCAGGCAGGGTGGCTCACCAGCTCAGCTGTCCAGACTCCTGGCACAATCACCAGCTAGCTGCTGTGGCGGTAGCCAGGGAAGCCCATTCTAAGGGCAGCCCGCAGCCTCACACACTCTAAGCAGCTGTCCCCAGACTTCTCTGAGCTTTAAGAACCAAATGGCCTTAGGCTGACAGAGATGCCAACTTTACTGGAACGGAGCTGCCCCCCAGCCCAGCTGCTCTCTTGGAAATGTGAGGGCAATCTGGTACTTCACTAATTACTCATCATAATGAGCTGTTATTGAGCATTTGATATGTACCAAGCTGTAGGCTAAGTGCACTAAATGTATGATCTCACTTATTTCTCCCCAAAAGCCTTGTGAGGCAGGTGCTACTTATTAACCCCATTTACAGATGCGGAAACTAAGGCTCCGAGAAGTTTAAAAGAACACAGTTCATGGCAGAGTCGGGATTTGAATTCAGACACCAAAGCACACAGTATCCTGCCCTGCCATTCAGTCATCAAATGTGTTTTGGGTATACCCCATGGCATGGCTGGCAATGAGGAGGGAGTAACTCGAAAGGAAGATGACAAGGTCCAGCAGTGCCTACCCTACCACCCCAACCTTGTGTTTATCTGTACATATGTAGTTGGGAGTCCTGGGGGACAGAGCTGGGGGGCAGAGGTAACACTGGCCCTGGAGTCCAAAGCTAAACATTCTCAGTACCACACAAAGCAGAGATCACTTCCAGCTGTGAAGAATCCAGGGCAATTACATGGAAGAAGTAACATTTGCTTAAGTTTTGATAAGGCTTAGAAAGGAGGAAAAATTGGAAAGCCTGCCAGCATTATTTTATTATAAGAATCCTATTAATGAAAATAATAAATATCTTAACAGCCCAGTGAAGGAAGCAGAGCAAGGACCAGTAGGCCCCATTTTACAAATGAGGAAACATGCTCGGAGATGGGGAGTAATTTGTCCAAGGTCACGCAGCCACCAGTGACACTGCCAGAACTTGTGCCTAGGGCTTCTGAGTTCCCATCCAGGGTCCTTTCCCCTCCTTGTCTCCAGGCAGAACTCGTGACTTAAGCCCATCTGATGATTGGCTCAGACGGAGGCTTTGCCTCTGCCTGACTCCTGGCTTGGGGCAGCGGGGAGCAGGGGGAGACAGGGGTTGGGATCGTCTGGCTGGTGATAGTAACACCGGGGATCTTGTTTAACAAGGTCAATGCCACCTCCCCGTGAGGACAGACCCACCTTTGGAGTCAGGCACAGAGGATAATCCTGAGGTCCAGACTAATGAGGACTCGGGGGCACTAATTTGTCCAGCGGGGCGGGGGGGTGCCATCTCCTTTCTCCTTCTCTGACACTAGTAGGCCAGCGGCCTCAGGGAGAGTGGAGGGCCCCATTTGCTTTGGCTGGCAACAGGGAAGTCATCAAGGAGCCATCCATGCCTCAGTTTCCCTCCCTCCACACTGAATGACAGAATGTCAGAACCCATTCAGTCCAACCTTCTCCCTTAGAATCAAGGAAACTGAGGCCCAGAGACGACAAAGAACAGATCCAAAGCTCATAAGCACTGAACTGGAACCCAGGTATCCCAACTGACTTGCCAGTGCCCTCGAAACCATCCCTCTGCCTCTGGACAGAGTTCCCAACAGCCCCACGGGTCAGCCCCCTCTCTGGGTAGAGAAAACAGGTCAGGTCTCTGAAGCAAACAGTTCAAATACAGGTTGCTCTGCTTCCGGACGGTGTGACCTTGAGAAAGTCACTTAACCCTCCCCGTTTCCTCCTGCTTTCCTTCCTACCCTATCGAGTCATCACAAGAGTAAAGGAGAAAGCGTCAATAAGGAACTAGCACAGTGGGTGGGGACAAGGATATGCTCACAACTGTGTGCCGTCTTCTCTTCAGCTAGAATGAAGGAGAGGCCAGACTCTACAAGGCGAAGAGCAGAGAAGGGGGAAGGGAGGAGGGTTTCCGGAAGGGCGACCCCATAGTGTGTGCTCTCTTCCCCCCACATTCCCCCAGGCTACGGCCATGCAGCGCCCAGCACAGATGGCGGCAAGGTGTTTTGCATGTTCTACGCGCTGCTGGGCATCCCGCTCACGCTGGTCATGTTCCAGAGCCTGGGCGAGCGCATCAACACCTTCGTGAGGTACCTGCTGCACCGCGCCAAGAGGGGGCTGGGCATGCGGCGCGCCGATGTGTCCATGGCCAACATGGTGCTCATCGGCTTCTTCTCGTGCATCAGCACGCTGTGCATCGGCGCCGCAGCCTTCTCCTACTACGAGCACTGGACCTTCTTCCAGGCCTACTACTACTGCTTCATCACGCTCACTACCATCGGCTTCGGCGACTATGTGGCGCTGCAGAAGGACCAAGCGCTGCAGACGCAGCCGCAGTATGTGGCCTTCAGCTTCGTCTACATCCTCACAGGGCTCACGGTCATCGGCGCCTTCCTCAACCTCGTGGTGCTGCGCTTCATGACCATGAACGCGGAGGATGAGAAGCGCGACGCCGAGCACCGCGCGCTGCTCACGCGCAACGGGCAGGCGGGCGGGGGCTGCGGCA
>NW_006434835.1:15979174-15985896 GCF_000325575.1 Pteropus alecto
AGTCCATGTGCTCGTGCCTCTGGTACAAGAGCCGCGAGAAGCTGCAGTACTCCATCCCTATGATCATCCCGCGGGACCTCTCCACGTCCGACACGTGCGTGGAGCAGAGCCACTCGTCGCCGGGAGGGGGCGGCCGCTACAGCGACACTCCCTCGCACCGCTGCCTGTGCAGCGGGGCGCAGCGCTCTGCCATCAGCTCCGTGTCCACGGGCCTGCACAGCCTGTCCGCCTTCCGCGGCCTCATGAAGCGCAGGAGCTCGGTGTGAACGCCCGGCGGGGCCTGGAGCCCCTGGGAGCGCGCGCAGGGCGGGGTTCCCGCCCGGAGGAGCTGCCGGGGTTGTCGAGGGGCTCGCCCCAGCCGCCTTTAGCCCGTGGGGCGCCCCACACACCCCTCACCACCCTTCCCCAGCCTCCCCATCTCCGACTGTGCCTGCTCGCACCAGCCGGCAGGAGCGGGGCTCTGAGGACCCCTGGAGCCCCCATCTGCGCCCTGCAAATTCCGAGAAATGTGAAACTTGGGGCGGAGGGTAGCAGGGAGGGAAGGCAGAAGCTGGGAGCCTCCCATCCCTTAGGAAATCTAAGGAGCTTCCCAGTCCTCAGAGGCCCAGTTGGTACCCAGACCCCCACCCCCCATCCAGAGGGGACTTCGTGTTCTGTGTACGTTTGCATCTCTATTTATACCTCCGTCTTTCCAGGTCTCCCACCTTCCCTTGGCTTCAAAAGCCAGGGTGTCTTTGTCCAGGTCACCCCCACTCGGTCCACTCCCCTTCCTTATCCCCAGCTGTGTCTCCCAACCTCCCAGGACCTTCTGTGTTGTTTTGCATGGCTTTGCAGTTATGGAGAAAGTGGAAACCCAGCAGTCCCTAAAGCTAGTCCCCCGAGGGCGGGCAGACAGAGGCGAGGACAGACAGGCTGTAGGAGGGGCAGAGAAGGGCCGGAGAAGGCAGTGACCCTCCAGTCTGCAAAGTGGCCCTGCTGGCAGGTGAGAGCTAGCTGGCCTCCAGTCATAGTCTCAGAGGGGGCAGATGGAGTCCAGCCTTCCAGACACTGCCCTTGGAATCAACAGAAAACTTCATACTTGTCACCTCAGCCACTGCTGACAATGACCAACTCTGACAACTATGGAATGGGTCTTAGCCTCTGGAAACCCTTTCCTAACTACTCGTCATTTGATTCTCACAATACTTCGGTTGGGTCACCAGGGTGGGAGCTCTCATCCCCAGTATACAAATGACAATGAGACCCAGACAGGTGACTTGACTTGCCCAAGGTGACACAGATAGCAAAGGCAAAGGGGAACAATAACCCAGGTTGCTTGCTCCCAGGCTGGGTGCTCTTTCCTTCCGACTCTTCTGCCTGCTCTTGAAAGCAAAGCTCCTGCCTTGTACACTGGCATTGCGTGGGCATCTGGGTCCTCACCAGACCCAGAGCCCAGGACTGAGCCAGTGCTGGGACTCAGCCTCTACTCCGCATGGCCTGAAGGCAGGGCTCTGAATGCACCCCCGAGGCAGGGTAGGACCCTGCTTACAAACAGGGAAGTCCTCCGACCAAATTGAGCAAGGAGGGGTCTCATGCACAAAGGCCAGGAGCTGAGGCTCTAGAAGTTTGAGAATTGGGCAGAGCAGCCTGGAGAGATGGCAGGCATACCCTACTAGGACATTCTCCCTGACCCCACAGCCAGTGTTGGTGCCTGTGTCCCACGTGCATCAAGAAACACCCCTCCCAGGTGGGGGGCTTGGACCTAGTGTGCCCACTGCCTACCCCACCTGCAACCCAGAAGCCCAGATGGAGAGCAGCTGATGGACATGAGACCCTAGGCTACACTGTGGGGCAAAGAGCTAGAGCTGGTACCATGACTCGAGACAGCATCAGGGGGTAAGTGAGGGGCCATTCCCCTCTCAGTATCACCCTCCCATGCTGTTCCCATTTCAGCTCCTTAGCACTGGCATTCAGGAAAGCCGGAGTGAGGGGCAGGGGGGTGCACAGGGTGATCAACCTCGGCCCGACCCCAACTATATGCCTGGCCTGGGAAACCCTAGGAGGGGAGAATTCTGGCCTGGTATGTGTGTGAGCCCTGTCTCAGTGTGGAGGAACTGGCTGCCCACGTGCCAAGGAGAGCAGGGCGCAGGGCCCAGGACCCAGGGGTGCTGTCTGTGTTTATGTCAGGGTGGGGGGTAGTGCTGGCTGCCTCTGTCCTGTGTGTGACCCTGCCCTCGAAGGGTCCTGTCCTGTCAGTCCCGAGGGAGCCACAACCAAAGTCGCAGGGAGATGGTGGGGAAGGAGGCTGAACGGCCCTGAGCCGAGCGTGGCAGACTGCTCGGTTTCTGGCCGGGTCTTTCCCAGGGTACTGGAAGGCCAGTGTTGCTTCCCCTCACCCCTCCCACTGCAGGCAGCCTTTCTGCTTCCCCAATGCCTTATGCCTGGGCACACTGCCACAGAATATGCAATACGTGTGGGTGACACGCCCCCACGCCCACACCCCCACCCCGGGCAGCCCCTGGACCCCAAAGGCTGCGGCTGCCACGGCCTCCCTTCTGCCCCTCCTGCCTATCTGTCTTCACACTGAGAATGGCGCCTAATAAATGCTGTCCATGGAGACCAGGCTCAGGCTCAGCTGCCTCTGTCATTGTTTACCCTGGGCGCTGCCAGGGATCAGCCATCTCCCCACCGGGGTCTGCAGACACAGCTGGTGCACCTTGGGCTGACTAGACACTTTACTTCCAGGGACCTCGGGGAGGAGAAGCCTGAGGGCGACACTGCTTCCCTTTTGTGCGTTCTTCCAAGATGCAGATTTTCTCAGTGTCACCCTGGAACAACTATAAAGACAAGACCTTAGAAAAGAAATCACCTGGTCCAAACCCCTCATTGTACATGAGTAAACTGATACCCAGAGAGGGCAAGTCACCTGTCCTGAGTTACTGAGCAGTGAGTCGCAGACCAGGATTAGATCCAGAACTGGGGATTCCAAGTCCAGTGCTCCCCCTCCTCACAAAGCCTGCAGGATCCACCTGGACACACCCCCGCTGACAGTGACATGTCCCATCAGCCAGGATTTGGGATGCCCTTCTCCTCCAGCAGGCCTTATTGACACAAAAATGGCTTTTTCAAAGGGAGACACATCATAAGCACCCTTCTTAAAGGTACATTTTTCTCTGGGTGTGGAGGGACAACTCAGCCGGGGAATGGACCCCAGAGCCCAGGACAGACCCAGGAAGTAGATGCACCCTGACCAACAGGTGCCAGCCCCCGGAATCAGCTAGCCAGTGTCTTCCAGACATCACTGAGTACAATCCACAGTAATGCCTTTTACACGGCAACCCCATATCTATCTATACGCCCATCCATCTTTCTTTCATGAAGCAATACTTAACCCCTACTACAGCCAAAGCATTGTACTACTGTCTATTCTAGTTCATGTTATAAAATGCTGGTCACGACACACTAAATTGATTTCTCTCCCCACTGATGGTTTGCTCCCTGCAGATTGAAACACACTGGAAAAATAAAGGGAGTTGGGGTAGGGGCACTCTCTCCCAGCCCTCCCACCTACCCACACGGGTCAACTGAAAGATATAGAGAGACCTATTTATTGGGGATTCAGAGATCAAAGAAAGAAGTGGAGGCACCTGCACCACAGGACGCAGTGTGACAGTGCTCCTGGATGCTCCTTGCAGCTGCAGACAGGCTTCTGGGACGTGCTTCTCATTGGCCTGTAGCCCTTAGGATAGCCCAAGCTTCTGTTGGCTCACCCACACCCGAGACCACCTCATCAAAAGCCGTGGCTTCCTGTCCATGGCCCACTGCCTCTGCCCTTCTTAGGGCAACAACAGCAGAAATGTCACTTTTGAGGTCAGCAGTGACCAGTACACGGTTGCTTTTACTTTCTTAAACAGTTCTTGTAGGACATAAACATGCTGGCGCTTGCCCTCCTTTCTTCATCGCTCGGGATGAAATTATCAGAGCTCGAAGGAATTTCCAAGGGGCTGCATTCATTTCGGTCTTCTGAGGGGTGATCAGAATCATGGCCGCAGTGAACTGCACCCCAGCCCTTGCCCACAGCTCCTCAGTGCTCAGAATTGCCCGTGGTCCTAGGGTGAGCTCTTTATCTCCAGATGATGCCTTCCCCGCCCTCCTTACTTCCACACAGCATCTGAGGCATCTTGCACAAAAAAAATATGTACAACAAAACGAAAATAGAAAACCAGCACTGCAAAGTTGGGGTGGGGTATAAATATACCAAGATCCTGGCGGATGTGGTTACTCCGGTGAGCATCAGACGGTGGAAGAAGCGTCCTGGGTGCCAGGAGAGAAAAAGGCCTTCGACAACAACTCTTCCCCAAACATGTCCCATAGTGTGGCTTGTGGGAAAAGGGTTCCTTGGTCAAATGAATCTGGGGAAACACTGCACATGTCACTCGCCCATATTGTTTCACAAAGCATCTTAGCTTAGTAAAAGTTCTAAAAAGCCCTGCAGCGAACACAGCTGCCCACCTTTGCTTACCCCCAAGCCTTGCCCAAACTCGTGCCCAACACTAGACACTCTGTGTGGCACCTCTTCACACCCCGTGATCGACAGAGCACACTTTGGGTGCTGAACTATCGAAATCTCATTGTCTGATGAAGAGAGGATGATCGTCCCTCTCGATAAATTCTGAAAAGAGTTGTTTGTAAGTCCTTTCATGACCGAAGGCCATGACATTACCAAATACATATTTTATTCTCGATTATGTGTCAGCTGCACCCAAGGCTCAGAGCAGCTCACTTGCCAAGATCAGGCAGTGGGTTGGTGGCAGAGCTGGGATTAGAGCCCAGGCGTGATGGCTCTGAAACATTCATTCTCACCCACCTCACTGTATCATGTTCCCAGGCTTGTCCATGTCTTCAGCAAAGGTTTGGCAGAATCGCAGAGCTGTTTAGGACATGTCATTTCTTATTCAGAACCTTGGTAAGAGGGGAGGCTGTAACCTAAAATGTCATCCTTGAAAGATGACAGATTCTGATGGAACTAAGAAACTCTGTTTCTCCCAGGTCCTCCCACACCCAAATGTAAGGCCATTTAGCTCTTTCTACAGGCTCAGTGTTGCCTCCAAGCCCAACAGCAACCCACAACTCATCTCAAGGAGCCAGGGACCAATAGGGCTGTCCAGGGCTAGGGGAGGACTCCTTCAGGACCGATGTATTGCCAGAGAAAGGAGCAACTGCCCGCATTGACCATGCCAGCCTCCCCACCCCAGGGTACACCTCGCCATCTCCACTGAGGAACATGCAGCTGATGCCCCTTCTTGCCCCCAAAGCCAGTTTAGACTCTGATTCTTGAGGGGCCCCTGAAGAATCCAGTACTAGAGCCCTAAACTGGACACCGTTCTCTCCTCTTGCCCAGGTGGAAAGGATGCTGGAACAACAGCCTCAATCATGCCACCGCCTTTGTCAAAGATTGCAAAAAACACACATACACATACTCCTCTAAACCACTGGCCCAGCTCCTCTTTTTCAAAGGAAAGGATTATTGTTTACAGAGAGGAAGTGAGATGCTCAAGGCCATGAAGCAAGATAATGGGGTAGCCAGGACTAGTACCCAGATAACCTAACTTTCCACCCTCCCCTGCCCCACCACCACCACACACACAGAGAGGGGGCCCAGCCTTCTCTGACTCTGATTTCAGACGAAGGCTGCTAATCTCTAGAATTGAGTCATTCTCATGCTGGAAATTTCCCACATAGGAGACCCACATCCCCGCCCCCTCAGTCTCCCAGATGCAGGGGCGGGCCTTCTGGGTGGTGCCATGCCCTCAGCAGGGGCTGTGAAGGAAATGACCTCCATAACCTTCCCTGACCGTGAACTCCTCAAGAATCCACACTCACAGCACTTTGCATTTACAAGGCTCTCTCACTTCGGTCTCTCATTTCATCCTTGGACAACTAACTCTGCGACAGGTGAGGACCAACACCCCCATTTTGCAGACGACAGCACTAAAACTCAGAAAGACACAGGGTCCTGAGGGCAGGGACTGTTTCACATTCACCTGCATATCTGAGCACTGAGCAGACCACCAGGCGTTTCCTTGGCTACTGATGTGTTGGACCAAGGCTGCAGCCCAGCCCAGTAACTCTGGGCCAGCGAGTGTCCTGCAGAGCTTACCGGGCTGGTTCCCATGGGTTGGGGAGCCACAGACCCCATTAGCAAAAGGAGACAAGGAGTTATGAACATTTTACCCACTTCACCGTGTGCCCTGGACAAACTCTGCCCAGAACCCTGGACTTTGGACCAAGGGCAGCCAACAACTCCTGCCCTTTAGCCGGAGGGGCTAAAGGTTCCTGGGGAAAAAGTCATGGCTTTAACCCAGGTCAACTCTCCAGGTCAACACTCTTCCACAGTTCTGGTTCCCAGAAGAGGGAGTATGTGACCAGGTCATCCTTGACTACGGAATATTCTGGTCTGACTACTGTATTAGAGTGGCAGGAAGAAAGTCCACATTCCTGGGCTTGTTCTGGCCCCAGCATCGAGGTGTGAGAGGCACTGTCCTAGATTGCACAGCACCCTGGTTTCCTAACCTGGGAAACCAGGGTGCTGCTGAGGCAAGGGGCTGGCCTGGGCTGTGTTGTGCTCTGTCCTCATCTTTATAGTAAAAATTCTCACTCTGCCGTCATCCCAGGTTAGAAAAAGCTTTAAGGAAACTTTCGGCTGCTAGTAGGTACTGTACAGCTGGTGGCAGCGTCTTTCT
>NW_006434835.1:15985961-15992576 GCF_000325575.1 Pteropus alecto
CCTGCAAGGCAGGTATTTTTACCTTCATTTTGGTAGATGAGAAAAGTGAGACTCAGAGAGGTTAAGTGACTTGTCCAAGGTCACACAGCTGGTAAAAGACAAGGCCCCACTCAAGATCCTTTGACTCTAAAGCTCAGGCGCTTTGTATTGCACATCCATGCCTGGAACACATCTAGTCCAGACTCCCCCCACAGCAAGAAGCGTCTCGATAGCTCCCCTAACAGGTTATACAGCCTTGATTTTCAGGGCCCTCTCTCTCTGAGGCAGCCCCTTCATTCATTGAACAGCAGCTCTAATAACCATAAATGTCTTCCTTCCCTGAAGACCAGAACTGCTTCCCATTTTGGCTGTGCCCTCTGGAGTCACATGAAGTCATTCCCTGCATTGTGAGCATCGCTCTAAAAGATTCAAGATGGCTCCCTGTAGGGGAGCCCAGTCTTCTTCAAGTTAAATGCCCTGTTCTTTCAGCCCCACCTCTCTTGACAGTGCATCTAGACCCCTCACCAGCCTAGTTCCCTTCTCTGGAAGAGCTTCAGCTTACCTCTTCCCCGGGAGTTGATACACCATGTGTGGTTCAGCCAGCACAGAGGTGGTGACCATCTCCTCCCTTGCTTTGGATGCTATTCTCCTATTAATGCAGCCTAAGAGTGCATCTGACTTATAGGCGACCATCTTATACTTGCAGTCCACCAACCCCAACCACTGAAATTTATCATGTGAACCACTGTGGCAGACACTATTGGTTACCCAGTAAGAGCTATCCCTGCACCCTTCTGCCTTGATGGCAAAGGGCTGACATTCCTCAGGTGCTTACCTTTCCTCAACTCCAGTTCTAGGGACAAAGCTAATTATGGTGAACTCAAATATCTTTCCAAAGATTGGATTAGGTATGAGGGTGTTCAATTCTGGTTAATGGGTTCTTGAGAGAAGTCTGCTGGGACTACTAGGAAAGCTTTTCCTTCTTCTAAAAGAAATCACAGGGGAGGAAACACCACTCAACTCCACCTGGACTTTGCCAGGTTTATGTGTGATGCCTGGAACAGTTGCAACCATCTTGTGACCATGAGAAAAGACATCATGGACACAGTGAGAATGGCAGAAGGAGTTGGAGAGCGTACTTGTCACTGTGACACTGAGCGATCCCTGGAACCCCTGGTCTCAGGACCTCTTGTCACGGGAGATGAAAAGTGAAAGACTTGGATGGGTTTTTCATTACTGGCACCTGAAAGCCTCAAAGCCCACAGGCTCCTGCAACAGGATTATTGCACTGTCTGAACCTGGTGGGCCGCAAGGAAGAAATGGCTTTGTTTTTCTTCCCTTCACAGCCTTTAGCAACATTAAATTGAGTCTCCCATTCCTGTCTCTTAAGTAACAGATGGGGCCAATTCCAAAGCTTGTGGTCACCCTCGAGTATAGGGAAGTCCAGTCCAGCCTAGTCCACTTTAAAACTTTAATCTCAGATCAATTTTAATGCTAATATTCTCCCTGCTCCCAGAATAGATCCTCCTTCAGCCCAAGGGACTTAGAAAGGGGAAGAGACACATTCTTCTCCCCCACCCCCACCTTCTATTTCTGGCTGTTCCACAGTCAGGCTGGGGGAGAGGGACTAGAAAGACAATGCAAGCCCTCTGTGTGGCCTGACTCCAAGTGCTGGCTGTCCAGGGCCACATGTGGTGTTTTCAGAACCCATACAGGAGCCTCTTCACTGCCCTGTTCCACAGAGGGGCCATCCAATGTCCCCACAGCTCCAGCCCTTGGAGGTCCCCCCGCTCTGGCCCCACAGCCAACCCTCTTGGATGGAATACTGTAAAAATCCGAAGGTGGCCAAGTCACATTCCAATGTCCACTTATCCCACAGGACACTCACATATCCTGACCATGCCAGACAGTGGGAGTGCAGACAGCCCGCAATGACCCTGCCACCTCTTCCCAGTGCCCTTTACCCTCGTTCAAACAGGCAGAGGGAGGAACAAGTTCATCTGTAAAGCAGACATCCAACCTGGGAAGGAGATGCCACGCCTCCTTCTTGTAGTTTCTATGAGTGATTCCTGGGAGCCCCCTGCCCCAGCGTGGCTAGGTTGAGATAGTGGGCCGGAGCCATAGCATTCGTCCTGCAGACTGACGGCTCACAATTACAGTGGCCCTCCTTCCTCTCTCTGATCTCCTGCTCAGTTATCCAGGCCAGGGAGGACTGAGGACAACCCTTCGTCCTCGGGTGTGCATCCTGGTGGTAAATTCCAGAGAAAGAGAGAAAGTCAGTGCCTGTTACGCCCCGCTGGAGCCAGGCCCCTCCGGAGCTGAAGCTGAGCAGTCTCTCTTTTTAACGTCAGTGCAACCTCTCATTGACTTAGCGCTGCTGGATCTGCTCTGGGTGGTTGCAGGCTTTTGATGATGTTCCAGGTGTCGAAGCCTCTGCTTCCGCTATTAAATCTACCCCACTCTCTCCCAGCTCCATGTCACCCACAGATTGGATAATCCAGTTTTCTGTGCCATTATTCAAGCCTTTGATGAAAATATCAAAGAGAACAGGCCCCAACAGAGGACCCTTAATTCAGGGTGACATTTATTCCAGCTTGCTCTCGGTGAACTGTTACTGGTCCCAGCTATTTACCACGTCTTTTTATCTGTGCTCTAAAATTGTCTCTTTAATCAAAGCTCACAGGTGGCTGGACTCCAGTCCACTGTTCCTTAGTTCCCCAGGACGTCAGTGACCCGGGCTGGGGGTTTGCTGAAAATAGTGGGTGCTTCCTCGCTTGGCTCAGCCTTCAGGCCCCATCACAGCTCATTTGGGCTTCCTCATGTAACTCAGCTCTGCCCAGCCTGCATCCCAGCCCCAGCTCAGGAGCTGAGTGCTGCCCTTCTCATCCACTTTCCAGCTCAACCTTGACTCCTCCCTGAGACAACTGGTCTGTCCCTGAGGGAAGGAGATGGGAGAGCAGTCACTGGAACACTTACGATGGCCCCAAGAGTCAAAATCTGCCACAGGAAACTGCTGATGTTCAGGGCCCTTGGGTCAGTTGGGTCTGGGGTGGGTGGAGCAAAGAAAATGTATTAAACAAGTGCCAGGAGCTGGGCTCAGTGTGTTACTAGGTCCTCAGCACAGGCCTGTGAAAGTAGGCACAGTTGTCTCCATCTCCTGGGTGAGGAAATTGGGTTCAGGGAGGTCACACCACTTACCCAAAGTCATCCAACCAGTAAGTGGCAGAACCAGGTTTTGACCCCAAGCTACGTGCTCTGCCTTCCACTCCCAGCCACCACACCCTCTGGCTCACTGTGCCACTGTTCTCTCAGCTTCCCAGGTTCCCCTCCCAGGCAACCGTTTCAGTGGCCTCTGGAAGACAGGGTAAGCCTGAGCACAGCCCTTTCTGATCCCCTGAGAGGGAGCAGCAGGTTGGTGGGGTGACATCGGGCTACAGAGAAATCACAGTGTTCCCAAGACCTGAGCGATCTGGGATTAATCTTACAGATCTGACACCACAGACGCCATCTGAACCTACTGCCATCCCGGCCCTCCCGCCCATCATGGTGACAGATGGGCAGACCCCTCCCTGGGGTCTAAGTAGGGCACTGCTGAGGCTGCTGGGAGGCAGGGAGGGTGGCCAGTCAGCCAGGGAGGGATGGACCCAGCTCACCCCACCCTGCCTGGGCCCCAGGGCATGTAGAATCAGAGGATCAGCTTTCGGCTACCAAGGTGGGTGGCGCTGTGGCACCCAGGCAGACACCTGTCCCTAGGGTGTTCGAGCAGAGCCTGGACAAGCAGTGCAGGGGATTCATGGGCCAGTGAGGCGGTCCTTGCTAATTCTGAAGTCCTTAGCTTAAGCCCACTGGAGCTGATGATCAGCAAGGACTTCCTCCTCGGGGCTCCAGAGTGAGGCCTGGACAATGCGATGCCCGGAGCACCCTGGTCCTGACCAGGCCCAGCCCCCGCCATCGGCTCCCACTGTCACTACGAGCGCGGTGGGGCGGGGTGGGGCATGGAGTGCTGGAACTATGAGGGAACACAGACGGCTGACTGTCAGAGCTGGAGGGACCTGAGGAACCATGAGTCCACTGCTTTTTGGTTTTAGAAGCAGACACTGAGGCTCAGAGAGGGGAGGGGCTGTGCACACAGCGAGCGGATGACAGAGCCAGGGGCATTCCTTCCACATCAGCACATGCTGCAGAGCTCGTAACAGTACTGGAAACAACTCATACATCCACCAGCAGGTAAATGGATAAACCAACGGAGGACAACCAGGCCAAGGACGACCCCCGACTCAGCAGCACAAAGGAAGGAACCAGTGATCCGTGCAGCGTGGACGAGTCTCAAGTCATCACGCTGAGTGGAAGAAGTACACTCTGTAGGATTCCATTTCTACAAAGCTGGGGACGTATAAACTAACCTAGAGGGACAGAACCAGATCACTGGTTACAGGGGAGGGGGGCGGCAGCAGGAGGGGTATCATAAAGAGGCACAGGGAAGGTTTGAGGTAATAGGGGCTTTTACAACCTTGGCTGTGCTGACAGTTTCTCAGGTACTATACACATACATTGAAATTTACCAAATTCTTCATTTTAAATATGTGCAGTTTATTTTATGTCAATGTTATCTCCAAAAAAAAAAAAAACTGTTTATAAAGAACAAGATGCAGAGGTATTGAACATGGCCCACCCAGGTGAGCCTAGCATGCCCACCCACAGCTCAGTGTGTCCTGGTGGCCGGGCTGGGAGTGTAAGTTCCCTGTGCCTACTTAGCAGAGGGTCAGTTGGGGGGACTCCAACGCCTCTGGTCAACTTCTGCCCACCTCAACACAAAATGGCTGTAAGCATGGTGTCACCAATATCACATGATCTCTCTCAAGGTATATGGATGCAACAAGCAACCACAAGGCCCCATGAGGTGTTGCTGCACAAGCCAGACATCAAGCAAAGGACAATGAAATGGGTCTCTATTTTGGAGAAAGGAAAACCAATTTCCATTCCACTCCCTCAGGGCTAAAGCAAGCTGGATGCCTGCTTGGTAGAATTGAAAAGGAGCCCCTTCTGGAAGGCGCAGCCTCATATGTATGCAAGCAGCCCCTTTGTGTGGAAAAAAAGGGTGCCTCTTACACCAGGCACATAGCTTGGGGAGACGCTGGGAAAGCCAGCAAGGAGGTGTTTGAGGTCTCTCTCAGAGTCACTTTTCGCTCAAGAGAAGCCATCCTCCCTGGTGCAGTTACTGTCCCTGGCCCCTCCTAACTAAAGCCCATCTCTGCTGCGGAGAAAAGGTCATTTTGCCCAGAGTCATTAAAAATTGCACATTAAGAGCCCTACTGATTTCTAGCAATTTCAAACACTGGCTTTGGCCAAAAACTTCTTAAAAAGGCCATCTTCCCTTCTTATTCCATAGAGTTTACATTTTATAATATTTAAACAGAACCTCTTTCAAGCAAAGATACGCAGTACTTTCCTCACATGTCCCCATAAAAAGTAAAATCTGGGAACTGTCTACATTGGATGGCTAGGGAATGCCGTCTGACCCAGTAATGATTAGCTCTGTCTCCAAAATAGTTCAGGATGCTGCTGCCTGAGACGAGAACTCCTTCCTCCAAAAAGTCCTCATGCCTCCCATCCAGGCTTCGCGTCATATATATCAATCCTCTGCAGAGGCAGCTTCTCTTCTAACGTGTCAAGGACAGAGACTGCTAAGAGAACTAAATATAATACTTGGTTTGCCAGGTCAGCTCTATCAGGCAGCTATGACTATTATACCCATTTCACAGATGGGAAACAGAAAGGTCAACAGACCTGGCCACAATGACTCCACAGCCCACACCCTTCAAGGCTCTCTGCCCCAGCCAAGGCATCCAGAACTGACAGGGAGACTGGAACCCTGAGCCAGGCTTGGGGGCCTGCCAACCTCTTAAGGGGGTCCATCTTGCCATCCTGGTTGAGAACACCTGACTACATCCTCCACCATTTGAGCCCAGAGAAGCTGAGCCTTCAGCCCTCATTTTTGTCATTCTGCTTCTCCTTGAATCATTCACCCTACAATACCCAAGATACTGCTGTGGGTTTGCTTTTTTGATGTTAAAATTCCCTCAGGTGACTCCGTTTTTAAAAGCTGGTTGGCCCCAGCCACAGCACCTGTCCTTTATCAGCAGAGGCAGCACGCCATCTAGTGGCTGTGGAGTGAACCTCGTATTGGCGGAACTTCAGAAGCAGAGCCTGAGATCTGGGAAGCCCGTAAGCGGTCAGGGGATCCAACTGAGGTTCAGCGAAGGCAAGTGACCAGCCTAAAGGCAAACAGAAAGTTTACAGCCAGTCTCCAGGACCGTAATGCAGCTCGGGCAGCAAGACTGTGCTTCCCAAACTTTCCCGATGTTCTGGGGAAGCTGCACATCTGGAAGCAGCTCTCAATTCCAGGTGTTGTAAGAGCAAAAGGAGGGTCCCATTCGCTGTGCGTTCCATCGGTCTGGACCCTGCATTCCTTATTGTGTTTACCATTTGTGAACGAGTGAAGGTGTACGTGGCATCAAGTCCAAAAAGCACAAAAAGGATATGTAGTAAAAAGTGAGACTCTCACCCCAGTCCTCCAGCTCCCAATTCCCAGACACAGAGGCACCCAGGTTAAAGTAAATATATATTATATGTATA
>NW_006434835.1:15992746-16007620 GCF_000325575.1 Pteropus alecto
TATACATATATATGGATACCTGTATATATATGTATATATGTATATATACACATATATTTTTTTTTTTATTTTTTACACAAAAGGTATCATTTCCCACACAGGGCATTCTCACTCAGGGCATCTTGGAGGTCATTGTACATCATCAGCACATAAAAGCCACATGGTATTGCCTGTGGGAGGCTTATGGAGGTACCATCATTTATTTTACTCCTTTCTTTTTGACGGACATTTAGAAAGCTCCTAATCCACAGCTATAACAAATATATATGGGAAAACCCATAGAATAAATTCCTGGAAGCGGAATTGCCGGAATTATCAGTTATGATTCATTTTGGTCTCACATGCCAGAAAATCCAACATAACAGGTTAAATACTTATGGCTTCATTATCTCATGTAAAACGAGGCTAGAGGCAGACAGTCCAGAGGCACATGACAGCTTCATGCTGGGGCAAAGGGTGTGCATGTGTAATTCTCATCAATATTACCAAATTGCCCTCCTCAGAGGCTGTACGGTCTTGGTTTCCACCATCGGTGTACAAAGTATTTCCCTACTGCCTAACATCATGTCGTCACACTTGCTTTAAAATTTCCCAGTTGAATAGGTGAAAATGGTATCCATTGTCCCTTTAATTTTCATTTCTCTTATGAGTGAAGTTGAACAAGCTATTTCCTTTTCCATGGATTGTCTGGTTATATTCATTGTCCATTTTCCTTTTGTGTGTCTGGTCTTGTTTGTATTGGATTTTTGTTAATATCTTTATTAAGATACAATTCACATACCATAAAAGTCACCCACATAGAGTATACAGTTCAGTGGTTTTAGCATACTCACAGGGTTATGCAACCATCGCCACAATCTAATTTTAGAACATTTCATCTCCCCCGCAAAAAGAAACACAGTGACACAGAGTTTATTAGTCACTCCCCACACAACCCTCACCCTCAACACTTCTCAGTCTTAAGCAACCACTAATCTATTTTCTCCATGGTTTTGCCTATTTTGGACATTTCACATAAATTTAATCCCATGAAACGTGGTCCTCTGTGGCTGGCTTCTTTCATTTAGCGTAGTGTTTCAAGGTTCATCCACTTTATAACATGTATCAGGACTTCATTCCTCTTTGTTTTTGATTAATATTCCATTGTGCGATTATACCTCCTTTGTTTATTCATTCATCAGTAGATGAACATTTGGGTCGTTTCTACTTTTTGACTATTATGAATAATGATACTATAAATATTCGTGTACAAGTTTTTGGGTGGACGTATGTTTTCATTTCTCTTTGGTAGATACTCAGAGTGGAATTGCTGGGTCATGTGGCAACTCTACGTCTAACATTTTGAGGAACTGCAAACTGTTTTCCAAAGCAGCTGCACCATTTTACATTCTCGCTAGCAGTGTATGAGGGTTCCATTTTCTCTATATCCTCTCCAACACTTGTTATTTTCCTTTTTTTTTTTTTTGTTATAGCTAAGTGGTAGTTGTGATTTGATTTGCTTTTCCCTAATGGCTAAGCTTTTCATATGCTTATTAATCATTTGTATATCCTCTCTGGAGAAATGTCTATCATATTGATTCTTAAGACTTTTATATGGAAAGGAAATCAGCCCTTGACTGTGACATGAGATGCAAATATTTTTCACAGATTTACATATATCTTTGACTTTATTTATGTTTTTGACCCCACACAAGGTTTTGTATCATACTCAGGAAGACCTTTCCCACTCCAGAACTATTACGATCTTTTAAATAGCTTTCCATATTTTCTTCCAGCAATTTTATGGTTTAATTTTTTTCAGTCAAATCTTTTATCAAACTGAACTTATTTTAGTGTAAAGTAAGAGATAGGAATTCAATTTTTTTTTAGATATCTACCCTACAGTCCCAGTATTATTTAAATACTCCCCACTGATTTGAAATGCCATGCTTTTATTTACTAAATTCTTACTTGTATTGGGATATATTTCTGGACTCCCTATTCTTTTCCATTTATCTATCTATCTATTCATGTATCGGTACCATAAAGATTTTATGTTTAACTTTTTATTATGGAGAATCTTAAACACGCAGAAAATTAGAAAAAAAATAGTACGATAAGCCTTTGTCTACCCAAAACTCAGCTCCAACAACCGTCATCTTTCCGCCATTCTTGTATCCTGTTTTTGTTTTTTTTTTTTTCTTTTCTTTTCTTTTTCTGGAGTTGTCTTAGTCTGCTTAGGCTGCCATAACAAAATACTGTAGACTGGGTAGTTTAATCTACAGAAATTTATATCTCATAGTTCTGGAGACTGGTAAATCTAAGATCAAGGTGCTGGCCAGTTTGTTTCCTGGTGAAAACTCTCTTCCTGCACTGCAGACACCATCTTCTGGCTATGTCCTCACATAGCCCTTCCTTGGTGTATACATGCAGAGAGCGATCACTCTCTCTTCTTCTTATTAGGCCATTAATCCCATCATGAGGGCTCTACCCTCTAACCTAGTGTAACTCCAGTTACCTCCCAAAGGCCCATCTTCAAAAACCATCACATTGGGGGTTAGGGCTTCAATAAGTGAATCTGGGGGAGACAGAAACATTCAGTCCTTAACAAGAGCATTTTAAAGCAAATCGCTTCACCTGTAATTACTTCACTCTCTAAGAGCTAAGGACTTTTTTGATGCATTAATACACCTCTGTCACAACTGTAGGAGACAGAATAATGCACACACCTCCAATGATGTTCATCTTCTAATTCCCTAAACCTGTGAATATGCTACCTTATGTGACAAAAAGGACTTTGCAGATGTAATTAAACCAAGGTTCTTGAGATGGATTATCCAGATGGGGTCAATGTAATCACAAGGATTTTGTCTTTATGAAATAGAGGCAAGAGAGTCAGAGTCATAGACGAGGTGACTACAGACACAAAGCTCAGGGCGATGTGGGGCCAGGAATACGGTCAGCCTCTAGAAGCTGGACGAGGCAAGGAAACAGATTCTCCCCTAGATCCTCCAGAAGGAGCACAGTTCTTGATTTTAGTCCAGTGACTACATTTCAGATTTGTCTTCCAGAACAGTAAGGTAATACATGTGTGTTCTTTTAAACCACTGTGCTTGTGGTAATTTGATACAGCAGCAATAGGAAACTAATACAACCAATAAAATTAGCAATAACTTTCCACTTTCCAGACCATGTTCAGTGTTTCCCAAATATTTCAAAAATATCTTTGTTTCAGTTAGTTTGGTCACTGGTTGTTTTATTTTTAATGTACTTAAGCATTTATAGGGCCAGCCAATTTTTTTTATTACTACCTAGATTAAGCTAATTAATAAAAACTGAATCCAAATAAATAAGTAATACAACTCACAAGTCATTCACTACAGCCCTGGACAAGTCACCTCCTTTCTGGGACTGGGCTTCCTAATCTGACAAGCACGAGGGTTGGATTAGATCACGTGTTCCCTCCAGGGGATCTGCATCTAGGCTGCATGGGGTACCGGCATACCCTGAAACTGTGTGCGAGAGGGGAGAGTTCTCAACCTTGTCTGCCTCAGAATCTCCTATAGATGCCCCTGGCCCTCACTTCTAGTCAGAAGGGCATTAAACACAGAAGCCTGGGGGTTGCCTGGTGTGGGACCCACCTCCAGAAGGGCTGGTATCAATTTAGAGGCTTCACGGAGTCAGAGGAAGAAAATATCGTGAGCTTATGCAACAGCATATTTGAAGGAAGACATTTGCCTGAGACACACCAAGTCGATGCAGCTGAGATCATGGTTCACCTTCTCCAGGCAAGGGCACTGAGCTGGGTGCCATACCAGCAGCACTGCCAGTGTGAGCGAATGTAATACAGGATGCCCAATTAAATCTGAGTTTCAGATAAATAATGAATCTTTTTTTAGTATAAGTATATCCCCAAACAATATCGAGGATATACTTACACTAAAAAAAAAAAAATTATTCATTGCTTATCGGAAATCAAATTTAAGTAGGAGTCCATGCTTTATCTGGATCTGACTTGATCCTGCTCCCAAAGACCAAGACAAATACCAGCTTCCTGGATCCAGTGACGCATCCTACATCTAATGATCAGCACTGATGGGAGGGGTGTTAGGGACGAAAGACGATGTTAAGAAAGAAAAGCAAAGAAGAAAGGTTTGAGAATGACTTTATGAGGACCCAAAGCTAGAAAAAGCAGGTGACTCCTGATCTAATCATCTTCAGTCACCATAGAAACCAGACAAAAAGTCCACCAGCAAGTGCTGATAAACAATAGCTACCGCCTCTCCACCAGTACAGACCATCCACATCTCCTTTCCTGGCTAGGTCCTGTCAGGCCTGGTTTCATTGTCCCGGTTTCTCCCCCAGGAGACAGCCAGGCCCTACCCTGCCCTCCTCGTCCCAAGGCCCTCGCTCCTCTTCCCAGCCAAAGCCTCAGATGGCTGCCTTGCAATGCTCATCCTTTTGGGAGAGACAGGATCTGAATACCCAATCGTGTGTCAAAGAAAAGCCAGAACTAGACAGTAGTTAAAGCAATAAAAACAATATTGCAATAGGGGAAAAGAGATCTCAGTCCGTGCAGAGCTATACAGAGCTCAGTTCCAAATACAGGATAGGCAAGTGGTGATTTATAGCCAAGTAGTAGGGTGGGGTCAATGGATAGAATATTACTAAAAGGAAATATCAGGTGTAGGGGGATTCTGGCTAAACCTACCTAACAGGATCCTTGCTGAAGGCAGGTCATGGTGCTCAGACTTCCCCTGGGGGGAAGCGGGGAGGGGAATGAGATATCTAAAGTGATCAGATATGAAGGGGAGGGGGGGTGGTTCTGGCTAAATTGACTCAGTAGGATTTTATAAGAAAGTATACAGATGGGCCTAGGAGAAGGTTCGTGAACTTGACTAAAGTTTGGTCAAACAAAGAATCTTTGTCATCTGCCCATGAGATGGTCACATTCTACCAGGGGAACAAGCTACGCACTAGAGAAAAAGCCCAAGGACATGTAGCAAAAACTTGTCCTAAACAAAACAGGTCTGATGTGGACTGTCTCTGTCCTTCCCAAGATAAAATAACCCTCTCCTAAGCTAGAATGTGATTAAATTGATTGGGAAAATGTTCAATCTTTCAGACAAGACACAGCCTGCTGTAAGTTTTGCATACTAATACAGGGGTTTGCACTGATGCATTTAATTGACTCTGGAAATTAGAGGCTCTTTGAAGGTAGCATGCAAATTTGTTCAAAGTGTCCCTGACTTTGGCAGAAAAGGCTCAAAGACTGGATCATGCACTTATGCAAATCATGAGAAGTGCTTTTTAATGTTCAGCCTCAGGTCTTTCCCATACCTCTCTGTTTGATTGGTCCTGACCTCACACCAGCTATACTAATTCTCCCACAGACCTCCACTTCTGTCCTCCTTCCCGCTGCATGACAAGCTGTAAATATTATCCTTCCCATTTTACAGATAGGAAGTAGGGCTCTGAGTTATCAAGGGACTGAACCGTGGTCACTTTGCTCTAAGCAACAGACCCCTTCCAGCCTGAAGCGGCCTTCTCTGTCCTAGTCTGGACAACTTGCACAATGTCATTTCCACTTGTAAAGATCGTGTACTACTCTCAGGGGTACACGAAGAGATTCCCATCTCTGTCTACTGCCTCCCACCACACACACGTGAAGATTCTGTGGAAGGGGCACCCCTAACGCTCAGTAAATTTCCTCCCTTTGCTGAAAATTTGTAAATTTGCTTCTTTCATGTAATCCAGATCTTCATGATCTTCAGCAAGCTGTAGTTTTTAATCAGGACGATCAAATCGGAGCAGTTAGGAAATAAGTGCTCCTCTGATGGCCAAGGTCACCACACAAAGGGGCCGGCCCACCTTTGACTTGCTAAAGACTCAGAGAGGTCTCAGGTTTGCTTTGTGAGCATGTTATTTAATCCAGGAAATCACTGGCTTCTAAAATTATGAGACAAATTTGTATCCAGCCTTTACATTAAGCTCTATCCCAAAATTTAATCAAATAATCTGAAGGATTTTGCAAAGTCTATATATGAACACATCCACCTTGATTCTTCTCTACTTTTCTAAGAATTCCTGGATCCTGAGTCTCCGATACCTTAACTCCAGGCGTTCTGTTACTTGTGGACACAAATGTCAACCCTGGTTTTCACCTGTAAAGCCCCGTCTAGCCAGGCTGGCAGAGACCCGGAGCCTCACTATAGGTCACTCTCGAGCATGAGGGCTGGCTGGTCTCCCCCCTCGTGTCCACATGGTTGTCTTCACCCCAAATGACCCCCTTCTCCACCTGGAGCAAATCTGCTCCTCCTTCAAGCCCCTGCTCAAATCTCCCCTGAGTTTCAGCACACAGGGCTGCCGTGAGAAATGATGCCACAGTGGTCAAGCACCCGGCACAAGCAGACACAGAACTGGGCACCTAATCCAGGACAGCTCTGATCGCCACTGTCATCTCCTCGCTTCCGCCTCTGTTGAGGAATCATCCCTTTCCCAGCTCCCTCCACCTCTTACCAATCCTCATGTTGCTTCATGGTTACCTGCGGACTCACTCCTCTTCTCCATAAAATCCTGAACTCCTTGAAGGCAGGGACGTTATCTCACTTGTCTTTGGGGGTCTCATGTCTGACTGGGGGCCTAGCACGTAGTGGGCTCCATGTGTTTTTGCAAATAAACTCTCCTGTCTCCTGGGCTCCAGAGACAGCAGTCTGATGAATGGTCAGAACATGGTGATAAATTAAAGTCCATGTTATTTTGTGGCTATAGAGATAGACAGAGACTGTGCTTCTAGTGACATCATGTCGGACTGGAGACACCATTGATCATTCGTAATGTTTCCTTCAGAACAGTGCCCTTGGCTTGGACAAACGTGGGGAAAATGGTCCAAGCGCCAGTGAGTATGTCACTGTGGCCTATAGGAACTGCCTCTGAAAGGGATGAGGCTGTCCAGCTGGTGTGGACTGCACCGGCCTGCCCCTTGGGACAGAAGCTGTGCTTCGTTCATCTCTATAGGCCTCAGAATCTCAGTAAATATTTTCAGATAATCAAATTAATTCTTTTTAAATCACATGAAACTAGTAGTGCTGTTTTAGGCAAGAAGCTCTTACAAAACCTCTCTGGGTCTCTCATTTTCCCCACTGACTTAGAAGAACAGGCTCTAGAGAAGGAAAGTTCCCAGATGGTTTGCGGGTCTGACATACTCCATGTCCAGTCATACCTCTGTTCATTCCCTCCTCTGGAAAACCCCTTCCCCTGTTTATCAGGTAACTTCATACATTTTGTCCAGAATCCCACTTATACATCTTCTCTGTCAGGTCTTCCTGCAATAAAAGGGTCTGGTGCAGTCCCTTGAGAATTTTTCTGATTCAACGCTAGTCATTTTCACAAGTTCGAGGCAGTCTTTAGAGTAAGCAGAAAGAGTTGGTAGGCAGGCCCTATCTCTGCACCTTTAGTAATAAGATTTGCAGTGATGGAAGAAATGTGCCCATCAGGTCTGAAGCAGTTCCTGGAAGGCCTTGGGCTCCAGTCTGTAGTGTGACAGGTATGGGGTGCAGACAGGAGACCTGGAGATGAGGACAGTGCACCCCTGGGGGCTGAGAACTAGGAGTAGGGTTGTAAAAGCCAGAAAGCCTCTGCAAACAAACCTGTCTTTCTGCTGTGATTGCCTCCTAGCAGCATCCTTTCCATGAAGAAGCAGTGGGGTGATCTTCGGGGACGGGGTGAACTTCGGGGACGGGCTGAGTTGAAGGCACGGATTTGGGACTACTGAAGAATTTGGGTGCAAACTCCCACCTCATCAATCACCATTATGATCATAAGCAAATCACTAGGCTTCTCTCAGTTTAGTGTCCCTAGCTATAAAATGGTCTCCCGGGAGCTTCCTACACCACTTTTCTGTAAGATGTGAGCAACCCTGCGGACTGGGATCCCTAGGGACACGTCCCAGGCCTCCCGAGAATTCCCTGGGTACCGTGTGGAGAGGAGATTCCCACGCTGGACATGTCCACTTTGTAGTTTGCCTCTGACATCATTCAGCTCAATCTCTATAAACGGTTTATAAAACGCTCTAACATCCACGGTGCATTTTCACTGCATCGTCCCATCGGTTTCTTTTACAAATGGGGAAAGCCGGGCCCGTGACTTGCCACTGTCACCCTGTGGAGACCAGCACGACCAGCTCGGGCCCTAGAGAGGGCAGGCACTGCCACCCCGCGAACACAGCTACGGACGCCCGCGCCCTTGCGGGAGGCGGAGCGCAACGGCACGGGGCGGGGCCGACGCGGGTCATGTGACGCCCGGCCCGGAAGCGCTCGCACCCGAGACCCCCAGGTGACCGGGTCAGGGGCTGCAGCTTCAAGTGATCGCAGAGGTCGCGGTGGGGGTGGGTATCTGCAGCTTTGTGCTCCCCGCCTCCGCCGCCATGGCCTGGACCAAGTACCAGCTGTTCCTGGCTGGGCTCATGCTTGTCACTGGCTCCATCAACACGCTCTCGGCAAAGTGAGTCTGGGCCCGGCCCGATGGGTAGGGGGCTCTGCTAGGCCTGCCACAGCCCGCGCGGCAGCTGACGACGCCCGCGCATCTTCCCCACCCTCCCCTTTCTCAGCTCTCCTTTCCCAGCTTTACCCATTCGCCCAGTCTCTCCGGTCGGTTCGCTTGGTTTATGGACCACCCAAGGGGTGCAAGCCCCAGCGAAATGCGGAGTGGGGCAGTGCCTGAGCTGGAGGGGCTGAGCCCTGGCTTTGATTCGCTGTGTACTTGATCCTGGCGAGTCGCCTTGCGTCCCTTCGCCTTAGTTTCTTCATCTTTAAACGGAAGGCTTAGACTAGTTCCTCTCCCTTAACGTTTTCAATGCTGGCTTCGCCTCACCCCAACCAGGAGCCGTGGGCGGGAGTGAGGGGAGGCTCCCATAGTTGTGCACCCGAGCTACAGCAGACGACATGCATGCAGGTCAAGTGACCAGTTAATGTGGAGGGCTGTGGCGACCGAGAAGGGGCTGCCCCATCTGGATTTCTGCATACGTCAGGGACATTGAGGCAGAGAACAGCAAGGCCAGATGGAAGCGGACTGTAGTTAGCACTAAATGTCCAGGTCGGATTTTATCCCATAATCAAGTAAAGGCTTTTGAGCAGGGAGCGACATGTTAAAAGTGGTATGATGAACCTGGTGGTCAAGGTAAAGAGTAGTATGTGCAGGGAAAATCACTCCAAGGCTGCTGCATAGCAGATGAGGGGAACTAGGAGGAGGCAGTGAGGTGGGAAAGGAAGAGACAGGTGAGAGAGACGAGGGGCCAAAAGAAGCCACAAAGCCTGACCCAGGAGATCAAGAGACAATGGTCACTCCAGGGTTTCTGCCTGGGAGAACAGAAGTGTCATTAACGCAGACAGGGAGGGCACGTAGGCAGTTCAGCTATGATGTATGAAAGTGACATCCTCGTAGGACAGTGAGGACAGACCCCAGGATGTTGGGGACTGAGGACCCAGGGCTGTCTCGAGGCTGAGAGGCTGAGGGACCCAGGGACCAAGCATAGCCTCCTCTCTGTATTGTGCGAGGATGGAGGCCAGGAGGCAGCCCCTTCTCTTGGCAGCTCTTTGCCTCTTTCTCTGTCCTGACCTCAGGGAAGGTCCCTCTTGCCCCTCTGTTCGCCATCTAAAAGCCCCAGGACCCAGAGCCTGGCCTTTTTCTGAACAGTTCCTAAGCGCACGTAGAGAACAGTGGACAGCAATCTCCGGTCAGACCTCACTTCCACGTGGGCCCTGCCAGGCTCCGGAGCAAAGGAAGATACCTTAGTCACCTTCTGGCCTATGCCCCGGGCCCCCTAAGAGGAGGGGCTGGTCATACCTTATTCATTTTCGAGATATTTGTTTCTAGCACACTCCATCAGTGATGTGAGAAATGCCCCCAGAAGAGAGGTCTGGGAGAGACATATCTTACTCAATTCGCCAGACACACATAAGGTATCGACAGTGTATGAGGCACTGTCTGGACTCAGGGAAGGAGACAGAAGTGACTAAGAGAAGGTGCCTGTCTTTGAGATGCTTAGAATCTGAGGTGGAGGAGACAGATGTGCACACACTTGGCAATCAAAATGTCCACCCTTCTCCATAAGAAGTGGAGCTCTGAGTGGTCCCCACTCAGATTCTGGTTAGACTCTGGCTAGCTGTATCTGTCTGTGTCTTATGCTGGTCTCCCAGGCTCTCTGGCCTCCTGAAGATCACTCCTTTTGCCGAGCCATAGCTATAAAGGAGATTCAACCTGAGTGCCCCCATCTACATCTCAATTAAGAAATGAATGAACAAATCACCCTACATTCTACTATGGCCATAAGTCTTCCAGGGCTGCTGTCCCCAAAGAAAGTTGATATTGCTTGTTACTACTGGGGTAAACTGCTGACTCAGTTCCTTCTTTAAAAGCTCCAAACCGGTCTGGTAGGAAGCCTGGTGAAGCCAGTAGCCCTTGGCCTTGGAGATTGTCTAAAAGGCAGGAAAGAAGCTCCCAGGCAGGAAGCCCAACCTTTGATTTTGTCCCCTGCCCTGTAGTCTGATGTGGGGCCTCTCAGGAGCCTCCCTGCCTGAGACAAGTCCCAGAATTGGACCCTAAACTGTTTTAAAGCCAGACTATGAGAAAGATGCTCTCAGAGAGAAAGAACTTGGGAGCGTGGCTGGGTACATCCTGATGAGAATTAATTATCAATTTGAAATCACACTCTGACCTGCAGTTTTTGACAGGGACAGACAGACAAGAATGTGACCATAATAAAGTGCTATTCAGCTGGTACACAGAGAGTACCATGTGCCAGGGCCTGCTCTGGCCACCTTTCATGTGTTAATTTAATGAATTCTTAGAACTACCCTCTGCGGTAGAAAAACTCATTGTCCCTGGATCAGGAAACTGGGATATGGAAAGGTAGACTTGCTTGCCCAAGTTCAACTTCACTTAAGTGGCAGAGTTTATATTTGACCTTAGTAGCCTGACTGTAGAATCTATGCTCTTAACCAGCAATATGGGATGAGGTGGGGGACTTCTCTAGTCATTTTTCAGGGCATTTGGAGTTGTTAGGAACATAGAAATCATCCATTCTAATCCCCACAATTTATAGTCAAGGTCCCAAGAGAAGTTTCTTTTTGTGACTCAGCTGGCTGATCAGAGCAGGGACTAGAACCTAGGTCTCCGCATTTTAGTGCAGTCCTGTTCCTTTACAGCTGCAGTACCCAAAAGTCCCTCTTCCTTGGGATTTCCTCTAACAGCCCCCCAGACAAGAACAGACAAGCGTGTACCCATGGAAGATGCAATCTTATAAGTGACATCTCCCCTCCCCGCCCTCAGAGCGCCCTCCCTCTGGGACTGGGCAACAAGCCTCTGCCCCAGCCCACGGGATCCTGCTATTGCCCTGCTTGTTTTCCTCCTGGAGCCAGGGGCACGCGAGGTTCGGGTTGAGTCTCTAGTGGCCTCTTGCAGTTTCTTGGCCTGTAAGGTGAGCGCTTTTTCCTCCCCGGTTCTTGGGAGAACTAAGATAGTGAATGAGGAAGTGTGTGTATGCACATGCTGCCTGCTGTGCTGGGACCACACGTCAGTTCTCCACTGGACAGGCCACTCTGCCCACTCTGCAAGTTTGTATATGCTTTGGAGAGACAGGTTGCCCTGGCTGGGATGGTGGCGGGTGTCACATACCCAAAGGAGAGAAAGCCACCAGGCAGGCTGTCTCTTTACCCTGTCCTTGGGCCTTGGCATAGGACCCCTTCCTGTGAAATGGCTCCTTCTTTCTGTGGATGCTTTCACCCCCTCACAAGGACCTTCTGCTGATGCATCTCCTGGAGGCCAAGCATTTCACTCTCTTCGGCACTGCTTCGGGCTGACTGTCTGAAGCCTATCCATGGAGTTGTGCCCATTTGGGAGCTCTGTCCTTCTGAATCCAGCTAGGGTATTGCATGTAAAGAGCCAAGGTCAAGTAGACAGTCACTAAGTAAGGCTCAGACGCCCTCCTAAATGTCTGCAGGCTGTGAAGCTCACCCAGCCAGAGAGGGGCCTTGGAGGTGACTTTCCTCCAACAGTCAGGCCCAATGGGTCCAGGACCTCTGGCAGGAGGTCTGGAACCACTGGGCCTCTATGAGAAAGTAGTCTCACTGTCCTTTCTTTGCCTGCTCTAACTTTTGCGTTGGTGGCTGCCCCTGCCCTTGGGTTCCATGAACTGGCATGGGATAATTGCTTTAAAGGGGGCCCGGGCCAGCTGGAGAGAGCCTGAAATCAGGAGGGCAGTTGAGTAGAGTGGAAAGAGCATGAGACTTGGAAACTGTGGGATTAGGTGAGTCACTGGGCCTCTCCAAGCCTCAGTCACACTCAGTAAAATGGGTGTGACTTCCCCCACCTTCTTCCCGGACACAGGTAGAGTCTACTGAGGAGGGTTTTCGAATTGTACTTATGAGAGGGCTCATCCTCATTTATTACCACATGAGCCAGGGCCACCTGCTTTGACACCCCTAGAAATTGGAGAAGACTGTGGCCCTTCTGTAGACCCTGTCAACGTAAGACTCATCCAAACCTGTAGAGAATTTTAATGAGTTTATTTAAGCCAAACTGATAACGATTGCAAAGATGCAAAATCTCAAGAGTGAGTAAATGTTCTAGAGAAGGGCGGTTTTGCAGCTTGCTTTATGCATTAGAATCAAAGGAGGATACGAAAGGAGGGTTACTGGAAATCCATCGGTGGTAGATTAAGGGGGTGGGAGGAAGCAAAGCGGGGAAATCTCTAGGACTGGTTAAAAAGAAAAATGGAGAGACACATACTTCCTTTACATTAGTGGGTAGAAGATAGTCAATAATTAACATTTGCAGCACATAGAGATGGTATTTGGGGAACAAGATAACAATGAGGGGTTCTGTGGTCTTGTGTGCTGGTGCAGTGGGTGTGCCCTGAGGGGTCCAGGAAAAGGGGATTACGCTGACATTCCAGGAGTATGTTATTTTAGATGCAAAAAGACGATAGACAGGCTTACTAAGGTAAAGACTGACCTTTGTCAAGGAAGTTACAGGCCTAGGCTATGACTACCTGCCTCAATCTGCTTTTAGGAATCTTTACGTTCAGACCATCCTACGTGGTTAATTTCAGTCTCTGTTTTTGTAGGGCCTGCCATGCTGACTTTCCCTGAACTTGTCAGATTTAATGTGTGGCTCCCTTTTCATCCACAATCCCACAGCAGAAGAAAGGAGCTGACTCACTGGGCTTGACAAGCCAGAAAAGTGAGAGGAAATGGCAGAGGTTCTTCAGGGAATGGACACATAGCCAGTCAGTCTGGGACAGCCACATCAGCCACTTCCTCCCTCACAATCCGCCACCCCAGCCCACACACAGATAAGCTCACCTCTCAGAATGCTGAACTTTGAGTTTGACTGGGCAAGGCCAGGCAGAGTGACTCACCCCTCCAGCTAGGAGAGCCCACCCCTAGCCTGCCAAGGCCCGAGGAATTCTAAAAGAAGCTGGCCTCTTCCAGCAGAGGCACCTCCCTTGCGGCTCCCCTTTATTCTGTAGTGGGGACTTCCTTCCTCCATTGGTACTGGGACTGGCTTCAGCCTGACCCTAGTGGGTCCCCACAGGCCTCCTGCCCTGGAGACCATGGCTTTCCCCCAGATATAGTATCTACAGAGAATAGAGGGTCCTTCTGCACCGCTGACCCCTCCCCGCCTCAGCCAGGGGAATGAGAGTAAGAAGGCGGTAAGGGAACCTCAGGCGCTGAGGAGGGGGCATGGGACTGGAGTGGGAACTCCTGGATACTAGCCCTTCTGGGCACCTGACGAGCCCTGTGTCCCTCAGCCCTCTCTGGTCTCTGGGTTCCTTGTCTGTATAATGAGGAGCTTCATGAGATGACGGCTGAGTTTCTTCTTTTACAGTACTTTGTGACTCTGTGGAACTGCAGAAGCAGTAGCCTAAGGCTCTTCCAGCTGCCTCTGCCTCAGCCAGCAGCATAGGTCCCAGAGAATGGATGCTCTCCCAGAAGCTTTCAAGCTAGAGCAGAGCTGGGGCCACACCAACTTAACACAAGGAGAAACGGCTCCTGCTCAATAGAGGGGAAAGAGGGAGAAGAGGCCAAAAAAGAACTTTTATTAACTACCTGCCATGCGCCAGGTCTTATATATCTTATTTTATTTATTACTTTTGACAGTTCATCAGTGTTGGCATTATTATCCCCATTTTATAGATGAGAACACTAAAACTTCCAGCCCGTGAAACTCAAAATCTGCGTTTTCCATGCATCCTGCTGCCTTTTCCGAACAGAAATTCAAGCACATGGGTTTGAGCCTAGATCTGCCTGTAGTTAACTGTATGACCTTGAACATACCTCTCTCCACCCACACTTTACAGTCCTTATGTGTAAAACGAGGATCCTTGTTACGAAGCTTAAAACTGACAGTCCACGTGGAGTGCTCAGCACAGGCCTGGCACAAAGTCAGTACTCAGTGAATCCTACATTTATAAAAACATGTTAGTGACATATTTTGCAAAAATATCCCAGTGCTATCTCACCTTAGGAGTCATTGCTATCATCCCCAGATGAACTAAGGCTAGATTTTGGCTCCTGTTCTATGCTACTTGGTGTCCTCCTGTGCCTGCACAATGAACCAAAGCCTGTCTCTGGGCCAGGACGAGAAGCCTGACTCCCTCTCAACGTGTCTGCAGGCCTGATCTCCCTGGCAGCCTGTCCCGGTGATACCCAATCCCTGAGTTGTAAGCCTGCCCCAGGCCCTCAGATACAAAAAGACTCCATTTCCCCAGCTGGGAACACTGCCAGCCCCAACCTGTTCAGGCAGACACACCCCTTGGAGAAAGCAAAGCCAGACCTTTGGTGTGGGGGGAGGGAGCTGAGCACCAACCCTAAAGCCAGCTCTGCATATGGTGCC
>NW_006434835.1:16007632-16036347 GCF_000325575.1 Pteropus alecto
GGAAAGACAGCCAGCTTGTCCCACCAGCAGGGGGCACCTCAAACCAGGTGGTAAATTAGGACTCATGGAGACAATGCATCTGGACCGTAGTACCTTCCCATTTGTTTGGTGGAGTCTGAAAGTCACATTTATTCAACAAAAAAATGTTTGAGCTTCTGTATAGTAATGTGCCAGGAGCAGGAGATTGAGAGATGTGGAAGTTACTGGATGCTGAGCTCAACTCTGTCAAGTGACAGTGACTGCGGAACCAGAAAGTGATATAGATGTGAGTTGTCATCACTTCTCTGTTTCACTCAGTTGCCTCACCCAGACCCTCCCAGCGGTCTCTTTCTGCAAAAGTGATCCTGGTTGTAGAGCAGGCTTTCCTGGGCCACGGTCTGTCTGTAGCTCCCACCCATACCTCATGTCCTGCCCTGTCTGGAGACCCAAGAGCCAGAACCTGTAGCAGATGCGGGCAGAAATGAGACCCCAAAGAGCAGGTAGCTTTTATTCTGTAGTGGGGGCTTCCTTTCTCCATTGGTACTGGGACTGGTTGCAGCCTGACTGTAACTGGTCCCCCAATCCAGATTTCTCTCTGCCTTCCCAACCAGTCCTATCAGAACTTCTCCCTGCTTGTGGCTCCCTTTTGAGCCCTGCCATTCCCAGGAACCACAAGCCCCGCTAACTGCCCCTTTCTCTCCATCTCAGGAAGTGGATGGGGTCTCCCTCTTTGAGATAAGTTTACCATCGCCCTCTTTGGTCACTAGTCCTGGGATGTGCTCAGATTTCTGAGTAGATGCGGGCTCTCCCTCACTGGTCTGCTACCCTCACGGTTGACCAGGACCTCTGCCACCACTTAACCCGTGCTTTTCTCTGCCAGTGTCTGGGCTATGGGAAAGAGCTCCCTGTTCCTTTTTCCAAACTCAGGGCACAGAGAAGCCAGGACTGGACAGAATGTCTGTGAAACCCAGGCCCTAATTGCTTGGCACAACCAGTGCCCCATGCTTATGGCTCTGTGGGGGGCACAGGAAGCAGAAGGCTCCCTTGCCCTTTGGGAGCTCAGGCTTGTGCAGAGACGACTCGGTGGAATAGGGCTGGGCTCATACAGTGTGACTTCTCTTGACAGACATTGCAAGGAAAGATATCAAAGAAGTCCTGAGTCAGTTTGGAGACAGCCACTGCCTGTGTGTGTGGAGCGCTGCAGAGGGAGCAGCTCAGTGGCCCACAGGAAGCAGCCCTACGTCTGCATTGCCCTGAGTCAGCAGTGCGGTGTGGCGGACACAGCTAAAGTGTCATCTAACCAGGACATCCAACACGAGGGAGGGGCCACTGTCTTGCCAGGCTAAGTCTGGGCCAGATCACATGCCCTTGGCTCTGGGCCTGGGCCCACCAGAGCACTTCTAGATGTCAGCAGCCAGGGAAGTGAAAGGTTAGGAAGGGCTGGGCCTGTTTAGCCAGGAGATGAGAAGATTCAGAAGACGGAAAAGTCTCCAAATATCTGAAGGGCTTGCAAATGAAAGAGAGATCAGAGAAGACCCCAGGGACACAACTAAGCCCCACGAAAATGAAATTCAGGGGCAGGAGCTTTAGCGCACGGGCAGTCGATAATGCAGAATGTTGGCGATAGCTTCCCAGAACACCGTGCCCATGAAGGATTCTGGGTCTGTGTCTGGGCTTGGTGGGGGAAGCGTGCCATAATCAGTTAAGCCATCTGCCAGGGTGCTGGCTGGGAGGCTACTCCACTAGTGTTGCATACTTGCCACCTGCTTTAGAATCTGTGCTAGAAAGACCCTCCAGAAGCTTCAGGTTCTAAGAAGGTGACCGGGTGGTCTGTGTCGGGTGGTCATTTCCCAGGGCCCAAATGCCCTTGTAGACCAGTGACTTGATATTTTTGTGCCATGGGTCCCTTTGATAATCTGAGGAATTCTAGAATATTGTTTTTAAATGTGCAAATAAATGTATTTCCTAAAGTAATGTTTTAAAATGTGCAAATAAAAGATTGAGGATTATAGAAAAAGCCAATTATGTTGAAATAAAGTTATTAAAACATTTATAAGGTAAAAATGCTTCTTAACGCATAAAATTGTAAGCAGTGGGTCTAATGACTATAATTTTGGAGTAGCGATGAGTATAAATGATACTTCACAATATCTGCAGCGACTCTAATGTGACAATGAGAATAGCTGTGATTCTGTGACAAAGTGGCAAGTGGCGATACCATATTCATAATTTGAGGATATGCTAAATTTCAGCTAGAGATTCATGAAATTTCAGCTAAAGGTTCCCAGGTTCCCACATTTATCCACAATCCAGGATTGAGAACTCCTTGCCAAGGAACTTGGCCCCTTTGGGAAGGAGCCCTACTCTGGGCTGAGTCCCCTAAGTACGGCCTCTTGCCATTGAGAGGAGCGAGCTTGTCCACAGGCACCAGGACCAGGCTGGGAGAGCCCACTGCACTACGGGGTTTGACTTTTTCTCTCTCTGCTGCAGGTGGGCAGACAACTTCGTGGCCCAGGGCTGCGGAGGGAGCAAGGAGCACAGCTTCCAGCATCCCTTCCTTCAGGTATCTGCCCTGTCCCTCCCCCTCCCATCTCCCAGGCATCAGGCCAGGTGCCCCGTGAGGCCCTGCTGTTTCCTGACCTAAGGGTGGCGTCCACCCTGCTCCCAGAAGAGGGAGCAGAGGGCACAGTCCTCTGTGGGAGGCCCAATTAAGTCCTGGTGAGCTGTCATGCCCTGGACACTGTGAGGCCAGCCATCACTACTTCCAAGTGTGGACACATTTGGAAAATAACCCTCATAGCAAAACCTGCTTTCCATCCACCAGGAATCCAGATCCCACTGGGCTAGGGCAGACGCCATAAATAGGAGGCACTTTACTACTCAACTGGAAAGTACAAGAGTCAAATTTCAGCCCCAGCTCTGCCAGCAGCTGGCTCTGTGACTTTATTTATTTTATTTTATTTTAATTTTTTTAGGCAAGGCAACCCTTGGTTGACTTCACAGATTGCAAGGACCTTGTCGGCTTACAATCCCTTATTTTTTTATTATTTTTATTTTTTACACCTACAGCACCTGGTCTTCCTAGGTGGTCTCCCATCCAAGTACTAACCAGGCCCAACCCTGCTTAGCTTCCGAGATCAGACGGGATCAGGCTTGTTCAGGGTAGCATGGCCGTAGATTGGCTCTGTGACTTTATAGGAAGACCAGGTGCTGTAGGCGTAAAAAATAAAAAGATAAGGGATTGTAAACTGACAAGGTCCTTGCAATCTGTGAGGTCAATCAAGTGTTGCCTTGCCTAAAAAATAAATAAAATAAAATAAGAATAAAATAAAATAAAATAAAAAAAGTTTCTGAGCCACTCTGAGCCTCAGCTTCTCCATCTGGAGCTTGACTGGGGTTGGCCTGGATCGGTCGTCTTCACACTGGGCTCTACCATGGTCTTAGGGTTTGCCTCAAGATGTTCAAGGGGCTTGGAGGTAGACCCAGGAGACAGTCTCTGGCCTCCTACACACAGCAGCCCTGCTTTTGCCTGCTTTATATGTTGGGGTTATAGGTAAGCTCTTGTCTGAAGAAAGGTTGTGTTAAAAATTGTTAAAGGCAGCCCTTTTTCTAGCTCTAAACTCCTAGGGTTCTGTCCTTGCAGGCAGTGGGCATGTTCCTGGGGGAGTTCTCCTGCCTGGCTGCCTTCTACCTACTCCGGTGCAGAGCTGCAAGGCACCCAGACTCCAGCATGGATCCCCAGCAGCCTTTCAACCCCCTTCTTTTCCTGCCTCCAGCCCTCTGCGACATGACCGGAACCAGCATCATGTATGTGGGTAAGCAGCCAGGCCAGGCTGAGATGGGCTCAGTGAAGCCCATGACCTGAGGGGGCCACTGGTGAAACAACCACTCCTACCCCCAGCTCATCTTCACCCCATCCCTGCTGCTCTCCCACAGACTCATGCACACACACTCACCTAAGATTCACTGAGCACATACTATGTGGGAGGTACATCTTCAGCCCTGAGGACACCTCAGTGAACTGACAGCCTTGGTCCTCGGGAGCTAACATCATATGTCGGTCCTCTCCTAGCCCTGAACATGACTAGCGCCTCCAGCTTCCAGATGCTGCGGGGAGCAGTGATCATATTCACAGGCCTGTTCTCGGTGGCCTTCCTGGGACGGAGGCTGGCGCTGAGCCAGTGGCTGGGCATCCTGGCAACCATCGCGGGGCTGGTGGTCGTAGGCCTGGCCGACCTCCTGAGCAAGCACGATGATCAGCACAAACTCAGTGAAGTGATCACAGGTGCGGCCGGGGTTGGGGATCCAGGGGCTGCCCTTCTATCCTGTCCTGTCCTCTCTAGGAGACCATCACAGAGTCATTCAACAAACTTTTACAAGCTCAGCTATATGCCAAGCCCTGGATGAGGGCATGTGGGGACCAGCTGCTGTGGACATGCACCTGCTCTTGAGGTGTCAGATAGAGTATAGGGAAGGCCAGAGGCCTAAGCAGCTCGAGAGAGGAGTAGGTAAGGAGCAGGAGATCAGAGGAGGCAGAGGGCTTGAGCTGTGATATCATATACAAACACAAACTGCTGGATTTGGGAGAGGAGAGGAACGAACATATTTATTGAGCACTTACCAAGTGCCCAGCCTGGTGCTGAATACTGTGTGTTTGTCATGACAGTAATCCTTACAATCCCAGAAAGGAAGCAGTGTAGCCCATTTTACAAAGAAGTGACTACCCTGGTCACTCAGAGGCAGGAGTAAATCAGAAATGTCTATCTCAGAGCCTATGCTTCTCAAAAGACCGCTTACCCCATTGCACAGGCCTCTGGACCTTCTGTGGCCTCAGCCGAGAGGGTTGCTAGCCGGCCCCACCACTGGGAGCCAATAGATCAGGCACAGGATGGTCATGACTGTGCCTCGTGAACTGTATGGTAACTGCAGAAATCGGACTGTGCCTGTTATGTCCCCATGAAACCCTCTCCCTTATCCTTGGGCCCGCCACCCTGCCAGCAGCCCCGTGGCCTTGCCGTCTTCCTCCCTCCCTCACCCTGGGCCCTGTTGATCCTTTCCCGCAGGGGACCTGTTGATCATCATGGCCCAGATCATTGTCTCCATCCAGATGGTGCTAGAGGAGAAGTTCGTCTACAAGCACAATGTGCACCCACTGCGGGCCGTCGGCACTGAGGGTGTGTGAGCACGGTGGCTGGGAGGAGGGCGCTGGTCCGGGAGCACCCTGGAGGGTAGCACGTGAAGTGAATGCACACGTAGGAGTGCAGGGCCAGGTGCCAGGGACCACTGGGAGGGGGTGAACCTCCTACCCCCCATTTCTTCCTCCCTCACCGCATGTGTTGCCAAATATTCTGACATCTGCCATGCATGCACCTGGCCAGAAGGTCAGGGAAGATGAGGATGAAGATGAATGAGAGGTGAGCCTCACTCTAGAGGAGCTGACCAGCAGAAAGGACCAGGCAGTGCAATTTAGCTCAGACCACTTGTGCTAAAGTGATGTTTCACCTGCCAAGCATATATGAGTGTCTGGAGGCAGAATAGGTGGCATTCGAGCTATGACTTCAATGGGCAGAGTGGGAAAGAGGGGACTCCAGACGTAGCAAAGGCATGGGGTACTGGATGTGAGTTTGGAGACCAGTGCAGAATAGTTTGAGATACTTGTTTAATGTTGGAGAAATCAGGAATTGAGTAGGTCAAGGTCACGTCATGGAGAACCTTAAACATCAGGCAAGGGGATTTAGACTTTAAATGACAGGCAGGGAGGAACCACCAACAGTTTTTGAGCAGAGAAGTAACTCAAAATTATGCTTTAAAAATATGAAACTAGCAGGGTGGTTTAGAGCAGCGCCACCAAAGTGTGGCCTGTGGACCAGTCAGGGAGCTGTTTGTGCCTGGTCCACAGTGAGCTCAGGGCTTAGGCAGAATGTTAATCGACTGCATCAATGATGTCATTAAGAGTAGTGTTTGTTTCTGCTCATTTTTTTTTCTAGCAAGACTTTCTGAATGAAGCAGTGCATTGATTTACATTCTGTTCCAGCTCCTTGTCACAGACCAGTGACACTGAATTAGAGAGCTATGTTTTTCCACACTTGTGAGCACTATAGTGATTATAGCCAGCAATTCGTTTTTAAATGAATAGAGTTTAAAAGTGTCAAAGAGCACTGTACATTGTAAGGGTAGCTATTGTTTTGTGGAAGTGGGTGTATGTGTATGTGCCTGTGCACACATATATTGGTCACAATATAAAAAGTATTTCTTACTCTTGGTGTAGTTGAAAAACACAGATTAACATGGAAAAGGGGCAGCTAGAGATCATTCAGTTTGGCTGCTGAGAAATCCTAGTGAGAGGGAGAGCTCCAGGTCCTGAAAGGAAGGCCTTGGTGTGAGGGCTGCAAGAAGGCGTGGCGGGAGGTATGGGAGGCCTTGCTGGGCGGGAGGTACCGGGAGTCTGAGGGTCTAGCGGAGAGTGCCACGTGTTTCCTCCTCTCCTGCAGGCCTCTTTGGCTTTGTGATCCTCTCCCTGCTGCTGGTGCCCATGTACTACATCCCTGCCAGCTCCTTCAGTGGAAACCCTCGTGGGACGCTGGAGGATGCACTGGATGCCTTCTGCCAGGTGGGCCAGAAGCCGCTCATCGCCCTGGCGCTGCTGGGCAACATCAGCAGCATTGCCTTCTTCAACTTCGCGGGCATCAGCGTCACCAAGGAGCTGAGCGCCACCACCCGCATGGTGCTGGACAGCCTGCGGACCATTGTCATCTGGGCACTGAGCCTGGCACTGGGCTGGGAGGCCTTCCACGCGCTGCAGATCCTCGGCTTCTTCATCCTCCTGACAGGCACTGCCCTCTACAATGGGCTGCACCGCCCGCTGCTGACCCGCCTGTCCCGGGGCCGGCCCCCGGCGGAGGAGGGAGAACATGAGAGACTGCTGGGTGCCTCTCGGACTGCCATCAACGATGCCAGCTGAGTCTCCTGCAGGGACTCTGCTGCCCCCTGGATGCACCTTGTTCACCTGGAGGCTGAGGCCACACAGGCTGGTGAGCCTCAAGTGCCCTGTCCCCAAGGCCTCCCCCTGCCCCTCCCCACAGACCCCAGGACAGCTGCTGCCACAGAATTTGACAGGACACCCAGGTCCCCTTTTGTCACCACCCTCTGCAAAAAGGTGTTACCCAGCCCCTATAGGCATGGGTACAGTGACCAGCCCCAACAGGCTCCCCCCAACCCCAAACCCCTCCGGCAACACTAGAGCTAAATCGTGAAATGGAAATGCAGGAGCTAACAACCGTGGGATTTCCTCCTAAATCGAAAACTAAAATTGGTTCTCCAAAGAAAAGAGGTGAGGGAGCAAATTCAAGCCAGAACTAAGTATTGTATTTTTAAAAACTCGTAAGACGTTCTCTAGTCTAGTTTGGAGCCCTGGGTTTCGCAAACTCACTGTATGCTCCCCAGCCCATTACCTAGTCACTCTGGGCCTTGGTGTCCTGCTCTGTAAAGCAGAAGGTGTCAAGGCTGTGGCTTCAGGGCCTTCCAACCCCAGCTGGGCCCATTCTGTGGGCCCGTCATCCTGGGAAAGGAGTAATAACCGTTTATTGGAAATTCCCCTCTGCCCACAGTGTCTCCTCCCCAGGCCTGTTTTGGTGTCCTGTGTCCTTGCTCACACACCCTCAGGGCCTCCCTTCCTGGGAGAGATTACAGGGGAATTACAGGCAGCCCTCCATAGCAGCTTTTATGAACTCTGCACCTTCCATTTTAAAGATGAAGAAACTGAGATACAAAATGGTAAATTATTTGGCAAAAGGAATGTCCTGCCATAGGCTCTGGTCATGCAAGCCACGTGATCCTGCCACAGGCTGGAATCTAGAGCACAGCTGGAACTCAGCTCCACCCCAGCAACCTGACTCCGTAGAGCACTCTCCAGGGCGATGGATTGACCAGGATTCTACCATTAAGAGTAATTTTGGTATCCCAAACATTATATTAAGTGCATAATTTTCATTCTCTTGCAAAACAGCCTGCACACAGGTCAGTGCAGATGAGAAAACCACAGCCCAGGGAAGGTTAAGTGACTTCCTCATGGTGTCAGTCTTCCAAGCAAGGTTTGCCTGTTTTCAAATCTGTGGCCCCATATGGGTCTCTCTGGCGTCTCTCGGGGGAGTTTCCTGTGGCCAAGAGAGAAGTATCATGTGCTCGTGTCTTCCTGGGAACCCTAGCCTGAAGGGAGAAGACTAGCATCAGGGACCTCAAGATGCTGAGCAGCCCCTCATTCCAACATTTTTCACTCGGCAGTTTCTGGAGCCTCAGACCATTTTCCTGGGCAGCTCAATCATAAAACAAAACACCAAATGCCTTCCTTAAAATAGATTCTGGGGGAAGGGATCTTTGACAAGCAAAACCCTAGGGCTGTGTGGGAATCCAACAGGTTATTAAAGTTTGTTGGGAAAAGAGGGTCTTTCCATCTCACCAGCTCAGAATCCCAGGGGCCCCTGCATGTCTCTGGGCGATGATGTATATCACAGGAAGCAGGAAATGGAGAATGAGGGTGGTCTGGACTATAGCTGCCTTTCCAAAAAAACTGGGGCCTTAGAATGTTGTTTTAGGCATTATTTAAAAAAGAAAAGAAAAGGGAAATTGGCAGTGTGGACTTTTCTTAATGAGGGAAGGAGCTCCAGGGCTGGACGTTCCTGGGTGTAACGACTAGAATGTTGGATGGAAAGCTCTAATGTACCGAAGAATCACCCAGTCCACCCTGTGTTGTTCAGGTGAAGAGACAAACACAGAGAGAGGGTGGAACTTCCCAAGGTCACACCACCAGTGACAAGCAAAGCCAGAGCTGCTCGTTCTCATTCCTTGCCCACCTGCTTTTGCCACAGAACGCAGCCGGGAGCCGTGCCAGGAATCCGGGACCGCTGCCCAACCCGTGCACTCGGCTGTGAAAACTGCCTAAGAGGGCGTCAAGGAAGCACTTGGCTTTTATTCAAGTGCTGCCATGGAAGACTGTTGATTTTAACGTTGAAGGCTTGGGGAGAATTATAATGGGACTTCAGTGGTGAGGGGTGGCAGAGCATGGGGAGGGGAACGCCCTGTCGAGCCTGCCACCAACTCAGGCAAATCGCTTTACCTCCTGGAGCTTTGGGTCCTCACATTTTTAAAATGAGAAAGCCAGTCTCCATCTGGCAGGATGAGCGTGAAAGTTACATAAGATAATAAATTGCAGGTGCCTGTGAATGCCGACGCACAGAGGGGTCTGTGTAAGGCTGCGCCGTCCACTAGGGGGGTCTGTCAGGGGCACTGAAGTCACGGCTGGGCACAGCTCGGAGTATCGGCTCTGCTCACAGGAGAGGAAATATTTTATTAAAATATACCATCATGAAGTAAAATGTAAAATTCACATCAATTGCGGGATAAAACATGCCTCAGGAAGATTTTATGCTGATGGTATATACCCTCCCAGCCCCTAGAGATGTGTTCACTGTATCCTATTGTCACAAGTGTTTTGAAGGCTGAGTGTGAGAGGCTTTGCCGTGTCGTGCTGGTCATGTGAATGGGAGGCTAAGGACCTCCACTCTCCCACTGAGTCCGGAGGGCTGTAGTGACCATCTAGCTGTGGCCTACTGTTCTGAATGGAGTAAGGAGGCCTGAATGATGGAGGTGTGGCATGGAGGCCCCAAACCCCTAAATCAGAATTGCCTGATAACAGACCTCTGTAAACATCTCTTCAAATACAATGTAAATTAAAGCATCTGTATTGTAGTGAGTTAATGGGTCCCTGCCCCTCACAGAGTGTCCCTGGGGGAGCTGCAGCTGGGGCTTTCTTCAGTCCCAGGCCTCAAACTCCTCTCACCAGGAATCTGCCTACAAGGCAGAGACTGAAGACCATGCCAAGTGGTTCTGTTTGCCTTCACCTTGTCCAAAGGTCTCAGTGTTGTTTAACAAGCAAACAGCCCTCCAAGAGGTCAGAGCTCTTGCCCCCTAATGAGAATGGCAGAGGGCTGGAGCAAAGGGTCACATGGTGTAGGGGAAAGATGCAGAATCAGGAATCAGAGAGCTATGTCCTCCACTTTGACTGGGCGACCTTGGACAAGTCATGTTACCTCTCAAGAACTTGGCTACCTATAAAAAGGAGAGGTTCTCAGCAGCCCTGAATGTGTTCACCTCCTTGGCCCGCTCATCGATCAATATCATTCTTTCATCTTGGCCTTGGTTTAGAGCCCCTCTGGCCTTTTGTTGACAACATCCTTTTAAAACCCAAGGTCAGCAGGGGGCCCCTATGTAGTCATGAAAGTTTATAAATTGGCTTTCTTCATTTAAAACTCTTATCAAAAAAAAAAATTCAATAAAGGATTTCTAACCCAGAATTCAACAAAATTTACTGAGAATGGATGTGCTCCAAGGACCATGGATCCATCCAAGGAAACAGGAAAGACAAATGTGTAAATAAAGAATTCCAAATCAAAAACAGACTCACAAATATAGAGGACAATTTGGTGACAGAGGGGAGGGGTGTTGGGGGACTGGGAGAATGGGGTGAAGAGTTAAAGAAGTACAAATTAGTGGTTGATAGATGGTCACGGGGATGGGGAGCACAGCATAGGGAACGCAGTCAGCATTAATGTATTGGCCAGGTGTAGAGCCAGAGGAGAGAAAGAGCAATTAGGGGGATTGTTTTATAAACTATATAAATGTCTAACCAATGTACTGTGTACTTGAAACTAATAAAATAAAATTAGAAAGAATTCCAGCACAGCGTGCTGTGCAGTAAGAGGCCTATGTGGTAAAGGAGAGATCAGCTAACTGCCTGAGACTCAGAGCTCCACTTGAGCTGGGTATCGAAAGGTAGACAGAAGTCTTCTAGGCTTGATGTATGGAAGGAGAGAAAGAGAAAGAAGCAGGAGGAAGAAACAGCTTGTAAAAACAGAAATGTGTGTGTCACAAGGTGATATATTCGAGAACTGCAGGTAAGTAGACTGATAAGCCTGGGAATAAGCATGCAACATAGGAAGTGGCCAGAGAGGTGCAGGCCAGATAGTGCTGTACCTTTTAGGCTTTGCCGAGGTGTTAGACTCTCTGTAGATGGTAGGGTGCCCTGGAGAGTTTTAGGCAAGGGAGGGACATGATCCAAATTGCTGTTTGGGAAAATAACCTAGTTATTAGGTTTGATTGGCATTAGGAAGTACTGAAGGCCAGTAAGCCCACCTTTGAACAAGGGAAACAGTGGCAAGAATAAATGCAAGAGCCATTCGAGAAGCAGGACTGACCTTTTAGAGCTCTGACTGCAAGATCTTATATTGTGTAAGGCCATTATGCTAAGTGAAATCAGAGAAAGACAAATACAGTATGATCTCACTCCTATGTGGAATCTAAAAAAAAAATCCTCTCTATTTTCTACCTTGTTTTCTAATTCAATAGAGCAAAGTAGGAATTATATGTCTAACGCAGAATTAATGAGTAAAGATTTGCTTTGTCTGATTAATGGGTGTTGAGGAATGATGTAGCTGGACTTGCCTTTGTGTTTACCTGGATTACTGAAAACCAATCACCTTTCTGTGATTTGACTACACTTCAGTGTAGTCAAATATTCCTTTTCCTTCTTTCCTCCCTTCTTCCCTCCTTTCCTTTCTTGTGGTAAAATATACGCAACATAAAACTTACCATTTTGATCATTAAGTGTATTCAGTGGCATTAATATGTTCACATTGTTGTGCAACCATCACCATTCACCTCCAGAACTTTTTCATCGTCCCAAACTGAAACTCCATACCCATTATGCATTAATGCCCCATCCCCTCTCCCCTCAACCCCTGGGACCCACCATCCTACTTTCCGTCTCTATGAGCTTGATTGCTCTAGGCACCTCATATAAGTGGAATCATAATATCTGTCCTTTTTGCCTGGTTTATTTCATTTAACGTAATGCCTTAAGGTTCATCCATATTGTAACGTGTCAGAACTTACTTTCTTGTTAAGGCTGATAATATTCATTATATGCATTTACCACAATTGGTTTATCTATTCCTTCACTTGGACATTTTTTGGCTATTGTGAATAACACTGCTATGAGTATTAGTGTACAAATATGTGCTTAAGTCCTTGCTTTTAATTCTTCTGAATGTATACCCAGAAGAGGAATTACTGGGTCATATGCTAATTCTATGTTTAATTTTCTGACCAGTCGCCATACTGTTTTCCACTGCGGTTGCACCCTTTTACATTCCCACCAGCAGTGAACAAGGGTTCCGTGAAATCACTAATTTTGTGACAACATTTTTCATGATTATAGTATATGTTAACTGTACAACATTTAGAAAATGCAAAAAAGCAAAGTGTAGAAAATAAAATCCCTTTGTTCTAACTACATTTGACCCGAATGAGGATTAGCCCAACAGGAAGAGTAGGGGTCATTTCCCTGGGACTATTCTATTTCAGTGCTGGAGAATGTGACCCAAGAATAGAGCTGAGGCCTGCCCTGCCTGACCACATTGACAGAGCCTCTATTCTGGCCGTCCCACGACCCTAATAATCAGTACCATTCATAAATAAAGTTAAACCGGCTTCTGAGTCATACTCGTGGGGTGTTCCCAGAAGGGTCACAGGCACGACGTGGGGTTATCACATTTTCTGTGGGTCTATCTCCTCTTCTTTAAAAGCCACCTCAGGGTTGATAGAGCAAAACATAAAATCTTTGAGCGAAGTGATTTGTCTAGAGAAACACATTCTACAAACGCACCTACATCTACATCTCCAGAGTCGAGCTTTTCTACTTCCACTAGAGGGCACCAGAGGACATGGCTCCGATCGAACTCCTCCCCCAAACAAGGAGAGGGCGGGGAAAATTCCCGCCTCTTTTTACTTCTCCAAGTGTCCATTGGTTGGTTTTCACCGTCGATCTGCCATGGCCCCGCATCGTCCTCCTATCACCGCCGCCGTCGGCCTTTCGGTCTGTGCTCTCATTGGTCTTCCCCGCGGTCGCTCTGCTCCAGAGGCAGCCACTGGGAGTCGCAGGATCCGGGTTTTAAAAAACGCCGGCAGTGAATCCGCTAAGCGGGCCTTTTGAACTCAAGGGGGTGCCGGAGGCGCACGCGGCGGGGACGCTCCTGAGCCTTCCCGGGACGACAGCCTTTACCCCTCCAACCCTGAAGGCGGACAAGGCACCGCGGGGCCGAGACCCTCCGCGCCCGCCATGGACCCGCCCCGCCGGAGCCGCAAGTCCGGTGCCCCGAGGAGGCGACCCGCGAGCCCGGCCCCCGGCCCCCGCCGGCGTGGCGCCCCAGGTAACCAGCCATGTCCCCTTTCCCTCCGAGACGACCCGCCTGAAGCCTGTCTGTGAGCTAGGCACTGCCGGGTCCGCGTGCCCACTTCACAGACGAGAAAACCGAGGCTCGCTTGCTGAGTCTGGGATCGATCCCGATCTCCAGGCTCCTGGTGCGTCCGCGGGCTTTCCAGCATCTGCTCGGGAAAGGGCCCAAGTTCCCAGCCCCGCGAGGGACTGGAAAAGGCAGTTCCGAAAAGGTCGACTGGGTCAGACAACCTGGCTCCTAATACTAAGTCTTCTTCTTGATGTTACTAGCATTTATTCAGTGCTTACCCCCTAACTAGGCATTGTGTTAAACACTTTACTTGAATTAGCTCAGGTTTATATTGTGCCCATTTTACAGATGAGAAAACTGAGACACAGACAGTCCAGGTAACTTGAACAAGGTCACACAGTTTGTTCCGGCAGACACAAGATTTCTAAAAGTCGGCGTTTATGGTTTTTTAACTTGCAAAATTATTGGCTGCTTTTTGTGACGATTTCGAATAACTTCTACTTTTAGAAGGTGCCCTTTCAGGTTTGTTCTGTTTTTTCTTCCGGGCGTGGCTGTGTTGGAGCTTAACCAGTGCTCTTAATTCAAGCAGTGTCTCACCCGTTCTCTTCTGGAAACGTGTACCCAGAAGGAAGACTGGGCTGTGGTCCTCAGTTTCTGTTTGTGGTCCGGTGGATGAGAGATGCACCAACTGTACATTGTGGCAACAACTGCTTTACTTGTCTTCTGCTACATAGCAAAGAGCAGGGTGGAAAAGTATATTATGGGTTATTTGCAGTTGTTGCTCTTGTGAATGAGATTTTTTTTTCTTTCTTAAACATAAATAACCTTTGCAGCCAACCAACTTGCTGAATTCTCTTGTTAATCCTTAATAGTCTTAGTTGCGTAATTGAAATTTTAAGTAAGCTATTGTACTGTCTGCAAATAAAGACTTTGTGTCTTCCTTTTTCATTTTTATACATTTTATTTCTTATTGTATTAGTGAGGCCCTGAGACTAGTACTGAAATAAAAGCAGTGTTTTGGCCATTTTTGTTTTATTTGTAATCTTAACAGGAATATTGTTAAGTGCAATATTTGCAATCGCTTTTCGATGTGGAAGCATCCCTCTATTCCTGGTTAAATTAAATCTCCAGTGGCCACTGACACTGCCTGGCGGTCCTGCTGCACTTGTCCAGCATCCTGCTTTTCTGTTCTCCCAATGACTATTCAATGCCTGTTTCACCCTCTCCAAATTCCTACAACTCCAGTCCCCCAACTCACTCTTAGCTGATGATGGCCTTGCTTCATGCTTCTCTGAGAAAATAGAAGCCTCCAGACCGGATTCCCCTTATCATCTTACAACAGAGAACCTAGGTGTCCCCTGCCTGTCAGAAGCCACTCCTCCTCCTTCTGGGTCATATTCTTTCACCCTCCTAGGAGCTTTCTGTTATGCTGTAAACCTGCACTTCGAATTAACTCTTTTCAGTAGCATTCTGCAAATGTGCTCTGCTCTTTCTGATCTAAAGAAAAAGGGCGGGGGTGGTATTGGTTATTTCGTTTGTTGAGTCTGGTTCTTTCCTTTCATGGTGTTGACTTTCTTAAGTTGTTTGGTGGCCTTTAGTTGGGTTTTGTGACTGCTATGTCTGTTTATTAAAGGAGCCTCCATGACTGGATTGCAGACTGGTGGTGAGGAGGGAGGCAGCTGCTAGTAGCTTGCCTGGGGGGACCCCTCTTTCTCCTAAATGTCACCAGTCTTCTGGACACTGTTTTCTTGTATTACAGTCTAGCAATTTCATGGTCTGACAGCCAAGCTGCAAGGGACCACCTATTTGTCATTGCACCTCATCTTTATGACCCAACTCTTTTGCTCAGGCACTCCCTCCCGTCGATCTGGTCGCCGGAGACACCTGGTTCTGAGGGAGATCCGAAATCTTCAGAAGAGCACACACTTATTGTTAAGGAAGAACCCCTTCGGCCGCCTGGTGAGCTCTAGGGAGCTTTCCGCCAACCCCCATGCTGCCTCCTTTCTTTAAATTTCCCTTCCCAGGTATTAGGGGCCCTTTAATGTCTTGCCAGATGGCCAAGGGACCTCTTCTCTAACCTGGTAGGGGACTCTTTGTCTTCTGAAAATATGAACCTGCCAAGGGTACCTTCTAATTCTTTATGGAATTAATTTCTACCCCCATCACCTTTGAAACTGTGTTCTTTGACTATGTAAATAGGAACCCTCTCATCCATCCACCCTTTCATCCCTGTCCTCCCCTGGGAGATCTCTCCTGCTCTCCCCACCACCAGTAAGACACATGCCAATTGCTAAGCTCCCAGGAGTTAACGCTTCCTGTTATTCAGGGCCTAAGATTAAGGTCAGGAAGGTATAATGGAAATGAAGGTTCATGGAGATTCATGGAGAGAGTCTAACGTCTCTTGAGTCTCTCTTCTCTACTCCTCCTCCTCCCCATACCCCTTCTCCCTTGCTCCCCATCTCTATTCCTTCACAGGCAAGAGAAATATGTGTTAAATTCACTCGTGGTGTGGACTTCAATTGGCAAGCCCAGGCCCTGTTGGCCCTACAAGAGGTAAGAAGGGGGCCAAGATACAGTTGGGTGAGGGGTGAATATGGGAGAAAGGTGTTCTGGGATTCTGCAGGGCTGGCTGTGATTGTCACCTGCTGAATCTTGCCTCCTTGAAAAGAGCCACAAGAACACCCGGGGTTTGGAGACTGGATCTCGTTTGGTGAGAGCAGAATTCCCAGGCAGTTTAGTCTCATTCGGTGAAGAGTCTTTTCTATAGTCATTTGAGCCCTCAGGGACTAAGTTTAGCAGGTCCCCATGGGAAAAGCAGCCAGTGCCCCCTCGCCTGTGTGAGTCTTTTCTACTCCTCTTTCTGTCCCCAGGCGGCAGAAGCATTTCTAATTCATCTCTTTGAGGATGCCTATCTCCTCTCCCTACATGCCGGCCGTGTTACTCTCTTCCCGAAGGATGTGCAGCTGGCCAGGAGGATCCGAGGCATTCAGGAAGGGCTCGGCTGAGCCGCCACCTGTCCTTGTAAGCCTTTCCTGCTCTCCAGAGTGGGGGTCGGGGGTGGAGCGGAGAGAGCACCCAGCTTCTCATCGCTGGGTGAGTGGGAGTTTCTCTGAAGGAATTTACCTTCTCCATCCTTAGTTCCTTGTCATCTTGCTTTCCCTTAGTTCTCGAGAAAGGTTTGACCTGTTTTTATCTTGAATATTTGGGACTCTATGGCTCATGCCCTTTTGTACAATGTTAGATATTTTTCTATTAAGTAATGACCAGACGACCCAAATCTCTGTCAGAGTTAAAAGCCTGTCCATTTTACAAGGACCAGACAACTTCATTTTGATTAAGAGAAAGTTTTCTTACTTTTGAAAATGCCTTGTTAGTAAATATTATTCCTTAATTTCAGGGACGACACCAGGGACTCTGTCCAGAGCTGGGACCAGATCCATGGAGTCCGAGGTGCTGCCTGGACCAGCTGTGCATGAGCGGAGTGTGCATGTTGCTTTTGTAATTGGTTCTTTTAAGAAGGAGCAGACTGCATGACTTCCTCTACGACAGCCGTAACATATAAGAAAATCAACATGGTTCCAGAGGCCTGAGAACTGTTTTCAGATAGACTCCAAGGTTGACTTCAGTTTGTAAATTATTTATATGACTGCTTAGTGATTTTGAAGACATCAGATTTGCTGTGTTATGGCAGAAAAGGATATTTGTTAATAATTTAAGATCTTTTTGTACCATTTAAATTTTTTACCACATGTATTTTTACTTCTATTTAAAATATAAGGGAAAAAAAAAAAAGACCACTTTAGTAAGTTGCATGGAAGAACCTGACACATCTAGCATATAAATCTTTGCCCTTCGGATTAATCTTATCATAGCGGCAGCAGCAAGTGTTTATGTGGAATGTGCCTGTCAACAAATTATAGCTTTTCAAAAGCTCAGTTGGGGTTAAAGTTAAAAATCTTTGAGGTTTGATGTTCTTGTTTTTCCTAGTAAATTTCTATCAAAATCATTCAGAAATTCTAACTTGTAGAATTTTATTATTTGCAAATCACAGATATATCACAGTTTATACTTTAGAATTTTTCATTCCAAGATGTTAAAGTGCATTTTCAATGTTTTTATGGATATTTCTTATAACTTCTTTATGGACAGATAATAAAAATAAAAGTAATTCTTTAGCGAAAAAACTGTAAAGCAGTTACTGTTAGAGCATACATGTATATTTTGTGTTAACATTAAGTCTTCATTTGTATACTGTTTGCAAACAGCTAAAACTTAAACAAGAGAATGGAGGAACGTGTTTTTGCCTCCACTGGAGTAGAGCACGAGCAGATAAAAACCTTGCCCTTCTGTTGTAACTGAAAGCACTTTAGGAGATTTCCAGACAAGCAGGACGTGCCACTTGAAGATTTTCAGATTTTGTGTGTGGCAAAAATGATTAGCACCAGTGGACTACTAATAATGATGTCAATCAACTGAATTCAGAGACAAACTAAAGGGAAGGACCAGATTCTATTGTTTAATACATTTTAATCCTTTGGAAAAACCTTATGTGACCTCAACTCATATTTTTGTAGACATTCAGATAAAAGCTTATCTACCTATAAATATAAAGTTCCTTTCAGTGTTATTAATTAGAAGATTATGGTCTTCCTCTGGTTTTCTTTAAATTGACACTTCTCTGCTCTCTTAAAATTGTACTAACCAGGACACCACTACAGCATATGTACACGTGTCACATTCAAATGTCCGGCAGGAGATGTGTGCTCTTAGCACCTCATGATATTCATACAATGGCATGAGAACACGTATTTCACATCATGACGGTTTACATAATATTGTTACAAGTCACTGTAAATTTTGAGCACTTGTATTATTGGAGTTTTTGTTTTTCTCTACTTTCTGGGTGATTCCATCACCATCTTCTAACCTTTCCATTCTTATTTCTGCTTTCACATTTTTAATATCTAAGAATTCTCTTATTTTTTGAACGTTTCTTTTTTTATATAGTATCCCAATCGGTCAATGTTTACTTAAAAAAAAAAATCTAGATATTTCAAGCAAAGGAAATTTAATGGAAGGGATTTGATTACAATAATGTCGAGATGGCTGGAAGAACGAAGGGGAAGAGAGGATGCTACCCAAGGATCAGGAGGCTGCCAGTGCCGGAAGCCCACGCTCACTGCCGCTCCGGAAGCACCGCCCCTGCCAGCGCTGCGTTAGAGCCGCACTCGTTACTGAGCAGAAACTCAAGAGAGGACCCCCCACTGCGACTAGTGCTGCTGAAACCAGCACCAGCACCAAGGAAGCCCTTTCATCTACTGCTGCTGGTGCTGCCAAAGTCGCTACCAAGCCATAAAGACAGACATTTCCGTTTTCCGCCCACCTTCCAGACCCCACTGGCATTTTCCACTGGCAGAACGTAACCAGAGCAGCTGCAAGGGAGTCTGGGAACGTAACTGGCTGCCTTCTAACCCCTTTGCGTTACTGAGAACTCAAAAGGGTGCAGATGGAGCTTAGAGTGTATAGAAACGTAATCTGCACACATCCCAATCTTGTTTCATGGGTGTAATGCCATTTTGAGAGTATTATAATTTTTTATTACTGGTTTTGGGGGGTTTTTTGCTGCTAATCTCTGTTTTCTCCGGTTTGATTTATTTTTCCTGTTCTGGTCTCTCATGTATGAGGTTTTCCTTTAATGTTTAATTCTTCTTATGTTTAAGAATGGGAGACAGATAAGCTAATGGGAAGTTGTGAGCATGTCCATGGGACTTGTTGACTTGGAGCTTCACTGTAGAATAGTCAGTTCCGTCTTTTGTTAAAGAGCCCCTGTTCTCTTAGGCCAAATGCTCCAGAAGAGAGTCGTTTAACCTCCTGCTTGGAGGGTAAAGGCCTAGCTGGGTCTAGGAGCTGAATGGAGGAGAGCTGAGTGTATCCATATTCAAAATTCTGTAGGCATAAGCTTCCTTCATCTGCCTAGCTTTGTCCTCCCCAAGACCAGAGGCCCTTGATTTTCTCTTCTCTGGAAAATAATCCTCCACACTTCTGCCTGGGATGAGGGATAGAGTCACCCAGTGACTGAGTGGCAGGAGAGAAGCACCTAGGGATTTGTTTCCTAAATAGCTTTCAACCAATCCCTTTTATTTTTGACAGCCTTATTGGTACCCAGTTGCGGAAGTACTTGGCACTGTCAGTTCCTGTGACAGTGAAGATTCTGACAGGTAGATTGTAGTGGTTCTCAACTTTCTCAATTACTAGCTTAGAATTCCACTCTTGAGTCTGTGAAGTCAGTTTCAACTTGTCCATCTGCCTTGACTTTCAGAACTTTGTAACTGTTCTATCCTCCCCATCCTTGTGAATTTATGTTGAGTTTCTTACTATGTATAGAATTGTAGATTGGCAGTTATTTTCTTTCTTCACATGAAATAGTTGATTCCACTGTTTCCTGGGTTCTGTTTTTGCTGTCGAGAAGTCAGCTGTACAACAATTGATCCTTTGAAGCTAATGTTATGTCTCTGGCTCTCTTTGTAAGAGATTTTGTTTTGTTTTCAGTGTTTTTGCAATACTATTATGTGTCTAAGTGGATTTCTTTATCTTGCTTAGTATGCATTGGGCTTCTTGGATAGGAATTGATGTCGCTCCATCAATTTTGGAAAATTCTTGACTATTATCTCTTCAAATATTGCTTCTTCCTTTCTCCCTCCTCTCTTTTTGGGTTGGTAATTATCTGTTCGCCAGGCCTTTTCACTGTAACGTCAGTGTTTCTTTCTCTCTTCTGTTTTCCATTTTTTTGTCCATCAGTGCTGTATACCTAATTATTTCTTCTGCCCAACTTGTAATTAATTTATTTTCTTTCAACTATGTCTAATCTATTTTTTTTGTTTTTGTTTAGGTTTCTTTTCTTTTTCTTAGTTTTTTTTTATTTTTATTTTTTGTTTTTGTTTTTTCATTGTCTAATCTACTTTCAGACTGGACCATTATCTTCATTTCAATTATTGTGTTTTTTAGTTCTAGAATTTCTATTTGATTCTTTTTAAAATTGTCATGTCACTTTTCATAGTTTCCTGTTCCCTACTGAAAATGTTAAGTTTAGCTTTTATATCCTTTAACATAGTAAGCACAGTCACTTTACAGACTATCTGATAACTCTGATATTTAGAGTCCATATGGATCTGTTTCTATTTGTGGTTTCTGTCGATTCTCATAATGCTTTTTCCTCTTTGGTGCTTGATATTATATTTGATAGTATGTCTGATAGATCCATATAAGGAAATAGTTTGAGGCCTAAATCCTCTAAAAAGGATTTTTTTTCTAACAGATACCTGGAGGCACTAACCATTCAGAACCACTTTAATTCAATTTCAGAGCTTGAGATTTTCTGAGCCACCCAGATGATTCATAGTCAAGGTGCAGTCTGTATCAGGTCTGAATTTCTTCTCATTCACCTTATTCCTAAGTTACAACTAGCCCTCCAACGTCAGCTTATCTTGCTCACCTTGGAGAGCCTATCTTTAAACCTTTGTCTCACTAATCCCACAAGGCTGCCAAAAGCATAGCTCATTTCTCAGCTACTTTGTTAGGACTGGCAAACATCCCCATGAGTGTGTTGGACCTAATTGGCTGTTAAGCTCATCTCTAGACTTCTGTCCTCTCTTCGATCTTTGATGAGTAATTACTAATAAATAATTACTATCTTGTTAGTAGTTTAATGCTTTTAAGGAAAAAAAAAGTTGTCCAACTTTTTTAGTTGTCTTCAGTAAGAGAGTGGTTCAAATGACTACTAGTATAAAGACAGACCAACCACTGGAATAAAACCGAATACAGAGCCCATCAATAAACTCTTGCAAATATGGTCAAATGATTTTCAACAAGAGTGCCAGGACCATTTAATGGGGGAAAAGACAGTCCTTTCAAAAACGTTGCTGGGAAAACTGTATATCCCCATGCAAAAGAATGAAGTTGGATCCTTACCAAACACCGTATAGAAAAATAAGCTCAAAACAGACCACAGACCTAAAGATAAGAGTAATAATTATAAAACTCTTAGAAGAAAACACAGAGCAAAAGCTTCACAACATTGGATTTGGCAGTGATTTCTTGAATCTGACACCAAAGACACAGGCAACAAAAGAAAAAATAGACAAATTGGACTTCATGAAAATTAAGAATTTTTTGCATCAAAGGTTACTATCAACAGAGTGAAAAGTCAAGCCATGGAAAGAAAATATTTGCACATCATATATGATAAGGAATCAATATTAGAATATACAGAGAATGAAAACAACAATTAAACAAACAACTTGATTCAAAAATAGGCAAAGGACTTGAATAAACATTCTTCAAAGAAGATATACAAATGGCCAATAAGCCTATGAGAAGATGCTCAGCATCACTGATCATTAGGGAAATGCAAATCAAAACACAGTGAGAGACTACCTCACATCCATTGCGATACCTACTATTTTAAAAAGAAGAAATAAGTGCTGGCAGGATATCGAGAAATTGGAACCCTGTGCACCATTGGTGGGAATGTAAAATGGTGCAGCTGCTGTGGAAAACAGTATGGTGATTCCTAAAAAAGTTAAAAATAGATTTACCATGTGGTCCAGCAATTCCACTTCTGGATACATACCCAAAAGGATAAAAAGCAACGTCTCAAAGAGATATTTGTACACCCACATTTGTTGCAGCATAATTCACAGTAGCTAAACCATGAAAGCAACTCGTGTCCACTTACCAGTGGATGAATAGATAAGCAAAATGGTATACACATGCAATGGAATATTAGCCTTAAAAAGGAAGGAAATTGGCATGCAACAACATGAACCTTAAGGATAATATGCTAAATAAAATAAGCCAGTCAGAATAAGGCAAATACTTTATGATTCCACTTACATGAGACACCTAGAGCAGTCCAAATAATAGAGACAGAAAGTAGAATGGTGATTGCCAGGGACTGGAGGAGAGGAGAATAGGGAGTTACTGTTTAATAGGTCTAGAGTTTCCAAGGTGAATAGTTCTGGAGATGGATGGCGGTAATGGTTGCACAACTATATGAATGCACTTAATACCACAACTATACACGTAAGATGGTTAAGATAGGAAATTTATGTGTATTGCTACAAATAACAAATATTTTTTAATATCCATGAGCCAAACACTTTGTATGGTAGACACGAATCAGGAGTCTACAGAAGGTGCCATGCACCTGAGGAGACCCAGGAGATGGATGGCGGTAATGGTTGCACAACTATATGAATGCACTTAATACCACAACTATACACGTAAGATGGTTAAGATAGGAAATTTATGTGTATTGCTACAAATAACAAATATTTTTTAATATCCATGAGCCAAACACTTTGTATGGTAGACACGAATCAGGAGTCTACAGAAGGTGCCATGCACCTGAGGAGACCCAGGAAGGGAGCCTGGCTGCTGCTGACAAATGAGATGCGTCCTGGCTCCACTGGGAGAACACCAGTTGTCAGCTGTCTACAGCTGTGGAGTGAAGACTCAGGGAAGCAGGCCTAGCACCCCCCCTTTCATGGTCCGAAGGTGGAGAAAGTCACAGTTACAGTACAAAGAGACCACATTTGCCACTCTAGTCACCAAAAAAAACTAGGTAACAACTGTGCTCCAGAGAGTAAATTCAGTAAATGCAGAATTTTAGTATCTTAATAATTGGACCTTAGCGGCCATCCAGCACAGCCTTACTATTAAAAATGAAAAAACAGCCCTAGATGGAAGAAAGAGCTTTCATCAGTCACAGCTGGCTAGTAAGCAACCCTGCTGGACTCTGAGCTCCTTGTCTCCATGTTCTCAATTCCTAGCCCAGTTCTCAGCTTAGGATGACTGACTACTTGTTGAATGAATAAATAAACGAGTGAGTGGGTGAATGAATTGTGGCTGGACCTGTATTATACTATAGACGTTAGAGATTTTGAGGTACCACTTATCTGTGCATCTGTCGGCCTCTGGAAACTTCTCCAAAGCCTAAGAGGTTTGAATTAGGCAGACTTATTTCTAAACTGTAACATCTAGAACCCAAAGTACCAAGAAGGTACTGGAGAGGTGCATGTAGATAACAATACTTATTTCTTGCTTCTATGGTCAAGCAAGACATCCATTACAAAAAAAAAACAAAAACAAAAAAACACACATATGCAAAGCGTCCTAGATCATAGCATGAAAGAGAAATGCTATCACCAATCGACAACGAAAGCAGACTGGGCATCAAAGGGAAGCCTGCAGTTGCATTAGCACCCTCCCCCAGGAAAGGGGTCCTGTCCTACCACATCACCCACGCTCTCCCGCCAGAGTCCACTCAGCCACTAATGCTGTCTGGCTGGGCCATAAACCAGCTCACGGAGACTGCACTGTAGACCCTTGACTGAAGCCTGGGTGTGGCCCCTCAGACTCCCCGTTGGGAAGGAAAGACACGTGGGCCCACAGATGTAGGGCTAATTCTGTGGAGCCATCAAGACAGATGAACTAACACAGAAAGGCAATCCTATCAGGAAAGGGCAGAAACCTTAAATTTTACCCAGGACTGTCATGGATGCAGAAGTGATCAGTAGAGTACAAATTCTAAAAGAAGCAGAAAGAAAAATTACAGTCTTCTCTCAAGAAAACCTGCTTCCCATAATGCATGTCACTCTCAAGGGAGCCAGGCCTGGGTCGCTCCTCCCTCCCTCCCTGCAAACTCCTGCAGGCTCAGTGCCTATCTCAAGGGAAGACCTCAGCTCCCTACTTTCTGACTCAGGAGCAAAGGCTTTGCTGTTCTCACATTCTTTAGGACAACAGGCTTCCAGGATCTGACTCTTTCTTTGGTGTGCTTGTGGCTTGTGTGCAGTTGGTGGCAGCATCAGCGGTGGTGAGCGGTGATGTGCCCAGTGCTGGTGAGAAGCAGGGGGGCCCAGCACTGCCCAGGGAAGGCGGCTGAGAGTGAGTCGAGGGAGCACGTGAGCGTGCATGCGTGCGTGCGCGTATGTGTGCACGTGTGTGTGTGTGTGTGTGTGTGTCTCCTCTGACCAGGGCTCTGGGAGCAAATGGACACGGGACATGGCTAAATCTTATTCTTATCTGTTCTTACCACTCACTGTTGACACCCAGTGGAAAAAGATATCTACAACCCCACTGCTCACCTCCAACTTCCAAGATGGCAAGGACAGCAGGCCACGGGCCCAGGAGGAAACCCGAAGGAAAATAAATCCGATTAGATCATTATTACACTGGCAACATCTGTGCAGGCATTTGAATGAGAAAACAACCGTAGAAAGAAAAAGACAGAACACCTTGATAAAGAATCTTCTGCGTTCCAAGGGCTTTCATGGGGACTGATACTCACCTATCCTCCAGATAACTCTGTCGTGTGGGTATTAGGACCCCCATCTTCCATATTCGGTAATAACATAACAGAGTAGAAAGGAACCTAGACCTTTCTTTAAGTTGCGCCCTCAAGTTTGAACCCCGACTCTGACTGTAGCTCAGTGACCCAGGCAAGCCCCAGCGTCTGGCAGATGAGGAGGAGAGAATGTCTTCACCGGGGTACTGTGAGGATTGGACTTGATGACGCTAGGAAAGTGCCTGGCACCCCATAAATGGTAGCTGCTATTAGTATGGTTTTCCGACCGTGGCAATGCCTTCAGAGATGCTGAGTAGCCATGTGGCAGAGTCTGGGCTTGAACAGTCTGCAGATCCAAGTCACATGAATGACTGCCAGGAATGGACACCCTGGTACCAAGCAAGGAGCACAGTCACATAAATGGTGATGGCCCTCCGATCGCCCCGGGCCCTGTTTCGGGATGGTTACGTGAGAATGGTTCAGAGAGCAACAGCCTTGGGGGCTAGGACTCGGTGGAACTCAGGGGTTTCAAGCAACTGAAAGGTTGTCACCAGCTTTGAACAAAATTGGTCATCCTCAGTTGCAAAGCAGGGGAACTAATGGACCGTGACATCTTGAATTTATTCGATGCTTTTCTGCCAAGATCAAAGCACAAAATAATTTCCTCTAAATTTTTCTGAGAAAGAAGCCAATGGGGAAAACCCCATTTCACCTATAAGCTATATTAGGCATCAGTCATCATCTCTGACATTTTATAATTCTTTGGGGATATGGCTTTTTCCCATATCCTCAGTGGCACTCCTGGAAGTAGACAGACAGTTGGGATTGACCCCATTTTACAGATGAGTAAATGAGAGCCCAGGGAACTTAGTGCCTTCCCCAAGGGGGGACTTCCCTATCACACTGCTGCACATTGGTATGTCTGGCCTGGTGTCAAGTTCCCCACAGGAGGAACTTGTGGGGACCAGATCCTGGAAAGCCTTTGAATCAAGTAGCTCTTGACCATGCCACCAATGCCCCTCTCTCGGAATCCCAAGGAGCAGATGGGTGCCCAAATACAATGCGAGCAATGCGAGCAGCCCTGTGCAGTGCTGAGCAGGGCCTGGCTCTCCCAGTGCAGGCTCTGGGACTCCAGCAGGTGTCATTCTGGGAGGTGTCCTCCATGCATTGCCATTTTTGCTATTGTCTCCTTCCCAAGACACCCGTAAATTCCTCCTGTGTTTCCATTCTCTTCTCCTCTCCCTTTCCCCAGGAGTCACTTTCTTCCATCCTTCTACAGGTCTATGTCCCCTCTGCATTCAGCTTCTTGATCTTCATGGAACATTTCTCTTCACCTACAAACATGGCCATATCTCTCTAACTAGCTTCCCCTTACTGCTGAGACTACAAGCAGACTTCTACCTTCACTCTTTACTGCAACCGCTCACCAAGCATCCTTCTCGATCTCCTAAGTAATAATAACTACCATACAGTGAGGGTGTCTACTGCTACAGGCATTGTGCCATCCACCCTTAAAATGACCTTGAGAAGTGGGTACTGTGAACCCAGGTTACGGACAAGGCAACTGAGGCTCACAGTCTGTGTGTGGTTCTATCTCACAACAGCCTGATTCTGAAGCCAACGCTTCCCCTGCTCTGCCACCGTCCCTCTCGCTCCGATCTTCCAGACTCCTTGTTGGCTCCTGCCCTGTGGCACCAACCTGAATATAGAGGTTTGACTGCTGGCTCACAATTTTTTAAATGCCTAGGTAGACTTCAAACTCCTCAGAGGGCACCTCAAGGAAGAACAGGTTGAAAGTGCACAGAGGAAGGACCATCTGGGTGCCAAAGACTTGGCATAGGCTGTCTTTGAGAGTCATTCATGGTCTCACAGTCTGTCAGCCTTCTGGAGGACTTGTGGCGACGGGCGTGCTGGAGCAGGAAGGGCTCAGCTTTGCATTGGCCAGATGGGGTTTGGAGCCCTGGTTCTGCTACTTATAGCAGTGTGACTTTCAGGGCAAGTCACTCAAACTCTCTAAGGCCCATCTCATCATCTGCAGAAATGAGCAATGCTGCCTGCTACGTGGAGTGGTAAGGATTAAATGACATGTTCTAAAAACACTTACTAATCTTTCCTTCCTCCCCTTTTATGGGAACCTTCACTTGCCATTATTCGGAAGTTTGTTGTTAAGGCAGTGCGGAACCGCAAACACGTTTACTCATATAAGCCAGTAGCCTTGAACCTCGTGAAGTCCGACCCTAATACCAACCTACTTTACTCTCTCCTTTCTCTTCCCACCACCCCCATTCATGGACTTGACTTTCAAGCCATGGTGGATCCTCAGCTGTCTTCCAAACACCCTTCGGCTTCCCTCCAACACACATTTACTCCTCGATTCTCAGACCCCTGCTTAGAACCATCCAGCAAGTCAATATCCACATGAAACTCAAATTCAACTCCTCCATTCCCTTATGATCTGCTCAGAACTGATTTCTCTCTTGTCTGAATTCCTATTTCACTTTATGTAAACTGGTCATAGGAGCTTTATAATAAAAGTTACAACATATAGTCTTTCATGGCTGTAGTAATGGGATTGTCATATTCTTATATCCCTCATATTGTTAATAACCATTTGTTGTTAAGTAAGTGAATAATAATAGCTACATTTGTTGAATGCATGCTATATGCCAGGTAGTATTCTATGCCCTTTATACACATTTCCTCATGTAATTATCAAAGCACGTTTAAAAGAATGTATTACGATCCCCACGTTCTATGGGGGAGCTAAAGCTCAGATGAATTAAGTAACTCTTTAAGGTCAAGTATCTGCGAAGTAGCTCAAGGATTCTAATTTAGGGATGTATGACTCCAAGCCCTGTGTTCGTTCTACTTTCAGGAGAGAGAGCTTAAATTATAAACAGACAAAGCTAAAATCAACTACTGGGGACATTTACAACCTCAGATTTGTGTGAGACTTTAATCAATGTCCTAGGTCGGCAGATGACTTCGGGGACAGCTCTTTTCTGACCAGAGGAAGGCGGCTGAAGAAAGCAAAGAAGCAAAAGTCCAAATATGAAGTCTACTAAATGTTGCAGAAAACGTTTACTGCCACTAGAGGGCTCCCTCGCCTCAGGCAAGAAGTGGAGCGTCGACCGTGTTCGGGGATGCAGCTGCTGCTGTGAGCCGGCTCTGGGCTCTGCTGTACCTCCAGGAGGCTAAATCCATTTTGCCTAACCCCCTGGGTCAGCGCAGAGCTTGACTAGCACCTGGGGTAATCCATAGGGCAGTGCCCCAACCTAGAGCAGTAGGGGAAGAACGAGCCACTTCCCCCAAGATTTTACAACCACACCCAGAGATCCCCTGGGTTTGGGGTGCTGTGGGGTAGGCCCTAGGCTCATTTGGGGTCTCCCTAATTAAGCTCAAGATTGAGTGGAGGTAGGAGGACGGCAGAGAAGTAAACCTTCCTCTTAGGAAACGTGGAAACTCAATGGAGGGAATCCAGAAGTGCATCCCCAAATGCCCACCAGGAAAGACCACAGCAGAGGACAGCAGAAAAAGTGGCCCACGGCCACCTCACTTGTGCAGGCTCTGCGGGCCTGGCACCCAGGTAGATTTTGCCGAGATCAGGAGGAGGGGCCCTTGAGGGTAGTGAAAAACCATTTCGTTTGAAAATATCCCGCAGAGAGAACCATCTCTCCAGACCTTGGCTGTGCAGCCGCAGCCAGGGGACTCCTTCCTTCACCCCTTCCCCGGACCCGGCATAGAGGGGCTTCTGCAGCAGTGCATTGGGGTTCCCCTGGGGAACCGGAACAGGGTTAGAGGTAAAGATTCAATGCTGCATTGTAACACCATATCAATGGCGGTGCCTTTGGAGTGACATTAAATGAAAACAGGCAAATTGCTAAACCGTACCTAAGCTGTTATTACAACTACGTAAAATAACATATACGGTAAAGGCTTGAGAGGGGATAGAGGTGGTACGAAGGCATGATAATTCTCTTTTTTTAGATTTGTTGTTTTTGCTAAGTTATGTGTGCATTTAAAACGTGGGAAAAAAGGTGAAGCAAATGTAAATTGAGTTATAGAACTTTTCCACAGGCTTCACCATCCCTTGA
>NW_006434835.1:16036386-16056696 GCF_000325575.1 Pteropus alecto
GCTGGACCTGAGAGTTCTGGATGGAGAAGCCACCGTGAGTGAACTCGAGTTCGAGCCCCAACATGGGGAAGATGCGAACCTAGGTGGCCGGGAGTGGCGATCCACTTGGTACATGAGAACATTTCCCCATAACAACCGCCCCCGCCCTCTCCATCCAGGGATCTCGCTTTGAGCGCCCACTTCGAAGGCTTCAGACTGGATCTTGGTGGGACCTGGGTCTGGCCAGGCTTGTAGCGAAGGGCAGACTCTGCAGCAGCCGGGGAGAGGCGGCCGGGGCATTGTTTCAGGCCCTCGGATGGGATCCTACGGGGGGAGGGGAGGCGGTGTGTCCTCTGGACCCGCCGCGTAGTCCTCCCAGGGGACCCGGGCATCAGCGCGTCAGAGCGCCGCGGCTTTGTGAAGCATCGAGAGTCACCATGGAAACCCAAAGGAACGCTGAGAAGGCCAAGAGGGGGTCGGCGGGTTCACTGGCCGCGCCCTCTGTTCCCTCTCGGACCCCGGCCCCGTAGCAGGGCCTGTCGGGAGTTGTAGTCCCAAGGCTGCGGCCGCGCGCGACGCGGAGGATGGAAGGCGCCGCCTGTCCCTTCCTCTCCCTAACCTGCTAGAGCTAGGTGGGGGGCACTGGGGAGGAGCCGTCGGATCCGTGATTGGCCGAGGCCGCCTCCAGCCCCAACCTACGTCCCCTCCCCCTCTCGCGGCTTGGGACTCCAGCGCCCGGCGCGCCAAGGCGGCGATCCAGCGAGCGCGCGTGCAGCCGCCGCCGCCGCCCCGAGCATCCGCAGCTCCCGCGCCGCGGCGAGACCGAGGAGAGACAGACGGACCGACAGACCCTCGAAGCCGCAGCATCCGGGAAGAGTGGGTGATGGGGAATGGCGGGAAGGGCGGTGGGCTTATTCTCCTGGGGCTGGGACATCCATCTCCCGCCTTGTTTCTATGAGAGGCGCACAAAAGGGCGGGGATCCGGGTGCGCCTAGGGGCCCCGCTGCAGGGCACGCGACGGGAGGATGGTTCGGGGTTGTGGGCGGCTATCTGGGCTAGAGCGGGGCCTGAATCGGGTCCTCTTTGTACGCCCACAGAGCGCCGTGCAGTGCCTCGCTCACAGTAGGTGTTTAAAGTGTGCTCATGGGAATGCAAAAACCGGCGTGAGGAGGCGGCTCGGTTGAAGGGGTTTCACTCCAGGCAGACAGTAAGGCGCCCACTCTCGCTCGTCGAGGTGCAGTGAAAGGCTAGAAGGCTGGGCGGGGACTCCTGGCTGCGGGACCGTCCTGTCCGAGTCCCTAGCTCGACGCTGTCCCCAGCCCCCACCCGTACACACACCCTCTGCCCATCTCGCCTCCGGGCTGGGATTTGCCCAGCCTGGACCGGACCCGGCGGCCTATTCCACCCGCCGGCTAACAGAGCAGATGCCTGAGGACCACTCGAGGCACCTGCTTGAACCACAAAGGCCGCCTGCCGCTGCCCCGCCCAGAGAGGGCGCAGAGTTGGGTCCTTTCGCTTGAGCCCAGCTAGGGAGCCCGGCCCGCACCATCGATCTTGGCGGGCGAGAGACATCGACGCCCCAGGCCTGGGGTGAGGAGCAGAGTTGGAGCTGGAGAGAAGCTGGGATGCGGAGAGGCGGAGGCGAGGCCAAGGAATGAGCAAAGATGGGGAAAGCTGGGGAGATGAGGAAGCTGGGTGGGGACCTAGGTCTGGAAGGAGGGGCAAGTGGAGACTCGGGTTTGAGGAGGAAAGAGAAGGGGGCGGAGGGCGGGTCTGAGGACGGAGGAAAAGAGGTTGGTGCAGGTGGCGCGAGGCGAGGCTGGGGCTGATGAATGAGGCGGCGAGGGGAGATGCTGGAGGGTGGAGAATGCCCGAGTTTGAGGAGGGTAGACGCGAGGGAGGAGGAGACTGGCGCGGCGCGGAGGAGGGAGGTCTCGGGGGGAAGGGAGGTCTCCGGGAAAAGGAGGGGCAGGCAGCTGGATCTCGGCGGGTCTCGGGCCTGAGGACCCTCAGCTCCAGGCGTGGGGCCTGGAGGTCCAGGTGGCCGGCTGGGCATGGCTCTCGGACCCGGCGATAGACCCAGGATGGCGTATCTGGGACCGGGCTGGCCTCTCCCCGAGAGGAGCTTTGTCTCCCGGCTTGACACAAGTCCGTGGGGAATCTTAGGGTTTTGTGATGATCCGCAGCGCCGCAGGCACACCCTTTTTTCCCTCGGAGCTGAAAGGCTTGGTCCAGCGGCATATGCTGCCAGGGGAGGTGGAATGGGGGCTGTCTCCCGCCGGGGAGACCAGAACAATAGCCGGCACTGGCGTCCGCGCGACAACTAACGAGGGCCCCCAGAACTCGTGTGCAGTTTTCTGGTGCAGAAATGCTCCTGGAGAAATCCCAGGGCACGTGTTCATGTTGGGGTTTGTGTTGGGGCACCAAGCCCTGCTGTTAATGCCCGGGTGGGAGTCGCGCGTCTCCCAGACTGTGGGGCTGGTTAGACAGACGCCGCCCCCGGCTTTAGTGCCTTTGGGCTACATCTCCGCCGCCTGCCCTACGCTGCTGACCAGCAGCCAAGACGGCGTGGCGGCCCGGCGGCGACCTGGAGGTCGCCTCAGTGTGGAGCGGTCTCCCTGAGCAGCTGGCTTTGTCTGAGGAGGCGGCCACCTTGAGGGGCCTCTGTGTGTTCGCACAGGGAGCAGTCCGGTCTAGTGCGGATTGTGGTTAAAATCGAGAGACGCGGTGGTGGAGATGACCCGCCAAAGATGTGGCCCCTGGTCTCAGAGCCTGCAGCCAGGGGAGCAGCACTTCCCTTTGCCAGTGACCACACCCAAGCGTGTACCTCCGTCCTTCGCAGATTTCGCCCGTATTGTCTGCTGACCTAAGATGGGGACAGCTCTGTGATAGGAGGTGGCCGCTTGCCCATGGGAAAACAGATGAACAGAAATGGAAACAGAAAAAAACCCAGGGATTCAACAGAGCTTTCTGTGCACTCCTAGACTTGCTCGCTGAGTACCTTTCGTGTCAGGCTGCAGCGTCCAGACCTGTGAAATGACAGCCAAAAACCAGAATTTTGTTTTACAGGTTTTCTTTGGTCATCGCTTAGCTGATATGAAAGGTGACTTTTTAGCATAAGATTTATAATTATAAGTTAAATTGTCATTGATTAAAAGAGCAAGGCAGAAGCATTTTCCAAGAGTAGAGGAAGCTTGGCTAAATGACAGCGTCATAGAACTAATCGATGTGACTTATGTATGCCATTAAGTTAATTGATGAACCATTTGGCTCTCTTAACCTAGATTTGAAACCTCAGGATTTTCTTAATCAGGTTAATGCATAAGATGAGGGGCTGTGACGTGATCATCGACTCATGTGGAGGGTGTATGGTGGTTGCCTGCATGAAGGCCTCTTTTCTGGGTACACTGAGTGGCTACAGGACAGCAGCAGTAGGCTTTAAAAGGTGGTGCTTTGAGGGGTGAAAGAATTCACGAAAGTGGTCTGGAAGAACTAGCTGGAATGGTACTCATGGAATGTTTTTAACTAAATTAATAGATCTACCTATTTCCAGAGTAGGTGAAAACTGGGAATCCCAATACTAGAAAACCAGAAATCTGAGACTAAAAGTTTTTTCTTATAGAAGAGTTTCAATGAGAAATGTGTTTTCATGTCATTACCCAAAGGGAAAGGTTTCAGGAGGAGATGTTTTCTTGGTTTATTCTTTTTGAAGGAATTTTATGGGTTTCTTTAAAGGTGTAATCCTATTAAGGCACTGTGTGAACATCCAACCCAGCCTTTTCCTCATCATGGGAAGTCTATAGATGAGAAATGCCAATATGACCAGCCCATTTCTACAGCGAAGCTGGAGAGAAAGCAGCATTCCTTTCCCACTTCCTGTGACAACACCTGGGAGACAGGGCCTAGTGGCCTCAGAAAGAACTTTATGTTCCCAGAATTTTGGAGAGCCATTCATAACCCTGAGCCTGGAGACCTCAGCTAGGTGTATGAAAGATGTTCGTGGGGACCCCCCCACCCCCAAACCACAGCCAGGCTCAGAGACAATGTGCATGTGCACAGGAGGGAGAGCCTGGGCCTGAGCCGGAAAGCCTGGGGTCAAATCCCAACTCTGCCACTTTCTGTCTGTCTATCCTTAGGCGAGTTACTGTTCTGTTAGGGACTCAGTTTTTTTGCCTGTATAATGGGGATCACATAAGTTAATGTATGTAGAGCACTGAGAGCAGAGTCTAGTACTTAGTAAGTGCTCAATAAATTTTTGTTAGCACCATCATCATACTCTGTCCCTCAGATTGTGCGCCCACAAAGACAACATTTGGATATTCCCCATTTAATCTTTCATCCCTTGGCAGGCCGCTGTGGGTATAAGCAGTGGGAATGATTAGGACCCTTTCTGAATCTCCCACCCTTGCAAATGGTAGGAATAGCTCTATGCTGAGTCCAAGCTTCTTTCAGCACAGCTGTTTTCAGCAGCTGAGAACTTAGAGTTGAGAATGTTCCAGAAGTGCTCTGATCCGAGCTTTGCTGAATCATCCCTATGTATAGAGCTGGCCCGGTGTCTCTCCCTGCTCCTGCACCTTCTAAAGGAACAATCAGGCACCTGTGGCTGGTGAGGTGCTGTTTCAAGGCTGTTCTGTTCTTGGTGTGGAGAAGAGCAATCATGTTTGGTTGATGGCACATTGTTGGGTATAAAAATATATCAAGTTTTCTAGCTGAGAAGTAAACTCATCACCACTGAATTACTTCTGTAACAAATAACTTTCAAAGCACTCTGTGCCAGGGGTTCCTATGAGTTAAGTACTAGTATTATCCCCATTTTATAGATGAAGAAACAGATATGCAGAAATCACCCACCTAGAGAAGTGGCAGAGCCAAGCTTCAAACCCAAGGAGTTGCCTAGAGTCTTGTAAGCTGGGGTTCTCCAGAGAAACAGAACCAGTAAGGATTGGCTATGTGATTGTGAGGCAGGCAGGTCCGATATGTGTAGGGCAGGCTAGAGACACTCAGGCCAAACTGATGGTTTGGTCTTAAGGCAAAATTTCTTCTTTCCCAGGGAAACCTCAGCTTTTCTCTTAAAGCCTTTCAACTGTATCTGAGGCTCACCCACATTATCAAGGGAAATCTCTGTACTTAAAGTTAACTGATTGTAGATGTTAACCACATCTACAAAATACCTTCATAGAAACACACGTAGATGAGTGTTTGATTGAATGACTAGGTATTACAGACTAGCCAGGTTGATGCAAAAAACTAACCATCACAGGGTCCATGCTTTTAAACACGACTAAGCTAAGAAGCTTACATGTTGGGTGTAAGGTTTACAGTAAACTAAAGAATTTAGCAGTGGGCTATCCCATTACAAAACGGTGCTCCTTGCCTTATTTAAGATAGAATCTGGACCTCTTTTTTCATCCATGGTAGATTCTAGCTCAAAATATTGCTCCAACTAAGCATTCAGTAATCCTGAAAGAATGAGCAACCAAATGATTTAGGTGATATATTACAAGATTTTCCAGCCACTGAGACCTCTGGCTCCCCATTTAAATTTAAAATTATTTGGCCCAAGTGAGGTTGAGGTGTAATGAATAACCAGATTCTCTTGAAGAAAAGAGACTATCTGCATTCTGAGCTGAGCATTGTGTCACTTTCCGCTCCCCCCCCCCAGCATCTGTCCACTTTCATTGGCTCAGCAAAGTTTTTTGGGTCTGTCACTGCCTCAACTACTTGTGAATGTGTCTCCTACACTTTAGAAGGACCCGGTACTTAGTCACACCATCTTTGTGTCACTTCAGTGTCCATTTACAGGCAGTCCCTGTGTTGATTTCAAATCTGCCAGGGCCTCGCTCTGATTTCTCAGGTCTTGGGTCTTTATTCTTCCAGCTTTTGTCTGGTCCTGTCCTTTCCTTTGTCCTTCTACAGAGCACGATCCACTATTGATAAAGAAATCGCTTCCTTTCTCATTTTGACCACTTCGACTCGTCCTGTTGTTATGGATCAATATGTTCATTCTGTTACGACAAGTCAAACATAGCTCCCAGTTTTTCCATTTCATATCTTTTTCCTTCTGTTTCCACCACACGTGACACTCAGCTTTAATGCAGTTGCTCGGATTGTTTTAAGTTTGCTATGCTGCCAAGTATGTGGGCAATACACAAACATAAAGTGGTGACTTTGGGGGTCGGGTGGGTGAGGGTGTGTGTTTAAAACAGTTTTATTGTTTAAACTTTGTAGTGAAGTATAACATATACAGAAAAGAATACAAATCATAAATATATAGCTTAACAAATTTTCACAAACTAAACATATCTATGTGATCAGCACCAGATCAAGAAACAGATTCTCCATACCCCAAAAGTCCTCGTAAATCCCTTCCCAGTCATTACTCTTCCTGTAAGGTCACTACCCACCATCCTGACTTCTTACAGCATGGTTCAGCTTTACTCATTTTTGAACTTTATACAAATGGAATTATAGAGTGTGTACTCTTTCATGAGTGGCTTCTTTTGCTCAGCTTTATGTTCGTCGCATTTCATTTGCTCGTTTTCATTGCTGTATAGCATTTCATTGTGTAAACGTACCATGATGTATCCATTATGTTGTTAACAGATATTTGGATAGTTTCCAGTTTGGGGCTGCCATGAACAGAGCTAGTGTGAACATTCTAGTATGTGTCTTTTGGTGAGCATATGTGTGTTTCTGTTGGGTATGTACTTAGGAATGGCATTACTGGGTCAAGGGTACACATGTGTTTTGTTTTAGTAGACGATGCTAAATAGTAAGATTAATGGTGAAATTAAAAAAAAAAGAGACACTCGGAGGTATGCAATGATTAAATTATTAAACTAGATTATGTTAGTTTTAGAAACCTGGTAAAATATGTGGCTTGATCAGAGACTGGTTTTAAACTCTTATTCTTCAGCAAGAAGTAGAACTTTAAGCTGTGTCTGACTCCACGGTAGCTGAAATAAACATTTTTAAGTGGTGGTGCTTCAGCCTTAGTCTTGCTACAGCAATTTCCTTACTCATCTTTCATAAAGGAAAAATGAGAATCAGAGTATAATAACAACATGGGTCCAAAGTTCATCCCAGAGATGTCCTGTCAGCTTTGAACAAGATTAACAAGTGATTTTTATTCTGTTGACTATTTTGTATTTCTTGTATTGGGTCAAATAGCAATTTTGAATTGTATGACTTCTATGGCCTAAATAAGTATCAGTTTGGAATCACAAAGTTCAGATTTCTTCATTGGGAATTTGAATTCTAGCATATTTTTTGCGGGTTTCTAAAAACACCTGAAATGGACATGATTTTTACAATTCTAATGGAAAAAAGCTCTGCTACCACTGAAAAACAATACACATGAGGCACAAAGATATGAGCAATATCCTTCAGACCGGATATAAGGCCAAGCCATCTCATCTCCATGGCTGGGCTTCATCCCCGGAGAGATGGCAATGATAAATGGGGCTGGTGCAGGACAAGGCCGAGATTAAGGCATAATTATAGGATGATGGTAATGAGACCTATTGCCACCAAAGGAGCGGGACAAGGCTGTCGTGAATTCCTAACTTGGCTGCTTTTTCCTATGAGACCAAGTTGATTCTGAGAAAGATTTTTCCTGTCACGTGTCCTGCCCTGTTTGGTATTGGCCCTCATACAGACAGGTGAGTGAGATCAGATTTATCATTGCTTTAAAACCCAGATTTACTGCTTGAACTCTGCATCCCATCATCACTTAGATAATTCATATCCTTTATAATATGGGACTTAATTTTTCACTTTAAAATGTATAAACATTATATGCTAATATTTAATCAATTATAAAAGCACCTATAGCCTGTTTGCTAATACAGCTAATGTAATTTTTGCTTGTTCCATCAAACCTTTGTTCATATACTCACATAATTTTTACAAATCCACCTCCAGAAACGGTTCCAGGCTTTTGGCACCCCACCCTTGTTTACACTGGTTCAGTTCAGCTGCTGGTCAGGAGCCGTGGGGACAGTGACACCACCCCTTGGACCTGTATCCCAGATGCCTTTCTGGGAACCTATTTCTTGACTTGTGGACCAGGCTGGAGTTTCCATTTTTTTCCTATTACTGCTCCTTAAAACTTGCTCTGTGGGCTGAGACTGAAGCACCCTGATGCAAATTTGAAATACCTTCAAAGCCTTATTAATAACTATTAAAATACAATTTACATATCATAAAGTTCATCCTTGTGTCACTGTGCAACCATCGGCATACTCTTAACTTTAGATCATTTTCATCACCCGCAAAAGAAACTCTTTACCCATTAACAGCCACTCCCCTTTCCCCCCCCAAAAAAAACAACCCCTCCCCCTCCAATCCTGGCAACAACTAATACATTTTCTATCTCTATAGACTTGCCTGTTTTGGACATTTCATACAAATGGAATCATATGTGGCCTTTCGTGACTGTTGAAGACTCATTTTTTAATCTTAAAAAGTTAATGCAATGTCTGTACTCCAATTGACAATATACCTTTTCTTGTGTTGATATAAAGTTTTTTAAAAATTTGAAAATTAATGTACAGTTAAAATGTTTAATCCTACTAAAGTGTCCCAAGAGGAGATGCCCTGTTTGCCCCAAGGCTCATTTCATGCCGCATTCCTTGGGCTCCAGTCCGAAAGGGCAGACCGAGATCATTCTGTCATCATCTAGATAGATGTCTTTCTTTCCAGAGCAGGTAAAAATCCAGAAGTGGGATCATTTGAGTGTGATTCAAAGGAAAGATGATTAACATTCTCTGAGCATCTGCCACTAGCCAGGCACCATGTTAGTCCTGTGGGCAGGAAAAGGTGGAGGGAGGCACCGGCCTTGAAGATGGTGTCACTAACCATCCATGAAGAGGCAGAGTATAACTCAAGTGGAGCAGGGCCCGGGGCTGAGAGAATAACCCTGGCCATGAGGTACATGGAAGGTTTTCCCTGACAACGTATTAGGGCCGGATTGGGGGAAGAGGACATTCAGGCAGAGGGATGGGTGTGAAACTGCAGGATAGGGCCAAGGACGGGTTTGGCTGGTGTCGGAGGAGGAGTCTTGGGCAGCAGGGGGAGGGGACAGACTGAAGCAGGTAGTGGCATCTGAGCACACGCCCACCCCCACGCTTCCACCTTCTTCCTGCTCTTCCCCTTTCGGGGTCTGTGTGCTCAGGTGTGTAACAAAGAGGGGGCCTGAGAGGGTGGACAATGAGGAGACCTTGTCTTTATCTGCGTGGATTTGCACAGACTCGCTAGTTCTCCTAGTCTTATATGACTGGCCTTTAGCCTGGGGGAAGTTAGTGTCAGAAGTGTTTTGAGTTGAGAAACAGTTTTCCATTAGATAATACGGGATTTTCTCTTATTCCCCATTGATAGGTGTTCGATATGTTTCTAGCTTTTTGGGTTTTGCCCTACTAACAGTGCTGCAGTGGATCGCTCTGTACATGTCCCCTTATGTTCCCATGCTTTTATTTCTACGAATACAGTCCTAGGAGTGGAGTGGCTGACTCGAGATCTTTTTAAAATTTTAAGACGTCTTTTTAGACTGTTTTCCAAAAGCACGTCATAATTCACATTTCCATCAGCATCGCCCTCACGACCACACCCAACCTGCACCCCTCCTCCCCAAAGTTCGGTCAGTGTCAGGTATCAACCTGGAATTTTTGCCAGTCCGGTAGATGTGAAGTGATTCGTTCTTTTTTTAAAAATTTATTTATTTAAATTAGTTTCAAGTATACAGGACATTGGTTAGACATTTATGTAATTTATAAAATAGTCCCCCTAATTGCTCCTTCTCTCCTCTGGTTTTCCACCTCGCCAACATATTAATGCTAACTGCATTCCCTATGCCATGGTCCCCATCCCCGTGACCATCTATCAACTACTAATTTGTACTTTTTTAACCCTCTACCCCATTCTCCCAGCCCCACAACCCCACCCCTATCCGTCACCAAATTGCCACTATATTTGTGAGTCTGCTTTTGATTAGTTTGTTCTTGTTGTTCCTTAGATTCCACATATAAGTGAAATATTATGGTATTTATCTTTCTCTGTCTGACTTATTTCACTCAGCATAGTAATCTCTGGGTCCATCCATGTCGTTGCAAATGGTGAAGTGATTCATTCTTATTGTGACTTTCATTTGCATCTCCTTTATTCCTGGAGAAGAGGCTGAACATCTTCTCGTATGTTGTTGGTCATTTAGATTTGCTATTCTGTGTATCACTTATTCATATCTTGTGCCCATCTTTCTCGTGGTTTTATTTCTCCTATATGTAAGAGCTCATAGATGTCATATGTAGGGCATGTGTTTTCCCAGACTATTTATTGTTCATCTATTGACTTATTTCTATGCTATCATTTACTTTACCAAATTAATTTTTTTTTTTATAAAGTCAGAAATGTGGCTTTTCTTTTATGGCTCTGCGTTTCCAGACCAAGCTAAAAGTTCTCCCCTGTTCCTAGGCTGTACATGTAGTTTCCTGGGCTTTCTCGTAACACTTTTATTGTTTTATGTTTTATATTTAAATAAATTCCAGATAGAATATAGATATTGGTATATGCTGTACGGTAGGAAGCCAACTTAATTTTCTTCCAGACAAATAGCCAATGATGCCAGCTCCACCCATTAAGTAAATCATGTTTCCCCTGCCAAATTGAAATATCACTTTTGTTGGATTTAACTGAAATCTGCTACCAAGCACCTTGTTCTGCTGCATTCCTCTGTTTGTCTAGTCATATGCTGATACCATACAGTTTTAATTACAGTACTTTCACATGGCATCTTTCTGTGTTCCTACGGAAGCCCTGTGCCGCCTCCACAGCATTCTTTTTCATAATATTCTTGATTCTTCTCAATTCGATTATTATCCATTTCAAAATAGACCCATTGGGAATTGCATTAATTTTGGAAGAATTGATATTTTGCAATATTAACTTTTCCCATCTAAGGATGTATTCGTTTCATTTTATTTAGATCTTCATATGTGTGTGTGTGAGACGTCGTATTGAGGTATCATTGACATACAATAAAATCCACCCATTTTAAGTGTACAGTCCTCTGATTATTTGTATATATAAATCGCAACTATCATGCAATTTAATTTTATAAAATTTTTATCACCCGAAAAGAAATCTCAAGGCCATTTGCAGTACTCCCCTTCTCACCCCCAGCCCTGGGCAGCCACTAGACAGAAAAAGATTAAAATCGAGAAAATGGTTTACATTTAGATTCGCCTTTTCTGGACCATTCTCCATGTTTAAGTGTTTTGCAGTATTTTTCACTATTGTAAGCACAACATTTTTTTTCTATTTCTAGCTGGTTGGCTGCTAGCATAGAAAAAATACACTGATTTTATTATATTTATCTTATAATCTGTGATCTTACCAATGTTCTTAGGTTTTCTAGGTATACAATCATAACACGATTTCTCTTTTTATCCATGTTTATCATGAGGGTTTAATTTTTTTATTACATTTTTTAGGAAATTGAAAACATCGTTTAGTAATTGTGATTAAGGAAGGCATCCTTGCTTTTTTCCTGATTATAATGACTGTGACTTGCCATCAAAATGTAATTTATTGACAACTCTTGATGAACCGGTAGAGGCAGGGAAAGTCAAAAGAAGGTTGAGAGGCAGTTACCTTTCCGTTGATGTTGTCTTTTAAGCCTGGTATGAAATAATTATACAGTCCTTAACCATTGGCTAGAGCTGCACTGTATAGTGTCTTAGCCACTTAAAAAGAAATGCAATTAAAATTTCAGTTCCTCAGTCATACCAGCCACATTTCAAATGTTTAGTAGCAGCCACACGTGACTAGTGGGTATCTCACTAGATAGCAGAGCTCCTAGGGTATGGATTGGCAAACCATGACCGGGGAGGTTTTATCCAGCCTGGTGAGCTAAGAATGATGTTTACAATTTTAAGGGATTACTTAAAAAGAAAAAAGAAAATGTGACGGAGCCCGAATGTGGTCCATAGACCATAAAACTTTTTCAGAAAAAGTTTGGTAACCCCTGGTTGAGAGTATTGTCTACCCACCTGAGTCATTTACATATACCTTCCTTTCATTTTTCATATTGTAGTACCATATGTGATTGATGCTTTATATTTTTGTTTAATAGGTTTGCCTTTTTTACTTAGTTTTGAAAGAAACATATCAACACCATAAGTGGAAATATTTGCCATAAGTGAATAGTTAGAAAAATAAATACAGTGAAAGCCAGTGTTATTAAATCCAATAACAAACTAAACCTGACTCTTCCCTTTGTTAAAAAGAGAAATTAGCAAGAGCTGCATTTTAGAAGGTACATGCCTGTCAACTGAGATGCTTTCCTTGACTTAATCAGAAGTACAGAAAGAGAACAGAAAAAGGAACCACCTTCTCACTCATGAGTCGTCATTTAAGTCTGAATACGTGTATGTCCTAAAGTCACCTGTACATGTTCCTCAATTTTGGAACACTAGGCTGAGGGGAGAGGAGATCAGGGAGCATAAATTTGGCTTAGACGTTGGCTAGGGTTGGGGTGGCCTATATGGAGGAATAATATTTAGACACCTTCATTACCATTACTAGTTAAAAAATGTACAAGACTTATTTGCATTCTCTTTATAGTGTAGGTTAGATCACCAGATGTAAATTTATAATTGGACTATATCACTTTAACATTCCACATTAAGTTAAAATGTAATGGTATTTCCTCAGCTTTTTATTGATGTTTGCTCTATATTAGAAATAGCCGTTGGAAAAAATATTTCTGCACCGTCTGCAAAACTGCAGTCAAATATATCTGTCATGTTTCTTATTTTCCTGAAAGAGTAATCCAGTAAATTCTTTCTAGAATTATCTACACAGAGAGCAGACCTGCCTTCTCTAAAACATTCAGATTGAAACCTTCTTTGGAATATTTGGTTGGTGGAGGGGAGCAATGAATTATTTGGGGTCCAATAGGCTTTTCCTGGTGGGTGAATCGGCTTCCCTTTTATCCAAAAAGAAGAGTGTTTCCTTTACAAGCCACTCCCTGCTTGGACTGCCCAGAAGCTTAGCACTAAGTGTAATTCCTACTACATTATAGCTCTTCTTTTTCTGATTTCCCCTTAGAAATCCTTTTAAATATTTTGTTGTTGTTGTTTTTAAATCAGCTTTGTTGAGGTATAATTTTCATAGAGTAGACACAACCATTTTCATGGACATTTCAGAGTTTTTTCATACTTATAAACCTCAATAATCACCACCACAATGAAGATATAGAATATTTCTATTACACACCCTCCCCACACACACACACCACTCCTGTGCCTCTTCCTAGTCAGCCCGTTCTCCTCCCCACAACCAGCGATCTGCTCTCACTATAGATCAGCATTGCTCTCCCAGAGGTGAGTTTGCCCCTCAGGGGACATATGGTAATGTCTGAGACTGAACAGGTGTTACTGGCATCTAGTGGGTAGAGACCAAGAATACTGCTAAACACCCTTAAATGCACAGGATTGCTCCATACAACAAAGAATTAACCAGCCAAATTTTTCAGTCATGCCAAGACTGAGAAACTGTGTTATAGCTATAGATCCATCATGCAAATGATGGCCTGTGGCCTAAATCCAGGCTCATTGCCTGTCTTTGTACAGCCCATAAGCTATAAATGGTTTCAATACGTATCCTCTGTGACTAGCTTCCAGCATGAATCAGTACTTTATATTGCTGAATAATATTCCATTGTGTGGCTATGCCACATTTTGTTTATTTGTTCACCAGTTGTTGGACATTTGGGTTGTTTCTATTTTTGGCTATTATAAATAATGCTGCTACCAACATTCACGTGTAAGTTTTTGTGTGGGCATATGTTTTTATTTCTCTGGGGTACATATTTAAGAGTGGGATTCCTGGGTCCTGTGGGAATTCTATCACTTTTTGAGGAACTACCACAGTGTCTTCTAAAGCGGTTCCCCCATTTTGCTTTTCCACTACAGTGTATGAGGGTTCCAATTTCTCTCCACATCCTTGCCAACACTTGTTATTATCTGACTTTCTATTATAACCATCCTAGTGGGTATGAAGTAGTATTGCATTATAGTTTTGATTTGCATTTCTCTGATAATGGCTAATGACGTTGAGCATCTTTTCATGTCTTATTGGCCATTTATAAATCTGGAAGAAATGTCTGTTCGGATCCTTTGCCCATTTTTAAATTGGGTTCTATGTCTTTTTATAACTGAGTTCTTTATATATGTTTCTTATCATATGTATGATTTGCAAAAATTTCACCCATTCCCTGGGAGTTATTTGCTTTTTATTACTGAGCATTATTCCCTTGTTTGTTTGGATTTAGTACTGTATTAACAATTTGTTTATTCATTCACCTGTTGGTGGACACTTGGGTTGTTTCCAGTTTGGGGCTATTATGAAAAAAGTTGCTACAAGTATAAGTGGGACTATGGAGAAGTTTGGTAAATGTATGTTTAACTTTACAGAAATTCCCAAAATATTTCCCAAAGCGGTTAGACTATTTTATGTTTCCACCAGCAATGCATGAGAGTTCCAGTTGTTTCACATCCATGCTAATCTTGATATAATTAGTCTTTTTAAGTTTAGCCATTCTAATGGGCATACTTCTTATTTCTAATGGGACGATATTTCGTTATAGTTTTAATTTGCATTGCCTTGATAATCAGTGATGCTGAATATGTTTTCATGTGCTTATTTGCCATTCGAATCTTCTTTGTGAAGTGTCTTTTCAAATCTTTTGCTCATTTTTTTTATTGCATTGTATGTCTTCTTGATAGAGGTTGTGTTGAATCTCCAGATCAAACTGGGGAGAGTGGACATCTTAACAATATTGCCTTCCAGTCCACGAACACAGTATATTTCTTTATTTATTTCTCTAATTTCGGTGTTGTGTAGTTCTCATTGTACACGTTTTGCACATATTTTGTTAAATTCATCATGGTTTTGAGGGCATTATAAGATAAATTTGTTTTAATTTTGTAAACTGCCTCATTCTGCCAATTCTCAGAAAAGCAGTCAGTCACAATAAACTACAACAGAATCAGGCATATTGGGAAGGGCTAGCATCAGAATGGGTGAGGCGAGGGGACAACTAGTCACAGACACTGGAGGAATTCATTCCGCTGGGCAAACACCCGTGACAGCAAAGACCACAGCTGGCAGAGAAGCCAGGCAGTCATTTAGCAACAAACAGGCAGCTAAAGCGCAGTGACAGGAGTGTGTGCACAAGTGGTAAGTAGAGGCAGTCAGTGTCAGGAGAGTGTGCCGACAGGTGGAAGGGCCTTAGACACAGGTGGGCAGGGCTCGACGATTCCAGGAAAGGTGTGCCAGCCCGCTGGGAATGAGATAGACAGTAGGTCCTTTACCATAGGTCTTGGGTACAGAGAACCAGAGACCTAATTAGGAGTCTGGGGTCTGACTCTCAGCCTCAGAAGAGTTGGAGCACGGTCAGGGCTTGTCCGGTGCCCGGTGCCTTGACCCGGAGTCTCAGCGTGATAGACTCTAGTCTTTAGTCTTGCCTTCAGGGATTGGTCCTTGGCCTGGACTGAGCGTTCAGGGTAAGAGGCTGCCAGGGCTTGGGAACCCAGGGAATTTGGCCAGCCTATCTGGGAAGTAGAAGGGAATAAATTGTATTTATAAAAGTAATTAGGTGTCTGTCATCAATTCCAACTCCACCTCTCCTCTAGCAGGAGCAGGTGAAGAGGAAATGCCGGCATTCAGGCTGAATTAATTAGATGGGCAGACAGTCAGACTTCCCATTACTCCCATTGACTTGTTTTCAAGAGATGTAGACTTACTCATCTCTTTTGTTGGCAGTTACTCAGCAGGTGCTCCACAGCCCAGCAAGGGCTCCAAGGAAAGGCTCATTACCTCTTTTTGTTTAAGTGAATGAAAGTATCTCTACTTTTTCAGACTCAACTGCCAGAAAAAAAACCTTCGAACCCCAAACAGTCAATTGCTCCATCTCTCCAACCATTAATTTAAGGAAAGCAATAGTCAGATGGGCCATGTTAAAGGGGGTGTTCTGCTCCTATTTTGCAGTCATTTGAGAAAATACTCTCTTCTCTGGGGTCCCACTGAACAGATGGAGGAAGGGGACCATTGCTATTGCCTGGGAAGGTGGCCCTGTCATTTGTTCTCCTCAATGAAGACGATGCCCCTGGTGCCGCCTTCTCCCCTGGATAGGTGGTGGGGTGTCTTTCACTGAGAAGGGGGCCTCAGTGAAAGAGTCTTGCACTGAAAGAGGAGCCTAGTGGAGACAGAGCTTAATGAGCTTCATTTTCGATGTGATGAGTTTGAAGGGCCAGTGCGACGTCAAAGTAGAGGATCCAGTAGGCCATTAGATGTACAGATTAATGATGGAGATGTTAGCCTGCTAGTGAATTGCCTGTCCTGGCACAGACGTCCTCAGAGTTTACTCTGCTGCTACTGCCCCCTTGTCAAGGGGGCAGTAGCTGTTGATTCCACAGCCAGCTTATTATGAAAATATTTTTACAATTAAATAATATAGAGATTGAGTCTTGCTGTGATTCCTTTTTTGAGACAACTGCAGTTAATAGTTTAGTCAATAGCCTGCCCAGTGTTTTATGCAAAAAAGCTCATTTATATTTAAGAGAGTTTTATACACACACACACACACACACACACACTCATGAATATATGTAAATACACAAGTTGATAGCATACCATGGGGCCTGTTCTGTAACCTGCTTTCTTCTCTTACAACCTCCCATGTCAGTACTTAGAGATTTTCATCATCCTTTTTAATGGCTGCCTGGCCTTCTTCTGTATGAATATATCATTATTTATTTAAACAGTCCTCACATTGACAGACCTTAAACTTGTTTTCGAAATATTTGCTATTATAAACAACAAGGCAACAAAAGACCCTCGTGATACATTTTTGTGCGATGGTCCAATTATTTCCTTAGGAGAAACTCTTAGATGTGAATGCACATTTTAAGTCTTCATATAGATTTTCAGATTTCCTTCTGGTAATGTACCAATTTGAACTCCTGCCAGCAGGGTATAGGTACATGCTTTTCTCGCTTGCTCTGGGCATTGTTTGTTCTCTTTCGTCTGTGCCATTATGATAGTGAAAAATGTAATTTCATTGTTTTCTTTTGCATTTCTTTGATCATTAATAAAGATGAACTTCTTTTCATTTGCTTATTAGCTATTTATGCCTCCCCATGCCAAATCTGTGAGTTGCCTATTTGTATTCTTTGCCAATTTTTTTCTATTGAAGTAGTTATTTGTCTTTCTCTTAAGATTTATAAGTGCATTTGTATATTACAGATATTAATCCTTGGTTTATATGTCGCAAATATATCATAACCCATTTTTACTTGTCTTCATTAAATATGTCATAATCCATTTTTACTTGTCTTCATTAAAAGTAGTTAGCTTTGGATTATGCTAAGAAAAGCTTAACCGATCTAAAATTTATAAACATATCTATGTTTTATTCTCATACTTTGTAACTTTTTTTTTTTTTTTTTTTTACCTAAAATGCAAATCTAATGAGGTAACTTCTTCGCTTGCCATACCAGCGAGCCTTCCCACTGCACCCAGCCCCTGGTCCACTCCCTCAGCATGTCCTGCCAGATCTCGGGTGACTTGACCCCTGAGTCTCCATCAGATACACCAGCCATCCTACATGCTTTGAGCTGGATCACACTGCCGGCTTCTGTCTGGAGTTCTCTTGTTTGGCTCCTCCCCCACTCCCTAGCAAGCTCCTAAGCAACCATCAAGACGCCTCAAGGCCACTTCCTCTGAGAAGCAGTCCTGGGTCAGTGTTTAGTGCTTCCTGCCCCTTCTGGTATTGACACAGCCCTTCTCTTCTCTCATACTGAAATTTTTGTTTATGTGTTTCTTTCTGCTTCAAACTTGTGAGCTCCTGGGGGGTTGGTGTAGCTTCTGGCACTTAGTATCCTACCACATTGTGGGTGCTAAGCCTGCCTCTGTGATCCAATTTGCATATTGGCAATCTCAACAGCTAACAATGTGGAGGCAGGGAGACCAATTAGAAGTACCCAAGTAGTAGTGATATCATAGTTCAGGTAGATAATATGGACCTGAACAGAGGCCGAGGTTTGGAGAAAACGAGACAGATAAGCAGATTTAGTAGGCGGAATGGACGGTGCTTGAGTATTTTGTTTGAAATGTTTTCTAAATGTTCATCACATGAGTAAATCAAAATATTAACCTATTCGCATGATCTAGACCTTCTGATTTGATGTTATTTGGTGTTTAGAATTACCCCTACTTCCATTCTTTTCCATAAAGCTGTGTGACCTTGGGGTGTCATCACCTCCATCTGTCAAGTGGAGATAGCATATCACCTCCAAAGGCAACTCTGCGGTGGTTTCTAGTAAATGCCACGTGTAAATACCCTCATAGCCCCTGACACATAGTAGCACTCAGTAAGTGTTCTCTTACCTCCTTACCTTGGCCGATTGGGTCAGTTACCATCTCCTGACCGATCTAAAGGATTCCTGGAGAGAAGCTGAAATCAGTTTTATGATTGGGTTTCCACAGACCACAGGCGTGCCCTGACAGCTGGTCTCCGTGTGTCCACACCAGCTCTCCATTCTGCCCTGTTTGCCCACGCTGCCATTCTGACTGTCATCCCCAGTCTGTTTTCCTTTTCCTCCAGAGAAGCTTTGGCATTCGGTCCTTTCTCAGCTCCACTCTGCCCTTTTCTGTTCTGTGGGCACCACCCAATTAACCCAAGTACATCCTCATGCCTGGGTTACTGCAGTCAACTGCTCTCTCAGCCTCCAGTCAACCCGAGCCAGGTACAGAAGTGGGAAGACCAGCCCCCAAATCACGTTTCATCCTCGGACCATACTCAGAACCCCACTCCGCATGCTCCACGGTGCCCCAGGGTCTCACTCAGAAGGTTGAGCCTCTTGCTCTGCTTGACTTCACACCCGGGCTCTCCAAGCTGCTTGCTCATCTCAGTCTAACCTCTTAGCCCTGAGGCCATTAGTCTGCTTGCCGTTCCCAGCCCACACTTGCTTACTTCTGCCTCCTGTCTTTTTTCATTCCAGAGAATGCCTCCTTTGTTCCTCTGTCCCAGGCTTTGTACCAAACACCCCCTGGGCCTGCACAAAACTCTTTAGAAGGCTTCCTTGCCGTCACTAATAACTGGTTACTGTGGCTGACACTTTGTATGCAAAGTGCTTTCACACCACTACCTCATTTGATAAATCTTCCCTCCTCCCTTCACCCAGCATTTTAGGAGTCTCCTCTGCATGCCAAGCCCTTAGAAAGATGAAATAAGGCTTTGCCCCTCAAGGAGTTCCACTCTAATAGATATGAATTCCAACCCACAGTTTCCTCAACCACAACAGAGGATAATAATGTCTAATTACCTCATAAGATTGTCGTAAGGTTCATATGAAATTATGTGTGAGCCAACACATAAAGAGCTTAAAGGCAAGGATATGCTGGTGGTGTCCACTTGGCTGCTGAGAAGACGGGCTTAGAGCAGTTAAGGATGTGCCCACAGCCACACAGCTAAAGGGGCAAAGCTAAGTTCAGTGCTCACGGTGCTGCCTTACCCCACTGTCCACTCCATTTCCTCCTCATACCCCACTTGCATCCTTTGCATCTTCACATCTTCCTGTTCACTGCTCTCTAAAACAGGCCTCTGGAATTCAGACACTGTCAGGCTAGTGACAGGACTGCCCCAGTCAAGGGCAGCTGGTCATTTTCACCCACAGTCCTTTCTTTAAGCCCACTGAGTGTCCGCTTGGCCTGTCACTCCTAGTGGTCACAGTGCTTCCCGCATGAACCTGGCTGTCTCACCTGTGAGTTTGTCTCCGGCAAGGGGATGATCAAGCCTGTAGCGGCTCACCTACTGATACCCATCTCCCTAAAGCTGGGTTCCATTAGTCATGTATTTCCACAAGCACTGATGAGATTTGCTTCTCAAGCTCCAGGAATTCTGGATTGGAGTAAAATTTCATTCCTGTTTTCCTCAGTGATAGAAATGAGTCAGGTCTTGAGAAGGCAGCTGGCAGAAGTAGGCACAGGATGGGGGATGTCACTGATTGGGCAGAGGCATTATTGGTGTAAAACCAATGGCAGATAAAACCATTGCATTTGGGACACAGAGCTGGAAGCACGTTTTAACACAAGATGAAATATCTGGTACCACTTTGAAGGAGTCTTATATCACAGGGAAAAAAATCCTTGCCCTTCTGAAATTTATTTGAGTTGAAATAAGGAAAGAGACTGGCTTTGTCCTAAAGCCCAGTCCTTCTAGGAAATCTTCCAGAAGGTGGCAGAATGAAGGCAACACTTCCTAAAAGGAAG
>NW_006434835.1:16056739-16081754 GCF_000325575.1 Pteropus alecto
CAAACATATGTATGTGGTTTTAAATTACCATATTGGTTTTTCATTATAAAATCAACATAATATTATAGAAATTTTGAAAAATTAGAGGAGAAAAATTACCTATAATCCCATAACACAAACCTTGCTGTTTATTTTCACTTGGTTTGTTTTTTGTGTGCATATTTGTACATGGTTGTAATAATGTTTGACATGTCATTTTTGTATACTGGCATGCAGTTTTGTCTTTTAATTTTTAAATGTTTTATGAGATATATACAAAAAAGTACAGTAAATATATAAATACAGTTTAAAGGATAATGTAAAGCAAACACCCGTGTAACTTCCTCCCAGATAAAAGACTAGAGTATTTGCATCTTTCGAGAAGCTTCCCCCACCAGGTGCCCCTCCCCAGACACAGCCCCCGACTTTTCTGATAATCAGTCCCTTGGTTTTTCCTTCCTGTTCTACCTCCGTATGCCAGAACACTGGAATTCATTTTTGCCTAACTTGGAATGTTATATGAATGGGATCATTCCATATTTACGACTTTGCCTTGCTTCTTGCCCTCAATTATTGTTTTTGAGAAGTTGTATATGGCTGTAGTTCGTACTAATTTTCAGTTTAAAAGAGAAAAAAGTAGTTTTATTTTTCCCGCCTAATTTCATGTCCCAAAGCTAGACTTTGTCAGGTAGCCCAGGTTTGTGATTCTTTTATAGTTAGGAAAACGCATGCTTTTCCCCTGCTCGTGACTTCCCCACCCCCTACCTGAGAATGTAGGTCTCAGACTGAGAAGAGCCCTCGCCTCCAACTCTTTCCTGGCAGAGGGTGCCTGCCCCCTGCGCCTTTGGCTGGCGTCCTAGGAAGCAGCCACTCTATGGGCTACTGCAGGCCCTTGAGCTGCAGCTGCCGTCCTTCCAAGGGAGCCGATGAAATTCTTTCTGGGGTCTGGAGACAGCTGGCAGGAGCATGGAAAGCACAGCAGGGCTGAGGAATCTACCAGAGGGTGAGGGGTGGGGCGGGGACAGTGATGGTGACTCTACTGGTCACGAAAGGCCTGATGTTCTCTGGCGAAAGCCTGAGTCAGGGGTCGAGAATCCAGTGTGTGCACACCCCCTTTGCCCTTCTCCCAGGGCCTGGAGCGCCTGGGCTCACGGAGGAGTATCGAGCTCACACTTACTGCTATTCACTGGTGCTCGGCCTCCCTGAGCCTCAAACGAAAAGCCACCTGGCTGCGGTGAGTGAGTGGGCACCTGAAAGGAGCTCGGTTGCTGCCCACGTGTCACAGACTGTGCGTGCCTGGGCTGCGTCAACACACAGAGAAGCCTATTCGCACGCTTGCACGCACCCTCCGCTTTGCCTTCCGACAACTGTCCTGTTTCTCTCATTGCTAATCTTGTTGAACAAGTGGCCTGCAGCCCCGCTTCTTACCACCCTCTCCTGGCTAATCCTTCGGAATTTCGCTTTTGGCCCCTGTGCGCTGATGGTGTTTGCTCACTAAGCCCAGCCACGCTGGGCCAGGCCAGGTCACATGAAGCCATGGGATTAAAACCTCTTACTTGATCTTAGCCTCTTAAGGACTCACTGCTGCTGGATTTATATATACCTGCCCAGAAGCCAGGCCCACCGCTGGGCTTTACTTGTGGTAGTTCCTTTGTCCTAATCTTGTTTTTTCACGCTTTCTCAGGAACTAGCCCTTGTTCACTGTGCTGCCCTTCATCACCTGGACAGACTTGGGCGTGTTTGTCTTTCTTCCTCTTACTGCCTTGGAGAGGCAGCCCTGGGGCTAGGCTGTCACCTGGAGTCTTGCCCTCTCCTAACCTACCTGGTCCCGTATTACCTTTTTTACTGTGCGGTGACAAAGGTGGTGGCCGTACTCCAGGCTCAAATGCTTCATGGTCTTGTATAGATGGTCTCCAATTACAAGCACCTTGGGCCAGCCCGCACTTGCCACCCATAGACGTGATCCTGCCCAACTGTCGGTGAATGGAAATGGCCTGTGGGACATTAGAGGCCTCCTGGCTAGCCAGGTAGGTGCAGAAATAGTTTATGGATTCAGGGTGTGTGTAACATCTGCCACAGCCTCTCTAGCCTCTGCCCTCCTGTGCTACCCCTCGGCTTGACTGGCCCTGCTACCTGTTCTGGGTCTTGGTCTCCAAGTTCCCACTAGTCCTGGGAGACGTCCGAGCTCCAGATGAAAGACAGACCTTCCCCAGTTCCTCTCCCCATGGCGAGCTGTCTTCTTCTTCCAGAATCCCTCAAAACATTTGGCACAAAACTCCCAGGTGACCAAAAGCAAGCTCACAATTCCTACCAACCCTCCTGGCTGCTGACAGTGGCCTCGGTTGGAAAGGAATCCAGGAAGAGTTGCATATTTCTGGGCAGGTGATTGGGGATGGCGCAGTTGGTTTTGGACAGGGTGAGTGGAATATCCCAGCGGAATGGTCCAGTGGGCACTTGGGTAATGTTGCAATGCCCGCACTCCCTCATTACGAGCGTAGAATAGGCTCTCCGATTCCTGCTTACAGAGAACTAGGTGTTGAAGAAATCAGGGCGGATGGAAACTCATGACTGATGGTCATGGGGCAGGAACAGCCATGATCTTGTCTTTTTTTTTTTTTTTTAACTTGTCACCTGTCACTAGTCATTAGTTCTACAAATGGACTAGGGAATTAGTTACCTCTGAGGAGGAAGATGTGGGATGGGGCAAATGAGGGGTGTGTACATAACGGTAATGACAATGGCGAGTTCATAGGTGTCTGTGTCATTATTCTTTATACCTTACGTGTATGTTGTAAACATCATTAAATCTACTCGAGTTAATAAAGCCCCTTAAGAATTAATTATGAAGTTATATTGTGCCTTAATATTAGTTAAAATTGTCTGAGCTTTGCTATTAAGAAAGCAGATTAACTTTGTTAAAAATTAAATTTTTAACTCAAACACTTAGCTATTTCCTACTCATCTCAAAGTTCTCTTTTTGGCTTTTGTGTACTGTTGAACCTTTAATATGTTCTCATGTTTCAACTCAAAGAGACTCCCTTTCCAGAGTCGCCCCAGGGCGCTGCAAGTACACGCACCCACCTTTCTGGGACGGCTCTCCCACTGTTTCTTTCTCTTTCCTATGAACTGATCCGAAGAAAAATAGCTGCATGTTTTCATTTTCTTCTCCCAAACCACTGCCATATGTTATATACTTGGGGCAAGGGAAAAGCCATGCCATCCAGTGCATTTCCAGTGACCTGAGCTGGCTTCAGCCACCCCTCCAGTTACTACCCCTGGCTGCCGTTAGTGTTGGCTTAATGCCACAGTGCCTTTATGTCACAGGGCAGTTGTGTAGCTCTCATTCTGTATGTTTCTTAATATCACAGCGACCAATCGTCTGTAAAATCACACATTTTTCTGTGGATTCTACCCAAAGAGGACATGTGAGTCTTAAACCAATGCCTGTTAAAAAGAAGAAACCTATGTCTTAAACCAATACGCCTCAGGTTAGTTTTAAAGCCTTTATGCAAGAAGTGACCCCATTGCACTGTTCTGGCCCCCTGTGTCTGCGCTGAACCCCAAAGTCTCCTGGTGTCTTCCAGCTGAGCCATAGGCAGGAGACAGCTGTGCAGGACAGACTGAGCAGGCTCTCCTTGTCTCGCACCTCCCTGCAGGCACACGGGAACTGTGGAAGGTGATGACAGAAACAGGCAATTCCAAAACATAGTGTCGGGTTGTCATTTCCTTGGCAGGACTAACATCATGCACCTTCTAGGAGTGTGGGGTGTGTGCACATCATGAACGAGAAGCAGCAGCTGCCATAACCTTGACTCACCACTCAGCAAGATGCCCCCTGTGCCATTCTGCTTTGGGAATCGCTCAACAGGAATAAAAGAGGCAGGGGGGCGGGTGGTGTGGGAAATTTCCTGTTATGCAGCAAGACAGTTATTGGATAGCGGATAGCAATAACTGTTACTATTTTAAACACAAGGAGGCTTTCTCATGAAAGACTGTACTCCCAGATTATAGTGTTATCCCCTCCACCCCACCAGAAGTCCCCATTTCCCCAGCTTGCATGTCACCTTAGCTCTAACCTATCAGTGGTTCAGGAACATAAGGAACCCAAGCAACAGAGTCAGGAACTTGGGGGATCCAAGCTGTGACTCGGCTTGCTGAGTGTAACCCTCTTGCTGTGGAAGGCATCATTACTTCTCTGAATAAATTGTAAAATTGTTGAGATCCCTATATTTGCAGCATAACACCACCCTGTTAGTCCTGTATCGGTTCCTTTCGATTCAAGGTCACTGTTGGTGAAGTCCAGAGTCTGGAGGCAAAGTCAGCGTAGACTTAGTGAATTTATGCGTCTCTAGAATTCCATGCCTCTGATTTATTTTTTGTAATACCATTTAACTCTCTGGTGTATTTTCCATTTCTGCCTGGGAGGACAGACATGTGGTTTGAAATCTTTCATTTGCATAGACAAAATAGCTAGATGATCAAAGTTTTTGGTTAAACAAATGGGAATGTGTGATATAGTTAAAGCCTTTAAAGGAGGTGACATTTATTTTAGGACCCAGTGTTACTTAATGATGATTGTATTGTAATGTTCATTCTTGTCTAATGTGGTATCTTAGTCAGCTTGAGCTGCTATGATAATACCATAGACTGGGTGGATTAAACAACAGAAACTCATTCCTCACAGTTCTGATGCCTGGAAAGTCCAAGATCAAAGTATGGGCCAGTTTGGTTCCTGGTGAGAACTTTTTTGCTTGCTTGCCGAAGCCATCTACTCCTGTGTCCTCATATGGCAGAGAGAGAGAGAGAGAGATAAAGCCATCTACTCTCTGTGTCCTCATATGGTAGAGAGAGAGAGAGAGATCTCATGTCTCTTCTTATAAGGGTACTAATCCCACTTATGATCTCCTGTCTCTTCTTATAAGGGTACTAATCCCACTTATGAGGGCTCCACCCTCAAGCCCTAAATACCTCCTTGAGATCCCCTCTCCAAATACCATCACATTGGGATGAAGCCTTGAACATGTAAATTTGAAGGGGACATAAACATTCAGTCTGTTGCATGAAGTTACCCAGTGGTCCAGATATTGGCTCTGTTAGACAGTTATGATATTTTTGGAATAAAATGAGTGACTCGAAGCATCATAAATTAGTAAAACTGACACTGACCCTCTGTACACCACGACCACTGACTAGCGTGTTCTCCCACTATGCTGCCGAGGGACAGTCAAAGCCGGAGGCACGTGCTGTGCTCGAGAGCGTGTATTTCAAAAGTTGTGCCCAAATCTTTTCCCTTTGGGGGGACTCTTCTGAGAGATCCAAGATGTCTCCACACTCATCCACCCACCTCACTCTGTTATGTTCGCACATTGGGACACACACAGACAGTAGGCACGCCGTGGAAATAGATGCCAGTAACATCTTTCCTTTGTTTAGTTTAGCAAAGACTAGCAGGGGAAGCTGTAGGAGTAAGGTGCTAATGAGGTTACTGGGGGAGGTGAGAAGCATAATAAATGTCAACCCTCCACATGGAGGGGGCGGGACCAGGAGGGATTAAGCATTTTGTCCATACAGACAATTTAGAAATGTAGAAAGGTCATTGGGGTAACAAGACCGTCACCAAACAGCTAGTCTTGCTCATTCATAGCTCTGAGTCTGGTTCATAGTGAGAGACACCCAGTTTAAACCGATACATGCAAGTTAGTTTTAAGGTCTTTAGGCAATAAGTGTCCCCTTTATGCTTTAGTCACTTGGTAATGCAATTATTTGTGTCTCTCTCACCCAGTAAACTGAATTTCCTGAGAGTAAGGCCTGTGCCTTCTTCAGAGTTGTCTGAAGTGCTTGATACTGGAAAAGGGTGAAGTTACAGAATATTTTAGTGCACACAAGTGTTCATTTTAAAAAGATATTCTCGGGAAGCACCATGGGCCGGGAGTGTGTTCAGCAACCGTGCTCTATTATCCAAACACCGGTCCTGGCCTTGAGTGTCCCAAGCCCTTGGTAACACCAAAAGGCTGAAGGCCTGCAGGCAGGTCTGACAACAGCAGCCCCGGTCTGAAGCTGGAAGTCTGCGAGGGTTGGGAGGAAATGACGGCATTGTGCCAAATCAGGTCTACCAGCTGGGCCATTATTTACGTTGAAGTGGCTCCATCAGGCAGCTTAAAATCCAGTATTGGGTCACTGTCCTTACATATTGGCAGGATGGCTCATAGCTAAGAGTGTAGGCTCTTGTATTAATCTGCTTAGGCAGCCATAATGAAATATTACAGACTGGGTGGCTTAACAACAGAAATGTGTTTTTCCACAGTTCTGAAGGCTGGAAGTCTGAATCATGGTGTCAGTATGGTCTGTTTCTGGTGAGGACTCTTTTCCTGGCTGGTAGATGGCCGTCTTCTCTCTGTGTCCTCACGTGGCCTTTCTTCTGTGTGTGCACATGGTGCACGGGCGGGGAAGGGGGGCAGGGGAGAGAGCTCTCTGGTGTCTCTTCCTATGAGGACACGAATCCTATCTGATCAGGGCCCCACCCTTATGACCTCACTTAACCTTAAAAACTTCCTTAGCGGCCCCATCTCCAAATACAGCCACACCGGAAGATGGGGCTTCAGCACACGAATTTTGGGAGGACACAAACTTTCAGTCCATAAGAGCTCTGAAGGTGACTGGCTTTCAATCCCTACTCTATTGCAAACCGGTTGTGTGACTTTGAAGAACTTCTCTAGCTTTTAAAAATAAAGATTCTGAAGACCCAATATGGACCACATAAATCTGAATTTCTGGATGTGGGGCTTGAGCGTAGGTGCTTTTAAAAAGCTCCTCAGATGAGCTTATTAATGTACAACCAGCTGAGGTTGTGGACTTTTTGAGGCAAATACTGGAGGGTGAACTGAAGCAGAATCCATGTGAAGAATGACATAAATTAAACAGCGTGAGGCTTGGAGAATTTGGCTCTCTGAGACACGCTGCAGGAGCTTCTGCTGTCTTCAGGACCGTGAGTTGTAGTAGAGATATTGGTCATACAAGACATCTGGGTTTGGCTTAGCTTCTTAGTAGCCATAAATCTCTTACTGAGCAGTTTCAGCTTGTCATCTGTAAAATGCCAGTCCTCAGGTTGTTTCTGGAATAAAATGAGACAGTAGATATCAAAAGGCTTTAGAACCCACACAGCATTTCAAGAAGGTAATCACTGATGTTTCTTTGGGCCGCAGCTTCACCACTGTGTCATGATCCCCAATAAGTCCCGCTGTGAGGTCAGTGACCCCAGCTGGCTGTAAGATCAACATCCTCAGGCCGTGGAGAAACTTCCTCCTCATCCCCGCACACTTAACTCTGCCCATAGAGTTTGGACTCTGATGGGAAGGGGTGGGACCATGGTGACAGTGAAAAGGGATTTTAACCTTGACCTGTGCCACCCCCCTTCTCACCTTCCCTAGGAACATGCTTGCCAATTCAGCCAGCGTACGGATCCTCATCAAGGGAGGCAAAGTGGTGAATGATGACTGCACCCACGAGGCCGATGTCTACATTGAGAATGGCATCATTCAACAGGTGGGCCGTGAGCTCATGATCCCTGGAGGGGCCAAGGTGATCGACGCCACTGGGAAACTGGTGATCCCTGGGGGTATCGACACCAGCACTCACTTCCACCAGACCTTCATGAACGCCACATGCGTGGACGACTTCTACCACGGGACCAAGGTAACGTTCCTGTATGCCGAAGGCGCCTCTGCTTTGCCTGCTTCTGTTTCTGGGGCTGCTCCTGGCTATATTGAACAACAGGGTGCTCATGTGAACAGGGTGCCTCTACTATACTGCTTAAAGGAGAAGGGTGCTCTCAAGGGGGCCACTGCGCCGACTAAAATTGGAAACTCCAGGCTGGATATCATAGATTTCCACGATTATAGAAAAGGGTATATGTAGGCCTATTTTACTGATCACATCACTTACCTATGTGACTGACTTTATTTTTACATTTTTATGTCATGTAATACAGACCTAGAAGAAGAAGAGAATTAGGGGTGTTTGTTATTATGCATGTATATGGTGGAGGGTGGGGGGTGGGGGTTGATCTGATGGACTCCTTTATGAAAAGCTAAATTAATTCTCCCAAAGACTGTGAAAAATGGGTAAGCTTCTTCAGGATGATTTTTATGGCAGAAATTATGAAACTGACATAGCTAGCTATCTTCTGTTAGCTCTCCGAGCTTGTTCATTATTTTTAAAAACAGCTTGAAAATTACCGGTAGTGCCTCCTCTTTCAGAAGGCGTTATCATGGATAATATTTAATAGTTACTGAGCTGAGCCTCAGCTACTATAGGTTCTTGAATGCAGAATACAAAAATTCAGACCTGTGAAACAAATGAGTTAGGAGGAAATTACATTTTGCAGAAGGAGCCACAAGTGGATTTTTTTACGCTTCTCCTGTGCTCCAGAAGCTCTGTCATTGCTGTCACCTCTCTGCATTGTAATTATCTGTCACATGCCAGCCTATCCCTGGATACCAGACTGTGGGCTCCTTAAGGGCAAGACCTGACAATATTCTTCTGGTTTCCTAAAGCCTGGCACTGACCTGGAACTGGAGTAGCTACCCAGTAAGTGTTTGTTAAATGAATGAATGAATGATGCTTACCCACATGGGTCTCTACACCAAGCTATACATCAGAATCACCTATGAAGATTTTTTAAAATGCAGAATTGAATCTGAATCTCAAGGGCCACAAGCCCCTGGCCCTGACAGCAGCCTCTTGTCCTGTCTGATTTACAAAGGACTTAGCCTTTAATGCTTCCTGGGTAAAAAGGATCCCTCAGCTCCTGGCCCCATGGCTGTCATCCTGCGTCCTATTTTGGCCCTGTATCCTAAAATCCCACCTCTGTTCTGCCTGGAGTTCTCAGGGAGCCCCTCTCCCATGCCCCAGGTTCTCCCACTGGGATCCATCTTCCTGGGGACTCAAGTGCTTCTGCTGCTAGGCAGCCACTGACAAGGCTCCCCTAAACCCACCCCTGAAGAGCCTGGCTGAGGCTGCCGGGACAGACAGGGCCTGGCCTTGGGATCACAGCTCTATGGGCTGGCCTACCTCAGGCAGATAGCCCTTACGGTCTCCCTGAGGATATGCCTTCTTCCCAATTCAAGAGCAGCAGACCTGACCCCTGGATGGCTATGCTGAGGCAAAGATGCTTCCAGGCCTAGTTCTCTGGCATCTGGGGCCACACCTGCTCACGCTAGCCACACCCAGGGAGGAGAGGCGGTGGGTGGACCCTCCCTACCTTCTACTCACAATTTTTCTGGACCCCATTGGTCCAGATAAAGAATTGTCACATCTGAGCCACCCTTGTCACCAGCACCCAAATCAAGAAACCAAACATTACCAATACCAGAAGCCCCTCCTGTGCCCCTTCCCAGTCACTGCTCCTCACCAAGGATTACCACTATTCCTGACTTCTAATACCATCATTTAAAAATAAATAAATAATAGTCGAACTGAGATATAATTCACACACCGTACAGTTCTTCTATTTGAAGTGCAGAAATCAATGGTTTGTTAGTACCTTCACCATAGATTGGTTTTGACTGTTGATAGAAATGAAATCAGGCAGTCTGTACCCTCATGTTGGCTTCCTTTGCTCCGCATTATTTTTGTGACATTCATCTATGTTGTGTCGTCATTCACTTCTATCGCTTTATAGTATTCCATGTGTGATGCACCTCATGGTACTTACCCATTTTGCTACCAGTGGGCATTCGGGTGGTTGCTAGTTTGGGGCTATTACAGACACTATGAGAGCTCTCGTACACGTCTTTTGGCAAACCTATATGCACACATTTCTGTTGGGCATTTCCGTAGGAGTGGCATTGCTAGGTCATAGGGTAACATATGTTCAGCTGTAGGAGATACTGCCAAATCGTTTTTCAAAATTGGTTGTAATCGTGTATACTCCCAGCAGTCACAGAGGAGAAGCCACAGTATTTATCATCAACATCACTGATAACCACCCAGTCCATGCGGGGTCCATTCTGTAGTACGCTCAGGACTTGCACCAAAAAATTATAACTGTCTGGTTGCAGTCCCCACTTGGGAGACCTTTAGCCCATGGCCGGATGCCACACTGTCACTACTCTGTTTACCAGCCTCTTGGAGGGCAGGCTGGCCTTCTTTGTCTTATTTTCCACTCTGTCATCTGCCAGGACCTCATTAGCCAGGAGTGACAGCTTTTCCTTTGAGAGCCTTTAGCTCTTTATAGCCGATGAAGACCTTTGCACATATATCTCTGTGCAAGGTGGAGGGTGACTCTCGATCTTTCCCAGGCCTCTAATCCATGGGAGCAGCTGCCTCTGGAAAACACGTAAAAGCCCCTGTGTGATCAAAGGTGCCTACAGGTTTAGGATACCTCAGGCACCCTCTATCCATGTCAGGCCCTAATTGTGGGGAATTTAAGGGCCCACAGACCCCAAGCCACCCTGGCTGCTGGTGTCACCTAAACAGACCCTTTGCTTATATCCTAACCCTAACTAAGCAAGATCACACCTTGTCCTTGTGCCCCGACTCGTATTGAGCTCTATTTTGTAACACTGCCATGACCCAGTCCTCCCTGGACCCCTCAGGCCTCCCGGCCTCCCAAGAACTGGCTTCCTACCCCAGTACCCGCTCCCTTCCTTCCTGGATTTCCCCTCCACATTGGTGCTTCTGCCACTGGATCTATTGGCTTCCTCTTTTCTCTGGTTCCCAACAATCTCCTGGGGAGAGAAAACGCTCTCCTGTTGCAGTGCTGCTCCCAGAGACGACATGTGGTTTTAATTATTCACTGGCTCTTGCGCAGAGGCTGTGCACCCTGGCAGATCACCGCTGACCTACTTTGTACCTTCTAAGAAAGATAGCAGTTGATTCACTTTAAGCATCTGGTTTTATAATGGATTAATAATCCCAAGGAAAAGCTCACCTGAGTGATTACCCTAGGGTGAAAGAGAGATCAAGTTGCATCTTTTTGTTCTTGTCTGGCAGATCCCCAGGGCCTTGAACTCTCTGCATCCTCTAAGCTGTTGCGAGCTTGTTGATTTGGCAGCAACAGCCAGGTCTGGGAAAACAAAACCATTGAGAGCCTGGCTTTTTCGAGAGCATCTGGGTCTCCATTGTACTGAGTCTAAAGGGATTTTTCTAGTACTTCTTTAACAAACGCTTTGCCTGCCTTTGCCTCTATCAGAGGCTGTGGCAGGCTCTGCCTGGCTCCCCTCGCTCTGCATCTCATGCTCACAGCTGGTCACTTGATCCTTATCCCCAAACACCACACCCTCCCAACCTTCAGACCCCGCCCTCCCAGAGGCCCAAAACCTGGGTTTCCAGAGGTGCCAGGACCACCTGCTTGTTAATAATGCAGAGCCCACTGAAGAAGGAGGTTATGTCCTATGGGGAGGAAGGGGGATGAGGGGAGGAGGGAGAACCAGTAACACCAACTAGGTTAGTAAAGGTCTAGAATTTCAGTTGGGTCGTGAGGTTTTTTATTATTATTCTACTTGACTTAATTATAAGTTACATTTATTCTTTTGTGTATGTCTAATATTACATAATAAAGAATGTTAATGCAGGCTCTGAGCTCTACCCCACCAGTGGTTCTGCCTGACCAGGTGGGAATATCAGAATCAGGCTTTTTAAACTGTAGGCACAGCCCCTTCACTAAGATGATGGAGGCAGGCATGATCAATGGAATAAAAGCTTCCTAGATGCCTTTTCTGCTTCCTGCTCCTCCAAAAATATATTAATAATCACTGTCTAGGCCAGTGGTTTTCAACCCTTGGCAACAAATTACGTTAAATCTATTTGGGGGATTTTAATTTAAAAGACACCAATGTCCAGGTCCACTCCAAAGCAGTGAAATTAATGTCTCTAAGTCTACCTCTTCCCCGTCAGTATTTTTTAAAGCAGCCCTGATGATTCTAGCACTGACAGATGCATTAAGGAGCTTACTCAGCTGTTTTGAGTGGCACAATGTCCTGGCTGTTACTCCTGCTGCCTGTCTGATTCCCACCTTACAAGGCAGAGCTGACATCTAAATCTCCTTTGAAAGCTTGGTCCTGCCTCGCCCTTGCCAGTTTTATTTATTTGCTTCTTTCCTATTTACATTCTAGGGTCCCATCATTGGGCTCCCAAAACCCACCCTGTACTTGCGAAGTCTCCCTGGCCCCATGTTCTGCTTTCCTGTCTATAGCCCATAGAAACCATCATCAGTGAGAGAGAAGTTGGCTGTGGTAGTGGTGTCATCAAGTAGTAGTCCTGCTGGGTCTGTCCTTCTTTGAGGGCCCGTCCTTCTTTGAGGGCCCAGAGACTCCCTTTCCCTTTGCAGGACCATCTGGGCACAGAGACAGCTTCCCACTGACTCAGTCAGCACCAGCAGGACTTCTATTCTTGTAGTCAACCTACAGGGGAAGCCAGACCCTAACCAAAAGGGTGCTCGGCCAGCATGGGACCGGCCCACGGAATGTTCAGTGGCATTGCTAGGAACGCCTGCCAGATCCCACCCCCAGTGGGGAGTCCTGACCCTCCTTCCTCTCTCCCGCTGCAAAGGACTGGACACAATCTGGCAGAGTCCTGAGATATGACAGGCTAGGACATAAATGAATTCCCTTTGGTGCCCTGTCTGCCAGCCTCCTTACCAAGGCTTCCATTTATCCATTTATCCATTGGGCAGACTCTGTGTGCTCTTTGCCTTTGAAATTTGCTCTCTCGGAATTAAACGTTTAAATGCTGCTCACTTTCTTTCTTCTTTTACCTTGTCTCCAGTATTCTGTCCATTTATGTTTAATCCCGGCCAAAATGACTTTTTTCGTCTTTTAGCTCTGTAATAACGCTTCCTGCTTATCAGGTTCCAGACTCATGTGATCTTGCTTATTCATCGATGTCCTCAAGTTCACTTATATCTTTATTCTTGTTAAAAAGCTGGAAGGGACCTTAGAAATCTAGTCCCACCCTCCCGCTGATAAGAAGATGAATGAGTTGCCCCAAATCCCAGAGGTAGTTGGACCAGAATGCAAGAGTCTCAGTCTGAGGCCCTTTTCACCATGCCGCTCAGGGACTCCTGACACCCCAGAGCTGGATAGTCACCCCTTTCAGACAGCCTGTGACCTCTTAGTGGGCTGCATGCGAATAGTTTCCTTGACACTCTATGGCTCTAAACTTGCCTGGACCAGAGGAAGGCATCACAGAATTGACATGTATCAGGCAGACGGTGGAGTGAGCTCTCTTCCTCCCTGAGGCGGTACTTTATAAAACACCACTCATCCCCGGAGGAATAACACTGCTATCAGTGCCTTAGAGCTGGATGGCTTTTACCATTTATAAATGGTTATTGTGAGAGTTAATGAGGGGATGCATGAAAACACTTCACACAGTGCCTGGCACAGGGTGTACATTCGATAAATGTTGGTTCCCAGGCTGTGGCTGTGACTGCCTGCTTCCACTCCAGGCTTGGCCTTGGCTTGTCTTCCGGTCTCTTAGATTACTTGATCCACTCACTTCAGCTTTGCAGTAAAATTGTCCTGCTGTCCATCTAGTGCCCGTGCTGCCTGTTTTTCTAGAACAGCTGCTGCCACACTGTCTGTGCCCATTCTTGCTGACCCACTGCCCTTCTGGCCTGGCTGTGCTGGTTGGGATCAGCATAGCTGGGCTCCTCTCTGAATCACCCACAGCTGCACTAAAGAATTCCATGAATGCTTTGTGAGGGGACTCTCCCTCCCCAGCCACACAGAGGGCATCCCTTCTCCTCCCTCTTCCAGTGGTACCTAGTACCCTCGTAGGGGTTATATTACTTTTCTACTATTTTGTAACAAATTACCACATTTAGCAATTTAAAACAATACCCATTTATGAGCTCATAGTTCTGTAGGTCCAAAGTCCGGGCACAATGTAACTGGGTTCTTTGCTCAGGGTCTCCCAAAGTAGTCAAAGGGTCAGCTGGGCTATATTCTCAACTGGAGTTCACGGTCCTCTGGCAAGTTCACATGGTTGGGCAGAATGCAGTTTCTTACAGCTCATGGACTCAAGTCCCCATTCCTTGCTGACTGTCATCTCAGCTCCTAGAGACTGTCAGCATTCCTCGCCATGTGGCCTCTTCATCTTCAAAGCCAGCAACACAGACTCTTTCATTTTGAATCCCTTTCACACTTCAAATCTCTCTGACTTCAAATCCCTTTCATTAGGAAGAACCTGTCCCTTTAAGAGCTCACCTGATTAGCTCAGGCCCACTGAAATAATCTCCCTTAAAGTCAACTGTACCACATAACAGAACCTAATCATGGGTGTGGTATGCCGTCTATTCACGAGGTCCTTCCCACTTCCAACGGGAGGGGATTGTACAGGTGTGGGTCAGTGGGAGTCATCTGCCTACCATAAGGGATCTCATGCAAAGACATTTTGCCCTGGTACATCTCCACACCACCAATTTTGCTTAAACTACTTCAACCTTTTTAAGACTCAACGTTTGTAGTTTTTTCATCAAAAGTCACCTTGGCCACCTCTTACTTCCCAGTTTCCTGTGCTTTATATTATGACCCTGCTTGAGAGCCTGCAATGGCTCCCCTTTTGCCTTTTGACTAAGACATTGAGTTTGGGTTTCTGAATCTTTGCCCTGGGCAGCTCCCCATCAGACCTGGTGCTCCCATCTAATCCTCATTTCTAGCTGCTCCCCAGCATGTGCCCACCCATCAGAAAGATGGATTTCTCAGCCTTCCCCCTCACGAACATCCATGCTCCCTCCTGCCATCTCACCCCACCCGTCCGTAGAACACTTCCACTTCCTTCAAGGCCTGCCTCCCTCATGTCACACTCTTCCTCCAGCTAATTCAGGTCCAGGATCCCACTTTCTTCTCGTCAACTACAACAATTTGTCATCCTGGGGCTTCCTAATTGTTTTCTGCACAAAGATTATATCTCAGCTAGATTGAAAGACTCTTTGAGAGGCAGAGACCACGATTTATACCTAACTCATGACTCACTGCAGAATTCACAAAGCTCTAAACACATAATAGACATTCAAGAAATTGATGAATGTGAGCGTACCATGGTAGTTATGAACACAGATCGGAGGAGACCTCACTGAATTTCAGCTCCACATTTACTAGCTGTGTGATTTGGACAAGTTCATCTCTGCCCTTCAATTTCCTTCACTGGAAAATGGAGATTATAATAGTGTTTTGTATGTGTTAATTAAGTTACTATTGGTAAAGAACTTAAAATAGTTTTGCACAATATGAATGTGCTTGTTAAATAAATAAATAAATAAATAAACAAACAAATAAACAAATAAATAAATGAACAAACAGATGGGATGGATGGATGGATGGATAGATAGATAGATAGATAGATAGATAGATAGATAGATAGATAGATAGATAGATAGACCAATCGATCATGCTGATTGAGGACCAATCCCTGGAAAATCCATTTGTACAGTTTTCTCATGAGTATGTGTGTTAAACTATTTAGCATCAAATAAGAACTAAAAACATTTGATTCTATTTCAATTCTTAGGGGTGACTATGTGTGTTTTAGATTCCGAATGGAATCTAATCATAATGGTGATGAATTCTAGTTAATTTTCTCTCTTTTTCTTGAAAGCAGAAATAGCCAGTCATAAACTCTGCAGGCCTCCGGAGCCAATTAAAGATGTCCTGTGTCAAATCAGTTATCTTCTTAACAAGACCTCTCTGGCAACTTTCCTTCTATACCTGCGTTAACTGGCAGGCCAAAATGTAGGTAGGCCAGGTTGACCCTTAGAACAAGTGGAAGAGAGGAGATCTATCGTTTCTTATGGATTTTCACATCTAGTATTGGGAAGAAATCTCCTATGGTGACCAAGCAGCTCCTCAGTTCCTACAATAAATGAGTATTTGCAAAGAATTTATCCACAGAGAGATTATTGCATTTTAAAACCTTTGGTTCAGAAATGGAAATAAACACACCCTCTGCAATTGAGCCCCAGCAACTTGGGAACTTTATAGTTTGTACAAGTTCTGCTGCTTCTTGTTTATGCTCTCCACCTCTAGGGTTGAAAAAATTAAAAAAGAAGAAAAATACATCATGTACTGTATGTATACATCAGTGAAGCTTATTGTACATGAATGGTTTTCTTCCTTTTTTTTTTTTTCTTAAAGCCTGCATTTTTTTTTTTTTTTTTTTTAACATTTCAAGGAATACTTGCATATGGCCTTATGGAAAGCTTCAGAAATCTTAATTGGAAGTATCTCTTCTCCCAAACCTTGCTCAGGTTGCCTCTGATCTGAGATTGCCATATTCCCGTGCTGAATGTAAGGGTCTTAGAATGGTTCACTGACAGGTAGAAATGTGTGTAATGCTGTCTATTTTCCCCTTGGTGGTTCCTGCCTCACTGTTCCCTCAGGTTATCACTGTAGCCAACCATGTTTTTCTCTCCTTCTGATCCTTTTTTATTTCTTTTTAATTAAAAATTAGCTATAAGGATCTTTAATTAGTGACTAAATGAAGATAAAACTATAGGCCAACTGTAGTGAGAACTTTCTCACTAACTAATGTTCATCTCTCATACTACACACACACATTCACACACTTACTCACTTTCACATACTCATACTCACATATTCACACACTCACACTCACTAAAACACACAGTTTTAGAGCTGGACGTATGAATGAATGAATCCAACCCCCAATCCATAAATAACTTTTCTTTTTATATTTAAACTCTCCACAGTATTCTCAATTAATTTAAAAATAAAATTAAACTTGGTATATGTTGGTGGACTATATTCTTGAGAAGAGTATTACAGAATGAAGAAGGTCATGATTAGGTAACCTAGGAAACCACCTTTTAAAAAAATCTATGTTTCTTTTTTTATTCAGCAACTTGATGAAGGTATAATTGACATACTATAAGCTGCTCATTTTTAAAGTATATAGTTTGATAAGTTTTGGTATATGTATACACTGAGAAGCCTTCACCATTAATATAATAAACATATCCATTGCCCCTCCAAAGCTTCTTTGTGTCCCTTCTAACCTGTCCCCACCCCAGGTCTATTTTTGGTTAAACAAATAGGAATGTGTGATATAGCTATAAGATTAGCTTGCATTTTCTCACATTTTTACATAAATGGAATAATACAGTATGTATTCCTTTTTTGATCTGATCTCTTTCACTCAGCATTATTAAATTTTTGGCTATTACAGATAAATCTGCTATGAACATTTGTGTACAAGTGTTTGCGTGTACCTACATGCTTACATCTCCTTGGACTAATTACCTAGATGTGGAATGCCTAGGGCATATGGTCAGTGTGTGTTCAGGTTTTAAGACATTGTCAAACTTTTCCAAAGTGCTCGTAACATTTTATATTCTTTGCCATCACTTGTTATGGTCAGTCTTCTTAATTTTAGTCATGCTAACAGAGGTGTGTTGGTATCTCATTATGGTTTTAATTTTCATTTCCCTAATGGCCAATGTTGAATATCTATCTTTACATGTGCCCTCTATATATCTGTGGTGAAGTGTTCATTTCTTTTGCCCATATTTTAATCAAGTTGTAAGTCTTTTTATTGGGTCGTCAGAGTTGTTTATCTATTCTAGTTACAAGTCATTTGTTGGGTACACGTTTTACAAATATTTTCTCCTAGTCTGTGACTTGCATCTTCATTTTCTTAACAGTGCCTTTCAAATAGCAAAAGTTTTTAATTTTCAAATCCAATTTATTGATTTTTTTTCTTTTATAGTTCATTTCTGTGCTGTAATCAAACTTTTGTGAAATCCAAGTTCACTAAGATTTTCTCCGATGTTTTCTTTTGGAAGTTTTATAATCTTAGCTCTTCTAGATCTATGATTCATTTTAAGTTTTTACATATGGTAGATGGTAAGGGTTGAGGCTCAGTTTTTGTTGCATATGGCTCTCCAATTGTTCCAGCACCATTTGTTGAAAAGGTTGTCCCTTTTCCAAAATCAGTTGACCGTGGGTCTATTTCTGAGCTCTATTCTGTTCTTTTGATCTGTTTGCCTGTCTTTAGACCAATACCACCATCGTCTTGAATATTAGAGCTTTGTAGTAAGACTCGAAAGCAGGTAATATAATTCCTCCAACTTTGTTCTTTGTTTTGACTATTCTATGTCCTTGCAAGCAAACTTTTCTAGTGCGGGCCATAAACCAAAAACTTAAGAGAACTGTAAACTGAGTGCATTAACTAAGCACTTGATAAACATTCTCAGCCCTTAGCACAGTCCCTTTCTGTTAGCTAGGAGTGAGGAACTTTCTTTAAGAATTTCTGAAGTTATTTGGAGGGAAAAGAATCTATTATTGTGCGTGTGTGTGTGTGTGCGCGCGCGTGTGTGCGTGTGTGTGTGTGTGTGTGTGTGTGTTAAAAGGAACTTTATTGGGTGTTCAGGGGTTCTAATGAGGCCATGAGGATGTTGTCCTCCGTGACACTGGGCTACATGTTGATGAAGGTGTTGTTTTCACGTGATCCATATCAATGTATAGTAAATTGTGATGACATTGTGGGGAAGAATTCATTCTGCTCCCTCTTTGCCTTATATTCAGAGTCAGTGGAGAATAGAGGTAGACTGAGGAGTTCTGAGACTAGATTAGGAAAAAACTTTTGGGGACCAAAACTCTAATCACCGAGCCATTGCCACCCTCTCTCCTTCTCTCTGTCAGGTTTCCGTTCTTCTTGGTATCCTTTGTTGCCACCAGACCCCCTAGGCTGTGGCTCTTTTCTGGTTTGGTTCCCTGATTCTCACTCTGCCAGGCTTATGACACTCTAAATGACACATGTGTTTGGGAGACCTCTCTGGCTCCAAATTTCTAAGCCCTAGACTTGGTGGCCCATCAAAGTCTCCTGCTGTTTGGAGAATGTAGTGTTTAGTATGTTGAGCCTAATGGGCTCCAGAATCCCATGGATAGGGGTGACTGAGCTGTTCAGCCTGGGCCTCAGACCCACTTGTCAGAGCGCTTCTTTATCCATTATACATTTATTTTGAACTTTAAAGCCTTCCTCGGGCAGACCTTATTATCATTCTTTTCCAGGGATAGGGCCTGAGTCTCAGGGAGGTGAAATAACTTGCCAAGCTGATGAGTGCAGGGAGAGGTCTACCTGCTTCCCAGCCTCGACTCCAGCCCCCATTCCTTGAGTATCCAGGGAGGCCTTAGGGTAGCCTTTTTCAACAGTGTGATGGCACTGTTATCACTTAGCTTTGGGACCAAAATGAGGACTTGCCAACGTTGGAGTAGATGAGGAAAGAAGAGCAAGTGGGGTCACATGTGGTTTATTTCTGGATTGCTGATCAATCCCACCCCCAGCCCCCAGCCCCCCGCATCTGTGGGCAGCCTGGACTTTTAATAAAGGTGGTCGTGGCCTGCTTGCCTCAAAACTTTCCCACTTTGAGATGAAAAGTGGATTTGCTAAGGAGGAGGGTGACAAAGGGCCCCTCTGTGCGGCTCTATTTTAGAATGGTTCCCCCAGGCCCCTGTGCTTCTCAGAAGCTGGCAGCCACATTCTCTCTGCCACATAACTCCCTTTGAGGATCATCTCCAGTCTCCATGGTAACTGCGTGTGGGGAGACAGCCGGCTCTGTACTGTGGCTTTGTATTAAACACAATGAATTTAAATTGGATGCTCGGCAGTGAAGATAATCATTCTGGATTAGAGAGAGGCCTGGAGCTCCTCATTTCATAATTTTCGATGTTGGCACAATTCTCAGTTTTAGCCCTGTAATTCAAGCCCAAGCCACGCCTACCCCTCTGTTTCTAAACTACAGTGAAGTCCAATTTCACTTGAGCTTTTCTCCATCCCTCTTGGAGCCAGGGCGCCCCTCAGTCAGGCCAGGGCTATCTATAAAGGCCAACAGCGTAACATAAAGGAGACCTGGGGGCTGTAGGGTCTGATGGACCCTCATTCAGTCTCACTGTGTGATTTCCTCTGAGCCTCAGTTTTCTAATCTGTAAAATGAAAAGTGCAGATTTTGCACCCCACAGAATCATATTTCTAAATTTTTCTATTGTAATAAAGTATGCATATAATTTACCATTTTAACTGACTTTAATTGTATAGTTTAATGACAGTAAGTACTTTCACAGTGTTGTCACCACAATAATACATCTTCAGAACTTTTTCTTCCTCCCCAACTGAAACTCCATACCCATTAAATACTAACTTCGCCATTCCCCTCTCCCCCGAGCCCCTGCCAACCACCATTCCACTTTCTGTCTCGAAATTTGACTGCTCTAGGTTCCTCATCCAAGTGGAATCGTATAGTATTTGTCTATTTGTGCCTGACTTATTTCACTTAGCATAATGTCTTCAAGGTTTATCCACATTGTAGCCTGTGTCAGGATTTCCTTCCTTTTCCAGGCTGGATGACATTCCATTGAGTGTTTATAGCACATTTGTTTTATCCATTCATGGGTCAGTAGACACTTGGGGTGCTTCCACCTATTGACTATTATGATTAATGCTGCCATGATCATGGATATGCAAATGTCTGAGTCCTTGCTTTCAATTACAGAATCATTCTGATAAATAGGATAATAAATGTTAAGAACAGTGCCCGTAGTAAGCTGTCAATGAAAGTGAATTTCTCTCCTGAAAGTGAGTCCAGCCTAGGATCTAACTGCCACATTGCTCCAATGGCTTCAATGACAGTGGAGTCACTTTTTGCTAGCAGGCTGCTTCTGTATCCCTGGCACATGCTAGTCTGCCATGTCTGGGAAGTATCATAATTCACCCCAGGGTTTAAAAGAAATGTCTTAAGCATGGCAACATGTATCAGCTCTCACAATAAAAACCACTCATGCTTTTACACTTCTCCCACTGGTTGGTATTCACGTATTCCTAGTGCCAAAATGGAAAACTGTTAAGGCCGATGTATATACTTCCTTATCAGTTGTCTATTTTAAGTACACTCTCTGGGAGACCCCGAAGTTGGGATTGGGATCACCCTAGGCTATGAGGTTCTGTGCTTAGTTACTATTTCAGCAGCATCTGATCTCTCAGTATTACAGAAAAGTATGGGATTTGGAGTAAAATTACCTACATCCCAGTCTCGGCTCATCTCTAAAAAACCGAGATGATGCAACGTGTGTCGCACACGGTGGTTGTGAAGACTGGATGAGGGGCGTACTTTGCTGTGCAGGTGACCCATACCTGGGGCACTTAGTGCCTGGAGGGAAAAGGGACCTGGCCCTAGAGCTGTTATGTAGCTCTCCAGGAGATTCTCTCTCTGGGTCTATTTTCATCCAGAAGTTTCTATAGTGGGGTTGACCCCTGCTGCCTTGGGCCCCTCCCAGGTTGAGAATCCCAGAGCCTAGGACCCATCTTTCCCTGCGGGGTCCTCTGAAATGAGCTTTTCCAGGCTGGGTCAGTGGTTTTGCCGCCAGCACGGCCTGAGCAGCCCTAGAGAGAGCCAGCTCCCGTTTGTATTTAAAAATTGGTGACAGAAGGGGAATGGGGCAGGAGCCCTTGCACAGCCCTCTTGTGACCTGTGCATGACCCAGCTACTCCCTGGCAGTCAGGCCGGTTCTCTATTGATGAGGCTGAAGGGAGGAGGGGAGACGGGGTTTCCCATGGGATCTCAGACCTTTCTGTCACTTCTCAGCGGTGCTGCTGCTTACGTTAGTGGGCGTGCACCCAGGGTCTACCCATCAGGCAGGAGCCAGGCTGGCTTAAACTGGGTTTCCTGAGCAGATGTTCTCACTGTCCCTGAGACCCAAAAGCTGCCCTGGATTATTCACCTCTAGGGAGCGGGAGCTCGGGTCTCCCGGGAGGACCTGTGCCTTAACCTCTAGGGCAGCTCACCTCTTCTGGAAGCCAGTGAGTGAGCCAGGGAGTGACTTGCTTTGGTAGGAGGGTTCGCTTGGCTCCCCTAACCTTAGCCAGCCTGATCTTCCTCCTACCGCTTGGCCGTTCCTTCCCATTCTCCTTCTGGGTTTTGTCTTTGTCTTAGTCCTCTCTATATGGCTGCCTCTCAGTCTCCTAGCTCACATTGTCTTTTCCTCCTACCTGCTCTCTACCTAATCTGTTACTGATGACGGCCACATTTATAGCTACCGCCTAGACACCTCTGTGCATCTCCCTCAAACTCAGCACATCCACGAGAACCCCACTCTTCTCCCAGGGATCCTTCCTTCCTGGAATGGCACCCAAGCCAGCGCTCACTTGCCCAAGGCCACAGGACTCCTCAGCAGTACAGCCAGCGCTGGGATCCAGGTCTGCTGGGCTCCAGAGTTCAGGCATCTCCCACCGGAGCATCCTACCTCTGCACACCGTCGGAAAATAGACTTCATTTCTAATACACTTAAAAATGCAAATGTCACTTTAAGTCCTAACCAAACTCTGGGCCGTGCCCTGGGGCCCTCCCCATTTTGGAGGCTGTGCTGGACCTCTGTCTGGGACCCTTTGTCAGCCATCCCTGGCCCCATGGTTCCCACTCCCTCAACTATTTCAGCCTGCTTTCTCTGCCCGTTCCTGGCTTCACAGAACTAGCCCATTACAACGGCACATCCTTGTCAGCCTTCTCTTGTTGAGTCTGCAGTGCATGTCCCATATGGTTTTCCTAGGCCTCACCATGGCTGAGACTAACACACTTTTCAATTGCCCTACAACCTTTCCTCCAGAATATTGGTGTTATTTCCTACTTGGCTAAGAAGCCTGGGACCAAGGGCCTGCTCACCCTGGGTTCTCTTCCATGTCACCTCTAATCAGCACCTCTTTTATCCACCCCCTTCCTGAATGAATGGGAAGAGGTGTCCCTCCCAGCCTAATAGGTATGACTATCAACCCTCAATCTGAATAATGGAGGTAATAATGCACCTATTTCACAGGGCTATTGTGAAAATTAAACAGGCATAGAATAAGCACTCAATGGATGTTACATATTAGAGATTTTCCTCTTCACTTGAATGTCCCTCAAGTAGCTCTGGCTTAAGATGCCCCCAAATTCCCAAACCTCCCAAATTTGATTGTTTCTCTACTAATACTATTTTTTCAGCCACGCACACATAAAACCCTCTCCTCTTCAGTCATCAAACCTTGTTTTTTCCAAGAAACAGGTTTCACACATGTCTTCGCATCCCAGTCCCCCAGTTCAGGCCCATCATGTCAGGCTGCATGCACTCCACAGCGAGTGATGTTCTAAAGTCTGATTTACAGGTTCTTCCTCTGCCCAGAAGCCTGCCGTGACTACTACAGACGTGTCCAGGCATGGGGCCGTGACCAGAGTCTGTCATTGTGCTTCTAAACCTCGCACCGCCCGAGCCCCTTCATTACCACCACCTTCACAAACACAAGTCACTCATCTTTGCTGACCAGATGGAATCCAGGTTCATCAAGGTCCACACAGTTTGTCCTAATCAGACCTGCCTCGGCCAAAACCAGACAGGTCTGTTGTCAGTCCTCCGGCTGTGCCTCTGACTTGCCCACACCATATCCTACCCCCGGCGTGGCACATCATGCCTGCCGTCCAGCTCTCAGCCTGCCCATCCTAAGGTGTCCTTCCCTTCTTCTGCTCCTCTTTCAAACTCGATGCTGTCATCATCTTTGAGGCGTATTATCCTGTGATGCTTTGCATTCTCATGCTATTCTGAAGTCATTTCTATTAAAAATGAACTTTTTGCTTTTCTTATTTGCTAATCAGACTCTGAGCACCCTCATGGTGCCTGCATTTCTCACTTCTTCAGGAGCATCTGATACAGAGGGCACATATTGTTTGCATAAGTGCTACCTACAGATTATGCTTATTGTTTATTAGTTATGCTAGTCATAACTGTACTATAAATAGACTTAAAATCGTATTATGAATCACTACTACTTATTGGGTTCCTACTATGAGCAGATACTGTACTAGGTGCTTTATATGCATCATCTCCTTTAATTCTCATAGTAACCCCGTGAGGGATGTATTAGTATCCCATTTTACAAGTGAGGAAATGGAGCTCAAAGACATTAAGTAACTTGCCCAAGGTCTTACAACTAATAAATGACAGAGCTGGGATTTAAATCTAGGTCTGCCTGCCTTAATGTCTGATTGTTGTCACTATACTATTTTGCCTCTAAATAGATAATGTGCCTTTAAATTGCAGAGAGATTAAGTGTGAGAAAATGTCCCTTTCCCAAGGGACATTATCGTGCACTGAATGTTGCCTGTTTTCTCTGCAGAAAGTTCAAAGAATGAAGTGTGAGTTTTAGAAATGGTAATGCTTAGAGTGAGAGCATTTCAAGGTCAGGACTGTGCCCTAGATAATGTAGTAGAGGCTTCTGACCCAGAAGGTAGGAGTGGAAAGTAAAAGGAAGGTTAGGAATGCAATGAATTGCAAATGTAGAATTTGTTGAAAATCAGTCAGCTGTAGGATGAGCTCAATAGGCTGCAAATTATGGGGTCAAGAAAAGGCTTGAGAGCTGTGTGTAGCCAGAGGGACAAACAGGGCAGCCCCAGGGGACTGATCGCACATCACTTGGATGCCCTGGAGAAAAGCTGGGGTGTTTTTTTTGTGTGTTATTTTGTTTGTTTGTCTGTTTTTCAGAGAAAAGGGACATTTGATAGAAGGTGTTAAGGAGACTCCAAAAGAGAATAAGGCAGTGGTCAACATTCAGGCAGCCTGGAAGGGAATTATCAGAGAAAGGGTCAGTGTCCTGAGCCCTCAGTGTGAACTGGCTGAGTTGGCAGTGAAACCCAGTGTAAGTTTGTTCAGAGCCTCATCTCCCTAGATCAGGCCGGCGTAACTATAAAAATGTGGGACTTCTTTTTTTAAAAAAATTATTAAGAATTTCAAGGCAGCAACAGCATAGCATTAAACTAAGCACAGAGCCTTTCTATATGCAAGGCACTGTGGGACTGCACAGGCCACGTGCTCCTAAAGCTGGCCCTTGCTGGTGGGCTTGTGTTTCAAGATGAGAAAGGTATTTACTGAGTGCCAGGTGTAGTTCTAAGTACCACACATACATCACCTCACTTGATGAAATGCTCAGGTCCTTCTTTTGGGATGTTTCTTACATCCCAAGGTGTGATCGTCCTTATAAGCTGGCTTTCTACAAAATAATA
>NW_006434835.1:16081910-16101808 GCF_000325575.1 Pteropus alecto
GAGCATGTGAGTTAAAGTTGGAAGATAATTTTAATGTGAAAAGAAAAGTAAGTGGTTCAGCAATTCCAAGGGAAGCAAATCCATCTGCCCAGACGATGGCTTTCCCAGCCACATTCAGAAATGCAGAAACATCTGCCTTTCACTTAGTTTGCAAAGCACATCCATGTACTTGTGAGTTGATTCTCAGTCTTCAAAGATTGAGTTGCCCTTCATCTGTACAGCTGGATGGTAGCAGATACTGCTTTCCTGATTCCAGTCACTCTTTCAAAAAATTTCTGTGCACAGGAATGAAAATATGCTCTAGGAAGTCTCTCCCCTACCCTCAAGGAAAAACCCCATGGATTAGCTCTGGCTCCAGTGCCTTCTCAACAGCTGAGCACAAAGTTTGTCCCTTGACCTATTGGTTCTTGGCCTTGGAGCAAGAGGACCAAACCTTTTCTTTCGGGAGGATGGGGTGGAGTGGGAGAGGGGGGGAAAACATTGCTGCTGGGAACTCAGCAAAGCACGATGAGAGCTGCAGCAATGTAGATAGATGATAAGAGAGTGTCTCCCGGTGATTTGCCCTGATGACGCCAGGAAGTGTGAATACATTGTTCTCGCCAACAGCATGATGTCAGCAAATAAATCATATTTGAAATTTCTCTTCAACTTGCTGAGCAGGTCCCTGGTCAACATGGAGACCCCCGTGTACCCCGCAGTGGTCCGATAACTTCTGCAGCATAACGATGACATTTAGAAGAGGTTTCAGTTGCGTTCGGTACAGGTTCTTGCCAATTGTGTGCCTGGAAACCGTGTCATAAAATGCATTTACCATTAAGTGCATTGGGTTTTCTTGGAGAGCAAATGGTGGCAACATTACTGGGCATCAAATAAGTCCAGATTTACCCAGCAGTACATCATGAATGTCGAAAACAAAATAATGGAACCTTTTGAAATAGTAAAATTATGTTTCCTTGCCTGCCAAATGTGCTGTGTCTGTTGGTTAAACACATGTTCTTAATGTCCTATTAACATTATAGTGAGAGATGTGAAGTCCCATGTTCACAATAAAAACGAATGCCCCAGACACAATGGGGAATGATTGGCTGGGCAGCAGTTTATGTAAAAAAAAAAAGAAAGAAAGAAAGAAAGAAACCGGTAAGGACTCAGGTTGGTAAATGAGCAGTTCCGTCAGCCACCAGGCTCCAGGAGGCCCTCGTGAGTTAGCTGTTCCATGTCATGTCTGGTATAGTAAGAGATGCACATGTGTCACAAAGCTGCAATTCCACTTCCTGGCAACATAAGACCCTGAATTCCGGGACCACTCATGTGTGCTCAAGAATGCGTGTGGCCGTAAATGTCTTGAACCCGGACGTGAATACATACCTGGAGGAATGTTCATATAATGAATTAAAATGAATAAAATAAATCTACATAAATAAATCTTAATGAAAGAGTGAAAAAAGCAAGTTGCAAAAGGATATGGACAGTACAATACCATTTGTATACTTTTTTAAAAAAACATTCATAAAACAAATAATAAAAGCATAAAAAAACATAGATGGTAGAAATTTTTAATCAACTTCAGGGGAGAGGGATGGGAAATAAGGAAGGCTTCAGTTGTATTGGAAATATTTCATTTTATTCTTTTATAAAAAAGCATGAAATGTAAATACAGCAAGACTATTAACCTCTGTTAATGGGTATGCGTTGTATTATTTTCCACATTTTTACTGTATGGTTGAAATGTTTCATAACTTTAAAAGAAAAGTATTTTAAGCCCATAAGCATGGTTAACTAAATTTTAAATAGTTTAAGCTTCCTCTAAATTTAATTTTAAATATATATTATAAAAGTAATACATTCTATTAAATAAATTTTAGGAAATTAGGAAAAATAAATTACTCAGAATCTCATTACCGCAAAACAGTCATTGTTAATGTTTTGGTATATTTCCTTCCATTTTTTTTTCTTCATGTGGGTGTGTGTGTGTTTAAACATAGTTGTAAGCATCTTGAATACACATATTGGATTCTGCCTTTTTCACTCATAACATCACCCTTTTTCCATGTTAGATTTAGCCTCCACGAGCATCACTTCTATTGACTTCCGTGAAAGATCTTCCACAGCTTGCTTAACCAACACCATTTTTGCGTAAAAACAGTTGTGAACATTTAACAGTCACTTATTCGTAAACAGAATCCTTTTGAAAGCTTGAGGAACAGGATCAGGTCATGCTCGGCTGTTGATTTCTGCAAGGCTGTCTTGTGGGGGATGACAGTAAAAAGGTCTGTCACATCTGTGATATCGCATTCCCGCGAAGACTGAGCTTGTCGGCATTCATCCCGTGGGTAGGAACTGTACATATTTTAAAAGCCAGCTCTGTGCGTCTCTTGCCTGAGAGGAAAACAAGTGCTCGAAACTGCAGCTGGGAGAGTGTTTGCTGATCTCATTAAACTCTTGTTTTGAGGCCTGGGTAACAGCAGAAATAATTCCAGATATTTCTGTGCCCCTTCCCAGCTTGTAGATGCTCACGTCCATTGCCACATAATCCTCTCTGTGCCCCGGAGAGGCGAGGTGCAGAGCAGGCACGGAACTGTCCCTGGCTTGCAACAGTAAGTGGGAAAGTCAGCACCACTGTCTGATGCTCCTGACTCCTTCCAGGGCCTTTTCAGTGACCATCCTGAGACACAGGCTAGAGGGGTGATGTCTGCCCAGAGGCTAATTTCCCATGCCGAGACCACACTGTGGTCCAACAAATGGCCTGAACACTTCCAGGGCCTACACAAGCCTGATTCTGTGACCAGCGTGTGCACACCTAGACTCATTGGCAGAATTTTGCAGGGACTGAACAGAGCTTAGATCTGAGGGCTGCAGGATGTATCCAGGGTCAGGAGGTGTGGGCTGGGGGCAGCTGCAGAGGCTGAAGGCCAGCATCCCCTGCAATGTAGCTCAGAACTGCTCGGCCTCCAAGAATTCTAAATTCAAATCTGGCCTCATTGGTCATTATGATCATATGTTTGTCAGAGTAGGAGGACAGACTGTAACAGTTTGTAGCTTAATCTGTAATTTTTAACTATTTAGAGATTCAGCACGTGGACTTCCTTTTCTACTCTGGTTCTGAGACCCACAGATATTAAGAACAATCTCAGCTCTCTTATCACACTGCTGTTTCCAGGTTCCCTTTTTTCTCTCTAATACCACAGGGCGTACAAAGGAAAGCAATCTAGAACCACAGAAAAATAAAATAATTTAGTGTGTAAAATCCCAATCTACCAGACACCCCCATGTCCATATGTAATAGCAAGAAATGCATTTCAGGACAAAATACGTAGAGTACAACCACCTGCCGTGAGGATGAATCAGCCTGGCACAATCCAGCCAAATCAGAAATAGAAGGCAGCTAGTAAAGCTACAGTCTGCGGCTCTTCCCCGGCTCTCCCTTTCTCCGCCTCCCCCACCACGGTTCCTGCATGGGTAGTGCAGAACTGCCACCCTCTGTTGGTAGCTTTAAGCTATGCAAGAAGTCAGACTCTGGGGTTTCCCATGACGACATGGGGAGTAGTCTCAGTGGCCCAACCAGGGTCAGCATTAGAATCAGTGTTGCAAGAATTCACATTTTAATTGTTGTTTGATTTTTTAAAATTCTTTAGTTCTTATTCCCCGGCAATATTTCTGATGTGCGATCAAGGATTTAACTGAATAGAGAAGCAAGAAATCATTAAGAAAATTTCGTTGTGCTGTTTTTCTGTCCCACAGAAAACAGACAAATGGCTAAGTTCTGAATGATTAAATATACACATTAAGACAAGACTTTCCGAAGTCCACTCCCTAAGTCCACTCTATAAGTGATAGTTCATTTGACTTTCACAACCATCCAGCAAAGGAAGCTATTCCAATTGTGTAGGTAAAGAATCTGCATCTCAGAGACGTTAAGTCACCTGGCTAAGGTTATCCAGCTGGGAAGAGGCATAGCAAGGAGTCAAACTTGGCACTGATTCCAAATCACTGAAAGACCCAAATAGGACAGGTTTTGTCCAAACTTTTACTCACCAGAAAAGGAGAGTTACCTTATACCAGAGTCTTCACAAAGTCTCTCATATTATGGGATCCCATCTCACTTACTATAATTTTAATAAAGTTTTGTTTGGGAACAGCACGTTAGCCTGGAATGGGCTTTGGTCAGTGCTGGTTTTGGAAGCTCATGGAGGTCGCCTGACCAAACTGGTTTAAAAAAGGAGGGAGGAGAGGATCTTTAATACAGATTTGGTCATTATTCCTAGGAGTATGCTTTGTGATTGATCACAAGAGAAGCTTTTTAAAGATTTCTTTTCAAGTGGTATCTTGTAGAGAGAGTAGATAGGGTAAATTTCACTGACAGATCATACAGGGATCTAAAAAGTGCTCTATCTCAAACAAGGTAGATGGAAATGAAGTTCATGTGCTTGGAAAAACTGAAGACAAAGACTTTGATGTTGAAGACATGTATGAAAATTTTGAATAGAATTATTTCATGAACTCTGAGAGAATAAAACAAAACAATATAGCCAAATCGATATTTTATTCATTGTGGTTTAAATATATGTGTGTAACTAAATAAATATGATAAGTAGACATTCGATCATGGTTAATGTCATATGTAAATATTTGATTGTGCCGTCTATATATTCAGGTTGGCCAAAAATCATGTGCATGTGGGGGGAGATCTTCTCATTGGGAAATAGGGGTTGGATAATATGCTTAGTGGTTTTTCCAAAGTGCAGAGCTGCAACCCAAGGAGAGGAGGAAACAAGTTTGCGTGCCGGATCCCCAGTAGTGATAGTTACACCCCGGCTCCTGCACCTCCAGAAAGCTCCTACAGTTTCCCAAACATTGCTGCATTTGGGCCTCAGCCTCTCGTGAGGTAGAGTCTGTGGTGGTCCTGAATGTCTACCCAAGGACCCCATGTCTCCCCATGTCAGAGACTTGGGCATGGGAAGAGGTGTGATGAGACTGCTTTTCTGTCTCCCCAGGCAGCCCTAGTTGGAGGGACCACCATGATCATCGGCCACGTCCTGCCTGACAAGGAGACCTCCCTTGTGGATGCCTATGAGAAGTGCCGGGGTCTAGCTGACCCCAAGGTCTGCTGTGACTACGCCCTCCACGTGGGGATCACCTGGTGGGCACCCAAGGTAACCATGGAATCTTAAAAGAAAAACAAATGCTCTTTTAGGCAGAGGGGCCATTTGGTGGCAGCCAGCTCGGGTGTGGTGTTCTCTCGCAGGCGGGGGACACCTCTCCCACCACCATTCTAACCCCACCAAAAGCAAAAGAAAATAAACTCGTGATTCTACAAGGGGGTGCGTGGACCTGTCCTGCCTAATTTAAAGAGCCAGCTTTCCAACAGATACAAAGTTTACAACAGGAGACCTCCGGACTGGCTCCTCACTCTGACCCCAAGACTTTCAGAGTCTCCAAATGCTTAATATTAAAATGCCTCTGACACCAATGGGGATGCTGCTGAGTGATGGGCTCAGCAAGGGTCAGGCTCTGAGGGTCGTATCATTTTTGTGCTGGGAGTGACAGCACTGAGCTGAGGTCTCAGAACAGAGGGTCCTGTCCTGGCTTGGTGCTGCCTGGTTAAAATGGACTGGGGCACTTCCTTCCTACTGGAGCCCAGCTTCTGCTCCGAGAGCCCTGAGGCTGCTCCTGGTGTATGGCCTAAGCTGGCTCCCGCTGAGCCCTTTCTCAGCTCAGCCCAGGCCCCTGGCCCCTGGCTTTCCTGCCACAGGCCGCAGGGCCAGAGTCCAGTCCCCTCTTCCCACATTCCCACTTCTTGCTCTTCCTGAAAATAGATAGACAGGCAAGTAGATTTTGCTTTGTTTCTGGGGTTTTACTGCTTATTACCCCCAGGGAAGCAACCTGGATATTCATTCTTTCATTGATTATTTATTCATCGCCACGTGTCAATTCTTGGGTGGATGCCCCGGAGTCATAAAAATAAATAAGCATTAAGAAGTTTTACGAAATTCTTCAGCTGTGGACCCTGGTCCGAAGGGCCTGGCTCCCTTCTGAGAGGGTCATTCACAGCCTCACTGTATTTCTGTCCTCGGGTCCCTTCCGTGATTTCAACCTGGTGCTTATGAAAGGCCTCGGAGGCCCCCCCAAGCCTCACACCATGAAGACCTCCCTCCTTATACCAGGCTTAGGGTACAGACCACACTGAATGACAGCCATTCCTTTTCTCATACGGGAGTTTTGTCCGTTTCAGACATTCTCCTGGATGGGCGACCCCTACACCCAAGCCTTTCTCCGTTTCCCCTCCCAGGGCTGGCCCGGATTAGACGGCCCCATCAGATTCTCAGCACACTGAGGTCAGGCCAGACATGCCTACGCCCCCAGAGGTTGCGGGGATTTTCATGCATCTAAGAATTTTACATTTGTTCTCTAATAATCAAATAAATTTTTTCTAACTCCAGATTTTAAAAATAGAAAAGAAAGGAAGCCCATAATCTGGCCACTGCAACACAATCACTGTTGTTTTAGCTCATTTCCTTCTTTTTACATGTGCTTTTTACACAGTAACTCTTGCTTACGTGTGAGTGTTTCTATTTGGCTGCATGGCCTTCGTGACCATCAGTGCAATGGCCATCTGACGTTTTGTCAGGTTGATGAACCTCGATTTATTTTCTTATCATCAGACCAACGTTGCTTCCATTTTTCCTTAATATAAATAACGTTAGGAGGAGTCTCCTTATTCACATAGATTTGTTTATATTCTGCTTAGTTCCTAAATTAGATTTTCCCCAGAGTATCTAGATTTTTATCATTATTGTGCCTCCCTTGGAACACCACTCCCATGATGAGGTCGGGGGAACAGACCACAGGGTCTCTTCCGTGCCGGGCCAGCAGCTGCCGGTCAGCCTCTTGAACATCTGTACCCGTGTGGCATTGCCTTTGCATTTTGCTTTCCAGGTGAAAGCAGAAATGGAGACACTGGTGAGAGAGAAGGGTGTCAACTCGTTCCAGATGTTCATGACCTACAAGGACTTGTATATGCTTCGGGACAGTGAGCTGTACCAAGTGTTGCACGCTTGCAAAGACATTGGGGCAATCGCCCGAGTCCACGCTGAAAATGGGGAGCTCGTGGCGGAGGCAAGGCAGTGGAGAATGTTGGGGGAGAGGGGCTGGGGTCCCGGTAGAGAATTCTCAGGGGGATTCCTGACCGCCCATTACCTGTCCTACAAGGTTTCAGACAAAACAAGTTGTAAAAGAAAGTTTAATGTAAAAGAATGTTTAATGTTTAATACCCCAGATGAAAAATCTTTGTCAGAAAAATCCAAACTTTTCTATTATCTGTAAAAAACGTCTATCTTTATAGTACAAAAAGGCTTCTAAGTCTTAGATGATGATGTCTTAATTCTAATGATAATGATATTTAAATTCCATGATAGCAAAGGGATTTAGAGCACCTCTAAGAAATATTTTAATGAGCTTTCCGGCAAGGAAATTATGACTTTCAGATCAATAAAGAGTGCTTGTCTTTGGTGTCCCCGGTCCCTTCACTAGCTACAAAACTGTATTTTTTAAGAGGAAAAGATTTTTCACTTATTATGAAGTGAGACTCAAGAGCCTTCCTAAAAGACAGCCCTGTAATTATCCTGCCTTCTTTAGAAGATGAATATTAAAGAAGTGAGGAAAGTAGCAAGCCTACTAGAATGGGCCGTGTCTAGCATATTTTACAGTCCCTTGGGTTCAGTGTTTTGTGTGTGTGTGTGTTTTGTTTTGTTTTTTTGTATCTCTATGATTCTCAATTTTCTTTATTTTGCTATTTTTCAGGGTGCTAAGGAGGCGCTAGATTTGGGTATCACAGGCCCAGAAGGCATCGAGATCAGTCGTCCAGAGGAGGTGAGGAAGACTTCCTGTGTGTCCTTTGTCAGCTTCTTTCCTGCAGATTCACAGAATCTTTAGGATAGAAGAGACATCGGTAAATATAAGTGCATGCTATCGCTTTCTCCGTGGGTGAAATTCCCACCCGGAATCTTCCTAGGGAACAGTTTCCTCCATGCTGAGGCTGACTTGGCCTTGAGCTTCCCTGGGAAAGGCAATTTTGGGGAAACCAGACCACCTCATTTGAGTCTGATTTCAAGGATCTGAGGGAAATAGTGAGCACACCAGGGGTTGCTTTACCCAAAACTGAATCAGGACAGAAAAGATAAACCAAAAGGTATGTTTCTTCAGATGTTAGGAGACGTTCCAGACTATAAGCCAGTGGCTCAGCGTTTGGGGATGAGACCCCTTTGAGCATCTGAGGAAGACTTCAGACCTTTCCCACCAAAAACCAGAGGCATCTACGTGTCCATCTCTTTCTCCCATGTTACCTTATTACTCACTGAGACAATAACTAAGAGCCCTGCTCTCCTTCTGCCCCCCGGTTTTATCCTTGCATAGTTTTGCAGGACATTGGTACAAATGGCCCTGAGTCCCCTGCTAAAGAACTCTGCTCTCGAGGGACCACATTAGACAGATGATGTAATCTTGCCCTGTGACCCTGTTCAGACATCCCCTGCCGTTTGTGAGGGGAAAGCTGTTTTCCATTTCTTCAAAACCTTAAATGCAGAATGGTGGCTGGGTGCCCATGAGGGATTGATTGATGGGGAGGCCTTGAGGGATGCGGAGCCGGAAACAGTGTGTGATGGTACAGCCATCACCAGGAGCCGGGCTGGCCTGTAATGAGCCAGCCATGGTCCCACCTTACCTCTGCCCTGGGTCTGCCCCTGTCCGTCAGAGCTCTTGAATATAGCTCCTGTTATGGCACCTAAGAATTGGTGGAGAACGATGCACCAGATACAGCAAACAAAGTAAATGCTGTGCCTGTGAGAACAGGAGGAGGGTACAGGACTGCGCTTTGTCGAGTTGCATGAGGGGAAGAGCAAGGCTTTGACTCTAGCAGTAGAAATAGCAACAATTATCGCCGTCATCATCTGTTGGTTAAGAGTGGGAGGGTCCTGGGTCTAGGCCAGGGGAGATGTTGTTCCCCAAGAGACACTTAAAAACGTCTTGAGATAGTTTGGGTTATCTCACCTGAGGGGTGGGGTGCTACTGGCATCTAGTGGGTAGGGGTGAGGGATGCCGCTGACGATTCTACAATGCTCAGACAGCCTCCCACCACGAAGAACTATCCAACCCAAAATGTCAATAGTACTGAGCTTCAGAAACCCTAATCTAGGCTAATTTCCAGCTTGATATCAGTCAGCGTCTCTCCTTTGCTACAGTGACGAGGTGGCTGTGGAGAGAATACACCAGAAAACAGGGAGAGATGTGACTCCAGGTTTTCATTGGCTTTTGTTTTATTGCTTTTTAACCCTGAGAAGCATCGGGCAAAGATGTGCCCGCTGTACTAAGTCTTAGGGTTCTCTCAGGGTGAGCAGAGGCAGTTAGAGCTTGGTGCCCCTGCCCAGGGCTTGCCCCGAGCCAGCCCTGTGGGGACACTTGGCCCCATGTCGGATATTCCAACACCTTCTACAAGGTGGGCTGTCAGGCAGACATGGGCTTGCTCGGGGGAGATGGTGAAGCTTGTTTTCTTCCCGCTCTTTGTTTCTAACAGCTGGAAGCTGAAGCTACTCACCGAGTTATCACGATTGCAAATAGGGTAAGTAGACCCCAGCTCACCCTAATCCCAGTCTCGAATCTGGGATCAGAAGCCAACCTGCACAGAATCTCATTCTGCTCAGTGTGCTAGCATCATGCCTGGCTCACAGAACCCCCAAACTGTTTGCTGAATGAACATTGTCATGCCCACAAACTGGGTGGGGGTCCTCCTTGCTACCAGTTCTCCGTTCCACCCCCACTTAGCCTGGCTTCAGTGCTCAAATAGAAAAGTCTCCCAAAGGAGGCAGGGCAAGGTGGGGCACCACTGAGCCTCACTATAGCTGGAATCTGCATCTTGTAGGGGAATAGTAGACACCGTGCTTGGAGACTTATGGTTTAAACCTCTGCCTCTGGGCCATTCATGGTTTTTCCTTGGTGTGATTCGGGGTAAATCCTTGTCCGGGTCAGGGGGCACTGATGCATGTGGCAGTGGGAATGAGCTAGAGATGTGGGGACTTTACCAAATACGAGCTTTTGATCATATGCAAGTCACTCACCTGCTCTGATACACTAGTTTATTACCTCCAGTTGGAGTGATAATATCACTCACTTCTCACAGGGCGGTTGTGAGAATCAAAGGAGTCATGGAAGAAGCACTTTATAAACGGCAGAGCCCTGTACGAAGGTCATTTCTTCCTCTGACTTTAAAGAGTTCGATTTGCTTAGATAATCTGAAGTACCTCTTCAGAACGCAGGTTTTCTAAGTGTGGTCCCTGAACCAGCAGCATTAGCATCGATTGTTAGAAATAGGAACATAGAAATGCAAATTCTTAGGCTCCACCAGACCTATTAAATCAGAAACAGAGTGATGCCCCCAGCAATCTGTCTTTTAACAGACCCACCAATGATTCTAAGGGCACTAACGCTTGAGAAGCTCCACTCTGGAAAGACCCGGGCTACCCCGAAGGACGTAGGCACGAAGGTGTGGTGTTAGGAAAACCGGAGAAAAACAGAGAGATTGAAGGTCCAGCTGGTCTCAGAATTAGTCAGTAAATTTGTGCCAAGCACGTCAAATGTCAGCTCCTGAACCCTCAGTCCTCCTAATTTGATAAGCAAGGAAGGCATCAGAAAAACAGTTGGGAACACAGTTTCCCACTAGCAGTGTATAAGTCTGGGGGCTGGACAAGGACATTGTTTTACTGTCATAAGAATTGTTGTGTTATCAATTACCTCCTGATGGAAACTCACCCCAGAAGAAGGAAGGATCTGAACAACAAAAGGGTAACTCCTGGTTTTTAGCTGCAACATATGCCCAGAGAAGTTAAGCCATAGAGCATGGCCACACAGCTCGGTAGAGGAAAAGCTAATCAGTATTACAATCCAGGTGTCCATTTGTAAGACCGGTCCTGTCTGGTGTAGACTCTGAACCCTGAACCCCCCTGTATTTTTTTTCTGTCTACAGATAAAGCAGCCCTCAGATGGCAGGTATCGTGATTTTAGATATGGGATATGATATACGACTATCTCTAAGTCATTATGTTCATGAACAGGAAATTAAAATAGTCCCTTGTTTTAAATTATAAATAGCCTTTTGTCAGTTGGTAGAAAATGCACACGAGGGTTAGCTGTTGACATCTTGCCCCTGTTGGGCTCTGGTGCCGGGTGCTGCTTGCCACCCCCTTGCTTCACACAGTTCCCCTGAAGCTTGTGTTTTGGCTGCCAGTCCTGAAAAGAGCGTCACCCTGTGGGTGGGGCCGAGCGACACAGAGAGAGGTGCTGGGGCCAGGCTCGATTTGGCCGGGGTTATGGTGGCGCATGTTGGGTTTAAGGGACTGATGCTCTCTCCTTGCTGCCACACTTCTGTGTTTAGACTCACTGTCCCATCTATCTGGTCAACGTGTCCAGCATCTCGGCCGGTGACGTTATTGCAGCTGCTAAGATGCAAGGTAAATCCGTGGGCTGGAATGGATGGGGCCGTGTGATGGGGTCGGAGCTCGAGGGGCCCACTAGCTCCTTGCGCACCTGGCCCTGGCTCCTGAGGCCCAGCCGTGAGCCTGCCCTTCCCCATCTCCTGTCCCCCTAGAAGCATACTGCACTAGCCCGGATTCAGTCCCTTAGAACCAGTGTTTTCCTCTGCACACTTGTATGCATAACAGCTTTACAAAAATGTCTGTCACCTCCTGGATTTGGCAAAATGTTTCAAGTTTTCAGTTGACCCATTAATTGAGATCTTTCTGGCCTCTTGGGTTTTACTAGTGGTTGCCTTGGTAACCAACACGAAATCCTGGACCAGTTCCAATGGACATTTCATTGGACTTCATGGGAAGTCCCTGGAGAAATAACAGTTTGTGGACCTAACTTCCCTTACAGCCACCTGGCACCCTATGTACAAGCCCTGGCACCTGTGTGTCTACTGCAGCTGAGCACCTGACAACACCTGCAGGCTTCGTACTTGATTGTAGTCCCAGCCTGGCTCAGGGTGCCAGTGAGATCCCAGTAACAGGAGAAACAAAGTCACGGTCACAAACCTGAGAATATAAATCAGGAGCAAGGGCTTCCAGCCTTCCCACCATACTGCCCTCTAGATCCTGCCTCTCCACTGGGGGAGCCCCTCAGGCACCTCACCTGCACTGTTGTCCCAGCCTCCTGACTGGATCTCACCTCCATCTCCCTGCCCTCCAGCCCCTGGTACAGATCTCACTCTCGGCAATTCTCCTAAAGGTGCTCACAGTACCTGCCTGCTCAGAAAACAGTCTAGCTGCCCACTTAGCATGGCATTCACAGCCCTCCATCCTCCCATCAACACCCTGCAGCACCATCCAAACCACGCTCCTTGATGTGCCACTTGGTGCTGCCCTGCCTCGGCGCCCTCGCCCTTCTGTTCTCCTCACCCGGAGTCAGCATGGGGATAGGGAGCCCTCTGGCCTTGAACCCCACCATGATCTCAAACACCCGAGTGAGCTTGGGCAAGTCCCTTCCTCTCTCTAACTTTATTTACCTCCATCGCCTATCAAATGAGAGGACTCTGGCCTTGAACCCAACCATGATCTCAAACACGCGAGTGAGCTTGGGCAAGTCCCTTCCTCTCTCAACTTTATTTACCTCCATCGCCTATCAAATGAGAGGCTCAGATCAGTGGTCTCTCGGGTTCACTGGCTTCCCAGTTATGGCTTCACCCTTCTTCTTCCAGGGAAAGTCGTGCTGGCCGAGACTACCACTGCCCATGCCACACTGACAGGCTTGCACTACTACCACCAGGACTGGTCCCACGCAGCCGCCTATGTCACGGTGCCTCCCCTGAGACTGGACACCAACACCTCAACCTACCTCATGAGCCTGCTGGCCAAGTAAGACATTTCAGCCAGGCCTGCCGGGGCCCCATGGCACATCATTAACTCATAACGCATGCCATTCCGTGAACTCGATGTAGAGGCCCTAAATCTTACCTAAGTTTTGATTTCTTTGTGCCGGAAGGATAATTTTGCTTTTGTTAACCTTCTTCAGAGCCCATCAGATAATTGTCATCCCATGGGGCCCCTATGACCACTTAATTTAGAATGAGAGCTTCTGTGGTGTACGAGTAAAGAGCATATATAAAACTGCGAACAGTGGTTATTCAGAATTTCAAAGGGCATTGATATCTTACACGAAAGCCTAGAGATACAGGATGTGGCATCTGACTTACCCTGCGCGGCCCTTTCTATCTCTTCTTTTTCTTTACCTCTCCGTCTTACTGGTTCCCGTGTGGTTTTCTCTGCTTGCGTGCACCTCTCTCCTTCCTTTCCCCTTCCTCTCCCCTTTTTCCTTTTTCCTCGGCACCTTCTCCCTCTTTCTCTTCGTGCTCTCCCTCCAGGCCTCCTTTTCTCTAGCTTCTCTTTTTCTAACACTGCTTGTTACCATTCGATCCAAATCTAAAGGAAATGGTTTAATGAACAGTCTGGATCTGGTGGGAAACAAACATGAAAAGATTTTGTTTTGTCCCAATAACTGCTTGCAACTTCTTTCTCTGCTCTAGTGACATTTCGGTTACAGGTCATTGCTTTCTCTTCCCTTTTGGCTGTCAAAGTCCAGTTCAGTTTAAAAGTCAGCCTGAGAAGCAGCAAGAACTAATGTAGGAGTACAGATGTGTACTCGGGTATGGAGAAGAATCACCCCACCCCTTTATTACTAATCTAACTGCCCCCCCATCCTTGAGTTGGGGGTAGGGAAGGAAAGAGACTAAAAGTAACTGGCTTTTGGGGCCCTCCTTGTGCAGGGCACATGTGTGATGTGGGCTCTCTGTGCCACCCTTGTATGGTCTCCTGATATAGGAAATGGAGTCCAGCTTGATCTCTTCTACCTGCTCCTTCCCAGCGTCCAAAACTAGCAGTGTCCTTGTGAGCAAGGACCTTGGTAAGGCAATTTAAACCTGGCCGCTTTCTGTAGTGTCTGGGGCCCAGAGGAAGCTCACACAGCTTTCAGCCCCAACTCTCGGCTGTCCTCACCCAGAGGCTCAGAGGCAGGCCCACTAGTCCACCTCCTAGGCAGATGCCCACAGCTATCATCTCTGCTCTCCACAAGTGAACTTTCTGAAATGTCCCCTCCGTGACTTTGGGGTAGACGGATACGGGGAGAGTGAAGAAGGAAGCGGGGAAGACTACAGGACTCTCCATTCTGACACTTACTTCAGTCTCCCCCGCTGTGTTCTGCTTTTACAAACCCAGGGAGTGGTGGATACGCCTCTTCTAGGGTGATGGTGAGGGAGTTGAGGGGAGTGACTAGCCCCAGCTGAAGGTGGCTGTCTTTAGATACTGGGGCACTTGTTTTATCCATGTCTTTAGTTTTCGGTCCTGGCTGCCAACTGGAAAATTCCTGCTCCGCGTCCTGCTGTGTTCACAACCTAAAGAACAGTGTGGATGCAGAGGCTTTCCAAATACAGGTGGAATGCAGTCAGTAGGGTCCCCGGGTGACTGTGGCCTCTGGAGGTAGAGGTGGCACAGTGGCAGTAATTATATTCTGTCCCATAGTTTTGCTGTGATACTGAGCAGCAGCAGTTTTTAAACAGATTTAAATAAATTGAGAGAGGAAGGATGAAGAGAAAAATGCTAGATCAGCTGTTACTCTTAAAAATGCTTTTCATTGGGAAAAAACTATTATTATCAACAGAACGAAAACAAATAAGTATCCACTATAATAATTTGGGCTTGCTTTCAAGGTCAAAGAATCGTTTGAAATACCTGCGCTTGCCACAAGCAAATTTACTGAAAGAACAAAAATGCTCCAACCCACCCAAATTACAGTGCCAAACCCACACAAATGCAAATAGGCAGGGGTGGGAGGGAGTATTATTAATTGAATAATTTAAGTTTTTTATATCTAGCCTATTTTGTCAAATTTGTTTAAATTATTTAAATAGAATTGTAATTTTATATGAAGTATTATGAGAATAGTTTGAATTCCTTTTTTAATGAGTGCATATGGTAAATATGTGCAGTTTTATAGAATTTGGAGCATAGTTTTAACATTTTAGTTATTTATGGAATTTATGATTACTGCAATTTTGCTTTTATGACACACTGTTGGTGGTGCTTGATAATATGCAAAACACTTGATAGAAAGCCCAGATGCCAATTATCATATTCCTGTAAGAAAACATAAGCTACTTCATAACGATCTACTTTAGGATATGATTTCTTAGGTTAGATCAGGGTAAAAAGCACAGTCTATAGATGTAAGTATTTGTCCTTTATTTAAAATCTGACTTCTTAAGGGACCAGAATTTTTTTTCATTTGAACCAGTAAAATTTTTAAATATTAACGAAGCTGATCATGTTTTAAACTTGAAAGAGTAGGGATGGGTGTTTCATATCTCCCAGATTCAAGGCAGCACGGGGAGACCTCACCAGCCCTTCTGGGATGTAACTGCAGCCATTCACACCTGCCCAGAGGGCACCTACTGTGTAGGACCGTGTTTAGAAAGGTGGGTGCTCAGTAAGACTTGTTGGTTAAAGAATGGGAGTTGAAGAGTTGCCTCTGGGGTCCCTGACCCTCAGCCCATGACTCTGACGTATGCCTCTTCTGATCCGAGCCCTGCCTGGGTATCTGGAGGAGAAAGTGACATTCTAAAGGTTCTACTCATCTCTGGTGGGTTCCACAGGCCTAGGGAATGTGGGGGGCCCTTGGACATCTTAGCACAAACCCTCTGCTCTGTGGAAATGCCCCTCCCGCAGGTTCCGAGAGGGCCCAGAACAGTGTCCTTGGCCTAGGGAGATGCCAGCCCATGCCACAGGAAGAGCTAAGTCATCTCACCATGAATTTGGCCAAAGTTATCTGTCATTTGGCTGTGATTGATGAGGCCTGCCAGGCCCACAGTGGAGATAGCCCTCTATGCAGCCGGACCTGGAATGGCTGAGACCCTGAAGAACACGCCTCCTCGCCAAGCCAAATAATGCCTTCTGCTCCCAGATTCCTCTTCTGAAGCGGGCATTGAAGACGGCCCACGTGCACTCACAAGGCTTTGGTGCCTCCTACAAAGTAAATTAGACTCTCAGGTCCCCCAGTGTGTGGTCCCAGCAGTTGTCTCCCTCTCCCACATGTCCCCATGCACCAGCCAGGCCCCTCCCTGCCTGCCTGGAGTGTTTCCTCTTGAGGTCCTGGTTTGAATGATATGGGCATTCTCTCTCCTCTGCCTCTCACTATTCCTGAGGCCAACAGGAACATGGGCTGGCTGTCTGCCTCTCTCATTAGGCAGAGGATCTGCCACCACGTATACACTCTTGCTATCGTAAGTCTCTGCCCTGTGTTCTTGGCTAGCCCAGGAGCCCCTCGAGAGCACAGCCCTGCCTTAGCCACCTGCGGCCTTGCGTGGAGGCTGGCCTCCCGCCATCTGAGGATGATCGCCATGGGTGGCAGTGGCGATGGACCGGTCAACTTGCATACCATTGCTGGTTTATTAAGACTTCTGTCTTGTCCTTCCTTTCTCTTTCTGGAGCATTAGAGCCCCCACATCCAGTGAAGGCCGTGGCTCCAAGTTATTTGCAAAGCTTAACATTGAACTTGTGTTTTACCCTTTGGCAACATGCTCATTGCCAAGAGGGACTAGTGGGGGTTGAGGGAGATGAGAGGGAGTTTGCGTTTGATTCCATGGTAATAAAACTACCTCCACCCTTCCACTTTAGCTAAACTCTTAAGTTCAATTTTTCTCCACCCACTATCTTAACTCTTAAAAGTCAACATCCTAAAGACTCTGACTCCTGTGACACTGAGAGTGTCTGTGCCATATTCAGCACATATTCCCATTCTGCAGATAAGTAAACTGAGGTTCTCACAGATTAAGTAACTCATCAAAGGTCGTACAGCTATTAAGTGGCAGAACTAAGATTGAAATCAGCTTTGCCTGGTTTTTAAGCAACAGCTTTTTCCCTGTACCTGTCACTACCCTCTGGGACTCTGGCCTCCTTTCCTTTACTGGTCATGTCCTTCTGTCTACCCAGTGATACTCTGAACATTGTGGCATCAGATCATCGGCCTTTCACCACAAAGCAGAAAGCTATGGGCAAGGAGGACTTCACCAAGATCCCGCACGGAGTGAGTGGCGTGCAGGACCGCATGAGCGTCGTCTGGGAGAGAGGAGTGGTATGTTCTCAGGGGCCCCGCCCTGCCCTGGTCCTAGGGAGTTTTCACCCTTAGGAGGTTTGGGTCAACTGCGGCTCCTCGTTTCACTCAAAAACAAAACCAAATATATCTCCCCACCCCATCCCCCATCAGAAAGGTAATAAGGCCCAGTACAGAAATTTGGAGACTACAGAAAAGTATTAGGAAAAAAAAAAATCTCCATTATTCCCTACTGAGAAATTAAACTATTAATATTTTGGTATGTTTCTTTCTAGTTCTATGCATGTCTTATACATTATTTTAATAATGGTTTTCCTCTTTTTTTTCGTATAACTATATATCTGAGTATCTTCCTGTATCAGTAAAAATTCTTTAAAAACATTTTTTAATGGCTAAATAATATTTCCTCCAATGGAAGTACCATACTTCAGTTAATACTTCCCTGGTTTGGAATTTTCAGCTGTTTCAAATTTTTGCACTTACAAATAATGCTGCAGAGAACCTCTTTGTCCATGAGTGTGTGTGTCCACATTTCTAATTATTTCCTGAGGACAGATTCCTAGAAGTTGGTATCTAGGCCAAGAGATTGAACATTTTTAAGGCTCTTGATATATTTTGTCCAATTATTTTTCAATAAAGTTAGGGACTGGGGCCTCATTTGAATACCACCTGTTCTCCCCATAAAGAATACTTATTTTTAGTCTTAACCTATCACAGATTAGATGCAGCACAGAGTTTGAGCTCCAGGAGATTTATTTGATATCTTCAAGACTAAGCCACCAGTTCAGGAAGGACCCATGAGATGGCTCAGGAATTCGCCTAAAAGAGTGTTCACTGTGCCCTCTTGGGTGGATAGGTGGGTAGGTGCTTTTCCCGAGCACAGGGTATATGTCCCTCTGTGGACGAGGGAGACTCCTGACCCATCCATATGAGCAGAGCTGGTTTTACACTCAGGAGGTAGATTTTCACCAGGTAGGCAGCCGTTTGAAACGAGGGCCCTCTCACTGTTCTTGAGCACCTGGAAGCACCTGGAACCAAGCCAAGCAGGTCAGCTCATCTGAAATGGTACCCACATCATCATCCACCTCAGCACCATTGTTCTGACCAACTAAAAGGCCACAGGCCAGGGTCAAGGGTGACTGGGGGTTAGAGGCACCCACACAGGGCCTGTTTGAACTTGACACTTCTGCAATGTTTCAGGTTGGAGGAAAGATGGATGAGAACCGTTTTGTGGCCGTCACCAGTTCCAACGCAGCGAAGATTCTCAACTTGTATCCCCGCAAGGGCCGCATCATCCCAGGGGCCGATGCCGACGTGGTGGTGTGGGACCCAGAGGCCACAAAGTAAAACCTGCTTCTAGTCTCCAGGGCTAGGGGGCTTGGGGTTTTAAGGAACTTGCATTACAGAACTCCAAAAGCATATCATCTGTGCACTACTTCTAGCATAGAGAAGTATGACCCTGACGTGTGTTCAACTCTACGAATATTTGAGGGCCTCCCACAGTCCAGGTACTGGGAACACAACAGTGAATATATCTCCATCTGCACAGCACTTTACAGTGTTTCAAAGCTGCTTCACACCAATCATCTCATTTGATTTGACTCACAACCCCAAGAAGCACCTAAGCCTAGAGTTCTTATTTCCGTTTCACTATTGTAGAAACTAAGACCAGAGAGTGGAGGGACTCCCCTCATCATGTAGCTAATAAGTGGCTGAACCGGACAGATATCCTGACACTTAGTTCCAGGCTCCTTCACCCTCTGCTTCTCTCACTGAGGCAGTGGTACCTTGAGCACACAGCGCTTGACACCCACAGCCTTAATGAACACAGCTGAGTGAACAAAATGAAGTCGGTCAGGAGCGATCCTGCCACAGGATGGAGAGCATCATTTTTACTCATCGATTGGAGCAGGGGAGATAGGAATCACTTGTTAAATATTAAATGTCACTCAGTCAACAAGTATTTGTTAAGGGCCACTGTTTGCCAGGCACTTTTTGAGGTACACAAGCTATCAGTAAACAAGACAGACAAACACATGCTGGGATGTTGAAGATAAAAAGTGGGATGGGAAAGAAAGTTCACCCTGCGGACCGCCACCCACCCTCACGCGGGGTCCCCACAGTCTTCTCCAGGAGGGCCCTTGAGAAGCCCTGTTCTGCGTCCTGAAGCCAGGGACAGGTCTCCGTCACCATTGTAGGTCTGCTTGATTCTGATTGCTGTTGGCAAAAGACCCCTAGAGTTTAGCCCAGTGCATTCATTTGCTAGGATTGCTTCAAAAAATGCCACAGACTGGAGGGCTTAAACAATAGAAATCTATTATCTCACAGTTCTGGAGGCTAAAAGCGCAAGATCAAGGTGTCAGCAGGGTTGATTTCATTCCGAAGCCTCACTCCTTGACTTATAGATGGCCACCTTCTCCCACTGTCTTCACATGGGCTTTCCTCTATGTGTCCATGTCTGGTGTCTCAATTTCCTCTTATTAGGTCACCAGTCAAATTTGGATGAGGGTCCACTCATAAGACCTCATTTTACTTAAATTAGCTCTTTGAAGGCCTTATCTCCAAATACAGGCACATTCTGATATTGGAAGTGAGGACTTCAACATATAAATTTGGGGGGGACACAATTCAGGCCACAGTAACCAGTCTTTGAGGATCATCCCTTCCCACTGAGCATCAATTTATTCTTGCTGAGCATCACCCCTCCCCATTGAGCATCACCTCTCCCCACCAAGCATCATCCCTTCCCACTGAAC
>NW_006434835.1:16101862-16116193 GCF_000325575.1 Pteropus alecto
ACTGAGCATCATTTATTCTCACTGAGCATCTTCCTTTCTCACTGAGCATCACCCCTCCCCATTGAGCATCACCTCTCCCCACCAAGCATCATCCCTTCCCACTGAACATTCCCATTTAAAAAAAAAATCTTCCCTTCCCATTGAGCTGTGGCATCTTTACCTCTCCCCACCAGGACCATCTCAGCCAGCACCCAGGTTCAGGGAGGAGACTTCAACCTGTACGAGAACATGCGCTGTCATGGCGTGCCGCTGGTTACCATCAGCCGGGGGCGGGTCGTGTATGAGAATGGTGTCTTCATGTGCGCTGAGGGCACTGGCAAGTTCTGTCCCCTGAGGTCCTTCCCAGACACCGTTTACAAGAAGCTGGTCCAGAGAGAAAAGGTAAGACGAGGGAGAGGGAAGAAGATGTGTGGGAAGAGGTAGAAGCCCCTATATGACTGTTGTAAATCTCAATGATGTTCTCACTTTTCCCGCTGAATCCTTTTGCCTGGAATGGTCACTTAGGAACAAGAAATAGTAAGAAAGAAGCCCCTGTAGCAAAGTAAAATGTATTGGGAAGGGTCTTCAGTTCTCCTAGAGCTGAGGAATATTGTGAGGTGTCATAGCTGTCCCAACATCTGGTCATTAGAAGGATTCTTGCCGTCCCTAAGGGCAAGGGACTCCTGATTTGGCCTGGGCTTCCATTTTTGCCTGGAGTTACTCTTTCTATGAAATCCACCCCCTTCCTGTGATGGCAGTTGGCTGGGTGGGCTTTGCTGAGTCTGGGCTCCCCAACACTGAAGTGGTCAGGCCAGGTCTGGAATAGTTCATATCTCACGGTTGCACCCAGTCCTCAGATTCCATAAGCACCCTGGGTGTTCATTAAAACTGAGGGCTCTACCTCATTCCCAGGGACTCCCACCCTCTGGTAGACATATTCACCCAAAAGAAGGCTGGCTGTGCCCTCATTGCATGGGGATTGATTCCAGCCTCATCTTTGAGAGCTGCCCTAGAGAATCTGGCCTGAATCCTTATTGACAGCTCCAGGTGCTGGGAACTGCAGCCCTGGCCCCTGGCTGAAGCTCCCTAGTCATCAAAAAGAACAAATCTGACAAACTGATAGCTGAAAGCATCTTGCTGTTTCCCCTCCCTTTCTCTGGCCTAAAGCAATACTGTTGTGGCCTCAAAATGCTCCTGCCTGGCTGTTTCCAGATACTATCTAGAAAGGGTGAGCATCCTTAGATATATCACACCCGAAAGCCTAGGGGTCCCAGGCCTCACTGGATCTAACAGCTCTCTCCTGCCCAGCCTCTGAGATGGTGTAATTACGGCACACTTGAGTTCTCAATCCCTTTTTTTTAAAGTTTCTTAATTTCCTCACTTGGCTTCTCCTGTGTCCTATTGGCTTATTCCTTTTGCCCAGTATACCAGTCGTCTATACACAGCAGTGTGCTGGAGGTAGTAGCAGTGAATGTGTGAATCAGGAAAACAATGAAGTCTGGCCTAGCCAGCTGCTTCACTGTCCAGGGAAGGAGACCCAGTAAAACAGTCTGTGCATTTTAGCCAGAGGCCCAAAGTAACAGCTCAGTGTTTGTGGAGGAGGGGGACATTTTTGGGCCCCTTCCAGGTGACTGCTCCATCCCCACCCCACCCCTGTATTGTGATCACTCAGCCAGTATCAGCATCCCCTTCCCTAGGTCCCATGCTCTCCACACATGACCAGCCAGCTCCAGCTTCCAACAGGGGACCAGAGATTTTAAAGGACCTTGACTGAATATAGACTCAGATGCCATATGACTGAGCTCTAGAAATCTGCTTAATAATATCTCAGGGATAGGCCTTTTAAGAGCTGTCTCTGGCTTGGCACACTTACTATCACGTGGTCACATGACCTCTACTTCATCCAAACTTTCTTATAATCTTAGTTCCCTAATTCTTTATGTAAAATCCAAGCTCCTTTACTCAGTTCCTCAGGCCTCTCCTCCTGTCCCCACCTTTGTTCCCTCTTGGAACCACCCAAAGGCTTTCAAGAGTAGCTGCTTTAGCCTTTGCCCTCCCCAGCTGTTCTCTGAATACCTGTCACTCTTGCTGGCCTGTGAGGCCCAGCCCTGGGATGACCCAAGGACTAGAAGGAAGGAAGGTTCCATCAGGTGGGATGATGGGCAGGTTGGCCTTCGTTCATTCTCCAGGTCCCCTAACCAGGACTTCATTTCATCCTGAGCCTGGTCCTCGGTGGAGCCCCTCTGCCACAAGTTCATTCACAAGAACTACAACTTTCTTTCACAAACTGGTCCAGCTCTCCCGAGCATGGTGGGACAAGGGGAATGCTAGAGCTGGATAATGCTGGTTTCCATTGCCCATCTTTGATTACCAGGCAGCATTTTAAGTAATCAGGCAAACAGGGAATCCTGAGTTCCCAAAGGCACAAGAGGGAAGCGTGAACATGTCTGTGACCACTGAGTTCTTCTTGATTCGCAGACTCGGGGACCTTGAGGTACTGCCATTAGTTGGGTCCTTCCCAGTCTTAATGAAGTAAGGGCACGTAAACTGATACTTGAAAACAATTATCAAAAGCCTAAGAGTAAACAGCATATTGACACCAAAAGATCAAGTCTGCAGGCAAGCCTTCCACGGGTGAGGGCCCAGAGCTCTCAGAATAGTTAAAGATCCTTCTCTCTCAAAGGCCAATAAGCAGAGAAATCCAAAGCTAGGTCGATGTGGGGGAGCAGACTTGGATTACCTGCAGAAAGCATGATTTTAGTTAACACAATGTTCAATCCAAAGGAAACTCAGGGTCTCAGGTAAACAAAAGGTCCTGTCTCCAATATGCTTCCCAGATATGGAAGATGGCAGGAGACCTCAGCCCCGCCTCTGGAGGATGTGCCAGAAAGAGCTAGAAGAGCAATACATTTACACGCAAGAGTATCTGACAAAGGGTACCTATAATTTTCAAAAAGAAAATGGAAAATAACGTGTTGGGGAGGATGTGGAGAAATTGAGACCCTCATTCATGGCTGAAAGGAATGTAAAATGGTGCAGCCACTTTGGAAAACAGGCAGTTCCCAAAACGTTGGTTACCAAATGACCCAGCAATTCCGCTCACAGATATATACTGAAAAGAAATGAAAATGTGCGTCTAAACACAAGCTGGTATATGAATGTTCGTAGCAGCATTATTCATAAAGGCCAAAAAGTGGAAACATCCCAAATATCTATCAACTGTTGAATAAACAAAATGTGATAGATCCATTGAATGGAATATTATTCCATTGAATATTATTCCATAAAAGGAAATAGAGTACTAATATATGCTTCGTACAAATAAATGAACCTTAAAAACATGCTAAGTGAAAGAATCGTCACAAAAGACCACACAGTATATGATTCTATTAATATGAAATGTCCAGAAGAAGCAAATCCATAGACAGAAAAGGAATTAGTGGTTGCTTAGGGCCGTGGGGAGGGGAGAAAGGGGGTGACTGCAGAAGGGTATGGGTTTTCTTTTGGAGAGTGTTGAAAATGTTTTGGAATCAGATAGTGGAGATAGTAGCACAACATTGTGAATATACTAAACACCACTGAATTGTATACTTTAAAATGATGAATTTTATGGTCTGTGAACTTTATCTCAGCTTGAAAAAATCTGACAACAGTTAAGTGGCCTTCCCGAAAAAAGATATTTTAGTCGGGAAATAGGGTCAAGAAAGATCAGTGAAAGTATTTCAAGCCCTTCTAAATGCCGTCCTCACAAAAATGTAAGACAGAGATCAATTCAGACCACTCCTTGGACCAGCCACAGTAGAGGAGCACCAGCTTCCAGGACTGATATAAATTCAATCCTTTATCTAAGTCAGTTATTATAATGACAATATGACAATGTAAGGCCCTCAAGAAAAAGCCATTTTTATTCCCTGTTCTCTGTTACAGCCCTGTGTAACAGAATTCCAATATGCAGAAAAAGAAAACTATCAGAAAACCTCATCTTATTATAAATATGCCGTCTCTAAAGATCATGGGCCTTGGGGAAAAGGACAGTTCTAGTATAGTGCCCTACAAATAGATCCAGGAAGCAAGGGGCTGCTGGGAGCTGTGGCCAGCCACGGTCACTCAGCAGTGTTCACCTAGGGCCTGTGCCCTTTACCACCGGGACCCCTGCCACCAAAGCCAGATGCCTAAGTGCAGCCTGGCACAGGCCGAAACACTTCAGACCAGTTTTGACATTCTGAGGACTGAGCTAAACTACAGGTCTATTGTCATAGAATGCAAAGAAATGTGTAGATTGAAGAGCCTTCAAGAAATCACATCTATTGTTTCCCTCAACAAGATTTTCAATTAGCATCAAACAGCAAGGAGATGGAGGTTATGTCCCTGACAGATGCCTTGGTTGCAGATTATCTATGCTGCTCCTTCAGGCCTTATGCATGCACTCCAACACACTTCTTTCTCCTCACAAAAGTGCTTTATAATACGATTAAGCACCCTTAAATGACTTCGGCAATAATAGCTGCTGGTACTTAGGTGTCACTTGCCATGTGCCAGAGCAATTCTAAGAGCTTTATGTATATTATTTCATTGGATCTCACAACAACTCTATACATAGTAATAGGTACTCTTATCATCCTAATTTTACTAAAAAGGAAACGGGCACAGAGAGGTTAGGTAACTTGCTCAAGGTCACACAGCTTACAAGTAACCAAGCTGGAATTAGGACCTAGGCAGTCTGGTTGCAGAATATAGGCTCGACTCTACTGCCTTTGTGAGTACAAAATTAAATAGTATTGCAACTGGGAATTCTCATCTCCAAATTGGCTGTATTTAGCCTCTATTCCACAAAGGTGTCAGATCACAGTAAAAGGCATGGCTTCTTGGGAGCCGGGCAAGTGAGGGGATGATGATGCCGCACGTGAGGGTTGCTCTCAGGTTAAATATTTCAGAAGTCTACCTGCTACCTTGGAAAGGATTCGGCCAGTATTAAGGGGTAGCCAGCGGATATCCTCTGCATGCACACATGTATGTATGCACACACGTGCACAGGCACATATATGCGCACATGAACTATTTAGGAGGTACAAGAAAAGAATTCTTCACTCCCTGTGCTCAAGGTATAGGAAGGCTTTGTCACAGTAATTTGGGTCCCGAGCAGAATGGCAGCGTCTGGAGCCCTGTCAGCCATCCAGGAGGCCCTGGTGGTGGTGGTGTCTGGGCTCTGAGGATTGATGGTGTCGTCTTTTCCCTTTTCCTTCTCTCCATCCTTCACTAGACCTTAAAGGTGAAGGGAGTAGACCGCACTCCCTACCTGGGGGATGTAGCTGTCGTCGTGCATCCTGGGAAAAAAGAGATGGGGACACCACTCGCAGACACTCCTACCCGGCCCGTTACACGACACGGGGGCATGAGGGACCTTCATGAATCCAGCTTCAGCCTGTCTGGTAAGAGCAGGGGCCGCTGGGACTGACACCTTCATCTCCACCACGGTGGGGCGGCAGGAGGAGGGCTGAGGGGCCAGGAGGCCCAGCCAGGCAGGGGGATTTGTGCTGCTTTTCCCTTCATCTCCTCCCTCCCCTATCGCATGTCCAGTGATGAGCTCTGGGTCCTGTATGAAACACACACACACATTAAGGGGGTGGGAGGGCTCTCCCAGTCCCTGGACACCACTCGAACAGGCCGTGGCCTGTGGGAGAGTCTCCTATGGTTTCTAAGTTCAGATAGTTTTGTCCCTTGAAGCACCTTAAGGGCCCTGCACAAAGGGTGTGCCCCAGAGCTGATCCGAGCTCGTAACCCTCTGAGTGCTACATGAGACTGCACCCCCATTACCCTCTCCCATACCCGCTCCTTGCCAGCCTCTCTGAAAGACCTGATATTTCCCTTATTCTCTTCCTTCATCGTATCCCCACATTTGCCCCACTGTCACCTTTTTTGGAGGAATTGTATTACATATAATAAAATATATAATATATGTGGTGTGTCTGCTCAGGGACTTTCTTGTCAGCAACTCGCATCCCAGATGCTCTGCAGTATTTCAAGTTAGGGGAGTTGTTGTCGCATAAATGGCAACCCTTAATGGAGAACAAGCAGAGGCCATACGATGCTGGTCCTGCAGGCAGTTTCGATAGAAAGGGGCCGTCAGGCCTCACCCAGGTACAGACCTAGCATCTGCTCTGCTAGGACTGTGCTGGGGCCCGAACAGCAAGAGGAGCGAGATTCAGATCCTCCCCCCACGGAGCGTGGCGTTTACTGGGGCTGATGAAACTCGCACACAAATTGTCCTAACCTGAGAGGCAGAGAGCGAAACCAGAGGGACGCCAAGGGAGTGAGGCTGAGCATCCTCTGTGCCCAGCTGTGTGCTGGGAACAGCTCCTGGCAGAAGTCACCTGGTTCCTGTCTGAGGAGCTGATAGCCTGTGGGAGGGGTCCTCTCAACCACTCTTTTCTTCCTCTCAGAGCAAATCTCATCACTGAGATATCAGCTCCCCGGCCCTGAGGCCCACTGACACTCCAGGGAGCAGCAATAGGACACAAGCAAGGAGGCCGTGGGCACTCGGCCTTGCCCACCCCGGAGGTGTGGATTCCCAGGCTGCCTGGGCATGGCCCTTGCTGCAGCAGCCAGCCCCACCAAAGGAAAAGGTCCCCAGAACCATGGGCCCTACTGGCCATTGGCTTCTGCACCCACTCAAGTACCCGGGCAGAGCCGAGACTGGACAGAACTCGCAGACTCAGCAAACATCAGGCAGCCTCCCGCCTACCCTCTGCCCAAACCTTGTCTGTCCTCAATGGGGCAGGCAGAAGACTGTGCTCCCTGGGGCACCAAGCCTCCTTTTCCAACTAAGTCTTGAGATTTCAAGATGTGATGTTCTTTGGAGTGTAGTTCTTGGATTTTCCAAAGCAATGGAGCCCGCTCCCATTTTCTCTGTTTTACTCACTGAGGCATATGTACAAAGGCCCACTTGCTAATAGGCTGATGATCTCTGCTCTGTGTACGAGATGAGAGACCACATGTCCAGGCTTGGGAGCAGTAAAGGGTGCACAGTAGGATGGTTAATCGTGAAGGCTCTGAATCAGGAAGACCTGAGTTCAAATTCAGGCTCTGCCACTTAACACCTGTAACATTGGGCAAGTTACTTAAATTCCCTGAGCTTCGGTTCCCTCTTCTGTAAAATGAGAAGGAGGAGTTATGAGGATTAAGACAGATCATACACACCGAGAGCCTTAGAGCTTCCACCAGGGGAGGTGGCTGAGCTGTCATGGCCCAGGCAAGAGCCACCCAGCTCACCCTCTGCTTCCTTCCCTGCAGGTTCTCAGATCGACGACCATGTTCCAAAGCGAGCTTCGGCTCGGATCCTCGCTCCCCCTGGAGGCAGGTCAAGCGGCATTTGGTAAAGGCACTGACTAGCCCCCCCAAGTGAAGATGCACCGCTGCCACCAGCCCGCACACCCTCCGTCTGAAGCTGCAGGGGTGGGAGAGGCTGGGCTGGGCAGCTCACCACCTGAGGGGCCACCGGCCCCGGGGAGCCCTCCCCATGTCTGACGCGTGATTCACTGTGCTTCGAGCCGACCCTAACAGGCACTTTGAGATGTGTTCCTCCTGCTGCAGTCTTTTCCTGCCCTGGCCTCATGGAGCCCAGGAAGCCCACACTATGCACAGAGCCCAACGCATAGAGCCCGGCCCGGCCCCTCCTCACACCTGCCTCCACGTGCTGGCTTCGGGAAAGCGCAGACTTTAGTGCCCTGCCGCTGGCTGACCTGCCAGTTGTCCAGAGCACTTTAGCAGATGTATTTTAAAAGGACTCCCTTCCCCATCCCCTTAGGCCTCGTGGTCAGCTTCCTCAAGTCAGACAGGTGTTAGCTGCCCAACCATGCCCAGGGTGTCCCGTTCTTCCTGACTCACCTCTAGCCCCTATTGTGGGTGTGGTGGGGACACCCTGGGTGTGGGTGTGGTTGGAATACTCTGCACCCTTTACCAGCTTCTTCCTCTCCCCACCCCACCCTCTGGGAACCAGGCCCAGGAGGGCTGCTGGGTGGGGCGCAAGGCTGGTGCCAGGCGCGTGTACATGATTTTGTTTTGCACGTTTGGTTTGCGCAGTGGTTTGGTTTGACTTGTTTGTGCATCCTGTGAAAAATAACGGTGCTTCGTGTCACTAGCATAGCATAGAAACAGGAATAGATGTGGACCTTAGGAGATGCTGCACTCGACACCAACCAGACAGCCTAGGGCAGAGAGGGGAAGGAGGGTAGCGGGTGCTGGACTTATAGGCCCTTCTCCCCGGACCTGGAGTCTTCCAGGCTGCCACAGGCCCTGTCCCCGGCCCTCTTCCCATCCATTCCTCTCCTGGTCTAGTCCCTACATTCTGATAGGGTGCCCAGGATGCTGGCCCTGGAGACCTTTGGGGAGCAGGGTGGCCTTTCCCATCTCTGGCCCCGGTCACTCCCAGCACTAACACCTGGCTTTCCGTAAACTCCCCCTGCTGGACAGAGGCCCAGCCGCTCCACCTGTGTGATTGGCAAAAGGCCTGATGCCTGCTAAGAGAGGGGGAGCAAGACTAGGGTGGTGGGCTAGCTGGGTGCCAGGGAAGGAGACCAGGCCAGCGGGACCTGGCTATAGAACCCACATTGCTGCAGGGGTACTGTGGTCTCCTGTGGTCAGCACCACACCCTCACCTGCTGTGGCCTCCATCTCCTCCCATGTCCAGCTGGGCCCTCCCTGCCTCCGCAGCTTCAGGAGATTTCCGTGGAAACACTAGAGGCTAGGTGATCTCCATCTACCCTCAGTGAGCTGGCAAGTACCCCAGCCACCTGCCCTCATTAAGCCCTGTTCTCCCCCCGGGGAAGTGATTTCACGTTGCACATTCAGTTTGAGCACCCCAGGCTACACGTGGCTCCTGGACTCTTGGGCGAGTGGTCATACCTGGCACATTTCTATTCTGCTTTTCTATTTTCTATTGTGCTTTTTATGTTTTCAAAGCATTTCCATATACAAGCTCTCAATTGCTCCTCACGACAGCAGAGCATATATTATTCCCCCTACTTCATAGATGAGGCTTAGCAAGTTTAGAACTGACCCCAGAAGTGTCCATGACTACACGTAAGAGCATGGCTGTCCACCCTAGCTGTGGAAAGGAGGAGTGCGGGAAGATGTCTCTTGGAGATCCCACTGAGAGTTTAACCAATTAGAAGGCTTACTCCCCTGGTAGGCATTCTGCTTTGTTTTGCACACATAGATTTTTCTTGTAATGCACATTCACTCTTTGAGCCAGAACTAGTTACCTGTTGGAGGTTTGCCATGTGGTTTGACCTGCCTCCACATCCTCACTTGTCCCTTCATGCTCATCTTCCTCTCTTAGGGGCTGAGATGACGGAGACAGTAACCCAGGGCAAGCAAAGGTACTCACAGAGGGTGGCGGCCATGGGGCCAGTGGATAGGGATCTGGGCCTGGGAAACTTCGACACTGACCCCTTGGTACAATGCACATTGTCCATCTTTATCCCCTTTCAGCCCTTGCTGGGTCATGGGTCTTGGGCAGATGCCAAAGAGCCAAGCAGTGGCGGTGGCCCACGGGCACAGCATCCCTGCTTGGGCTAGGAAAGCTTTATCTTCCCTGAGTGCCTCCGCCCGAGAGATGCATGGCCTGTGGCTGTGGGAGACCACATCTTGGAGTGGTCCACCGTACGCCTTCCACTTCATCCACCCCTGATCCTTACATAGACCCCACCCTTGCCCAGGAGCTTCTGGATGAAAATCAGGAGGTTCAAGGAACCAAATGAACGATCAGCCCCCACCACCCGCTCCTTGCCCTGTGCAGAGTCGCAGCCCGCTCCATCACCAGCCCTGCTGGCTCCTGGTTGGAATGAAAAGGGTCTCTGGTTGCACTGAATGCAGCTCTCAAACTGGTCTTGTATTTGCTGAATAAATACTGTTGTTCTTGCCTTAGCTGCTCTCTAGGTTTGTGGGGTTAAGTTACCAGAAAATTGTGCTACTGTGTGTGTGTGTGTGCGTGTGTGTAGTGCTAGGAGTCCACAGTAGGTCTCTGTCAAGCCAATGCCGTGATGAGGGCTTTTCCAATACTGACCCAGAAACCACAGAACCACGCAGAAACCCAAACCCCCTCCAGCTGCCCAGGCAGCAAGCACAGCCTGGGGCCGGGATGGAGCCTCCAATACCCCAGCACCCAAGTGACTTCTTCACTCTGTAAAAGTCATGGTGCTAAGATTGTGTCAACCCCAAGACAACATGGTCCTGTGCTTTGGCCACCTGTTTGAGGCAAAACAAAACAGCCCGACACATTGCGTTCTGGTGCAGGTTTGTATTAAACTGTAGCTACTTCTCACTTGGTCTCAGTCGTGTTTCTTCAAAGAAGAGGGGGTTGGCAGGGGGCCTCTTCTACAGCAGCTGAGGCGAAGCTAAAATTGCTAAGAAATAGCTTTGGTTTTTCACTTAGGTTGGGTGGAGGGTGGCAGGTGGCAGCTTACTGGGAAGCCTGAGCAGAGTCTGCAGATAAAAAATAAAAGTTGAGAGATGGGGGCATCATCGGGGGCCCAACCCAACAACTCCTCTCCTGGTGGAATCAAAACCAAGGTTTATGGCACCAAATTTCCCAGGAAAGGTCACTGGGTTATCTGAAACAGGGCTAACTAGGGAGAAGCATTAGATATAAAAGTGGGAGGAAAAAACAGAGTTTCCATACCTACCCTTTGTTGCCTAATCTCTTGACTATTATTTTGAAAACCCATATCCCCCTCTTCACCCAGCAAAACCCTTAGCTTATGGAACTATGGCCTCATGACAAAAGGCTGTTCCAAGGCCAATTGTCTTTGGAGGATCTTCAGGCTGTTCTCTGGCTCCCCAGAACCTCACCTTTTGGATTGGTCCGTTGTACCCCCTAAACCCCAACCACCTGCATCAAACTCCTCTGCATTCTCTCTAGATCTCAGCCAGATGTTGGGGAGGATTATCAGATCAAACATTTTCACACGAAAGATTGAGTGAAATTGTTGCTTTCAGTATGATAAGGTCACTTGTACTTATTCTTAGCCCTAAAAGACAAAACCTTAATGAGGAAATTTTAGGTAATCTGGGGGAATAGTCGGCTCTCACCAGGTAAGTAACCCTCCTGCAAATGAGACAGGCCACGTCCAAAAGAAATACCCAGAGCACTGCGGTTAGGGTGAAGCGCTTGGCTGTAATGAAATGAGCTGTGTGTACGGGCTCCGGTGGGGTTTCTGAGCCAGACGGACACACTATTACCTGGTTTGCAGGTTGCTGAGTCCCTGGGATGGCACTGGGCCTAAGTGTCCATGTCACCCTGTTTTCCCCATAACATGGGACCACACCAGAATCTGATTAACTGCCAAAAATCTATTGTGTTTGGATAGAAAATGACATGACCACACATTTGGCAGACCATGTAAATGGTATCAGGTAGTTTATAGAGAAAAAAGATAGCCAGGAAGATGCTGGATCCCTTCGCGTGTATGTACGTAATTGTGGAAAAATAAAAGACCACAAGCTCAGTAAAATAAGGATGGATTATAAGAATCTGCATTTGGGGAAACCTGAACCAACCAGCAGCTAGACAACCATCACCCTCAATTTCTTCACTCGTAATTACAGGTTGACTTTTATATGCAAGTATAACTTAACACTAATAATTACCTTGTAGTTGGTGGAGGAGAAAGTCTTGTGACACCCCAGATAGGAAGAAGAAACCTCATGATACACGGAGAAGGAAGAACTTACAGTCCTAGGTTAATAGAAGGCTATTTGACAGTATTGATGATAACACATTTGAACGGCTATTAATAGTCTTCCAGTAAAACAGAGGATCTAATATTTTGTTGACACTTGATACTGTCTTACACTGGAAGCTGAGTTCTTCACTTTCTTCTCCTATATTTACAAATCACACATTTATAACTAGCGGGATCTTATCCCGGTTTGCCCTGGACGATCCTGGTTTAAGTCTATTGCCCAAGAATAATAATTAATAGTACCCCCTTTCACTTTCAAATATGTCCTGATTCAGACAATAAAATATATGGTCATCTAATGTGTTCTTATATATCCATTAGGCTATTAATATGGCTGTCCAGAAGTTAAATATTTTCTATCACTGAAAGATGAAGGGCATGTTGGGAGATGGAGAAAACAGGTCTTTCTGGAGTAGGTGGGGACAAGGGTTTCCTGTGACAAGCCCTAAGTCTCAGAGACATCATGCTGTGGATGCAGCAGAGTGGTGAAGGCCTGGGGGCACTCGACTTTTTCAGTTTAGCTTGTAATTTTATTACTCCACTAAAAGTTGTAAGTCTACCAAATTTTATCATTTACTTTTAAGGGGACTTTGATCCCACTTGTAAACTTAAGCATCTTACATTTTCAAACTACATTAGAAATTCTATTTCCTTTTTAAGTTCTTTCCTAAGTACTAAATAATTATTACCAATCTAATAAATGAAGCTTATGAATATAGTGAGATTAGAGATTCATTGGATGTTTCACTAATAAGCATACACTTAGTAAGATTTCGACTTAAAAGTCGTAAGTCTCAATTACACATTTTAAATTAGTTATGAGGCACTCGCTCTCATAAGCCAAACTTTTCACTTACAAGTACATAAAATACCAAACATATCCAAATTTTCTCAATATAAAAAATGTTAACCCTATGCTTTTAAAATCTTTATTTTCTCAATTCTATACTTTCTGCCAGGCCTAAGTTCTCACGGGGCTTTGGCTCTGAGTCTTATTTTGATGGCGAGTCAGCCCCTAGGGGATTCGAAGCAGAGCTGCTTACCAGCCCCACTCAAGCGGCTCAAATCTCCAAAGTTATGTACCAGATTTTTCACTTTACCACTATCTATCTGGTCCATCTACGATAACTGCATAGTTATCAATGCAAGGTTTATATGAGTTCTAACCAAATGAATTCTGCCTCCTTGAATAAGTTAGTATTTTAAAGTTTCCTTAAATTTTAACTTAAATTCTGTCCTGGTGTAGCTTTCTTTTTTTCAGAACAGTTTTTTTAGACTTAATTTTTTAGAACAGTTTTTGATTTACAGAAACAAATCATATACAGAGTTCCGACACACCCCACACCCAGCTTCCCCTATAATTAATATCTTACTTTAATATGGTACATTTGTTACAATGAATGAATGAATATTGATACATTCTCATTAACTAAAATCCATACTTTATTCAGATGTCCTTAATTTTTACTTAAGGTCCTTTTTTCTGTTCCAGGATTCCATCCAGAACACCATAGTATGGTGAGTAGGAATGTCTCCTTGGGCTCATTTTGTCTGTGACAATTTCTCAGACTTTCCTCGTTTCTGATGACCTTGATAGCTTTGAAGAGTATTGGTCAAGTATTTTGTGAAATGTCCCTCAATCGAGATTGTCCTAATATTTTCCTCAAAAAAAAAAATGGTTATGTTGGTTTTGAGGAGGAAGACCACAGAAGCGCCCTTTTTATCACATCCTATTAAGGATATATACTAGCAACATGGTTTATCACTATTGGCATTGACCTTGATCACCTGGGTTAAGTCTGGTATAGCTTTTAAATTTACATCGTTCTCTTTTATGAGCTACAAGTTCCTATTTTAACAATATTCAATTTGCTTAAGCAACTGAATAAATATATCATACTATATCTTGTACTAAATTTTGCAGATGTTTGCTAAATGACTTTACCAATTAGAAATTAATTTTTATTCAGGATCAGTTGTAAACTTTTTAATTTGCATATAAGAGCTCAAGAAGATACCAGTATCTTAGAATGCCACGTGATCAACAAGAAATACATAAACACAGGCTCTTGAGGTTTTACTTGAAATCCTCTTGACTCACAGGTCAAAATTTAGGCATTTATACACACACATACACACATACACAATATTTTTATTTTCACTACATAACATTGACTTATTTATTATAGTTTTTAGTTTTATACACATACACTCAGGCTATCATACTGTCTTTCCACCTCGAATGACAGAAATGTGCCAACTATTTTCCTCAAATTGCAAATTCTTCACATGTTTACTATTAAAAGTGAGCAATCATTTCCGAGACCCTGAGCTTTCTGAACACTATTTTTCTTTCTACAGATTAATAATGTGTTATGTGAATTACAGCCCTCCAAGTCCCTTTGGGGGAAAAGAGATTCAACTGTAAATCAAAGATCACCTCACAATGGAGAACAGCTACTTAAGTTATGCATATTGAAATGTCATAGTCCACTCAGTGCTTCTTGCTTTATTAGAATTCTTGGTTTTGAACAATCATCTGAAGTTTTGCCATCTAAGCTTACTCGAGGGAGATTGTTCCCTTTTGATCAGTTCCCAGACGCCAAGTTTC
>NW_006434835.1:16116239-16134939 GCF_000325575.1 Pteropus alecto
GCTCCCTTTACTGCTGTGGAAGCCGAAGGCGCTGAGGAACAACAAATTTTTAGGGGAGGACCACAGAGTTCTGAGGCCTGAGGAAAGGAGACTTCAGTGGCAGGGCCTTAAGGAGGAAGCCCCCTCTCATGGTCCAGCAGAGGATGTGCTGGTGTCCACAGGAGAGGAGATCTGGAGGCAGCACCAAGGATGTTTTAGGACTAGGCGCCGCATGTTATTGTGGCGGTTGCTGGGGTTTATTCAGACATTCCATTTTCCAATGGCGAGGCTTTTATAGTTAAATTCTCCCTCATGCGGTCTGGTGGACAGTCAGGGCTGGTATCTTTTCTCAATTGTGAGAATTTGAGCTCGTGCTTTGGGAGCACTTCATAGTCTTTACTTGATGTCCATAAGATGGTTTTGTAATTTCTCCTGGGTATCTGTATGGGAAGCTATGAAATGATTTTGCCTTTCTTTTGTAACTCTCAATTTTTCACATCATGATCATGGGGACTATCAAGACAAAATTGTAATTTTGGACATCTCTGCTATGCCAGTTCCATGTCTTAAACAAATTCAATGGATTGGGGTTCATAATGTTTTAACATGATCTGAGCAAGGGTGGGAGCTCTCTTCTAAACCCTTGAGCTAAAATAACTTATTAAGTCAGTTTAGCCCAGTGATTCTCAACCAGGAACGATTTTGTCCCCCACGAGACATTTGACGATATTTGAACACAATTTTTGGTTGTCAAAACTGGGAAGTGGGGCACTACTTGAATCTAGTGGGTAGAGGTCAGAGATGCTGCTAAATATCCAACAGTGCACAAGACGACACCCTCGCCACCCCCCCCCCCACACACACACAATAAAGAATTGTCCAATTCAGAATGTCAGTAGCACCAACCTTGAAAACCCTTGATCTAGTCTAATGGTGAAACAAGACATTCAAGCATTTTAAGAAATCATATGGGAAAAATTGAGGTAGGGAGAAGTAGCTCAGTTTATGATGCCTACCCTATCTGGCAAAACTTTTTGAACTAAAAACACCCCAGGGGTGGAGCTGGACCACAGCACCTCTCAGTGGCAGAGGGGAGGTAAGAAGATGCCTGGAAAATAAAACCTCAGTGGGTCTTACCCTATGTGTGCTCAGGACTCATCTGCCACCATCATCGGGGTCTATGTTGTGCCACGTCCTGCCACAACTATGGTAAAATGTTGCAGGAAAAAAAGACCACAGATGCAGGATTTAAAATTAAGTTTCGGCACTTACTGAGACTCTGTATGCGGGAAGGGAGAAGGTTAAGCTCTCATCTCACCAAGTGGCAACTTGATGACTGTCGTATCTGTTTCTTAACAATCAAAAGTATAGACTTTCTTATATCCATGGATGTAAACTAAGTTCCTCTCCAGGAATTAACTGCCTTATGGCCAATGAGGAGGAGGCGCGTCTTAAAACCCAGGAAGGAGAAAGAAGACCTCACGATACTCAATTGGGGAAGGGAGAGTGAACATTATGGTTATAAGCAAAATTTGAGAAAACTATTTGAAGGAGTAAGCAAATATGCATCTGTAAAGGGTCAGTGTTTTTCCAGTAAAACACTAAGGATGTATGTTTTTTTCTCAATTCAAATGCTTTACTTTGAGCGTAACAGTAAACTTTGAGTATACAATAAAATATATGTGCCAGTTTTCTGTTCTGCACGCAAAGAGTTTGGAAAGTTTGGAACTCTCTGCTCCATCCTAACAACAAGCAAAAAACTGAACAGACTGAAAAAGCAACAATGATTCTTGGATCTATAAGAGAGGAGGACTCAGGGCAAATTGCTGCCCCAAAAACTGGAGAGAGAGACAGATAAAGTTGAAGAGATCACATGTCCTGGTTTTAAAAGCTGCTATGAAGCAACATTAATCAAGGCAGGACTAGGTTGTACTAGCATAAGGGCAGACACATAGACCAATTGAGTAGAACTGAGAGTCCATTAAAAAACTCAAGTGTCTATGGTCAAGTAATTTTTGACCAAGATGCCAAGATAATTTAATGGGGAAAAATAGTGTCTTCAATAAATGGTGTTTGGACAACTGTATATCCACATGCAAAAGACTGAAATTGGAACTTTACCTCACACCGTATATAAAAATTAACTCAAAAGGGATCAAAGACTTATATGTGAGAGCTAAAAGTAGAAAACTCTTAGAAAAAACATAGGGGGAAATCTTCATGACCTTGGATTTGGCAATGAATTCATAGATATGACAGAAAAAAACATGAGCAACAAAAGAAAAAATATATCAATTTGACTTCATCAAAATTAAAAACATTTGTGCTTCAAAGGACACTATGAAGAAACTCATAGAATGGAAGAAAATATTTGCATATCATGGATCTGATAAGTGATTTGTATCAGGAATATATAAACAACTTTTATGACTCAATAATAAAAAGATAAATAACTCAATTAAAAATAGGCAAAATATATGAATGGACATTTTTCCAAAGATGATCTACAAATGGCCAATAAATGCATGAAAAGAAGCTCAAAATCATGTCATTAGGAAGATGCAAATCAAAACCATAATGAGATTTCATTCCACACACACTATGATGGTTATAATCAAAAAGTCAGATAAGTGTCAAAAAGGACATGGAAAATTGGAACCATCATACACTACTGGTGGGAATGAATGTAAAATGATGCAGCCAACTGCAAGGCCTGGCCATCAGCAAGGAGCAGCTGTTAAGACACAGGGTCCTGGGAAAGTGAAGCCCTAAGTAAGCAATGACCTCCTTCAGAGAGTGAATGTCTTCAGTTCCCAGGCAGCCAGAGCAGCAGCTGTAAACTGAAAATTCCAGGAAGGTGTATCTTCCCTTACTCATCTCCACACTGGCCTCCTCTTCTACCCTGTCTCTCTTGCCTTGATCGGCCTTTCTCTGCTCCCCAAAGTCCTGGGTCCCTGAGATGGCCCTTGACCACAGTAGTACCCAAAAAGACCTCCAGATGGTGCTTTAAGCTCATCAGTGTCTACTTCTTTGACTTAAAGGTGCCAAGCTGACCTAACTTAGACAAACAGGTAAGGCCCAAGAAAGGAAGCTTTGTCTAGGTTAATATGGCCTCAATCCCAGCCTCCAGAGCAGCTCAGGATCAGCTCAGCCTTGAACGTGAGTGAGGGGCCAGAGCAGCCCTTTTCCTACCAGGAGAACCCCTGGGGAAGCAATCCCTTCCAAGGGCAATCTCAGGGTTTAGGTTAAGGTTGTAAACTAGCAAATAAAAATACAGGATGCTCTATTAAATTTGAACTTCAGACAACAAATAATTTTTAGTATTTTTAGTGTAGATATGTCTCAAATAGTGTCTGTCATACTTATTCTGAAAAATTATTTGTTGATTACCTAAAATTTAAATTTGACTTGGCATCTTGCATTTGTCTGGAAACTCTAGTTTAGGTTTACTTACGTGAGTCTTCCACCTTCCATTTAATGTATGCTGATGGAATATCTGCCAAGCATATGCTACATTCTACAAAAATGAATCAAGTTCAGCCCTTGCATTTTGTGAAAAGACATATTGACAAAATAATTATAATACAGAAATGTAAGAAGCACGAGATAATAGAATAAGTTTGGATTTTGGTATTGACTTTAGATTTAAACCCTGTTTCTGCTATTCACTTGGTGTGTGATCTTAGGTAATGAGTTAACCTCACTGGGCGTCTTTCCTTTTATTGTGAAAATGGAAATGATACCAACCTCAGAAGGTGACCAGAGAGGTTACAGGAAATGGTATGTATTTCAGGCCTGGCTGTACTAGATGCTGAATAAATGCTAGTTTCCCCTTTATTAATAAGAAACACTGTGAGAAACAGACAACTAAAAGTGCCACAGTAACAATGAACTTTACCTGCTTAGGAAGGCCTCTACAAAGAATGTAACATTTCACCTTTTAAATAAAAATAATAGCTGATAGTGTTTATTAAATGCCCACAACATGCCAAGCGTTGTCCTAAGCACCTGATAAACATGATCCATTTCATCTTTATATGAACTCTCTCAGGTTTTTACTATTATTATCCTCACTTTACAGATGAAGAAACTGAGTTAAATAGCTTGCTGTAGAGCTAGTAATTGACAGATTTAGTATTTCAAGTTCATGTAGCTCCTTAACCCATGCTCCTAACCTTTGTCTGATGCTGCCTTTGCTTGAAGTGGCCCTTGACGTTTGAGCTGGTGATCACTAGGACACCTCGAATTCATCTAAGTTAATCCAAGCCTTTATCACCCACCTGAACAACATGGTGGGTGCCTTTCACAGAAAACAGGGTAACATTTTGCAATCTAAGCCACTTGTCTAGAATTGCCATTCATTCTGGATGTAATATGTCACTAATGTTCACAGGAGGTTTGTCTTAAGGCCTTTGCAAATTCTAAATTTGCATATTTGCTCCTATATAATGTAACAAGTTATAATTGAGAAGGAAAATCAAGTGACCTCTTGACTCTAATGAGAGTTTTTGTTACTATTGATAGTTACCATTTCTTGGTCATTTACTATATATCAGACACTGCTAGGCATTTTTTGTACATTATCTCATTTAACCATCACGACAACAAATGAGAAAAACCAAAGCTCAAGATCACATAGCCAGGAAGTATGGACCCAATGCTTGTGCAGCTCCAGCAGGGTAGAGGGTTAGATCACCTCTCTAGATAAGGACTCGTCTGCTTCAAGTTGTGTGATTAAAATTCACTCCTCAGCCAAATTACATATTGCTTATACAGGTCCCTTGTAAATTTTAAAACCATGTCAAAGGTTTCCTATATGTGGAAATCAGTCCTATTCGAGTTCCCTGTTCCACTTTTAGCTAGTTGCCAATGAATAATGAACACCGTTGGTAACAGTTACCAGCACCACAGCTCCCCGCTGCCTCCACTTCGCACCCAGGTACGGACAGCCCCGCATGTCGCAATCTAGAATCTGAACCTTCACCAGCCAGAGTTAACCAACTTTCTTATGCACCCTCCACCATCTGGCTTACCCCAGGAAAAGTGCAGAAAGGCCAGATTGTTTTTAACTTGCTTGGCTATTTTTCATCCTACATGAGGTGTTAAGAATACAAAGGTAAATAAGATATGGTCTTAGAGTGTGAGGACTTCTGGTGGGGAGAGATGTGAACAGCGTGATAATACAAGGCAATGGGGGACCACGGTAAAATTGTATCTGGTACTAAAGAGAATGTATCGACTCTCTGGGAGAGGTCCATGACAGTGTCAGAGAGGAGGTGACCCTGAAGCTGGTCTTGGAGAATGAGTAAGAGTTTGCCTAATGAAGATAAAGGAGAGATTCCAAGCAGGGCAAACCCCACATGCAGGCTAGGACACGAAACAACTGCTTGCGTGGCCAACTACAAGGGCTTGCTCTTTGTGGCTGACATATATGGGGAGAGGTAATAAGGTTGGGAGGGTATAATAGGAATGGAAGGTAGAGTGAAAATGGTTAGTAAGAACCAGATTATAACAGCTTGTCTACCATGTGAAGGAGTCTGAATTTTTATTTTTTTAACTAGTGTTTCTCAAACTTTCCACAAAAGTACCCTGAAAGGCAATGAATAGTACAAGCATGGAGGCGCCTTGAGTTCAAACTCTCTTTAAACATCCAGTCTTTAAAATCATGTGACTCTTGCATTCTACTTCATCATATGTCTGTTGGTTTTAATGTTTTAAAATGTTGCTTTTCTGAATCTCTACATAAAGTTTGGCCTGGAGGAAGAGGTAACTATTCTATAGCTTTTTTACTCTGTTTCCTTACACGAATCCTTCATGCTCAGAAGCTGCATCAGCCAGGTCGAGAACGACAGCCATAGGGATTTAAGCATAGGATTTACGTAACAGGATGTATCTTCTAGAAAGAGCCTTCTAGCAATGTGATTGAAGATGAATCAGAGACTGGAGGCAGAGGGACCAGGTAGGAGGCTCTGCCATAACCCAGGAAAGAGATGGTAAATGTGATGGAGATAAAGAAGGGGAACAGATCTGAGAGACACTTAAAAGTAGAGTTGATAGTATTGGAGAACTGTTCCAGTGCAGGGAGGTGGAAAGAAGGCAAGGGTTAGGATCACTCTCAGGTTTTTCTAGGATAATGATACAATCAACAATAATAGGGAAAGGTAAACAAGTTTAAGCCCACTGAGTTTGAGGGGCCTATGGGACATAGGGTTGGAAATATCTAGAGAGAAATTATATATACAGACCTGACTGTTGGGAGAGCTGATTGGGATGGAGATATAGATCCAGAAGTTGTGAGAATAGATGAGGCCACTCAGAGTGTGCATGGAGGGAGGAGGCAGAAAAATGGGATGGGATTCCTGGAAATAAATAATGTTTAAGGGTAGATTTAGGGAGCAAGGGAGAATGGAAAAAAGAATGTCAAAAAGTCAGGAGGACCCATAGCTCCCTGCTGAATGGCCAATTTGAAGGCTGAGGCATGGAAGGTACAAGATGAGCCTGGAACAGTTTGTGCCAGAAAGCGAGGAAATGTTCAAAAATGATGGGGACAAATCCAAAGGACACAAGAGCTTAAAGTTCCTTCCACTGGTCAAATCTGTGATAAATTGAACATCAAAACAAATAATCATAGGGAAGGATTATAACCCATAAGGGGGAAAAAAAATCCATGTCGACACCAATATAAACAAATGACAGTGAATCCAAGCTCTAACCATGACCTGGCAGCAACATGGGCTTGGCCGGATTTCAGAATTACTGTGAACCAATAACTGCTGTGTGAACCTCCTTGTTTCCTCCTTTTTGAAATGGTGGTATCCATAGCAATTATCCTATGTCTGTGCCACTAGTGCATGCTGGGTGTGTACGAGGCAGATGATGCGTTTCTTTACTTCACAAGTCTTCAGATCAAGAGTACTGGTACTCAAGGAGTTATACCCAAAGGAATCGGGACCTGAGTTAGATGATATCCTGGACTTCAAGTTGTTGCTGTCATGGAGTGAGACTTGAAAGTCTTGAGGGAGGGGATGAGTACCTTTTGCATTGAGTGTCAACAAAGGACAGGGTGTGGCAGATTGTCTTTTCCAACGGTGATTTCAACCATCTCCCATTCGCGTGCTCTTATTATGAGACTTGGATATTCCTCCTATCGAGAGGTGTGGGGTGGGGCATCTATATTCCCTCCCCTTGATATGAGGTCAACTTTGTGATTTTTTTCATCCAATAGGATAGAGCAGAAGAGATGTCTGAGCTAGGTTATAAAAAGGGATGCAGCTTTTCTTTTACTCACTAATCATACTCGCACTTCAACTATCATATAAGTAATCCAACTACCCTGAAGCCACCATGTAATAAGAAAGCTGGCTGTGAGACAGCACGAGGAAAGAGGGCTGTCTCGCCAGTCCCTGCTGTTTAAGCTCCAACCACCATCTGACTGAAATCACATGAGAAACCTTGAGCTAGAACCACCCAGCCGAGCTCTTCCTGAATTCTCATCCCACAGAAATGGGGATAACACTTTTAAAACACTAAGTTGGAGGGATTTGTTTTATAGCAATAGATAACTAGCACATGGTAAAATGTTAACATGTAGAGAACCTGGGGGAAGGGTATGCAGGATCTCTTTGTAGAATGATCCTCTATCCCATGTATGATAAATGGGTAGGGCTACAAGGGTCCTAGTCTCTTCTCAGAATTGCTCAGGGCAGTCTACACCACCCAAGTCTACACCTACAACCATGGAGCTGAGCTGGAACTTAAGAATGGACAAGCAAAATTAACTGAGTCTGAAATTTTCCTCTTGTCTTTGTAGCACCCAGACACCCTGTAGATATAGTTAGGAACAGCTTCAGTTCCCCAACTCCGTGACTAAGAAAAAGTGTAGCCTGGGTTTTCTCCTAACCCCTTGATTTGTCTTGGGAATTAGCCTTTACAAGGAACCCTCTCCTTTCTGAGAGTTGCCTTGAATGGCAGGAGAAGGCCTCGACTCAGTATATTCTGTGTTCCTCTGTTTTCTTTCTCTATTTGTAAATGGCTGCTTTCTCCTTCTCCCCTGAGGAAATAGGCTCGGTTAGAGTGCTTTGACATCAATAGTCCCAGGGTGGAACCTCTGGGAGCTAGACAGGGAGACTTGGAAAAGAATGCTAGTCTATTAGTTTTTACTTCTGAGTCATTTGAAGAGAATGCAGCATCTCCGGCATGTCAACAAGCCCAGCAGAATCCAGTGATGTTCACCAAGAGGGAGTGATAGGAGCTAGGTTAGGAGACGATAGAATGGTAAGGTGTGAAGAGCTTACACTGATCACAGAGGGTGATAGGAATGATGGAGGAGGTCAGTACCCAGAGAGGAAATTTACTTTAGTGGAAACATTTGAAATAGTATAGAAGGGAGACTAGCTAGAGGGAAGGATTCAGGAAACAGAGAATGCCAGAGTCTCAATGAATAGATGACTAGAGTTTTGGCATTAAGATGGAGAGCTAAGGGAGTGAGAGTTATATTAGTAGCAGTGGTACTTAAAGGCTAAATATGTGTAAAGATCATAAGGAAATGTTGAATGAGACTCTGGGGCAAGTTAGGCCAGAGAAAGTGAGGAAGAATGAGACTCTGGGGCAAGTTAGGCCAGAGAAAGTGAGGAAGAATGAAAATATTTTTTTTCTTCTTTTTCTTTTTACCTTTTGACCAGCTTCACCTATTTCTTTAGGGCCAAAGAAAACCTTTGGAGAAAATCCTTGTGTCACTTGATTCAACTGCACACACACTTATTGGAATTTCACTATGTGTCCTATTCTGAGCTAGATGCTGATAAGACGGAATTCCAAGGAGCACATAGTCTGATTGGGGAGACAAACGTGTAAACCGGTGACAATACTCTGTAGAATGTGTGTAAGAAAGGTACAGAGGTGACCTCGAGACAACCATGGGAGTCAGGGCAGAGGCTGGGAGAGCCAGAAGTCATCTGCACAAAGGACCAAGCTGACGAAATCACAAAGGGGTTAAGTAGAGTGGAACCCTTGGCTGGGCACGGAAGGATAGTAACAGTAGGCATGGACAGGAAGAGGAGGGATCTAGAAGAACTGAGGAGAACCATAAAAGCAGACTTGGAGTTGGGAATTTGGGAATGCTGATGAACATATCAAGGAGGGAGCTAGTTATGAGAAGGTCGACTGTAAGCGATCTAGTAGGCAAGATGAAGGAATAACTGTTTACAAATGCAGTGGAAGTGAGACAATAAGATTGACAAAAACTCAAATGATATGTATATAGACGATTTTCTTAGCTCAATTTAGGAGTAAAGGTGTAGACTTTCTGGTAGGAAATGAAAAAGAGTGTTTAATACAGGGAGAGGAAAATTGAATTTGGGGATTCGAGTGGCAGGCTGTGATTGAAAACCATAAACATAGAGATAAAACCCAGCCTTAGCTCTCGCGTGTTGCTGAAGAAGAAATATTCTCTCCACTTTTTCCTTTGCAGTTACTGTGAGACAGATAAGAATCCATCTGGCTACCATGTAATCAAGTATAAATGGTTGTTCCTTCTGTGAGTAGTTAAGGTGGAGGAATTGTTACCCTGTTGCTAAGGAAAAAGGAAGGGGCTGTTCCCGGTTGCCGTGGTGACAAGGTAAGAGCTTTCCCTCGGTACCGCGGTAAAGTTATGAGACAGGTTCTCCTCCTTGTTGCTATGACAATCTAGAAAAACTGTTCTCGTTGCCCCCCACCTCCCGCCGCCGTTGCTAAGACAAGGTGGAGGTAGGGGTTGTCCTTCTCTCGCTGCCTGGTTGCCTTGGAGACGGCGGGTGCCCTGGCCCCGCCCCTCTCGGACTGACAGCGGTGGCCGCATCGCGCCTGCGCAGTGCTCTCTTCCCCCGCAGTCTCTGTGCGTTGAAGCCGGAGACCGCGGCGGCCTCTGCTAGGACCCTCCGCCCCGGAGCCGCCGGCCAGAGTCGCAGCCTCAGCCGCAGCGCCCCCGCCACCTGTCCCCTCCCCCGCCGCCTCCGCCGGAGCCGCCTCGCGCACTGTGAGTCCGGGTAGAGGCGACAGACGCCGTGGGGCTGAGTCAGCGGGAGGCCCGGGCCCCGGCTGGGGGAGGGGAACCGGGCTGTCCCCTTCGCCTCCCCACCGCGCCCCCGCCCCCCAACAGCGTCTCACCCCCACTCGCCTCCCTCCCTCCATCCCTCTTTCCGGGGCTTTCTGGGGCCTCTGCCGTCAGGCCTCTCGGAGCCACTCCCCCTCCCCTTCCCTCCCTCAGACCCGCCTCGGGGGTCCTTCCCCAGTGGATGCGGCTGTACCGCACCTCCGCCACGGACTGATGTTCCTCCTTCCAAACTGCCTCCGGTCCGTCCTTGTCTTTTCGCCTTTCTCCTCTTGGGCCTGACATCTCCGGCCTCTCTGGTTTTCCCCAGTGATGTGACGGAAAAAGAGTGACAGGGGAGAATGCGAGGGGAGACTTGGGGGAGGGGGGACGTTCTGCCCGCCCAAACCTTGGGGCCTCGGGTTTCTTACCCGCTGGTTCCTGCCCTGGCTGGTGTGGGAAGCAGGTCTGGACAGTTCTAACTGGCTGCTAAGAGGTTGTGAGGCTTTCAGAATAGATTTTGCTGAGCAGGGTTCAGCCCCATCGTGATCAGCCACTGTTTAGTGAGCACCCGCCTGATAGTGGGCTCAGTATTGCCTTGGCAGGTGCTATGGAGAGAGACTAGAGGTAGTGGAGGGAGAGGGGAAAAGGTTGCATGTGGGAGCTGAAGTTCCTGCGCTTCCACGGTGTTGTTATGAATAAGCATCTTGCAGTACTGTTTAAAATGCAATTTTTTTTCTCACAGTACAACTCGGTTACATTTTGAGGTTTGGAAACAGGCCTTATATCATCCATAGCAAGTGCTTACTGTTTGTATGTTGAAAGGTTGTGGCAGGGCTTGATCTCTGATGCCTGTGAATTCCATGTGGTAACCAAATGGGTAATAGTTTTAGTATAACATGTGCCGATTGGAGAGGAACTGAGGTTCGCCTGGCTTACTGCAGCTGTGAGTCCTTGTGGGGGCTGTCACCAGATAGGGGTTCTAACATATTTGGACGATTCCCCAGGTTATGTTTGCTACCCATCCACCTGCTCATTTTGCATTCCCTGATCTTGGAATAGAGGATTCCAAACTGTTTTCTTTTTCCAGCAGACATTGAGCTGAAGTCAGAGTTGTTGTCCATAGCCAGAAGCTGTCTCTTAATAAACGTGCCTCAACTCGAGAGCTCCTAACTCCTGTGTGTGTACCTCATTGCCAACTTCCTTTGATTTTTTTTTTGTCTTGCAGATTGCAGTATACTATTAGAAAATATGTATAAATATCAGACAGTTAAACTATACAAGAGGCTTTGGGCTTTTTACTTCAGGCTGCAACAGAAATAGATGGTTCATCCCGCTAATGTGGAGTTTCTGGAATTGCAAACAGTGAGACATAATGATTTTGCTTCTTGACTTTGCTCAATCATGGCCTATTGGCAGCCTCCTCAGAGCCACTCCCTACCCCCATAACCATCAGATTAGTTTACAGTAGCAAAGACGGCTGTCGCCCTAGTTTTAAACATAGAGATGAAGTTCAGGAAAACTACAGCCTCCATGCAGCAGTACAGTTTCTTCTGTTTCAAATGCCAGTCTGGGGTTTGGTGGGATGCACCTGCCTATTGGGCAGTGGGAACTGTGGGGCCTGAGAGTTACATTCCTTCTGTGTGGTCCTCTCTGTGTTGCATAGCTCACTGAAATACCCGGGCAGGGCAGGAGCAGACAGCTGTGCGGGAGAGCTGCTCCTCCTGGGTTGAGTGTATTTTGGGAATCAGCGATATTACTGGGGTGGACGGTTGTGAATTAAGAAGCAAGAAAATGTGTCAAGGGCTAGATAGATCAGGAGGGTGTGAGTAAAATGTTCTCTTTCCAGTCTGCTGTGGGACAGTACATTTTCAGAGCATCACAGTGGTTTTTATATGGGTTAATTTGCCTTTGAAATCCATACCAGTGTTTTATGAGATAATGATGGAATGTATTTTAAACTGCTGCTATTGGGAAACAGGACTAATACCTGTGTCTTATACATTGCCTATTCAGTTGTTACTGAATGTAATTGTTAATATCCAGAAGAAGGACATTATTTGAACCAAGTTAGACCTAAATCTATATAATCTATGTTGTAGTTTTATAGCACTATATTTCCTTGATTCAAAGACATACCAGCAATTTACCAATAGCTTTCAGGTAAAATAATTTAACACTACTGGATCAAATTATGTATATTGATTCTAAGGTCCACCCTAATCTCAGGAACATGAAAACAGCCAGGAAGGGGCAAGACTTGAAGGAGGGATTTGTGTGTCTTAGAATTGAGAAAGAATGATATTTATAATATTCTTGCGTGTGTGATAATGCCATTACCAACATGCCATCCTGGGAGTCATGTATTGTGAGGACAGATTTCTTCAAGTCCTTCCTCCAAGCCAGCCTACTTTATGGGGTTATGTGCCTAAGATGATCGACTGTTGTGAGGCATGGTATTTGGCTATTGAACAGAGGAAAGTTCGTATGTGGGAATCAACCCAAGGCCTTAATATGGTACACTCCAGAAGCCGAGCCAGCTAGCTGGCCACAAATATGTTATGAGCTACACCTGAATTTAGCCAAGTACCATCTTTCAGAAGAGGAACAGAAAATGTAATTTTTTTCAACCAGAATGCATCTGCCCTGATATGTTTACAGATACCTTTATAAAGATCCTAAGACAAGTGTCCTCCCCCTTAGGATATTAGAAGTGGAGGGGAATTCAAATGCTTTAGTGCAATGTCTTTTCCAGATTTTGACATGAGACACCAAGTTAAGTGACTTGCCCAAGATCACCCAACTAATATAGCAAATATGTGAAAACACTGTAAACTGTGTACACCATGCAAATAAACTTTGGTGGTTATTAGTGGCTGAGTCAGGATTAGAACCCAGATTTCCGGACCAAAGCTGTTCTACAATACCATGTTGTTTCATCCCTCATGTTTAATATTCCAGAGGGTTTTAATAAAAATAAATTAGTAGTCTATAATTAGCCCTGTAGACAAGGGCTTGTTTTATTGTCTGAGACGTTGCAAAGCCAGGCAAAATCCAGTGTCACACTAATTAAATATTTATTCTTACCACCTTAAAAATAATAACTTTTCCTCACACATTCCAACTTCAGGAAGGTTGTTCTTTTTTAAATTCGCATCATCTAATATAAAGCAAATGTGAAGCTGAGTGTTTGGAGTCTTCTCGACTTCTTATCTGTGAAGCTGCTGCATTCCAGAAAGCAAGGTGGAGAGGGCTGAGAGGGGGCCAGGAAGAGCAAGCTGGATTCTCTTCCAGCTCCCAGAATGCAATCTTTTGTAGTTCCTGGGAGCCATGGGACTTCTTATCCCTACGTTGGAAAAGCGAGGCAGTCTGGCCTCTGGAAGAAGACAGACCTGAGTTCAAACTCCAGTCCTGCCACTTTCTGGTTATGTGGCCTTGGATGAGATGTGGGATCTCTGAGTGCCGATTTCCTCACCTGCAAGCCTGGAATGACTGTTTTATGGGGTGGCTGTGAGGATTAAATGAAAAAAAGTATGTGAAGTACCTGCTTAATAAGAGGTAGCAATCATTATTTTATATCACTCAAGTATAAAATAAAAAATAATGCTTTCAAAATTTTATTGTGACTTAAATCCACCTTGGATCTTCAATTCAGTAGCCCCCATCTCCTGGCAGACCTCTTGGTGTGTTTCACATGCACAGAGAGAAGATTTGTCCTGTGAAGACCTGGCAGTTGCGGTGTTATTTCAACTGCCAAAATAGAAGTATATGAAATGCCCCTTTGTCTCCATGTATTCAGCTGACCTGATTATCTGAAAGACTGGCAGGGCAGGAGCAGTTGACTGGGAAAGCACAGACGTGGTGTGTTTGTGTGCATTGTGGGGGCGGTTGGTCCTCCAGTTGGGGAGGCCAGTCTGGGGAGCGATCTTAATTTGAAGTGGAAAAGCTGCTGAGCTCTTGCTTATGAATAAAGCTCACATGGCTTTCATTCACTTCCTCTACTATTAGAGGTGTAGCTTTACTCAGTGACTTTGCTCAGATCAGGTTCTGCATCTAGGAGATCTGGAGGGCCAGGGAAAAGAGCTATCCATCTTAGGAGGGAAACCTCCTGGCTGGTGAGCAGAGGCAAAGGGAGGTCATTTTGGATGGCAGCAATTCCAGATGGGCTCAAGGCAGAGACTACCAAGTAATTAAGGAGCCAGGGCCATTCAGATAGGAGAACAGAAATGAATTTAAATTCCTATAACTTTCATGAGGGGAGAAAATGCCCAGGAATAGTGTCCAAAGACTGAAAAAAAATAAACACAACAGTATTCACCTCTGAGAAGTGGGTTTGGTTGTGGAAGAGGGAAAAGGAGACTCGAAGGGGAATTTTTGCTTTATATGCTTCTGGATATGAATCGTTACAAGAAGTATGTATGCTTTTGTAATTTGATGCAGACTAATAAAATTGGTAGTGATTGTTTTTCATCTTTTACTTGGAGCCTTCGATGCATGGGGCACAGAGGGTTAGACTGTTTCCTTCAAACAGGACAAGACAGTTTGCATCATACCAGACTCTTAAGTGATGGCAGGACCTGCCGACATGGCCGCTTCCCTGGCAGCCAAGCATACTGCATTGACCTCCTACCTCAACACCTCTTCCTAGTCTTTTAATCTCTTCTTGAGAATAGCCCATTCCTTCTCTTGACCAGTTAAAGTAATCATTACTTTTCTAATAAGCTAATTTAATTTTCAACTCTTGATGAAAATGGCATCTGACCACATGAGCATATGGTCTTTATGAAAAATCCATGCCTCTTACTTGATAACATCAAGAGGGCTTGAAGTTCAGAGGAATCTCAGCTGAAATGCTGACACACTTTATTACCATGGCTGTGTTTTAGAGCCAACCTGGCTGATAGAGCACACCTTGCACACTGAGCTTTATTAAGTGCTTCTCTTAAGAATTATTGATAAACTACGACAACTTTATTAAGCATTATTGATCTTTTAATTTTCTCCTAAGTTGGTCAGTTGTGTTTTCCAGACAGATGTCTTGTTTATTATAGAAAGATGACACACCTATCATTTGGACACATGCTCGCTTACCCAGGCATTGGGATGGGTCGTGCTGAGTAATCCACATTCCGTCATCCAATCTTCCCTTTGGCTTAGAGTACACATTTGTGTGACAGTTGGCCAAGGTTGGTGAGGCACCATGTGGCCAAGGATGGTCTTTCTTCTATGTAGAGTTGACCAGCCAATACTGGTCTAAACTCTAGGTCTTGTTCTCACTAGCATCATGCCTTACAAACTTTGCTAAACTTAGCCAGATGTTGTTACCCAACTTTTTAGCATAATATCAGTGTTTTCAGCTCTGGATATTTCTTTTGCCTCAAGCAAGCAGGACCTGGCCTATCTAAAGTGTTTTGACTCCATGTTAGATTTTTTTTTCTTGAAACTATTTCCTGTATACAGGAAATGATATGATTAAAATAACTGAGCAAGAAGCATGGCTTCAAATCTGCTCAGTCATTTTGACTATATATATCAAAAGCCTTAAAAGGCCACATATCTTTAGATCATAAATTGGTATTCTGGTAATATTTAGAAAAATCAAGGATGTATATAAAAATACTTGTACAAGGATTTTTATTAATGAAATGTTATTAATAATAGCAGACATTTAAAATAGCCAAAGGGGTCAACAATTGGGGATTGGTCAGGTTCATCTAGATAAAATACTGCACAGGCATTAAAAATCCTATAGAAGAATATTTATTGATGTCATAAATGTTTGATATAATCAATGAAAAAAGCAACATAAAATAGTATGTTGAGAATAATACCATTTTTATAAAGTAAAGTATGAAGACATACTGGAAGAGCATAGCCAAACCATAAGTGATTATCATTAAATAATGGAATTATAAACGAATGAGGTTTCTTTTCTTGATGCTTTTAAGTGTTTTCCAAACTTTTCTGTATTAAGCAACTGTAACTCCTATTACAAATTTTTTAAACCAGTGATTTATAGATTCCATGTAGTAGAGCAATCTCTACGAAAATCACAAGATATTTAATTGTTTATGATTATTTTGTTTTACTATTATCTTGGTTAATAATAAACACTTCTGAAAGGTGTTTCTTTAGATAACCACTTCACTTCCTCTTGAAGAGTATGCCTGAAGTATTATCGTGTGGGCCTGTGAGTTCAAATCAGCCTAGAAATTTCAAGTTCATCCATCCAAAGTCACCTATCTTCATCAAATGAGATGTAAAAAAAATATAGAAGTATCTTAAGATAGCTTTCTTTGCCTCTTAACTTTTGCTGTTTAAATTTATCAGTTTTCAGTAAAACCCTATATACCACAGGGCTGTTTTGGGGGGCTTTGTTTCTTCATGTCCTCAGATTCTCTGGATTCCCAGTTCCCCGGTGTCTTAGGTGCCTTGAGACTTTCTCTCACGTTTGTTGGTTATGTACCTATCTGAACTATCTGTTAAGGCCTGCTGCAGTCTCCTTCCTCCCTGTGCCCTTGGGTGTATGTATTTTGATCAGCCATCAACTCAGAGGTCCTTTTACTTCTAGGGATGGAGAAGGTTGGGTGCCTGCCAGCGGCCACCTGATGAACTGAAGCCCTCTGCAGGAACAGACTGGGCAGCTTCCTCTTTGCTCTACCAGGTCCCTGGAGCTGCTGGCTATGAAGGGAGGGGCTGGCCTAGCAGCTGTCCTTCACCTCATCTTTCCCATCCACACACACTTTGTACCTTGCCTCGATGGCTCAGTCCAGTGGACTGATATCTGCTCAGTGGTAGAGTCTGAGCACTGGGGTCTGGGACCTAGAATTGAGAACCACACGGCCTCTCACACAGCTTGGCCTGTGCTGCAATAAATGTTTGCTAAGCAGGATCTACCTCTTCTTCCAAATGGTTCTGACTACCCAAACACCTGCCCCAAATGGGGTGGAGGCCTTCCCTGCCACCTGGGATTATTAGTGAACAAGTCTTTAGGTCAGGCTGGCTGGAGACGCTCCACCACTTGGAGAGAGTGTCAGAGAAGCATTCATCTTCTCTTGAGGGTATTGTTGTCCTGGTCATCTTGTAATTTAAATGGTGTTTCCTGACTCGTAAGAAATGAAATCTTAGCTGTTCTGAGTCAGCGAGATTGTAGTTGGACTAATGTGTGTTGTGCTATGTGAAAGAGGCAGGCCTTGGACCACTGAATAAAATTAAATATCCCTTCCCATATGAGGAGTGTTTCGCTGAAGGCTTATCTCCGTTGGTGTAACATGTATTGTGTAGACAGACTTCTGCAGCACTAGATTCTTGGCAGACAGCCTCCAACCCCCTCCCTGCCCGCTTCCCTGCAGATTATTGCCACTTATCGAGGACTCTGATTTAGTCTCTGATTTATTCTGATTTTAGATTGGTAGACTTCACAGCTGAAAGCTCCCAGTTTTGGCATCCTATTAACACTTTTAAGTGACAGGACCACTGCTAAGTACAGAGATGTGTTATGCTGGCCCCAAAATAGCAAGGTGCAGTGTTTAGAGACTTGATAAGACCTGTATTCCGCAGAAAGCACAGTTTCCAGGTTTATAGGTTATTCATATAGATTTGCATATTGTCTTCACAAGGCCTTGTTCTAAGTATACTCTCAGTAAGTACTCTGTAAGTCCTTTCTGTTTTGTATTCTCAGTCACTATAGGATGTAAAAGAAATGTGATTCAACCTCTGTCTGTGAGGAGACAGTAGTCTTGTTTGGAAGATAAGATGGATGTGTGGAATGATTAGTGTATGTGACACCATCAGATGTCAGTAATACATCTTTGGTGCTTTATTGTGTAAGACATGGTCTTTGCCCTTAAGAAACTCAGCTGATGTTTTGGCAAGAGAGTTAAACACAAAATGATGTAAGTCACTACAACACAAGGGCATGGGAACTCCAGCACTGATGGGAAGGGGTGCTTTGGTAACCCAGAAGGAGGAGTGACCCTGAGCCTGTGAGAACTAGGAAGGTTTCACCGAGAGAGACACGCTGGAGCTGAATGTGCAAGGACGATGTGGGATCCTGCCCACCAGAGGACAAACGAGTAAAAGTTCAAGTGAAAGAAATAAAAGGAACAGTGACTTGTGAGTCATTAGTCCTATAGAGCCTAAATTCAAAAAGGATCCTGAGAGGAAAGTAATAATTGCAAACTGGACTAATCAGAAGAGACTTCACAAAGGAAGTGGAACCTGAGTTTTCTCTGAAGATGAGCAGGCGATGAGTAGACAGAACCCAGGGAGGGCTTTCCATAGAAGAAGGTGCAGCATCCACAAAAGAATAGCCAGGAATGTGTGCGATGAGGACTATAAGAAAGTCGCCCTTACCAAATCGAGGGTGTGAGCTGGTTTCAAGTTTGGGACAACGTTGGTGACGTTAACCAGATGCTAGGAAGTTGAAGAGACAATTCAGAAATGAGTTTAGTTTTAGACAGGGAGAACTATAGGTGACAATCGGAGGCCTCTAAGTGGAGTGATCACAGAGAACCAGAAGCTGAGGGCGATGTTGGGATGGAGCTATAGATGTGGGAGACAACGGCACAGAGGTCGTGGATACAGAGTATAAAGACCAGAGCTCCAAGTAATAAGCTTTGAGAATTATCCATAATTAGGAGAAAAGCGAAGAGA
>NW_006434835.1:16134988-16183461 GCF_000325575.1 Pteropus alecto
GAAGAGCAGGTCGAGCATTTCAGTACTGCTGGTTTAGCTAGACTTAAGGATTTATCCAGAAAAACATCATGGTGATTACTAACGGTGTCAGTCCAGTAAAACACTGGAGATAAAGCCAGATTGCATAAGGTTAAGGGAGAAACTGGGTAGAGAGAAAACAGAGGCAACGGATGGTCCCCAGAAACAGCAGAAGGGAGGGGGAGAAAAGTAGTAACCGGAAGAAGCAGTAGGATCAAATTTTTTATTGTTATAAACAATTCTATTCATTGTCAGCAAACATATGTAAAATTGTAATGTGCGTATTTTTTGTTTATGTGTATTTTTATGTATTAAGATGTGTTTCATCTGCAAATTTCTCTATATCAACATAATCCATGTATTTGTCACTTCAAATGTCCCATTCCTTCTGTAGCATCGCATCATGCTGATACCAAAGTATGCCTAACCATCAATCTAGTCTTGGGCAATTAGGGTATTTCCAACATTTTGCAAGTGTAAATATTTCTACTCTGAACATCACGGTACAAGTTGCTTTGTGTGTGTGGGCGGGAGGGGGCGGTTCTTTCTTCAGGATATATCCCATGAAGTGGAATTACAGAGGCAAAGGGTATAAACAGTGTTGGGTTTTTATAAATTGAGATGTAATTGACACATAACCTTATATCGGTTTTAGGTATACAACATAATGATTCAATATTTGCATATACTAGGAAATGATCACTCAATAAGTCTAGTTAACATCCATCACCACACATAGTTACCAATTTTTCTTTCTTATGATGAGAACTTTTAAGATTTCCTCTCTTTTAGCAAGTTTCAAATGTACAATACAGTGTTGTTTACTGTAACCGCCATGCTGTACATTACATTCCCAAGATTTATTTGTTTTATAACTAGAAATTTGTATACCTTTTGATAACCTTCCCCCATTTTGCTCACCCCCTACCTCTGGCAACCACCAATCTGTTCTCTGTATCTATGAATATGGGGAGTTTTCTTGTTGTTTTTTGGTGGGTTTTTTTTTCATTTTGTTTTTGTTTTTGTTTTTTTTAGATTCCACATATGAGTGAAATCCCATGGTATTTGTCTTTCTCTATCTGACTTATTTCACTTAGTGTAATACGCTCAGGGTCCACCCATGTCGTCACATATGGCATGATTTACTTCTTTTTATGGCTGAATAATACATGTACGTGTGTGTACAGGTATATATATATGTGTGTATTGCATACATATGTGTATATTACATACACGTTTTCTTTATCCATTCATCCATCAGTGGACACTTAAGTTGCTTCCTTTTATTGTTGTTTTTAACAGATGTATTATACATTGTTCTCCATGGGATCCAACCAACTTACCATTAGAGTAAGAGTGTGGCATTGACTTAGAATGATTTCTGATAATAAGGAGATCTAAGTACGCATGTTTGATGGCAGGAAGGAAAAAGAGTTATTTGAGGAAAATAATCCGGGTACAAGAGAGAAAGGGAGCAAAAAGGAATGATCTTGAGGACACCAGGGGAGAGGTAACCTTGCAAGGGAGGGAAGGGGTTCCTTCCTCTGAGACTGGTAGGAGGAGAAGGTATGGCTCTTTTTACCCCTGACTCACAGGGTGAAATCCAGGGGAGAGGACTGGAGTTCCTGCTAAGAAAAGACCTTTCCCACTTGCTGAGGTCGGGGTGGGGTGAGGTCTTGAAGGCCTGAATTAACCACTGTGAGAAATGAGCCTGGGTGTATGCAAGATGAATAAAAGTCTTGTTGCTCAGGGACAAGGGCTGAGCTGGACCCATGAATTCATAATGGGCTAAGTCTCTGAAGTCCTGCAGCCTAAGGAAGCAGCAGTGACGGAGCATCAGGATGGGGGTGTTGCTTGGCATGTTTAGGGCAAGATTTCTGAGGAAGCAGAATTTCAGATGGCAGTGCAGCAGCTGGCCCTGAGGTCAGAGGTGGAAGGAAGTGCTACAAATCTAAGACAAGCACTGGTGGTCAGCGGAATGTGGGGGCAGAGAAATTACAGGCTCCAGTGAGACCAGAAAGGTTCGGAATATGAGGGATGTGCACGAAGGAGGTTATTGACAAAGGAAGATTTTAATTCTAAAATTTGTTCTTACTTTTAATTACTTACTTTTGTGTAACGTTTGGATTTTTTTTTTTTTTTTTTTTACATGGGCATGTATTACTGGGAACATTTTTTCAGCTGATAATTAAAATCTCAGGAGTGGAGCTGTGCCTCCAGGGTGTGGCTGGATTACTCTGAGCTTGATGAAGAAGTGAAGATGGAGGAGAATCACAGAGTCTGGCTCGATAAGGTGTTAGAACTGTAAGGTGTCTCTGCTTGTCAGCCAGTAGCTCCCATGGTCGCAGCTTGTCCATGGCACCCAACCACCCAGCCCTTAACTACCCACGCACCCGTAGTGTTTAAAACCTGAGGACAACCTTCTCTAGGCTTGTCAGTTGTTTTTTTTTGATGTGCTTTAGTGTGAGTCTAGCTTTTTCCAACTCTCTGACCAGGTGCCCTACTGAACCATTCCTCTCTGGCCTCTGTGAGTGAAGCTTTTTCCTCTAGACAGGTAGAGACCCTTGCCGGGAATGCAATTTTGTTAGCGGAGTGTGGATTCCATTTCAGCCTCACTCCTCCCCTCCCTGGGTGCTTCATGCAGTGTGCATACTGGGCAACTGTATATAGCAGCCTTGTTTCTCTCATGCCTGTTTTGAAACTTGGCCTAAGGCCCATGCCACCTCTGACCCCTCTCCTTCTCATGTTGTCCTAGGTCATCCACTTTGACCCTGACCCTGACTGACTCCCTCGATTGTGGCCTATATTTCACTTCCAGAATTCACATTACCTTTGTGCTGCACAGGCTGGAGCCATTTACACAGCTAACTATACATAACAGTCATGGGCTGATAGGGAACTGAGCAAGGTGGAATCTCATGGAAAGTCAGGTACAGCATCAACATGGGGCGATGGAAAAGCCAGGGCCAGTGTTCTGCATTCTTTCCAGGCCCTTCGGCTGAGTCTAAACCTTGCCCGGATATTTTGTAAATGCCTTTTCATTAAAGCCAGGACTAAGCAGGAGTATGGCTCCCCGCCAGCCCCTACCGGGAAGGAACAAACAGCTAGCAGTGCAGGCCTCAAGCCAGGTGGGGTAGGAGCTAAGGTACATTGTTTTGCATGAAGAATTAAACAGGCTCTTTGTAAACATAGCCTCCTGCCATTATTCTTTTCTCTTTTCTCCTAGTCAGCCTAGGTGAGGATAATTAGCCCTTGGCCCATAATTAGTAAAATGAAGAGGAAGACTACAACTGATAGGCTACAGTTACACTAAAGAACCTTGAACTTGGAGTTAGGAGACCTGGGCTTAGAGTTATATGACCTTAAACAAATCACATCTTTCCTTGATCCCTGGTTTCCTTTTCTGTAAATGAGGAATCTTTGCATGTTCCCTCTGCCTGGAACATTCATTCCTGGCCTCTTTGGGCTGTCTCTCCTTAACCTCACATGTCTTGGCCTAAATCTCATTCCCTCAGAGAAGCGTTCTGTGACCTTTACCCCAGCTCCACTCCAGGTGGAGGCCCTGTGACTGGGTTTTTCATATTGTGTATCACAACCATTGCTTATGAGACCAATTATTTGGGTTGCAATCAGTACTTTTTAAATGAATAGACCAGAAAATATCAGAATGCATCATCATTCATAGTAAGAGTAAGAATTGTTATGAAACTTGTTTTATTATATATGTCTGTATGTGTGTTTGCATATTAGATTGTAATATAAAATGTACTTTTTATTAAAAGTTTGAAAGCCATTGCTTTCAAACTCAAGTCCTGTATTTTTCCTCTATAGCACTTAATGTGACTATAATTATATACTTATTTGTATGATTATTTTATTTCTGATTATCTACTTCACTAGATAACAAGTTCCATGAGTTAAGGACCAAAATTGACTTACTCATCCTTATAAGACCTAGAAATAGTCGAGGCTCAACAAATATAATTGCTGGATGAGTGGCTTTCTGAGGGATATTTTGTCGTTGTCATCCTTAGTCTATGAAGTGGTTCCTAGGAGTGAGTAGACAATGACTGCAGTAAAAAACTAAAGAGCCCTCACATTCGTTCCTAGTGGACAAGAGTACCAGAAAAAGCAGTTTCTTACTAAATGAAATGGAGCCAAGCAACCTACCAGGTACGGAGTTCAAAACACTGGTTATAAGGATCATCAGTGAACTTAGGAGATGAATAGATGAGCTCAGTGAGAACTTCAACAAAGGGCTAGTAAACATAAAAAAGGACACAGAAACCATAAAAAAGAACCAGTCATCAATGAAGATTACAATAACCGAAATGAAGAATACACTAGGAGGAATCAACAGTAAATTGGATGAAGCAGAAGATCGAATCAGCGATTCAGAAAACAAGGTAGCAGAAAGCACCCAATCAGAACAGCAAAAAGAAAAAATAATATTAAAAAATGAAGATAGTTTAAGGGATCTCTGGGACAACATCAAGCGTAACAATATTTGTGTCATAGGGGATACCAGAAGGGGAAGAGAAAGCAAGGGATTGAGAACCTATTTGAAGAAATAATGACTGAAAACTTTCCTAATCTGGTGAAGGAAATAGACATACAAGTCCAGGAAGCACAGAGAGTCTCAAACAATGTGAACCCAAGCAGACCCATACCATAATTAAAATGGCAAAGACTCATCATAATTAAAATGGCAAAGGTTAAAGACAAAGAGAGAATCCTAAAAGCAGCAAGGGAAAGGCAGCTAGTTACTTACATAGGGACTCTCATAAGACTGTCAGCTGATTTCTCAACAGAAACTTTGCAGTCCAGAAGGGATCGGCATGAAATATTCAAAGTGATGAAAAGCAAGGGCCCACAACCAAGATGACTCTACCCAACAAAGCTATCATTTAAAATGGAAGGTGAGATAAAGAGCTTCCCAGGCAGGAAAAGCTAAAGGAATTCACCACCACCAATAACTATGTACCTATCAATAATCACTTTAAATGTAAATGGATTAAATGTTCTGATTAAAAGACATAAGGTAGAAAGAAAACAAAACAAACAAACAAAAAACTGGCATAGATGATAGAAGCTCTGTTCATCCCTCTGGTGACCAAATCGAAGTTGTGATGGAAACAAGGAGCAGCAGCAAATCGCCTGGGATCTAGATGAACAAGCCATACAACTAGGGAGAAGTCCAAGAAAGCACTCTGCAATGGCAGAAGGTAGGATGGGATGAGGACGTGGGGCTGCCCGGTCCCGAGAGGCTGAGTGAGATGGAGGCTATGGCAGCGGCAGCAGCAGAAGCCTCTTAAAGGGGCCACGTCCGCGAGCAGATTTTCACAGTGATGGACCTGCTCGCTCTGAGCATCAGTGCCAATTTGGCTGCGTGCAGGGGCACCAGGGACTTACAGGGAGACATTGTCGGAGTGAGGGCCAAGGCCATACTTGCTCGGTACAGAAGTGTCTGCAGTATCCATTGTTCTCTGTTGAGCCCTCCCCGCTCCTAGTGCACAGACACAGTGCCACCATAGCCGTGACGTCATCAAACTGGATAACAGAGGTCACTCAGCCGAGAGGATTCCCCGAAATCTCGCCTCATCTTCACCCAAGCCACATCCTGGTATAACTTCAGCTAGTCAGATGTGCCTTACTGAGCAGTGCCTAGACTCACACTGGAGGCAGCTGGCCTCGGTTTCTGGTGTGGCCTTTTGAGGCAACTATAAGCATAGCATCTGTGGATTGCTTGCTGAATCTTAACAGGTGGCCCCAGAGGGGTAGAGGCTTGGGCTAAATTTGGCCTGCAGCTGAACCCCATAGAAAGGTAGCCAAAATGGGAAGACAAAGAAGCAGAAACCATATGAGAGAACAGAGCAGAGATCCGGAAATAATGGAGTCAAGTAATCTAACAGATGCGGAGTTCAAAACACTGGTTATAAAGATGCCCAATAAACTTTTTGGAAGCGTAGATAAATTCACTGAGAACTTCAACAAAGAGATAGAAAACATAAAAATGGAAATGGAAATTATAAAAGGGAACCAGTCTGAAATGAAGAACACATTATCCGAGACGAGAAGTATATTAAATGGAATAAATGAAGGAATAAACAAAGTGAATAAAGAAAAGGAACAAATGACCTACCTAGAGGATGGGAAAGCCAAGGATACTCGATCATAATAGCAAGAAAAAAGATGCCAAGACTATAAAAATAATTTAAGGAGCATACAGGGCACTATTAAAGGTCCAAATATTCAGGCTGATCAGTATAACTAAAGAAAATCAAGATGTTGAACAGCTGTTTGAAGAAATAATGATGGAAAACTTCCCTAACCTGGTGAAAAAGATGGACATAAAACCCCAGGAAGCTCAGAGAATTCCAAAAATCAGGGATCCAAAGAGGCCCGCACCAAGAACACATCATATTAAAATGCCAAAGTTTAAATACGAAGAAAGAATATTAAAAGCAGCAAGAGAAAAAATAATTACACATAAGGGAAAACCCACTTCTGATTTCTCAAAAGAAACTATGCAGGACAGAAGGGCTTGGCAAAAAATATTCCACAGGATGAAGATCCAGGATCTACAATGAAGAATAATTAAGCTAAAGGAATTTATTACCACTAATCCAATATTACAGGAAATGTTGGAGGACTTCTTCAAGAAGAAAAACCATGTATCAAAAACAGGAATAAAGAATGGTAACAACTACACTCCTATCAATAAGTACCTTAAATGGAAAAGAATTAAGTGATCCAACCAAAAGATAGAGTGGCTGAAAAGATTAGAAAACAAGACCCCTACATATGAAAAGGAAGAGGATAGAAAAAGATATTACTTTAATGGACCTAGAAGGTATTTAAGTCAGACAGAGAAAGATAAACACTGTATGATTTCACTTATATGTGGAATCTAAGGAATAAAAAGAACAAACTAATCAAAAACAAACTCACAAATATAATGGACAATTTGGTGACGGACAGAGGGGAGCGGGGTTTTGGGGCTGGGAGAATGGGGTGAAGGGTTAAAGAAGTACACATTAGTAGCTGATGGTCACGGAAATGGGGAGCACGGCATAGGGAATGCAGTTAGCATTAATACTTTGGCTAGGTGGAGGGTCATAGGAAGGGGGGTGCAATAGGGGGGATTGTTTTATGAACTATATAGATGACTAACCAATGTACTGTATACTTGAAACTAAATTAAAAAAAAAAAGACATAAGGTAGCCAAATGGATAAGAAAACAAGACCTATAAATATGCTGTCTACAAGAGACTCACTTCAGATCAAAACACACACAGACTGAAAGTAAAGGGATGGAAAAAGATATTTCATGCAAATGGAAGTGAAATAAAAGCTGGGGTGGCAATACTTGTATCAGACAAAATAGACTTTAAAACAAAGGCTCTAATAAGAGACAAAGAAGGACAGTACATAATGATAAAGGGATTAATCCAACAAGAGGATATAACCCTAGTAAACATTTATGCACCCAACATAGGAGCACCTAAATATACTGACTGACATAAAAGAAAAGATCAATAGTAAGGCAGTCATAGTAGGGGACTTTAATACCCTATCTGACCAATGAACAGATCCTCCAGACAGAAAATCAACAAGGAAACAGTGGCCTTAAATGATACTCTAGACCAGATGGATTTAATTGATATTTTTAGAGTGTTTTACCCCAAAGCAGATATACATTCTTCTCAAGTGCACATGGAACATTTTCCAAGATCAACCATATGTTAGTCTACAAAACAATTCAGTAAATTTAAGAAGATTAAAATCATATCGAATGTCTTCTCCAACCACAATGGTATGAAACTAAAAATCAGTTACAAGAAAAAACTGAAAAATACGCAAACACATTAAGGCTAAATAACATGTTCTAAACAATAAATGTGTTAACAATGAGATCAAAGAAGAAATCTAAAGACACCTTGAGACATGAAAATGAAAACACAATGACCCCAAATCTATGGGACACGGTGCAAGCAGTGCTAAAAGGAAAATTCATAGCAATACAGGCCTACTTCAAGAAACAAGAAAATTCTCACATAAACAATCTAACTTTATACCTAAAGGATCTAGAAAAAGAACAGCAAACAAAGCCCAAAGTGAGTAGAAGGAAGAAAATAATAAAAATCAGAGCAGAAATTTAAAAAAAAATTGATAAACATTTAACCAGACTCTTTAAGAAAAAAAGAGAGAGGAGCCAAATAAGTAAAATCAGAAATGAAAGAGAAGTAAGAAATGACTCCACAGAAATACAAAGGATTATAAGAAAATATACAATTATATGACAACAAATTGGACAATCTTCCAATCTTCCAAGACTGAGTAAAGAAACAGAAAATCTGAACTGACCAATTACTACTAATAAAATTGAATCAGTAATCAAAAAACTCCATACAAACAAAAGTCCTGGACCAGATGGCTTCACAGGTGAATTTTACCAAATGTCAAAGAAGAATCAACACCTATTCTTCTCAAACTATTCCAAAATATTCAAGAGGGAAGGCTCCCAAGTTCATTCTATGAAGCCACCATTACCATGATTTCAAAACTAGACAAAGACATTACAAAAAAAGTAAATCGTAAGCTAATATTCCTGATGAACATGGATGCAGAAATCCTCAACAAAATATTAGCAAACCACATTCAGCCATACGTTAAAAAGATCATACACCATGATCAAGTTGGATTTATTCCTGAGATGCAAGGTTGGTTCAATATCTGCAAATCAATTAATATGATACACCACATTAACAAATTGAAGAATAAAAATTCTATGATCTTATCAATAGCTGCAGAAAAAGCATTTGACAAAATCCAGCTTTCAATTATGTTAAAAATTCTCAGCAAAGTGGGAATAGAGGGAACATACCTCAACATAATAAAGGTCATATATGACAAACTCACAGTTAACTTCATACTCAACAGGTAAAAGCTAAAAGCATTTTCCTTAAGACCGAGAACAAGACAAGGATGTCCACTTTCACCACTTTTATTCAACATAGTATTGGAAGTTCTAGCCACAGCAGTCAGACAAGAAAAAGAAACAAAACGCATCCAAATTAGAAAGAAAGAAGTAAAATTGTCAATATTTGCAGATGACATAGTACTATATAGAGACAACCCTAAAGATTCCATCAAAAAACTGTTAGAACTGATAAATGAATTCAGTAAAGTAGCAGAATACAAAATTAATATTCAGAAATCGGTTGTATTTCTATACATGAATAATGAACTATCAGAAGGAGAAGTTAAGAAAACAATCTCATTTATAATTGCATCAAAAACAATAAAATACCTAGGAATAAATTTAACCAGGGAGGTACTCAGAAAATTATGTCATTGAGGAAAGAAATTGAAGAAGATACAAATAAGTGGAAACATATACTGGGCTCATAGATAGGAAGAATTAACGTTGTTAAAATATCCATACTACACAAAGCAATCTATAGATTCAGTGCAATCCCTATCAAAATACCAATGGCATTTTTCACAGAACTAGAACAAATAATCCTAAAATTTATACGAAACCATAAAAGATGCCAAATAGCCATGGCAATCTCTAGAAAGAACAAAGTTGAAGGTATCATGCTACCTGATGTCAAACTATACTACAAGACTCTAGTAGTAATCAAAACAGGATGGTACTGGCATAAAAACAGATACATAGATCAATGGAATAGAATAGAGAGCCCAGAAATAAATCCATGCCTATATGGTCATTTAATCTGTGACGAAGGAGGTAAGAATATACAATGGGGCAAAGGCAATCTATTCAATAAGTGGTATTGGGAAAACTGAATGGATACATGCAAAAAAGAAAAATGAAACTAGACCACTTTCTTATACCATATACGAGAATAAACTCAAAATGGATTATAGACTTAAATGTAAGACCTGAAACTATAAAACTCATAGAAGAAAACATAGGCAGCAAACTCTCTGACATTGCTCTTAGTAATATTTTTTTCTGATCTATCTCCTCAGACAAGGGAAACAAAAGAAAAAATAACAAATGAGACTACATCAAACTAAAAAGTTTTTGCACAACAAAGGAAATCATCAACAAAACAAAAAGACAACCTACTGAATGGGAGAAGATATCTGCCAATGATACACTGATAAGGGGTTAATATCCAAGATTTATAAAGCACTCATACAACTTAACACCAAAAAATTAAATGATCTAATTAAAAATGGGCAAAGGACCTGAACAGGCATTTCTTCAAAGAGGACATACAGATGGCCAATAGATATATGAAAAGATGCTCGACATCACTAATCATCAGAGAAGTGCAAATTAAAAGCACAATGAGATATCACCTCACACCTGTTCAGAATGGCTATCATCGATAAATCAAAAAACAAAAAAACAAGTTTTGGCAAGGATGTGGAGAAGAGGGAACCCTTGTACACTGTCGGTGGGATTGCAAATTGGTATAGCCACTATGAAAAACACTTTGGAGGTTCCTCAAAAAATTAAACATAGAACTACCTTATGACCCAGCAATTCCACTTCTGGATATTTATCCAAAGAAAACCAAAACACTAATTCAAAAAGATAAATGCACCCTTATGTTCACAGCAGTGCTATTTACAATAGCCGAGATATGGAAGCAACTTAAGTGCCCATCAATAGACGATTGGATAAAGAGGTAGTATATATATACAATGGAATATTATTCAGCCATAATAAAATGAAATCTTACCATCTACAACAACATATCACATGATTTCACTTACATGTGGAATCTAAGGAACAAACATGAGCAAACAAAACGAAAACAGACTCATAGATACAGAAAACAAACATGACTGCCAAATGGGAGGGAGAGTGGGTGGGGGCTGAGATTAGGAAGTACAATTTCATAGTTACAAAATAGTCAGGGGGCTGTAGAGTGCAGCACAGGGAATACAGTCAGTGGGTGCTGGACTGGTCCGGGCGGGGATCACTTCGTAAACTATATGGACGTCTAGCCACTGTGCTGTACACCTGACACTGCTATAAAGTAATATTGGATGGCAACTCTAATTGAAAAAGAAAATTTTTAAAGAAGGAAGAAAGAGCAGTTCTTTGATTTCTCAGTCTCCAGGTTGGAGCAGCACTGGAAACCAGGAAGGCCCAAACCAGCTCCTCTCAGAGGAAGTGGGAGGACGAGGATACCACTGCCCCAACCCTGTTCAGGAGGCCTCCCCTGGCAGAGTTAACTTTCCAGCAAGACGGAGACAGGACATTCGGAGACCGAATCCACCACATAATCCGTGCTTACGTAAAGAGAAAGTCAGCTTGTCTAGTGTAACCTCTCCCAGTGTCCATTTCCCACTCTCCTGGGTATGGGTGACTACGCCCTGACCCCAGGAGCCCACTGGGTTCCACAGGTAGACTCCAGAACTCCTTTTTTCCCTGCGGCACCACCGGCCTGCCTGCCAGCACTCCCGGAGAAGTGATCTGCTTCTCGAGGTGTCTTTCTGAACTGGCTAGTCTAACAGGAAGAATGAGTACCCTGTGCCTCCCCCGATGTCACAAGCCCCTGACTGTAGCCCAGAGAACTTTCCATGCCTGGAAACCTCCATGAGCAAGACCCAGACACTGCTCTGGCCCAGAGCTGTTCCCCAGATGTACTAAAAAGGTCATAACTCAAGAGGACTTGTGTGTCTGAGGCCCTTTTGAGGGTGTTGGGAACCCAATGATAACATAGGCTTTATCAGGAGTATTTAAGAAGGTCTGATTTGCCCTTTAACCTTTCAAGTTCATCATTTGAACTCAGATGGTTCTGCCAGCATCTGGCTATTCTGTGGAAATTATGTTGCCTGCTGCCTTCATGAAGCAGGTGCCCTCTGGGAGGGACGAGGGAATAAATCGTTGTTTTAGAGCTCTGAGAACTGTTAGCCAAAATCTCTTAATTTATACATCGCTTTCAGCTTGAGATTCTGGAATTGACAGCCCCTTCTAACAGCCTCTCCAGAGGCTGCCTGTCAGCCTTTTTACGAAGCTTCCCCAGGTACCTAAGCTGCAGCTGGGTTGTTGGAGGCAGGAGATGAGCCGAGAGAAGCATCTGAGGAGCCTTTAGCTGCAGGTTGTCCCTGAGCAGCAGCTGCCTCCCCACTCTGGTCCCTTCTCAGTAGTGGGGATGTAGGGTTTGGAAAGGGCCCTCGAATGGCTGCCACGTCCTCAGTTACTCCACTGAAGAACACTCTCGAGAGCTTTCGTATCACTCGTCTCACCCCCACCCTAATAATCCATGCGCCCTACTGTGCTCTAGCGTTCCCGTGAATTTCTAAAACATTATTCTCCAGAATCGCTATTACCTCGTCCATATTTTCAGAGAAACTTGTAAGAGCAATGTGTGTTTAATGTCTCAAATGTATAGTAGTCATCATCCCTTTTTTGGATAACACATATAAGTAAAAATTGGCTTTTAAAATATTTCAAAATTAAAACATTACTGAAATGCATAAAGCAGACAGTAGAAGTCTTCAATAATCTTGTCCCCCAAAGAGAATCACTGCTAATTGTCGAATTTTCCTTCTTTTTTCCTACACACATACAAACATATTGTTTCTTTTTAAAAATATGGGATCTTACTAGTTTTCACTTTTAGAAAAACTGGAAAAGAGAAAAGAGTAAATGAGAAAATTAAAACCAGTAGTCATTCTATACCACTCAGACAGCAGTGGCATTATGGAGTGGTGAGGGTGGGCTTCAGTGCTGCCTGCCGACCCAAAGCCGTCCAAGTAAACCTACAGTCAAAATGCGAGTGCGTGCCAGGGCTCCACCCCTCCCCAGCAGATCACCAGCCCTGAACCCCGGCATACGGAAAACCTCTTGCCACCGTTGCCGTGTACTACAGCGAACATATTACTGCCTTTCCTTCCAGTTTTTTAAATAAGAATCATATCCATTTAGACTTTTTCAAGTAGTCATTTTCAAGCCCCGGTGCAAGATACATCTGGAAAGCACTTCCCATTCCCAGGTAACATATTTGGTTTTGGGTTTGTCCCCAGTAGCACTATTTCCAAGAGACTGAAATAACATGACAGGGAACTTTGTTTTGAACTCACCCCTGGGGGATGCTTTCACTGCTGCTGGTGGAAAAGCTGAAACGTGGGGGCAATGACTTGTTTAAGAGCAGAATAAAACTCTGCCTTAGCAAGACTGACCTATAGGTGTCTAAGTGCCCAGGATCACTAGCTGAGCTGCCTCAGTTTACTGAAACATTTGGAAAGGAGTAGAAAGGACGTGCCCAGATCCTGAATTCTTCTTTCTCTAGCCTGGGTTATCAGCTGCTTAGTACTGTTTAGATAAATGTGCTTCAGCCCTGAGAGAGGTTGTTAAAACGTTTGCCATTGAAACTCTTTTCTCCCCTTTGGAGAAGGATGTTGCCCCGTAAAGTCAGGCAGAATCCCACCTGGGCCATCCTCCTAGTTCATAAGTTGTTTCACAATATTCTAGTTCTAGATTCTCTTCTGTACATCTTCTTTCTCCATTTAGTCAGGGGTTGTTCTGACAGTGTAGATCTGAGTGGATGAAACCATTTTCATAGAAGGAACATGGCAGAAGTAGGCTCGGGAAGCCCACCCCACCACCTCAGATCTGGCTCAGACCAGGGCTAAAGCCACAGGGCAATGGACATAACCCAGAGTGACCTCCACTAGTGAGAGATCAAAGGGGACTCTTCAGCTTGGAGAATCCAAATGAGAAGAAGTATGATCAGTCTGTATATTAATTTCCTATTGCTGCTGTAACAAATCACCATGAATTTAGTGGCTAAGAACAACACAAGTCTATTATCTTACAGTTCTAGAGGTCAGAAGTTTAAACTCTATATCAGTGGGTTTAACGGGCTAAATGGTAGCTTCTAAAAAGCCCTAATCCCCAGAACCTGTATCACCTTGTATAAACAAGAGTAAATATTATCTTCTATGGAAAAAAATGTGATTAAGTTTAGAATCGTAAGAGGAGGAGCTTATTCTAGATTATCTGGGTGGCCCCTAAGTGCAATCACATGTATCCTTAGGAAGGCAGAGGGAGTTTCGAGAGAGAAGAGGAAGAGACAGTGTAACCACAGAGGCAGAGGTTGTAGTGATGTGGTTACAACCTATGGCCTGTCACAATCTAGAATATGGGAGGCAAGCTAACTTAAGCATCTGCTTGAGGGCTCTGTGAGGACTTTCGTCCTATCAACAAAGAGTAATATTATCTTCTATGGAAAAAAATGTGATTAAGTTTAGAATCGTAAGAGGAGGAGCTTATTCTAGATTATCTGGGTGGCCCCTAAGTGCAATCACATGTATCCTTAGGAAGGCAGAGGGAGTTTCGAGAGAGAAGAGGAAGAGACAGTGTAACCACAGAGGCAGAGGTTGTAGTGATGTGGTTACAAGCCACAGAATGCCTGGAGCCACCAAAAACTGGAAAAGGTAATGAACAGATTACCCCTAGAACCTTGAGAGGACGTGCATCCCTCCTGACACCTTGATTTTTGACTTCTGGCCTCCAGAACAGTGAGAAAATAAATTTCTGTTGTGCGAAGCCACCCATTGTGGTGATTTGTTATAGCAGCCACAGAAAACGAATAGTGGGCTAAAGTCAAGGTATCAGCAAGGCTGTGTTTCTTCAGGAGGATCTAGAAGGAAATCTGTTTCCCTGCCCATTACTTCTAGCTTCTAGAGGCTGCCTTCATTCCTTGCTCATGGCTGTGCATCACCCCAACCTCTGCTGCCATCATCACATCTTCTCTCCGACCATCCTGCTTCCCTTTTATAAGGACCATTGTGATTACAGTAGGCCCACCTGGATAATCCAGGATAATCTTCCTATCACGAAATCCTTAATTTAATTACAACTGCAAAGCCCCTTTTACCATTTAAGGTAACATATTCAGAGGTTCCAGGGATTAGGACATGGGCATCTATGGGGGCCTATCACAATCTGTAGTCCTAACAGGCGTGGATAAGAATGGTGGATCTGTGCACCACATCCCCAGGTGTTCAAATTAAATGCTACTCCTTAAAGTGGGAAAGGCAGAATCAAAGGAAGCACTTCTTTTTAGGAAACATGAAATGCATTACTCCCACAGGTTCTTTCAGGCAGAAAATGTACAAGGGCCAGGGTCAGCTGTGCTGAAAAGATAGGGGTATGAATGTGAGCTAGATAAGGTAAAGTTCTCCCTTGAAGCTTTTGAAATGATGATGATGTGTGTGTGTGGAGCGGGAGGGTCTTGTACAGCACTCACCTTTAGTGCTTATCAGGCAGACTAAGCTGAATGAGCCTGTAAGGGCATTTCATGTAGCCGTCACTCATAAAGCTGGTGCCTGTGGAGACACAGCCTCCTGGGATGAGCCAAAGGATGAGTCACAAAAAGTATACCTGGTACTGGGATTAGAATTAATGGGGCAAGTTCATTGTCCTAGGAGAGCTACAGGGCATGTGAGAGATATTACAGCTCCTTTCATAAAAGATGAAAGTGGTTCATGGGGGGTTTTGTCAGAGCGGACAGTGAAAACTGAAGAGCCACCATTTGAAACATATGTCCAAGTAGAGGCAAGAATTCAGGAGGGAGTGACCCAGTAATAGTTGCTCTTGAAGGCAGTTGGAATTACTTGAGGCAGTTTGAATCTACATCAAGCCCCTCAAAAGCAGAGTTCCCATTTTGTTTCTGCTTATCTCTCTAGCTCTGGGAAATAATAACTTCTTCAGAAGTAAGTAAAACTTCCTACGTGGAGAAGATGAGAACACATTAATTATTAATGTTTATTTTCATATTTACAGATGAAAGCCATGCTGATTTCAAAGAAGTAGAGTTGGGACTGGGGAAGAGAATTAATTCTCGACGTTAAAATTATCTACTATAAAACACTCATGCCTATTTTGGAAAAGTTTTTGATGGTTGAATATAAAGTTGGAGAATTTCAAAAAATGGTTTGACAATCAATAAAGGGATCAAAGGCCATTAGGACAGGATTATTTGTGTTCCTAACCACTCAACCTCATTTCTAGGACAAGGCATTAAGGTGTCCTGTGTGCTTGTGAAACACGAGACATTATGGTGGATGCCTCGGAACCTCGCCAAATAATTAAGGGCTTAATTCTACTTCAGCTCTCCTTTTCATAACACCAAGGTCTGAAACTCCAGTTAATGAATTTCACTTTAAAACAATCAGTTCGTTGGGTACTTGCTCTAGTTTAGAGCCTACAGCTCAAGGTAGAGGACAGAAAAGAACCCATCATGCTGGGGCCACCTCTCTGTTGACAACACTACTCCCACATCCTAGGCAGGCAGGCCTGCTGGAGGCCAGGTTCTAACAACCAGGGCCATTGTTATGTGGTGTGTCTCTTGGCCCACTGGTCTGAGCAGCCACAGTGAAGTGACACCATTGTCTTTCACGGGACTAGCATCATGACTTGGTGAAAGGACAGGTTCCTCCTGGACAATTTTCAATGCAGGCACATTCCAGTGTCTCAGCAGTCTGTCATGGTATGAGGTAATATCTGTCATAGTCTCTAGCTCTTTTTTTTAAATTTGCATGTATGATTATCAATAAAGAACATTGTATACATTCATTTAACTGCTTTTAAAATGGTGGCAGAAGAAACCAGTTAACTAAGTGGTCGTTAATAGCTGTGACCCTCCACTGACATTTTTTTCAGTGACTGTTTGGGAGTCAGCATACTTCTTTATATTTGTTCCCCCAAGTTCCTTTACTCTATCAAACATTCCGGAATCCAACCAGAAAGAAGACTGAAGCTTTTGGAGATGAGGGAAAACTGCAGTATGAGGAAACATGCTTCCCTATGCCTCAGCTTAATGCTGGTCAGGCCACTGACAGGAGCAGATAAATGGGAAAATTTTGTATGTGTTCTCTAGGGCAGGATGCTCTCAAGTGTGATCTTGCGACTGACGCACAAGAAAAGCCTGCAAAAAATACAGATTTCTGAGCCCCAGCCCAGACCCGTCCCTCTCTGGGGATGGCTCAGGAATCTGCATTAGTAATAGGCCAGGCGGATGATTCTAAGAACTTCTTCTCTGAGGAGTGTTCCTTCTTGAGGTACATGGGGTCAATCTTGGCTTGATAGGCTTTGTCCAAAGCCATATTTGACCCTTGCCACTCCTTAGCAGAAAAATGATCCTGCTTCTCTCTCTGTATCCCCTTTGCACCTAGGAAAAAGTTATGGGCTAGCTCAGCACCACTATATGCTGTGAAGTCCCAGGTTCGTTCATTCTTGCTGAATGCCGGGCAGACGGCTTCACCTCAACATTTTCATAAACAGCTATGCAATTACAGCACTCTTGTCTGACACAGAAGCAAAGCCTTGAGATGTAACTGCCTTTGCCTCTTTCATTGCTTGATGGTATGCTGAAGTTTTTCTTGATACCCTTAAAAGAAAAGGCTTGTGGAATTTTTTTCTTTTCTTTAATTTTCTTTTAAATTTTAAAAAGTTAGACATTTATACAATCCATGCGGTGGAATTTCTGCTGGCTGTTTTGCAGAAAGTCATGGAACACCCACAAAGCTCCAGAGCCCCTGGCAGCCCCTGCTTTGTTGTGGTCAAGGGAAGAAGTGACCTGTCTCTGCTGTGAGCTGGACACTGTGCAGGCTGCTTTCCATATACTGCCTCGATTAATGAGAAGGGTGATGCGGGGCCCATGTACTTCAGGGGAAAGGACAATAATATCATGAATGGAACGAAAGACAGCCTTGAATTCTGCCCTCAGCTCTGGTGTTGTCTCACCATGGTAGGAAAGTGAGCTCTCTGGTGCCTCTATGTGTCCTTCCATAAAATGATGTTATTAACTGCTCCCATTGCCCAATCATGAAGTCAGTGTTGGGAATACTTTGAACTTCTCAGATGCAAGATTGTATAAAACTACAAAGTAAAGAGTTGGTGTAGAAGAGGATGCTAGAACACTAAGAATGCGATGGCTAAGTGAGAGCAAAATGTAAGGATGTCAAGATTTTCGACTTTGCTGCCATGGGAGCTTTCTGGGCTCCTTTGCCTTGCCTGTGCTATAAAGGATGGTGTGACTGCACACTATCATAGAAGGAGAGGCAGCCTAGTGTAGTGGTTAAGAGCAAAGACTTTGGGGTCACCAACCTACTGAATCAGAATCTCAAGGTAGGGGATGGAGCAGCTGCCGTTTTAAGAAATTCCCAAGGTGGTTGTGGTGCACATCAAAGTTTGAGGAACAGCATGTCCTCACTAGACCGCTGTTGGTCCCCAAAGAGGCTGTGTATTTCAACACCTCGCTTAGATATTCAGCTTGTCCTCAGTCCCTCAGTCACCTCTTCCTCTCAGTTCCTCCCCCCATGCATGCATCACAAGCATTATCTCTTGGCCCTGCTTACTATTAAATGAATTCCGACTCTTCCTTCAAGGCCCAGATCACATATCACCTTTTTCCCAAAACATTCCCTAACCTTTTCAAAGAAATTAATTATTCCTGGATACAAAAGAATATGCAGCCATCAAGGAGAATGAGGTGACGGCTCTCTATACCCTGCATGGAAGAACAACCATGATTTTTTTAGAGGAATTAAAAAAAAGAAGTCATAGGATATTTACATTTTTACTCTATTTTTCTTTAAACAATGGAACAAATATGTGTATATAATTTGAATATGTATATTAAGAGGTCTGAAGAATACACATACCTGGTACCAGGAAATTTTGCTTTTTTTTATTTTATACACCTTTGTATTATTTGAATTTGAATACCACTTTTGTAATTTTTCAAATTCAATAACATTTAAAGTAATTACCAGAGAGTAGTTGCTCAAATAATTGCCAGGGAAGAACTGATTGCTGTTACAGCCCTTGCATATGATGTATCATCATCACACATCTCTCTCCACAGTTCAGCCGTCAGCTCCCTGACGGTGGGGGCCTCGTCCTGTTCATCTATCACCAGTGCCCAGCACTGTCCCTAAAACTTAGTAAGTGAATACTTATTGAATTTAAGAGATCTAAAACAGAGTTTGGGGAGGCTTGGTTGCTCAGCTCCAGAGACAGGTCTGCCGCTGAGGCATAGCATATACATCAATTAGTGCATCATATTAGTAGCAGGACAATAACAGAAAGAAAGTGATAGTGGTGGTTGAAGAAATATTGCCTACAGCCTTGATCACAAAATAAAGAGCTTGACAGTGGACTTTGGGGGTGTCAGATGGCTGCCAATGGTCTGTGGGTCACTGCCATTCACTTTATTAAGAATCACTACTCCATAGTTATGATCCATCACTGCCTGCTCCAAAGTCACCCCTACTCTTTTTAAAAACAGGAAAGAAACTCCCCAGTCACTTTGTAGAGCCCTACAGAAAAAAAAAAAAAGGATTCATTTTCACACAGCTCCCTTAGTTCACCTTTCTCTCTCTGTCCCTCCAGAATCCTGCAGTCATGATATTGCCTAAACGATCTCTCTGGAAGGCCCTGACAACTTCTAGGCATCCACTCCCACTCCTACATTTCTAGAACAGACTCTTAAACTCTCAACCAGGCCAAACTGTCTGTGTTCTCTCCATTCCACTAAAATTAATTAACCAAGCCAGACATAAGCATGTAACAACTGTCTGTGTTCTCTCCATTCCACTAAAATTAATGGGCATTTCTCCCCTCCTTCCCTTATTGAAATAACTTGCTGTTGTAAATCATGCTAGATTTTCACCTTGACCTTCGTAGGCCACACATGTGAAAACTGATTCCCAGTCTTTCAGCACCACCACTATCGCCATCCCACACACATTCTTCCTTTGTGCCAACTTCCTATGAGAAACAGATGTGTATAATTGTTTAAGCTCATGATTTTGGGAAATTAGAAACTTATTACTCCTATAACTAAAGGAGAAGAATAAATGAGATATGTTCATATTTATTACATTTACATCTAAAAGCTATAGCAATACTTTTTGTCAAAAACATGATTTTAAAGTCATTTTAGAGGAAACAGGACACTCATTCTCACTGAGTAATAGTCTCGGATAGTTTTTTAAAAAATACTGATCTAAGAGTTGAGGATGGATTGTTTAAGGGAAAAAGAAGGCTGATCACTCAACAAACATTAAGCACCTACTTTGGGTCATACTTTGGAATTAAAAATACAAATACAAGACACTGTCCGTGCCCGTGAATTCATGGTATCATTTTAATACACTCTACTGTAATTTAGTAAGTGTCGATATGACTTCCTGCCCATTGAGGTGGCCCAGTTGAGGACCAGCTGCCCTCTGTCTGTTTTTCAGCCTCGCCAATGCTAATTTTTGCTGGAGTTAGGGTATAAGACAGTTCGGATTCTTTATCCTATTACCATAGGCCCAGCTTGGTCCTCATCACTGGTTGGGTCTGAAAGTTCATGTCTGTCAGGAAAGCCAGAACTATGATGGAAACCTCGAGAACCATGCTCTCCTGAGTAGGGGGTGGAATTCTCCCACAAGACAGAGACTTGTTGAGAACATTGATTTAAAGGAATACTTCCAAGATACCCCGGGATTTGGCTGGAGTCCTGATCTTTGCAGGTGGGAGCTGTCCAAAATTTCAGCATACTTTTGCATCTGCCCACTTTGAAAGAAACATAATGGCGATCTGGCTGTTTTATTGTGTGCCGTGTTCTAAGGGAACTGACACAGTTCAGAATCTAGCCTCTCATGTCTTTAGATTTGGTCCTTTATGACCAGCTCTCCTTAGGTCACTGAGCCCTGAGAAAACCTGCTTACATTTATTTGCTCAGGCACATTTGTACCAGAAAGTAAATTTAATATAGCAAGAGATATACTTCTTCCCTATATCGTGGTACCTTGAAAATCAGGCAATCGGAGCTTGCTTTGTGAGCACAAAATCAGAGCAAATAGAGTTGGAAGATGTTAAGAAATGATATATCATCCACACTATGGTCAAGTTTAATTAATTCTCCCTCTCCACTAGAAGAGCCACTGTCCTAGTGACCAGAATACCAATGTCAACTAAACAGTGCCGTTCCATTGGACAATCTTAAAATGACACTAACATCATTTTACTTTCCAGCCATCCTTTTTTCTATATTTATATAACCTCTCCCTCTGTTTCTAATTACCTTTACAACTACATTCTACCTCATTACATGTTACAATTTTTCCAAGTTTGTAGCTTATTTTGCATTGATAAAGGTGCTTCCTGTGACATCTAGGAAGACATATTGGTCGTAGAGTATCTCCAAGTCACACTATTCCTCCTGATAGATAATCCTTTCTATAACATACAGATATGTGTTCTCAAGGATCAGCAGAAATTTTCCGTAAGGACCAGATAGTAAACGTTTCATGCTTTGTAAGCCATATAGCCTCAGTCAAAACTACTCAGCTCTGCTGTTGTAATATGAAAGTAGCCATAAGCAATATGTAAATGAGTGAGCATGGCTATGTTAAAAAAAAATGTTATTTACCCCCAAAAAGGCCCCAGTTCATAATTGCTGACCCTTTTTTATTAGTCATAACCACAGAGGGGGCTCTTTCTTGTTCTTTTCTGACTTTGTTCAGTCCTCTTTTATCATAAATATTAATAAGATGCTTAAGTCTTCAAAAGTGCTTTTCACTCTCCCCTAAAAGGACCAGGAATCCTTAGAGAAATGGCTTGTTCCAAGACTGAGGCAGAGAAAATGTAAGTTAGAAGGTAAGGAACTTCTCCAAGAATGTTAGGGAGGTATCAATAAGGCATAGGAGTCATCTGGAAAGGGCTCCTAATGGTCAATGCTGAGATAATTTGAGCATCAAAATAAATCATAATAATGTATTATAACCCATTGAATAAAATAATCTATAAGTTTATACTGATATAAAGAGATAAATGAAAAAATAAATGGGGGAGGAAGGGAAAGCTCTTCCTTAATGATGGGGTCAGGAGGGAAAAAGTGGTTCTCAAACAGGTTGGAAGGCAAATCAGAATCACTTGGAGAGCTTTTCTCCATGCCTGAGCCTCTTTCTAGAGAGATGTGTGTGTGTGTGTGTGTGTGTGTGTGTGTGTGTGTGTGTGTGTGTGTGTGTGTTTGAAAAGGTCCCCAGGAGACACTGCTGAGCTGGGAAACAAGTATTTCATTTTTTGACCTCCGTAGTAGAGATAGGCAGGGGCAAAGGGTGTTGGGAATGGGTGCTGAGTCAGCCAATAGTAGCAAAAAGCCATTAATTATTCTTTAAAAATATCACTCTTAAACAGCTGTATAGTCTAAATGTACCATGGTTTATTTAACAATTTATTATTGTCGATCATTTTACTTGGTTCCAGTTTTTCATTATTATAAATACACATATGTAAAGTTTATACATACCCATAATTATTGCTTTAGTATAAAATTCCTAGAAGTATAAGGTCAAAGTGTATATAAAATATTAAGGCTTTTAATATCTTATTTTTAACCAAATTGCCTTCCATAAAGATAGTACTAAATTATGCTCTCACCAACAATGTTTAAAAGAGTATATTTCCTGCACTCTCAACAACAGATTTGGTTTATCATTGTTATTATCCTACGATGCTTACATGATTTAACTTTGTACTACCCCGACCAGACTCTGAAGTCCCGCCCAGTGACCTCTGGGGACCCAGAGCAGGGACTCTAAGAACCTCAGCCAGCCCCTACTCTTCTCCCTCGCTGCCTAGGTGTGTGGGACTGCAGGGTCCTGGGCTCCCAGGAGGCTGGTGCAGGTCCTCATTCTGACAGGCAGTGCAGAGGGCTCATGATGTTTCTGGGGAGCATGAACCTCACTCACCTATTCTTATTTTGAAAGTCTTTTCTACTGCTATGGAGTCATTATTTGTCTCATCTTAGTTATACTTTAAGGCCATCCCAGCTTGTCTGGATTGAGGCACACCTGGGATCTGGCCTCTTTTGAAACAGCCCTCCCCACAAGTAGCAGTTCACTCTTACCTGGTGTACCATAGGTAAGATAGGCCTACTTCATAATCTATAACAGAGAAAGGACCAAGAAAATATTGGTAGATTTGGAGGGACAGTGGTATTTAATCATATTAAGCTGCTTTTGCAACATGCTGCAGTTTCCTGGGGAGGCGGCCAAAGGAATAAATTATCCCAACACATCACTTTGAAATAGTTATTACCGAGTCAGCAGTTAGCCACTAGGTTCAGTCCTCATCAAACAGGGAGTCGTCTTTGAATGAGAAGATTCCTTTTGCCAGATAATCTCCATGCACATAGTAGGTGCTTAAATATTCCCATGTGTAGGCACATGGTTATGTGTGAACAAATGAGTGGATGATGAGTCTAAGCAAGACCTGTGCTCAGTACAGGAACACAGGCCAAATCTCAGGAACTCACCACCACCCCTTTAATATAAGAAAAAGTTCCAGAATTCTGATTCCAGGAAGGAAATGATAAGGATTCTATTTCGGTGGTCCCATCAGGACCTTACACTGACCTCCAGAAAGGTGACACAAAGTGTGAGAAGCTACTGTCAATTATTACCACCATGAGAGAAAAGAAAGAAAGAGAAACTAAAATTATATACATGTGAGATCTAGGAAAACTTTTGGCGTTATGAGGGGAAAAAGCAACCCTGTTTCCCTTGAGTGGCTCGGGTTTTGGTTCTTAAATCAAGATCCAATTTTTCTCCTGCTTGAATTATCTAACAATCTTTTTCCTAGACCAGAAACCAATGGGACAAAATGACTTGAGAACATGACATCTAAAAGTAGAGTAGCAGGATTCAAAGTATTATTGTAATGAATAAAAATATGTGGGGAGAAAGTAATAGGATTTTGTTGATGGTAAGCCTATTTACTGAGAAATGTTGTGTTTTCTTCAGTGAGCTACAAATATTGTACAGCATGAAGGACCATCAGACTTAAAGGAGACCCTAAACCAAGTGCACAGAAGCCCCCAATAAATTAGCTGCTAGGGTTATTGCAGGTGAGTAGGCTTTGACAAGGATGAGAAGAGACTGCAGTAAACTGTTGATGTCTGATGAATCCTGTGAAGTTGAGTCACAACACCAAAGGTTTGTCGAGATCTCAGATGTACAGATAGGTAGAAATGTTTATGGTAATTAGGTAAGCCCAGAGTAGGAGGCTTACGAAAGACCTCTTTGTGTTCAGATTCCCAAGGAAATGATTTGCATACCAAGGATTTGGTTCACATTTAATAAGTGTGATAGTTTCAGAAAAGTTGGAAAGTTTTGAATGACCTAAGTACAGGATTTTCTTCCTTGGGAAAGATCATGTCCTTGATAATGAACTTGGCTTTGAAAAAATTGTAACTTCTCTGAAAATCTTATGCCCTTTCTGAAAGAAAACAATGGATAGCTAAAATCAGTCTTAGAGCTTATCTCATCTTTAAGATCCAACAGAAGGTCATCCACATAAAGAATCAGGGAAATTCAAGGTCCTTGAGGTTGTGGTTGAGGACTTGTAAAAAGTAGGAGGGGCCTCAGCAAATGTTTGGGGAATAACAGTCCAGGTTTGTTGTTGATTTTCTCAGAAGGAGGCAAAAAAAAATATTGACTATTTTGATCTAAAGGAACACTAAAGAAGGGAGAATATGTATCTACAACTGTAAAATATGCAGTCTCGGGGTGCTCTAGAGATTAAAGAGTATTTGGTTCTGGTCAGGGAATAACTATTCTATTTATAGCCCCAAAGTCTTGAGTAAATCTATACCTTTGATTGGAGGGTAGGCGTGTTACAAGGACTTGTTTAAGATATAATGAGTCCTTTCTCTATTATACTTTTGACTATTTTAGTCCCTCTTTAGCTTCTGATTTAAGAGGATTTGTGCAACTTTGGGTAGAAATTTAGACAAGTCATTTTAAACTTTGATGGATTCAGCCCCAGTAATCCTCAAACAATTGGATGTTTGAAACTTTATTCTCTTTTTGCTCTAAAATGCCTCTCAACTTTGTTCATAGTTAAAGCTCCCTGAACTGGCTACTATAATTCTAAAGTATCTTTGGCAAAATTGTGCCATCTAGAAAGATAACTTCACAAATTTAGTTTGCAGTGTGAATGCATATAAGCAGCAGGAGTCTGGCTTGCAGGGCACAGGCTTAGATTTAGACTGAGACAAACCCAGTGAACAGTGAGTCCAAAGACTTGGAACAGTGAGTCCAAAGATTTGCTTGTGTACCTGTGTCTTCTCAGCCCCTTGCTCCTAGCTTAATGCTTGGGCCTTTCAACTACAAACCCCATCCAGATTTGTAATTCCAAAGAACAGAAAAGTATGGAGAGATCTCTCCCAGAGCCAGACTCTCATGGATAAAGCAGGAGAAGACTGAGCAAAGTTATCATAAGGTTTTTTGTAGTCACCAAAAACTGGAAACAACACAGACGTCCTTCACTGGGTAAGTGGATAAACTGTGGAACATCCACACTGTACCATTGTTTGGAATGCTACTCAGCAATAAAAAAGAACTACTAATCCAGCCAGTGACTTGAATGGGACTCAAAGTCATGCTGAGAAAAAAAAAGCCAATCTCAAAAAGTTACTATACGATTCCTCTTATGTAACATTCTTAAAATTACAGAATTACGGTGACGGGAAACAGACCTGTGGTTGCCAGGGGTTAGTTAGAGTGTGGGGAGGGCATGGCTCTAAAATGTTAACATGAGGGGGTGGGGGTGGTTCCTGCAGGTCATGGAACAGTTCTGTGTCCTAGCAGGGTGGTGATTACGTGAATCTATACATGTAATAAAATTTCATAGACTGTATACAAAAAAAAAAGTGCGCGTAAAAGCTGATGAAACCAAATAAGGTCTGTAGCTTAGTTAATAATGTGCCAATGTCATTTTCTGGCCTTAACGATTGTTATGTAAGATGTCAGTGGGGAAGCTGGAGGAGGATACATGGGAATTCTTTGTCCTATTTTGCAATTGTGAGTCTAAAATTATTTCAAAGTAAAGAGTTTACAGAAACTTGAAGGGGCACTGATTTCTGCAAGCAGCACCTGGGAATCTTTAGTTTTTACTAGAAAAGATCATGTAAAATAAAGTCTCAAGAATTATAAATTTAATGCAGTTTCTAAGCACTGTAATTTCATTTGCTCTACTTTCGATTTGGAAATTATGCTCGATTATTTTAATTATAGTATTCTTACAAATATTTTTGTATTGTTATACATACACTGTAAACCTTAAAAAAAAAATCCCCTGGTGAATGAGTGTCCCCCAGGACAAAAGAGCTCCTAAGCTCCTCACGGAGCTGCCGGTGTTCGGCTTCTGTCTCCCTTTGTAACCACATCTCCTTCCGCCACTAACTTACATTCTGGGGTGAACTGTTCATCGTCCCCTCCCTCCTCCCAGTCCACTCCTCTTTCCTTCTGACTCTTATTTGCTTGATGAGCTTCTCCTTCAAGACCCAACTCAAACTCTGAAGCCTTTCCTGACCCAGGAAGCCACATGCCATTCCTGCATCCGGTGTGGTAGCGTAATGTGTTGCTCTTTGGTTTTGTTCACTTGTCCGGCTCCCAGCCTAGTCCGTGAATCCCTCAAGGGCGCAGACTGGGTCTCATCCCCTCCTATAAGCCCCATGCCTGGCTCACTGCCTGTCACACACACTCCAGCAAACGAGTAAGTGAATCTGAGGCTTAAAGTCCTTAGTAATAAATATCGTTTTTTCTACTCTGCCTTGATAGAGTAATTTTTAACAAAATTTTCAACGAAACTAGAGATCAAAAGGGGTTCTAATTAGCCACAGTTAAACAGAACAGTAAACTAACATTTTATTTATTTATTTTCTTTAATGCCTATAGCAGCTGGTATTCTTAGGTGGTCTCCCATCCAAGTACTAACCAGGGCTGACCCTGCTTAGCTTCCAAGATCAGACAAGATCGGGCACATTCAGGGTGGCATGGCTATAGAGAGTAAATTAATATTTTAAACATTCAGTTTAGTTAAGATGTTATCGTATATAAGGTTTTTCCAATCTTTCTTTTCCTTCATGACACTGTTACACGAAGCTTTAGAAAGACCATGAGGTTGTACTCGTGAGCCTCCTTGGACAGATGAGATCTAGAACTTAAGGATAGGATATGGATTCTAAAGAAGATGGATGGAATGTCAAGATAAAGAGCACAAGCCTGTGTTAAATCTGTATATCACTTCAAATTTTTATTAAAAGGAGCAAGGTGTTTTCCACCTTGCAAGCAGTCACTCTCTAGTCCACCGGCCATGCTGCAGCCGACACAGATGGCCTTGGTGGCAAACTCCTGATTTTCCTCCACGGCATCCCCATAGACACATGATCTGGGACTTGGTAATTGTCCAGCGTCTGTCTTCACACTCCAACAAAATGACTCAGAGTTTCACCATTTCTTCTTGAATAATCTAATGACCGTTTCTCCATTCAGCAACTGGTAACTTCATTAAAGAAGGCAGATAACCTCCTCCTTGAAATAGGTCCCTCCCTTCTCTCCTGAGACACCACCTACCTCTCTGACCCCCTCTCTCGATCACATTCCCTAACATTCCTTTAGGATTTAGCCATGGGTCTTAAGCTTACTTTAAAAATAAAAGTAATAATAAACATATTCCTCATGTCCCAAATTTCTCATTTTCTCTTCACTGCTTTCTGACATCCTGTCATGCTTAAAGGCTCAAATTAGGTGCCACCTTCCCCTAGAAGCTAACTAACTGCCAAGGCCCACTCATCCTTTGTACTCTCCTTCAAAGCCAACAGTACTTTCACTATGTAGTACCTTATATATTCCGGTTTGTGGGGTCCCTTGTTGTTGTATGAATTACTCTTATGTCTTCAACCAAACAAAGGCTCCTTCAGGACAAGACTCATGCCTTAAAATGGTACAATGTCCTCGTGGCACCTCATGGAGTGGTTGGCACATTGTGTGAGTGATCAATAAACACTTGCTGATTGAGATGAAAGGAGTGTTGCAGTAACATGGAGAGAGAAATGTAAAAAAGAAAACCTTTGAAATTTCTTTTCCCTTCTCCTAATGCTCAGAGGCCTAAATCAGAGCAAGTCATCACATGCTAGAGTTGTCACATGCTAGAGCTGTCACATGCTAGAGTTGTGCAAGATCAAATTGCCCTTCCTGCCACAGTGTGATGGCATGGAAGGGGCACACGAGTTCAGATGGCCTGGATTTGTGCTCTGGCCTTGCTAGGGGTTGATCTTGAGCTTGAGCAAGTCTCTTGAACCCAGAACCTTCATTTCCTCGTATTTAAAACTGAGATAGCTGAGGCTTTTTAAAGACAAATGCTATAATCCACGAGAGTGGCATTTGTGGTGGGAATTTCAGGTACCATGATAGACCAGAAGAGAAGCTGTTTGAAGGTAGGCAGACCTTCTGGTATCCCTCCCGTGCACGTCCCCACTGAGGGTGGCTGACTGTCTCCTGCAAGGCAGGCAGGTAGGGTAGTTTTGGGGGTGTGAAGAATGACTTGTATTCTGCATGAGAGAGAAGGCAGAATCAAACACTAAGCATGGTTACATTTGTTCTGGACATCATCAAGGCAGACTTTCTGGTGAGAAGGTTAAAGGATTGTATGAGCAGTCTATCAAAAAGACTAGGAAATGAAACCGGAGGATTCTGAGAGGAATTGGCTGTGGGGTACAGGGAGCTATGAGAGCAGAGAAGGGCTGAGCCTTGGCTCGAGGGAAAATAGGCTGAACGTGGTAGAAGCCAGGTGTTTCACAGGATGGGGCAAACATCCCACTTGGTGCAATGACAGCTGTAAACCACACAGTCTAAAGAAACATCATTTTAAAAGAAGATAAAGTGACGTCACTTATACATGTCCCCAGAGACCCAAGCGTGCTTTTGAAGAGTGAAGGGTTATTAAGGAGACATCAAACCCACTAGGGCTGCCGAAGTGAATGTTTTCTTCCCAACACACTGCAGCCGCTTCCCCCCTCTATCCTCAGGCTAGCTGCATACTGATGGGGTGTCCTCCCAGCAGGTTACCAAGTTCCATTCTCAGAACCATCCTAAAACCCTTCTCTGAAGAATCTGGTAGCACCGTGTTATATAGTTTCTCATTTACTTGCATCAGAGGAAGAGCCTTTTAAATCTCTTGCTGAATGTCCAGAGGCTTCCTGCTGCATCTGGTGGTGTGCGGCCAGGGAGTACAGCTAGCATTCTACTCTCCTCCCTTCTCTTCAGGTCAACGAACAAGAAATGAGGCCAGAAAACTGGCCTTTCTGAGCCCATCTACCACCCGAAACCCCACACTGTGGTTTAACCTCTCCCATTCATTCATTCAACAAATATTTATTGAGCAGCTATTGAGTACAGGGCCCTGAGACAGTGCTAATTAAAGAAAGAAATGGGCAACAGAGCTCCAAAAGCACTTCTCTGTCTTTCTGCCTAAAGGACATAATTGAAAGCTAAGCCTGTCTCTTGCTCTCTCCCCACTAAGGACCCTGATCAGAGGGTCTGTGGGGATTTTGATCATGGTGCTGGAAGAAAGAGCGTAGGTCAAACATGTTGATCATTCTCTGCCTGCCGTGAAGGTCATTCAGCCCCCAAAGGCAGGGTGACATCAGATCAGCCTCTGGTTCCCACACACAGGGTCCCTCACTAGCCTGACAACAACCATATGCTCAGTAGCATCATCATCCTGACTCTTCAGACCTGAAAACAAGCTTGGATTCCTCAAACTACTTGATCGAAGCCACACAGGCAATAGGAGGCAGAGCCTGCAGCCAAGCCACAGCTACTATTAAACCTCACTTCACCACACTGCACAGCTTCCAGGAGTCTGCTGCTGGTCGCTCTGGTTTGATGGGTGGCTCCCATTGTGGAAGTTTGTTGGTTTAAAAAAATAGATGTTTGAGGAACTTAAAGATCTCCAGTGTAGAACCTTCAGGAAAGTTTACCTTTCTATCTGCCCGCCTGACTGGACCTTCCTTAAAATAGATTAATTTTAGCAAGTGAGGAGTGCTGTTTACTTCCCTCCTGGATTTCCCTTTGAGTTATGGTCAGATAGAGCATCTTGGCCAGAACTCCCCAAAGGACTCCTTCTCCTGGACAAGAGCTACAGAGTGTCTGGCAGCATTATCCAGGCCAGCCTGGGGAAAGCCCCTTTAGGAGTTCAGATCATTGTTCAACAGGTCTTGTACAAGACTCCAGTGGCTGGGACCTCAGCAGGCTTCAGGATCTTAGGGAAGAGCTGCAAGATCTAAAGTGTTGTGAGAACAGAACCCTGTAGAATCTCCAGTCCCTACCTGAACCTATGCCTGTCCTGGATCTGCTGGAAGGGGTGTGTGCTGGTTCCCCACCAGCCCTGGAACTACTCCACCTGCCCCATCTCTACCTTTGATTAATTCAGCTTTGAGAGACCGAGCCTCCCTTATGAGTCAGATCCTTGCTCAGCCATAAGAAGAAGGTGATTGGCTGGGTCTGCCAGGGCTTTGTGACCCGCTGGCTGGGCTCCTCCAGAACTTCAGAACCCTTGATCCCTACCTGCACATGTTGCCTCCATGCAACCCCAGAATAACCTGGATGTGTGACCCAAGGGGGCAAGGGGTAGCAATTTTGCAGGTTTTCCAAACAGGTGACTTCAGCCCCCCTGGGCCTGGACAGGAAGGGGTGGCCCAGTGACAATGGGCATAGCCCCATGTCAGGAGCGGGAAACATTTTGGCAGGCTCCGCAGAGTTCTCTCTCCTCTGATCCCACAGCATCTGTTCCAGTTTTCCTGGCTGGTAGGATGGCATCTACAAAGCAAAATATATGGGTAATCTGGAGGTGGGTTGGTAATGGGTCACAGGCTCAACTTCATAAAGCCCAGATGGCTATCTCCAGGCAGAAAGGGTAGAGAAAAGCCTTGTCTCCCTCCTGGACTGATGCCTCAGAGACCCGAAGTGGGATGTGTGTTTGGGCACCTGCTTCTCAAACAAGTGTCCTTGGATTCTCGCTCTCTGCCCCAGTAATGCTGATAATACCAGATACTTAATGACGTGCTGGGCTCTGCTCAGCATGTTGTATACATGCCTCACTTAATCCTCATAACAGATCGGTAAGGTGGGAACTGTTACTGTTCCCATTTTATAGATGAGGAAACTGAGGCTCAGTGTCAAACAGCTGGGAGATGGTAGAGCTAGGATTTAAATCCAAGTGGTCTGACTGGAGATCCAGAGTTGTTAAAGCAGCAGCTGCTTGGAGCCTGCTGGGGCCATGCCCAACACCCACGGGGGACCGGAAGTCCTGGATTGTCTTTCATAGCCATGCAGGGCAGAGAGTAGAGGCTTGGGAACTGCTGGGGGGTCTTCTAAGAACCAGAGAATTAAAGAGGACTAGGAGGCCTGAACTCTCTCAAAGACCTATTTGTGGAAGATAGATTTCCACTGAAGACTTAAAAATAAAAAGCCAAAATTAGATTCAGGCTGGTGGTAAGGTTCTTAAATATTAGAATGTGAGATTTCAGAGTTATGCAGACTTATTTATTATTTAGAAATAAAAATGCCTGTGTCTAAGTGCAATACTACATATCCGGGAAGGAACTGGATGGTTTCTTGAAACTCTTCTGGCCATAAGATGTTGAGATTTGGTCATGATGATCATTTTCAAGGCCTCAGGCTGCAGAATGATCGTCCACTCCACCTCTCCTGATGAGAGCTGTAAACCACCTTTCTGTTGCTAGTGAATGCACTGTGAACCTTATGGACCTAACTTAGGATATGATTTAGCAAAATCACCAGATTAAATCTCCTCAACCTTTCTTTCCCATGACTCCGCACCTGATACCAGGAGTCAAGACCTTGCAGAGCAGCCTTTTCCCAAGGTCATGTCCTCAGTCTAATCCTGAATGGCGTTTTCAACTGACTTAGATGTTTTCACAACCCAGTCAGGGGCTGTTCTCCTGATAGTCACCATGTATCAAAGATGATGGTAGAAACACGGGGACTGAGTTGGAAGACCCCATTGTTGTAGCCCTAGGAACAGAGCCTGCCTCCTCTGGGTGGTTGCCTACCATGATCTCAGGGGAGGTGAAGCAGCTCTTGGTAATGGGTTTGTTAACTTTAAGAGTTTTCTCAGACTATGTCTCTGCTCTAATTGGAGGCAGCTGGTCCACTTAGGGCACGCTACTCGGACAATGCTTTATAGGCCTCCACCCCTAGAAGCTGGTCTGGTTGGAGTCTAGGCTGGAGTCAAGCCCCAATACAAAAGGCATCAGAAGCTGGACCTGTTGATGAGTTTAACTTGTGGCATTGGAGAACAGGGAGGTTGGTTTAGTTCAGTCCAGAATCTTAGAGCAGACCCAGTGCTCTAGGCTGCTTCGGCTGGGCCAGCTCTCAGAGGGCATCCAGCTCAGGAGCAAGCACTCCGTTCAGCCACCTGCCCTGACACCACCAGCTTTTGACCGAACCAGGCTTCCTCCCTGGGGGACAAAGGGGCTCTCCTTTTCTAAATGGAGCTAGGGAAAGGGGGATTTGGGGACGGTGAAACACGTTAAGAGAGTCTTTGCTCAGGACCTGGGTGCCACCTGCTGGCCATAATTTAGTTGCATTTACAGGGCCAAATCTAGGAGAGGAAAATTAAAAGGGCACCCTGCCCTCCCTGTTGTGAGAAAGGATAGGGGAACTAGGGGGCTGCTTTTTTGTGACATGATCCTCGAGCAAGTGTGACAGAGCATCCTTCCAAGACCCCTGGGTTCCTTGAATGAGTCTTCTGAGCCCCCAACCACGGCAGAGAATAGCGTCACCTGAAGAACCTGAGCTGGTCCCGAGTGGAAACAAGGGCTCTGTTCCTAGATCAGATGAGGACTGTGGTTCTAATGCCTGATTGTGCACCAGAATCACCTGCAGCATTTTTCAAATTACATATATTCCGCATAGTGTATTATGTGTAGTGTATTATATATAGTTGTAACACATATAATGATATACAGCAATAAAGATACTGTAGTTATATATGATATATGTAGTTCTACGCCCATGCACACATGCTTGGGCTTCACTCCAGCCTGTTGGAAAGTCTCTGCAGGAGAATCTGATGCATTTTCCTAGGAAAGAACCTCTGGAGTGCATGGGGCAGGCTGTGTTTCGTTCTCTCTTGGTTCCAGATCCAATCTGATAAAGAGGCAGAATGAGTAGGGACAGGGAAGTGGTCTGGGTTGTATTCTTCCTTCACAGAGACACTCTGAGAATTAAACCTAGAGAAAGAGTCTTCACTCCAGAAATAGGCACTCTCACAATTCCTGAAGTACATAGTCCTTTCAGTCCACCTTCCGTTTCTCCATTTCTGATAGAAATATTTCCCTTTTCCCTTAACAGTCCAAGTCAGTGATAAACAGTGCTGACACTTGGCCCTGCTTGGGGGAATGGGGCAGGGTGGGGAGGAGCTCACGCCTGCTGGCCACAGGAGGCGTCTTGGCTCAGCTCCAACCATAGGTTGTTGTGCAGAGAACATAGGCCCAGGGTTGCCAAAAGAAGCCAGATATCCCAAATCGTGTGAAGCGTCCCAACTTTAAAATATTGGGCACTAATTCAAAAATGTTTCCAACATTGGGAGTGCTAAACAGTTCAAGTCTGCAAGGCAGATTTGGCCAGTGGGTGTGTCATTTATTACTGCTGATTGAAAGGGCTTAAAGCTGGTGGGGGGAGCGGTGTAGCCGGGGCTGTTTTTAGATAGGTTCTGACTGCAGCAGTGTCAGGGAGGGACTGGGGGGGAGAGAGACTGAAGGCTGGAAGGCCTCCCAGAAGCCTTGGCCAGAGAATGTCAGCGTCAACCCTGAGGCAGCAGGACAGGTGGTGAAGAGCAGGGCACACTGGGAAGGCAGAGTTGCAGGACATGATCAAATATGAGGGTGAGAGACAGGAGGCCGTCTAGGACAACCCCTCAGGTTCCTAACGTGAGTAATTGGATGACGTTCGCTGAGAGAATGAATACAGGAGCAGAAGCATGTTTTAAGGAAAGGTTCTGGACAAGTGGAATGTAGGTGCCCGTGGATCAGCCAGCAGGCCACAGGCCCCACAGGAATATGGGATCTGAAATCAGAGCAGAGGCAAAGGTTAGTCAACTTTCTAAAACACAGATCTGGTCAGGATACTGTCTGCTTAAAATCCTCTAATGGCTTCCTGTTGTCTAAAGAGAAAGTCCCAACTGCTCCTCACGGTAAACAAAGCCCTTTGTGATTCGTGCTCCATCCCTGCCAACTGTGCCACGCCCCAACACAAAACCTGTTCCCCAGGCCTGCTGAGCAACTCAGAGGCCCAGACTAAGCCATGACTTTGTTATTGCTGGTCTTGGGGCCTGCAGTGGCCTTCTACCCCATCTCTTCGTATGTTTGGAAAATTCCTGCTCCTTTCTGGTTCCAGCATCCATGCTCTGACGCCTTCACTGATCCCGCCAAGCAGAAGCGATCGGTCCCTTCTTTGTGCCACCCCCGAGCTTTCGTATGTCACTTCCTACTATGGGGATTTGTCTGTAAACTCGAAGGCAGAGACAGCCTCTCACTTAACTTCGTTTCACCTGTTCTTAGCATACGCATAGCATATAATAGACACTCATTAAATGTTTAAAGAATGAATTGGTAACCCTTTTCTAGGAGGGAAGCTGCAAGGCTGTCTGGAGGAAGGTGCTTCCCATTTCCCCAGGGGATCGTCCAGCTCCTGCTCTCCTCACAGCCAAAGAACAGCGTGAGTTCTCCAGGACTGACCTCGCCTCTCTTCTTTCTTTGAAGCTGGGGTATGGCCGTCAATGTGTACTCCACATCCGTGACCAGTGAGAATCTGAGTCGCCATGATATGCTTGCTTGGGTCAATGACTCCCTGCACCTCAACTATACCAAGATAGAACAGCTCTGTTCCGGTAGGAGGCTGAGAACGGGGGGAAGTGGGCCCTGCTGAAGGGAGAGGGAGGGAAGCGGGGAGGCAAAGCATCCACGGCAGAGAATGTAGTTTGTAATTAAGAAGTTAGGAGGAGAACTGCAGAGCCCTAAACTAGGTGGTGCTTGGAATTGAAGGAAGGAAATTGGGGTGTCCTGGAATGGGAAGAACAGGAGAGAGCGACACAGGGAGGGGCGGGACAGTGGGGATAGACGGGGAAGCCAGAGGTTAACAGCACGAGGTCCAGTCTAGCCACTCTGGGTCCAAATCTCAGCTCTTCTTGTAGAGTAACCCTGGGTAAGTCACTCTACCTCTCGAGGTCTCAGTTTTCCCATCCATTAAATGGAGATAACATCGCCTGTCTAACTAGGGTGGTTGATTAAATTATGTGTATGCAGTGTTTGCCATGTCTGTACATAATTGCATCAATAAATAGCAATTGCTTTTATTCTTGGAAAGCTGGGGGGATTCTGGCCATGTCTATGCTGCAAGTAGGACTGGCCCCGGACCTAGAATAAGAAGTAAAAAGAGGAGATGGGGTTGTTTGAGGGAGTAGGCCAGCAGAGGGCCTGGGGAAGTGAAAGCAAGCAGCCGAGGCAGCGGAGCGGCCTGGACCCCCAGTCGACCATGCTTCTCCACAGGGGCAGCCTACTGCCAGTTCATGGACATGCTCTTCCCTGGCTGTGTGCACTTGAGGAAGGTGAAGTTCCAGGCCAAGCTAGAGCACGAATACATCCACAACTTCAAGGTGCTGCAAGCAGCTTTCAAGAAGATGGGTGTTGACAAAGTAGGTGCCTGCGCTCCCTGGGGCCCTGAGGAGCTGTGTGACCCTGGGGAAGAAGATGGCCCACCAGCCAGGGCAGCAGGGACTGCCGGGGTCATTCCAGCCCTCACACCTCTCTCCACACGCACCCCCGACTCTCCAGAGGGAATGTTCCCCCAGCTCAAGGCACAGTGGAAAACCTCACACGTGACGTCCCATCCTGACGACATTCCCGTCCCTTCCTCCTCTCTAGACCCTATCTTTCCCAGCATTTGAGGCTTAGTATTATACTGCTCCTATTAAGTTTCTTCTCTAGGGCCCAAAAGAAGTCTCTTGCTCACTCTACTCCCTCAATGTCCCCAGGTCCCTTGTTCCAGCAGCCCCAACCCCACGTGCAGGCAGCAGCACCAAGGGACTCCTCCCCACACGGTTTCTCCTGCACCTGGAGGAAAAAGCAGTCTCTGGATCCCAGGCCGGGGCCTGCAGCCTACGCATTTGCTCTGGTGCCGTGGGAGGGGGGCCAGGTGCACAAGATGGAGGATGCTGCAGCCCAGGGGCTGGCTTTCCTGAGAGCAGTGGCCCTCTCACAGAGGAAGGCAGCCCTCCAGCAGCAGGTGGTTAAAGTTCTCTGCTTATGTGGTCTATTTCAGATAATTCCTGTAGAGAAATTAGTGAAAGGAAAATTCCAAGATAATTTTGAGTTTATTCAGTGGTTTAAGAAATTCTTTGACGCAAACTATGATGGAAAGGAATACAACCCTCTGCTGGCGCGGCAGGGCCAGGACGTAGCGCCACCTCCTAACCCAGGTGATCAGATCTTCAACAAATCCAAGAAACTCATTGGCACAGCAGGTAACGAGCCCGAGCTGGGGGAGGGAGTGTGGGGGGCCGGGCCGGCAGGGCTTTACAGCCAGGAGTGCCCCCTGGGCCACCCGGCCCGGCCCTGCCAGCCTAGAGGAGACTGTTATCACGGAGTTCAGATGACACCGCCTGCTGCCCGCTTAGACCAGGGGGCGTCACAGTAGGGAGGAGAGGGCTCCAAAGATTGCTTCAAAAGGAGAGCCACCGGCACCAGCTAAGGTGGCGGCCAGCGGTGGGAGGCCTAGGGCACTTCTTTCTGTAGCATGAGCTAACATGTTGGCCTCGAGATGATGGGGCAGCACATGGTTTGACTCTCTCCGTCCACATCCACCCAGGCCAGGGGCCTGGTACCAGCACTGCACACCCTTCTTGCCCCCTGCCCACTGGATGCCTAAGGACAGGAGTTTGCCAAGCTTGGTCGTATCTTCCCCCATTCCGAAGGCCCATAGCCCTAAGTCCTCAAGAGATGAGTCTCTGGAAATGAGGCTTTGTCTGGGGGTTCTAGAGGAGAAGGGAAAGAAGTAACGGGGCCTGTTGGGGACAAGAGTGTTGGGAGAGAAAGGGAGAGGAGCAGCCCCAGCCCGCATCTGAACCCGTCATAGCAGAGCCCTCCTCTGTTTGCGCTGCTGCCCCGCCTGGGCCTGTCCCCACTCACCTGCTTGCTTTGCATTAGAAGTAGCCAGCTCTGTCTAGGGAGCTGCCCCAGCTGGAGAACAAGTAGCCACAGCATGTTTGTTCCCTGAGTCAGGCCCAGCAGAGGGCACAGAGCCCATCCTGATGCAGGGAGCCCAGGAGGGGCAGTTTTCTTTTGAGTCCTCCAGTCCTGAGACTCTGAGGTCACTCATAGGGAAGGTGGCTTTGGGCTGGGGCTTCTATTAAGGAAGACCCAGCAAGAGCCAGATTCAAGACCCTGTACTAGTTGCTTTTCCTCAGGCTCCAGATGTCAGTACAAGAGGGCCCTCAACCCGTCCAGCCCCACTTCCCAAATTCCCCATCCTATTTCCCCTCGTCTGTCCCTCAGGATAGCTCTCATCCCTACCCACACCGCACACCTTTGGTTCCCTGTAGTACCTGCTCTCCCAGGCTTGCCAAAGGGCTGCCCAGCTGCTGTGGTGTCACCTGTGGCCATGGCTTGGGGCCTAGATGTAGATGGTCCTCCTAGATGGGAGGGGAGGGGACGAGTGCCTGCCTTTCGCATGGGCCTGCCCCCGCATTCATCTCACCAGGCTGTCTTGTGCCTCGTGAGCTCCGGCTCATGAGGCCCCATCCAACTTCTCTCCTCTGGGTAGTTCCACAGAGGACGTCCCCCACAGGCCCCAAAAATATGCAGACCTCTGGCCGACTGAGCAACGTGGCCCCACCTTGCATCCTCCGGAAGAATCCCCCATCAGCCCGAAATGGCGGCCATGAGACTGATGCCCAAATTCTTGAACTCAACCAGCAGGTGAGTGGGGTGGACAAGGGCAGCTGAGATAACCCTGCCACAGCAGGGTCATCAGAGCAGGAAGCGGGGAGTCTGAGGCAGGGATCTCCGGCTTGAACACCGCCTTCTCCCCAAGCAGCTATTGGATTTGAAGCTGACAGTGGACGGCCTGGAGAAAGAGCGCGACTTCTACTTCAGCAAACTCCGAGACATAGAGCTCATCTGCCAGGAACATGAAAGTGAGAACAGCCCTGTTATCTCGGGCATCATTGGCATTCTCTATGCCACTGAGGTGAGCTCTGCCTTTACCCACTGGGCCCTTCCCCATTCCGCCTGGCCATAAGACCTGAAGGGGTAGGATCAGAAGGGGCCTTGGGGACATGGACCGATGGGGAGAACCAGCTGAAGTCACAGAAAGCAGGGAAAGGAAGACTAGAACTTGGGCCCTTGCTCCCAAGTTGCCTACCCCAGTCCACACCCTCAGCCTGGCCTGCCTGTCTCACCACTTCCCTCTCCCTTCCCACCCTCCAGGAAGGATTTGCACCTCCTGAGGACGACGAGATTGAAGAACACCAACAAGAAGACCAGGACGAGTACTGAGAGCGGCTCCAGCCCTGGCTGACTGCACGCCTCCCCACCCCACTCCCACCCCCACATTATAATCCTGTCCCTACAGCTGGTCGGCCGGGTGCTTTGTGTCAGTGCGGCAGCATTGGGGAGTCAGGCAAGGGGGGCTTGAGGGGATGGGGCAAGTGGGTAGGCAGAGGCCCCGTCCTCCTGTGGCACTGGCCTAGTGGGTGGGACCCTTGTCTCTATGCTGTGTTGGCCAACACTTCCCAGGGTGCTGCTGCTACCCTCCCTAGCCAGCCGCCTGCTCCCCTGACAGCCAGCAGCTGTATATTTGACAAAGTCATTTGTATATTTTTACTTACTGGATTTTCCTTGCACTTTACCTGTTCTTTTCCCAGGGTGACAGCACGGGCTCCAGGGCAGTGTGCCGGGCTTGGCTTCCCTCCCCGCTGCCAGCCATGGCAGGACTCACCGATTCTTATTTATTTTGTCCTTTGACTTCCCAGTAGTTGAGAGGAAGGCTGGTGTCAGGAGAGGGATAGGGGGACTGAGGAAGGGGTGCCTTAGACCCCAGGGGAGCATGCGAGGGATAAAAATGCCCTCCTGGCACCAGGCTCACCCAACCTCAGCCCCCAGCCCCAGCCCTGTAGCCCAGCACTGCCCCGAGGTCCCCAGCCACTCCCTCTGCAGCTCAATTCATACCACACAGACTCTGCCCAGAACCCCCTGTACGTCTGCCTCCCAACCATCCACCTCCCCAGCCCTTGCCCCCTCAGGCCACCCAGCCTGAGTATGTGTTCACTTTTATTTAAATAAACTTGTGTGGTAAAAGTCCATGCCATGTCTTTCTCAGCTGACCCACAGCCTGGATCTCAATGCTTTTCTCGTCCCAAGTGCTCCCCTCTCCAGAGGTGATGGCCATGGAGCACAGCACCACTGCCACCTTCTCTCACGCCTGGAAACCGCCATTGGTATTTGGCCTCAGAAATCAGCGCTGACCTAGACTCCATCTCCCAATACTGGTGCCAAGGTCCTAAAGGAAGGCATGAAGGAACAAAGTTCGGGGCCATGGCTGTGACAATGGGCAACCTAGGAAAGTGGCTGGTGGGTAACAGCATGGCCTGGTCAAGAGATGCTTTGTTTCAGTCTCCTTTGGGCCAGTTAGACTGCATGTTGTCTCCTATTCCTTGTCAAAGTTAACTCACCTCACAACAGTGATCCAGCTGGGACAAGGGGTCATGTGACAGAGCCAAGTGGCTTACAAAGAGCAAGCAGCTCTGAGCACTGAAGCCCAGGACAGCAATGCCTGTGTGGTTCCTTCTGTAGAACAAGCTCTAATGAGAAAAACTTCCCCATCATCCACACAGCCCTACATTCTTGATGCGTGGCCCAGCAAAGGGCCATAATAACCAATGTTTAGAAGCCCAATGGGAGCTGAAGGCACTGAAATGAAAGCAGCTACCAGGCCCATTCAAACAGAGCCTCAGCAGTCACGTAGATCAGCACCCTCATTTACCGATGAAAGGCCCGAGGCCCATATGTGACATGTGTTGCTCAAGGTGGTAAAACCTCGACTAGAATTCAGGCCACTGACTTACGGTTGAGTGCTCATCCCCAAAGACCATAGAGGTGTCACCTCCAGAATGTTCCTCTAGCTTCAGTCGAGTCCTGGTAGATATTTCCTCCTCATCCTGAATACAACCAAGGTCTGCTGCTTTTGTGGCCCTGCTCCATGACTCTCCTTCCAGACCATGACAATTTCTTTAATAACTCCAGATAAAGCCTTAAAAACGCAATCCCTATCAATCCCTCATTCTCTTCACCTACTCCATTTGACTCCCACCCCCACTTACAGATACTTCTGGCCTTATTCTATCTCTGTTTTTCTCCAACAAGTCCCTTGCCTAATTTTATGGATCATAATTTTTTTTAATCCCCTTGCCTAATTAATTCTAAAAGGCTCTCCCTCCATTATTCCAGGTAGATACTATAAAATGATAAGGTAGTTGTTCTACATTGCCCAATGTTCATCTTCAGCCAAGACCTCACCCTACTAGTAAAGCAGGTGTGGTAGGCAGAACGCCACCCCCCAGAGATGTCCATGTCATAATTCCTGAAAGCAGCAAATATGTTAGGTTACATAGTAAAGGGGAATTAGGGTTGCAGTTGGAATTAAGTTGCTAATCAGCTGACCTTAAAATAAGGAGAGTATCCTGGGTAGGCCCAGGGAAATCACAAGGGCCCATAAAAGTGGAAGGGGGTGCAGAAGAGAAGGTCAGAGTGATGCAATGTGAGAAGGACTCAACTCACTGTTGCTGGCTTTGAAGACAGAATGGGATCATGAGCCAAGAAATGTGGGTAGCCTCGATGATGGGAGAGGCAAGGAAATAGCTCCGCCCCTAGAGCTTCCAGAAAGGAACACAACCTACAGACATCTATGTTAGCCCAGCAAGACTCTTGTCAGACTTCCACCTTCCAGAACTGTAAGATGATTTGTGTTGTTTTAAGCCACTAAGTTTGTGGTAATTTGTTATGGCAATAATAGAAAGCTAATACAGTGGGTCAAACTGTGCTTCGATGAACTCGCCTCTCTTCTTGCCCCCACACGAGACACCCACCTGTCCCCCTTGACCCAACATCTTTTGATTCTTCCCTCAAACCCGGTGTGAGTACCTGCCCAAGCCCACCTCCATGGCTAGTGTCTAAGGTTGCTCTTCAAACATCCAGAGCTCAGTGATTTAAAGCCACTGCCTCTTGCCCCACCTCTTCTCACTCACATTAAGTGTACTTCTCCGTGGAACATTTAACATGGCGAACTGTCACTTTCTGATTACACATTTGTCTCTTGGAGCTCCTCACAAGCAAGTGAGGTATATCCTCCAGCTCCACCTAGCACAGCGCTAGCTGCTTAGGTAGAGAAGGTGCTTTGGAAATGCTGCTGGATAAGTAAGTAAATGACTTCTGTCCCCTATATGCCAAGTTACTGCAGATGACCTGCCAGACTATTCTAAGGAAAGACAGGAGAGAAAGCCTCCCACTCTTCTATATTTCTCCTTCCTGGAGCATCCCCCTCCTTTGCCTCTGTGGAAGGCCTATTCTGTTTCTCTTCCCAAAACAGTGTCTCTTCTGTGACCATACATGTGACACAGAAGGGGTTGAGCAAAGAGGGGATATTGTTGTTGGACTCTGAGTAGAGCTAAACCAAGGATCTGAAAAATGAATTGATTAATGGAGTGCCATCTCAGAGCTACCCGAGGCGAGGCCAGCCATGATCAGGCCTGAAGAGGCTGGAGGACAGGCAGGAGACAGCAAGTCATCTCCCACGTCTTACCTTTCTCCGACCCCAACACATCCCTCACACATCCTCATTTATCTTTCCAAAAAAGTGGATCACGCCACTTTTCCACTGGCTTCCCAGGGTCTGGAGGATAAACCCCAAATTTGGCAGGCAAGGGCCATGGCAAATGGGCTCAGACCCCTTTCCAACCTCATCACCTCCAAAACTCCATTAAGCACTGTCACACTAAACCATTTCAGTTCCCCAGCCTTGCCCTGATGTGTTCCACATCTAGACCTTTGCTTAAATCAATAAGTTCATACAACTGGCCTGTTCTCTCCATCTGTCCCAATCCCCGACCTTTAAAATTCCTCTCATTCCTCAGGACCTACCTCAAATACCATCTCCTTCAGGAAGCCTTCTCTAATTTCCTTCCTAAGCTGTCCCTCCTGTAGAAATTTGGACTCTTATTAGTTCTTACTACAAAGATTGGACTGCCTCGTACCTCAGTATGGCAGGTATGAATCTCATCCTCAAGTGTAGTAGGAGTATAAATGAAACAGCACATTTCCTTAATTGTGATCAATTACTTTCATTTCACCTTCCCTCATCCTTCCCTGCTGGGATGCTTGAAGCTGTGTGGTCTCACATGATGGGAGACCATATGCATGGTGGGAGGCCCTCCAAGGATAGTGAATATCTGAGCAGAAACCTGTTTGTGTGCTTCCTCAGATCGGGGGCTCTTGATCACTTCCCTGCCACATCTGGGTCTTGCGACTGACTCTTGCAGTTGGAGCCACAGCCATTTCTTTTCCATTGCCTAGAAGGGGAAACACAGCCCTGGCTGTCCCAGACTCCCAGACTTTTCTCTGCCTCCTATCAGAACCTTCCATTCTCCACCCTCCAAAAACTGCCTCTTTCCGCAAGCTCCATCCTCTTCTTCGTTCCTTCACAATAGATTTGTGCAGCTCACTAAACTCTAGTTTAATGACTAGCAACAGAAAAACGAACACTTCTCGAAGGAGGAAAGCACTGAATCTTCAAGTTCTTTCCCAGAGGTGAGAACTGTTTCCATTCCACCCTTTTAGCACTACAAGAAAGGAACGAAAAACCGAAACAGTTAAATTTCCACCCAGTCACCCAGTGCAGTGGCCTTCACACAGTAGGTGCTCGCTAAAAGTCTGCTGAATGTACAGCCTTCCACCTCAACATCTTTGCCTGGATGCTTTTTGCTACGAAGGAGCCCCGGCCCCCAAACCCGAACATTCTCTAGAAATAACGGAGCAAAAAAAATGAAAGACTACGAGTCCCAGGCTGCCTTGCGGGTGGCGTCACGCGTCGCGAGGCTCTGCGAAGAGACGTGGCAGAGCGCAGCGCACCCGCACGGGACCGGAAAGCCCAGGGAGGTGGCAGTGGCGGGAGGGTCGGAGCCATGGCGTCCAGGACGGCGGGTGGGGGGCGCTGGGAGGTGGTGAAAAAGGGGAGGCGTCCTGGAGCCGGCAGCAGTGGGCGAGGCGGCGGAGGGGACCGCCGGGCGCTCGGGGAAGCGAATGGAGTATGGAAATACGACCTGACGCGTGAGTACCCACCCGGCCCGCCGCCCGCGCCCCCCGGCCCCGGGCCTGCCCCACCAGGGTGGTAGCGAGTAGCTGCCGGAGCCCAGAGAATCAGAACACCCCGGGTACCTCGAAGCGAGAGCTCCACTGCCAGTCGGCTCCTCCCGCTTCAGCGAGCGCAACCCTTACCTTGTCTCTTTCGAGCATCTCAGGAGGTAGACAGCGCAAGGGAGGTGGCTGGCTGTCCTCATCCCGCAGATGAGTAAACTGAGGCACAGTGAAGTTAGATGCCTTTCCTAGGATCACGTGTTAGAGGAGGCGAGGATTCCAGTGCTGGACGCTCAGCTCACTGCACACACACCCTACCAGCTGTTCCCAGGCCCTAGCCTGCCCCTCCATGCAGGTGACCTAATGCTGGAAAGAGGTGTTCTGGTTCATTATCGAAGGTGCCTCCTCAATTAACTAGCAGATGTGGGGAGAGGAGGACTGACCCGAGGCCTAACTGTGGGAGAAATGACCCACCTCACACCCTGGACACCCACCAAGTCTCATTCTAAGTGAGCGTGTTTCCTCAGTCTGTTAGAGGAGTAGAGAAAGCTTGCCACTTGTTGATTAAAGAGTTGTCACATCTGAACCATGAGGAACTGGGGTAGAAGCAGGGTGAGAAAATCCTGACCTCCCATACTAATAACCCTTTACCCAAGAAGCTAGCTAGCCCTCTGTCTCCAACCCCTTCACTAGTTCTCACATACTCCGGCTTATTATTAAATGCCTCATCTCTGAGAAAGAGCCCGTGAACTCAAGAGCTGTGATGACTGAAGAAGCAACCAAGAGGGCTCCCAGGCCTGCTCCCTAGTCAAGACAGCAAGGAGGGGCTTGGAGGTTGCTACTCCTTGGAGATGAATTAGGTGACAGTGTGGGGGAAGGGACCTCTGTTCTTGTGAGGCCCTCATGACCCAAGGATGGCCCCCATTTCTCTACCTGTCATCACCGCAGCTCCAATCCAGACGACAACCACCCTTTATGAACGGGGCTTTGAGAGAATCATGAAGAAGCAGAATAAGGAGCAGGTTCCACCTCCTGCTGTGGAGCCTAAGAAACCCAGTAACAAGAAGCAGACTAAGAAGGTGGCGACCCTCACCAACCAAAACCAGAAGCAGGGCCGCTTCCGCAGCCTGGAGGAGGCATTAAAAGCTGTGAGTGTGCCTAGACTTTAGGTGGGAAGAGGAGGAGGACTTGCGATGTAGAGAAGCTGAAAGGAGGGGGAGGGGACGGGCAGCTGAGGGACCTGTGGAATTTGGGACACTATTGGTTGAGAGGAGGCATTCAGGGAAGGATGGATTTTGTAAACATTCTACCCCAAGGGATAGAATGTTTACATAAAAAGAAAATAAGTTTAGAGGGAAACAAATTAGTGAGAAGAGATCCTTGAAACTCATGGATACCAGAAAGCGTTAGAGAAACCATCCACGGTTCTCATCCCATGGAAACAGTGATCTTTCATTTTGCATCTTGTCCTTTGTTTTTCTCCTTGAACATATGAAGGGCCTAAAAGTACTGGATCTTGAGCTCCAAAATTTCAGCTGTCTTATACTTTCTAGAGATCTGGATGCAGCAAAATTGTGACGTTCTGTATACTTATGTTTAAAAGTGGAAACCCTTTGTTCTTCCTACCACCACCTAGTTCAACCATTTCCCCACCTCTACCCAATTTTTCTACACTCACAACTCACCCACAACTGACCATGAGGGGCCTGTGTCCCTGGCAGCTGGACGTGGCAGCTCTGCAGAAGGAACTGGACAAGAGCCAGAGTGTTTTCTCTGGGAACCCATCCGTGTGGTTGAAGGATCTGGCCAGCTATCTCAATTACAAGCTCCAAGCACCTCTAAGTGAACCCACACTAAGCCAGCATACTCACGGTTAGTTCTCCCAGCTCCCTCAAGCTCAGATAAGTTTTAAGAAAATTCCGAAAGGATTGTGTGTAAGCACATTACTTAGTAACAGACCCCAGTCTACCCGCCCAACTGTCCTGATTTCTGTGGGTGATTTGAGCTGTTCTCAGGTCATCATGGCTGTGAAAGTTTCCGGACCTCAGTGGGATAGGGAGGATGCAAGCCAAGGTGCAGGAACCTCTGCCTCCACTCACCATTCTCAGGGAGCACACCAGAGTACTCAGAGCTGGCAGAGGCTTCTCATTCTAGCACTCATGTGGAGGCCTATCACCCCAGATTATCCCTACAGCCTGGTGAGCCGGGAGTTGCGTGGGATCATCCGAGGGCTACTGGCAAAGGCAGCAGGGTCTCTGGAGCTCTTTTTTGACCACTGTCTGTTCACCATGCTGCAAGAGCTGGATAAGACGCCAGGTGAGAAGGGCCTGTGAGAGATAGCCCTGCCCGATCTTGGGCACCTACTCCCTTTTTTCTCCTTTTAGAGTGGCTGGGTGGTTCTGTTTCCAGCAGAGAAACGTTAATCCTGACACTTTTGGAAAGGAAGAATGAAGTGAGGACTCAGGGCCTGGGTTCTGGGCCCACAGCTGCCAAAAGAGATTTCAGGTTTGGGATGCCTATTCCTGTGTGTGGGTCTGAGAACATGTGTCTCTCCAGGGGAGTCCCTACATGGTTACCGTATCTGTATCCAGGCCATTCTGCAAGACAAGCCCAAGATTGCCACCACCAACCTGGGCAAGGTGAGCTTAGGGTGATGGTGGGGTAACCAGGAGTCTAGAACTTGGGAAGCTGGGCAGAATCTACACTGTTGGACCCAATCAAGAGCTAGAGGAATACCCTGTAAGACCAGTCATAATAGCTGACAGTATTAGCACTTAGTGTGTGTCTGCTTTGTATACATATAAGGCATGTACTACCATTATTGCCACTTATAGATGAGAAGATCGAGCTAGGGGTTCAATGACTTTCTTAGAGTCAATCATTTAGTAAGTGGCAAGTATAGATGAAGGCCACAGTCTGATGCCAGAGCCCATGCTCTGAATCACTCCCATAGTGCTCCACTGTCCCTCAGCCTTTCCTTCCCCCAGTTGACAGCTCTCTTTCTGCCTTGCTTTCGGGGTGCTGCTGGTGCTTTGCTCTATCCCAACCTGCCTCCCTACCCCTGGTCTCCTCAGTTCTTGGAACTGCTGAGGTCCCACCAGAACCGACCAGCAAAGTGTCTGACCATCATGTGGGCCCTGGGTCAAGCAGGTTTTGCCAGCCTCACCGAGGGACTGAAAGGTATTAAGGCAGTGGGGAAGAGAGAGGGATGGTCTGGGAGCTAGGAAGCTTTTCAGTGCCCCCAGTGGGTCTGAGCCTGAGGCTTCTTCCCTGACCTTTGTCTCCACAGTGTGGCTGGGGTTCATGATGCCTGTGCTGGGCATCAAGTCCCTGTCCCCCTTTGCCATTGCATACCTGGATCGGCTGCTCCTGTGAGTAGTGGGGGGATGCCAAGGGGAGGGCATAGGGTGTCTCCAAGTGGCTGTTTCAGCAAAATGAGATGCTGGGATCCTGGTGTCCAAAAATGTAAGGAAAATCAGGATCACCTCCTCCCAACTCAGAATGTGATGGTGAGGAAGGAAGCCATTAAGGGATGGGGAGTGGGGTAGAGTTTATGCCCTTTTTCTTATTGTTGGTCTTAGCTGGGATCGTGGCTTGGGTAGTGGTCCCCAATAAGCCTGTTTCTTTCTTCCCACACAGAATGTACCCTAACCTCACGAAGGGCTTTGGCATGATTGGCCCCAAGGACTTCTTCCCACTTCTGGACTTTGCTTATATGCCCAACAACTCTCTGACACCCAGGTAGGGCCACCCTGGGGCATACCTGCTGTGAAGGATCCCAGCAGAAGGTTAAGAGCAGGCAATCTATTCTTGTCCCTTCTCCTCCAGCCACCCTAGATCTGAGATTCTCAACCTGTAAATTCAAGAGATCAGTAAACCCCCTGATGTTATATGGACCCTCAAGTGATTGGCAGATGGGCATTTTCCTGGGGCGAGGATCCTTGACTTTTAATAGATTTTCCAAGGAGTCTCTGACTCTAAAAAGATTCAGAGCCATTACAAGGCCATTAGTGACTCCTCTTCTCGGGCGTGGACTCTGAGGCAGGCAGAAGGGACACAGTGCACAACTCCATTCAGAGCCTCTGCCTGGCTCTCCTCCCCACCCCGATCTCAGCCTGCAGGAGCAGCTGTGTCAGCTCTACCCCCGACTGAAGGTGCTGGCATTTGGTGCAAAGCCGGAATCCACCCTGCATACCTATTTCCCCTCCTTCCTGTCCAGAGCCACCCCCAGCTGCCCTTCTGAGATGAAGAAAGAGGTGAGGAAATGGTGGGAGGCTCCATTTTCCCTTCCAAAGGTCAGCTGCAGAGGTCCCTATCTGCTGACAAAGGCTCTGCCTTCATGGACCCATTTCCTGTGCATCCCTTAACACACTCCTGACAGCCTCCTGCCTGACTCCCTTATGTTCTACCCCCGAGAACAGAGCTGAAAGGACAGTACATTCAGGTCTGTCTATCTCTGATGTTCTGCCCCTTGCAGATGAGTGATCTTTGAGCTCAAGGTCTAGCTCAGGAACCCCAGCCTCTCAGCAATTTCCAGGGTCTGGGCACAATCCCTTAGAGTGGGTATGTTGACTTTGTAGCCTCGCTTAGGAGAAGGGATTCCCTCCCAGTGCTCTCCCGCTCCACTAACCCCGTGCCCCAGCAGTGTCTCCGTCTCCTCTACAGCTCCTGAGCAGCCTGACTGAGTGCCTGATGGTGGACCCCCTCAGTGCCAGCGTCTGGAGGCAGCTGTACCCTAAGCACCTGTCACAATCCAGGCAGGTGGGGGGCGGGGGTCACCTGCCTCTGATCCACACAGAGAAGCCTTAGTTTATGCTTCCCAGCCTGTCTCTGTCCTAGAAGCAGAAGGGGAACATTTGTCATTGTTATTTGGATTCATGCCTCTCAAGTTGAGTGGGAACATTGCTGGGTGGCCTCTAGGAAGCTGCTTCTCTGCAGGTGGGGGCTGGAGAGTCAGCCGAAGGAGTTGGGGCCTAATGGAGGATGGGAGGGGCCAAGTGGGCCCCCTGACTGGAAGGGGTTGTGCTTCCCCTACAGCCTGCTGCTGAAGCATTTGCTCAGGTCCTGGGAGCGGATTCCTAAGAAGGTGAGGAGCTGGGAGAACATGGCAGGCTGAGCCTTCTCTGGGTTCTAGATTCCTACCCCTCAGCCACTGTTCCGCCTTTCTTGAGAAGGGACTCTGT
>NW_006434835.1:16183644-16192706 GCF_000325575.1 Pteropus alecto
TCCCTACAGCCTGCTGCTGAAGCATTTGCTCAGGTCCTGGGAGCGGATTCCTAAGAAGGTGAGGAGCTGGGAGAACATGGCAGGCTGAGCCTTCTCTGGGTTCTAGATTCCTACCCCTCAGCCACTGTTCCGCCTTTCTTGAGAAGGTACTCTGTTAGTACATTTGGCATGGAAAATGAAGCATGATGGAGGCTCAGAGTTCCCTCATGGACCAAATCTTACATTCTCAATCCAGATGTTTCTTATCCTATAGACACGGAAGTTTTTGCAAGAAACCATTCAGTTCTTCAAGCTTACCAATCAGGAGCTGCTAAGGAAAGGCAGCTGTAATAACCATGATGTCATCACCTGTGATACGGCCTGCAAGGTGCCAGCACCCAGCCCTCCCCAACCCACAAACTGTTGTACATCTCTGTCTTGGCACACCCTGGGTCGGGCCTGTATCGAATTCCTGCCACACCTATCCCTGGAGCCCTCTTTACCTCTAGGGTCATGTGAAAGCTTGACCCTCCTCCTAGGGGGCCTAGCTTGAGGTCTGCCTTAAGAAGCAAGATCAGCCCCTCTCCCTTCTGATCTACTCCCTTTTTTCCTAGAATCTGTTGCAGCAGGCTCGGGGCTGCCAGCTGCCCTGGAAACAGCTACTCCTGTTGGTGCTAATCTTTGCCATAGGTTTCCTGTGCCATGACTTGCGGTCACACGGCTCTTTCCAGGGTAAGCAAGGATTGGCTTGCAAGGGAAATACATGGAGGTGGGGCATAGAGCTAGATGTATCACCCCTGTTACCAGCACACACAGGCTTTTCCCTAGATGCTGTAGAACAGACACTTTTCAGACAGCCTTTTGTGTCCACAGCTATGACATTACCACTTCGGATCGAACTAGTGCTTTGCAGTATAGAAAATTTGCATGTTCATGGTCTCATTTAAGCAGATGTTATATCCTTTTTAAGTCCTGGGGAAATTGAGGCTCAGAAAGATTTATCAGTTAGTTTAAGATCACAGCTGGTAAGTAGAAGGGCAGATCCCAAACCCGAGGCTTTCTCATGCCTAAGTCCGGGACTCTACCTGGCTGCACCATCCCTGCTCACCTGGCCCAGCAGGAGAAATGGACTCAGCTTCCTGGGCCTTCATCCCTCCTGCCAAGCATTCTCTGCAGCCCTGTGAACACACTTAAGTTCTGCCCTTTCCCTCACTGGGCCTGCTCTGGGGCCTGTAGTATTTGTCTGCCCAGTCCCTACCCTCCTCCCCTCCCAGCTCACCAGAGGCCCTCTCTACTCAGCCTCCCTTTCTGGCCGGTTGCTTCAGTCATCTGGTTTCTTGCCTGTTGGCCAGCAAGCATGTGCCAAGATCTACTCTTACAGTCTGCAGTGCTACAGGTGAGTACCTTCCAGGAAGGGGAGGAAGGAGAGGGGAGAGAGAAGGCTTGGGTGTTCAGGGTGGTGACAACACTGACAGTGGGAAGTGATTGTGGTTTTCCTTTTCCAAGGCCTCCCTTCCCCCAACTATTCTTAGGGAGCCAAGCTGCCTGAGGAAACAGCCTGCTTCTCTCCCCCTGTCTTCTACAGCTGGCTAGAGGAGACATTACCAGCCTGGGGCTCCCAGTTGCTGTCCATGATGAGGCCCAGCTTGCAGCTGGCCTGGGCCCATATCAATGCCACAGTCAGCTTCATTTCTGACCACTGTGCCTCCCACCTTCCTTGTTTTGGTGACAGTCTCACCAGCCTCTCCCAGAAGGTAAGCCAGAGACAGGAAGGTCCGAGAAGGGCTGCTTTCCCCAAGGGCTGAGTTCTTGGGCAGGTGCAGCCCCGCATGCACTGGGTCCTCAGGGCCGGGATGCGTTTCCAGGCACTCTAATCCCATCTGTTCTCCGTGGTCCGGCTCCCTCTCCAGCTCCCTGATGCCCTGAACCAGCTGCTCTATTCTGTGAGGAAGCTGTTCCTGCTTCTCTACCAGACCGTGCTGCTGCCATTGTGGCACATGCTGCTTGAGGCCTTGGCCCGGGCCCAGCAGCACTGCCATGAGGCGTGCAGGTGAGACCTTTATCCAGGGCTCCAGCAGGAGCCCCAGTGGCCCCATGCCCTTTCTCTAGGGACAAGGCTTCTCTGTTCAGTCTCTCACTCAGCCCTGGCCCTTACTCATCCCTTGGCCACTCTGGTATGCAGTTATGGATCTAAGTTGCAAACTTGTGACCTGACACAGCTGCACACCACTACTTCCTAACCCCCACAAATGTTCTGCTTTCCTCCCAGAGGTGAAGTGACCTGGGACTGCGTGAAGACACAGCTCAGTGAGGCTGCCCACTGGACCTGGCTCTGCCTACAGGACATCACAGTGGCTTTCTTGGACTGGGCACTTGCTATGATATCCCAGCAATAGACCCTGCCTCCCTGGCCCCTGGGTTTCGACTGGAGCAGGCCATCTGAGATTGCTGGGGGCAGAGCGGGTAGTTCTCTGTGGGGTCTTTTCTACTTGGTGCCTGAGTTCTGTCTCCTAGGCAAGTGGCCCGTTGCCTCTGCCCCAATTCTTCCATCTTTGGTAGTGACTTGAGCCCAGGGTTGTCTCAGCCTCCTACCCACGATTCCACTGAACACTTCTCTGGCCCTATTGCACATAGCTCCCAGCCTCTGTCCTTGGGCTGGTAGCCTCTTTAGCCTCCTTCCTTCCATTTCATTTCTGAAACCCCGAACAGCTCATCTTCAGAAAGGTGGGATTCAAACAAGTGGTTTCTGCATTCTTCTGATGAATGATTTCTGCTCCCAAACTTTAACTGCAGCAGAAAGAGGAACTTCCAGGAAAATACAGCACCACAGTGAGCAACACAGCTCCACCTGTATCCACAGGCTGAGTGTGGCTGTCAGTGGACATAGAGGGTTGGATGGAAAAACCTCTCACCCCGGAATGCCCAGCTTAGGTCTATCGAAGCCCCTCACTACCCCCTCCATCGTGATCCCACTTTCTCACACTCCATTCCCCTTCAGTGCCAGCACTGGGGAAGGGTGGGGAGCTCTGCCTCAAGGTTCAGTTTCTCTCCATTGACTACCCCTACCATCTCTCTGGAGAGCAGAGCCCAGGGAACCTTCCAGCAGCCTGTTAAGACAGGATTCAGCATATGGCTCCTGGGTGTGTCTACTAGGTGGAATAAAGGACACATTTGATTTCTAGTTTTCCTCTCTGCATCCTCATACAGGAATTCCCATAGTTGTAGACGGGACAACAGAATATGGACATGGGCACCTGTGTGTTTTCCATAGGCCCCTCCCCTCCTGGGGGTTGTAGCCACCAGCAGTAATTGAGCTTCTGGCAAGGAAAGCTCACACCCATCATTCTAAACTTGGGCCTGTTGAGGATTCTAGATATGCTCCTCTTGCTCCCCTATTGTATTGTCCCACTTGTGATTTGCCTTGACAACTTGAGTATTCTTTGCTTGGAAAAGCAGGGAGAGAGTCTCCCAGGGGAATTCTTGAACAGTGATCAGGGGTAACTTCTTTCTTGCCAGAACCTTAATTTATTAATTGGTTTGTTTTTCTAAGGCAGTGAGAGATTTAGAACTCCAGGAGATACATGATTAAAGGTTTATCACCAAAGTCCCTTTTAATTTTTGACTTGAAATTAGTGTCATAACTGCATGAGTTTCAGCTCTCATCTCAAGTTTCTTTCCTTGAATGTTTCAAAGCAAGCGGTATTAGAGGTGCACTGCCCACTCCAACATCCACTGGTTGGTTTCTGTACCACCCTGAACACCTGAGTTAACCAACAGGAATGATGGCCAGCTACCACTTTTTATTGCATGTGCTGCCCTGACATAGTGCCTCCGTTTTCCAGTGGTGAGATTATGAAGTAGCAAACATAGGAAAATCTCGGCAGAAAGTGAGGTCATAACTATAGCATCACATTTGTGTTCCCTCCCTTTCCCTGTTAGGATATAATTATGTTATCTTGGGAATTTAACAGCCTACGCTGGGCAGAACCCTGTTCTCTTAGTGGTACTTAGCCATGACCATTTTTCCCAGAAAAAAAGAAACCCTGCCTGGCAAAGAGTCATGGTTTAGGACTGCTGGGCAGGACTGTCCAAGGGTCTAAGACGTTCCATTTCCTCAATTCTTCACTAGTCAGAAACAGATGGTCAGTTCTTAAGAATAGTGAATCCTTGGAACTGGCCTGTATTCAAGGCAAGTTGAAAGAGGATTAATTGGGGTCTCCACAGCCTCTCAACGACCGTGACACTTGAATTGGTTTTATTTAACATTCAGTTGGTTTCACCATGATTAGAATTGTCCAGAATTTTTCTGTCAGAGGAATAGACCAGCACTGTACCTGTGTCCATTAAAGCTAAGCCAGACATCCAGATGTTTCATTTTTGCCAAAAACATCCAAACTGAACCAGTGAGTTGAACCAGTGTGGTCTTGTAGAGTACACTCTGATGCTTACAGGGGGCCAGTGACTCTTGGTGTTTTTTGAAGAACACGTAAACTGACACCTCAAGAGTGTCACATCTGGACATCCTGACTGCACACCCAGCTGGAGTTCTACAGATAACATGCCATAAAACTGCAGTCGAAGTGTGATTATACTAACTAGTTATTACCAATTCTGTGTGGACCTGCAGATTATATCACATGACTCATTTGAAACAGTTCTTTCCATTTTTCTAAGTTTTGAAGCATGTTTTCAGATTCCTCTGGTTATTTGTACCCAGTTTACAGCTACAGCTTTAGAGCAGCCCAACTTGATGGGCCAGCCTGACTTGTGGGTAGATAGTATTGTCAGGCAGATAATGTCGCTTGGCTCACACAGCATTGCTGGTCCATTCTCAAATGGCACCACCCCAAAAGGGTGGAGTGATTCCCATGGAGATGGGCATGCCTTCCAGAATAACCCAGTGGTCAATTACACATTTCAATGATTAGATAATCTTGCCATTTTAACGTCTTCTAAGGGAGTTTGGATTTAAGTAACACTTAAAGTGAGCCATCCGTTTTCTACATACTCTTCATGGTCCTGCTCCCAAAAGGTGTTATTTGAAGAACACGTAAACTGACACCTGAGGGGTAAAGGACCTTGCTTTTCCCTATGTGGTATTCTGTTTTTACGGGGCAGTTTCATTGGCCCAGATTTGAGGTATAAGAAGGAATTGGGGCAGAGGGGAGCTTCCACTGTTCAGGGTATGAGTGAATATTTGTTGAGTATTGAATAGTCTGCCTATTAAAAACATTGAGTTCAGACATGTTTTTGGAAATGCCTTGGTATAATTTTTTTTTACTGTGTCATCACACGAGTTAATTTTTAATAAGCTTAATTTTTTAGAACAGTTTAAGGTTCACATCGAAGTTGAGCAAAAAGTATATAATCCCTGCCCCTCTCACAACCTCTCCCACTGTCAACATCAGTGAGCTTATCACTATCATATCACTATCATTGACATACCACTATCAATAATAATACTTTGTATGATTTAAACCATTTTAAAATTTATTGAGGCTTGTAACCTAACATATGAGCAATCCTGGAGAATGTTCCACGTGCTTAAGAAGAATGTATTCTGCTGTTGGGTGGAATGTTCTGTGTATGTCAGGTCGAGTTGATGTGTTGATCAAGGATCTCCGTTTCCTTTCTGAGCTTATAAATGCATCCTTAATGTTAAAGAACTCTTACAATTCAATAAGAAAAATGCTAAAACAAAAATATGGATAAAAGAATTCATAAAAAATGCAAATGAACAATAGACTCGAAAATCTATTTCACTGGTAAAAATGAAAGTTTAAAATAAAATGCCATTTACTTTTGCCTATCAACAAAATTTTTTTTTTTTAAGTGATAATATACTCAGTGAATGCTATAATAGAAATTGGTATGATGTTTCTGGGATGTATTTTGGTAATAGTTAACTATTTTGTTAACTTGGTAAAATCACTATTTTACCAAGCAATTCAACTCCTAAAAATATATAGAGAAGTAAACAGAAATATGGACAAAGATTTATGTACCAGAACATTTACTATAGCAGTTTTAACAATGAAAATTTGGATATAAACTATGTCCAACAATAAGATGAATATTTCAGTAAACTGTGGTAAAACCAAAGGACGGGAAATGGCTATTCAAATGATTTCAAAGGATCTTTAATGATAGGAAAATACTTAATTGAGCTTAATTTATTGAAATATTGGCTATAATAAAAAATACAGAAAATGAGTATCTGCAAGGATGTGGAGGAATTGGACCCCTCCTACATTGCTGGTGGAAATGTAAAATAGATCAGACACTGGAAAACAATTTAGCAGTTCTTCAAAGAGTTAAATATATAATTACCGTAAAACCCAGCAATTCTCCTAGGTATATACCCAAGAGAAATGAAAACATATCCCATAGAAACTTGTACATAAATGTTTATAGCACTATTATTCATAAAAGCCAAAAAGTAGAAATAGCCCATGTCTATCAAAATAGACGAATGGATAAACAAAGTAGTATAGCCATACAAGTGAATATTATTCAGCCATTAAAAGGAAGTACTGGTATATGCTACAGTTGGATGAGTCTCAAAAGCATCAGTAAAAAAAAATCAGACACAAAAGGCCACATATTTTATGATATATATGAGATCTCCATAATGGGCAAATCCATAGCAGATTAGTGGTTGCCAGGGGATGGTGGTAGGGAGTAATTGCTTCAAGGGTAGGGGGTGTTCTAGGGTGGTTAAAAAAACATTTTTGAAACTAGAGAGATGGCAATCTGCACAACATTGTGAATACACTAAATGCCACTGGATTGTTCATACTTTAAAATTGTTAATTGTACGAATTTTGCCTCAAAAAACAAAACAAATATGTTGTGCTTCCCAGACACACACATCCCCCACCCCAAAGAGAATGCTAAACACCATGCCAAAAAAAAACCCACTCCCAAGCAAACGCTCTGGGACACAATGGTAGCGTTTGCAGCAATAGAATGAAATTAAACCAAGATATTAATCTCCTGATTTTGGGTAGGCGCAAAGACTGCTGTGCAAAATGACATCAGAGGCCTAGGATTTAAAGCTCAGCCTGAGAGAACACTTAAAACGTCGGAGCTGCAAGGGTTTTGAAACCAAGGCAATTGTGACTCCAGGCAGCCCAGGCAGTCGACCGCAGAGCTGGAAATGGAGGCCAGGTCTCCTCGCACAGCCACTCCTCCAGGCTACCAAGCAAGGCTTCACAGAGGAGTTGAGTTTTAGGTTGGTTTGTTTTTAAACCCCCGGAAGCTTCTGGTGGGCAAAGGATTGTGGGCTGCCTTTGCAAGCTCAAGGAATGAGAGGTGAAAGTGTGAGCCAAATAGTGGCGCGGGCCAAGTGGCCGACGCGCTGCTCAGGGTCCCACTCCCGCCAGGCAGTCCAGCACCGCGGGGTTTAGGCGCGGCCGCGTCCCACGCTACCCTGCAAGCTTCCAGCAGCTCCGTGGTTTGTATCTTTCTCGCCCTAGTCAGAACGAACAGATTCTGACAAAACGTTGGTTTACTAACTGAATGAATGAATATCCTTCACAACAGGAGAGCAGTAGGATTTTATTGGCACCCTCGGAGGATCGAGAGGAAATGTGGAGTGGAAATAGCAAAAGCTATTTGCTCTGCAAACTGGGCTTGTGCCTGCGATTGTAGAGCATGTGTGCGTACCGGCCCCCTGGGCAATGCGGTGCAGAAGCTCAGGATTGCCAACGGTATCTTTAAGCGTCCACAATCCTATAGAAGCCACCGTGTCGGTTGGGGGTGGGGGGTGCTGTTTTGTAGTAAGAAGGGAAATGGAAGGGAAGCATATTGTCTGTGTTTCCTACGTCCAGGGCTGGGAAGCGGGTCCTTCGGCAGCATCCTTTGCTTGCACTTCTGTCTCTGGCTTCCTCTGTTCTGCGTAGCCCAGAAGGGGGCTCGGCGTAGGTGAACTTCATTAGAAGGTCGGAGCCAGACTTCAAAAATCTATTGGACACTGGAGTAGTGCGGCCTCGGTAAGTATTAGAGGGGAATCGGCAATCCTGGAAAACAGCGGGGCCTTCGATAGCTCAGTTGGTAGAGCGGAGGACTGTAGTGAGTGAGCTGTGGCAATCCTTAGGTCGCTGGTTCGATTCCGGCTCGAAGGACTTCGTACAAACTTTTTAATATTCATTTAATTCAACTGCCCAGTGGGAAAAAAGGTTTTCTCGAAGGTGGGCTGAATTTACGTGAGTACTACCAATACCAGTTTTCCGTAACGTATATTCAGTAATTAGGGTACGGCACAGCTCTCTTGTAGGTTAAATGCAGACCTATTAAAATGTGTTTCTAAACGAGGTTTTATTACTATTGCTATGTGTACTTATCACATGTCCTGTTTTTGAAATTTTGCCCATGGTTCTATTGCACTCTGCTAAATATCTTGAATTGCGGGTGGGCCACTGGTCAGTGGACAGCTTGCAACAACCTGTAAGGCAAAAGAAAGAATACTAGGAACAACTGGGGGATTAGCTCAAATGGTAGAGCGCTCGCTTAGCATGCGAGAGGTAGCGGGATCGATGCCCGCATCCTCCACTCGGTTTTTGCCCACGCATTAGAGGATTCCCACCAGCGAGAGACTAGCTGAAGCAGGTGGATGCCTATGATTCACAGAGGAGCAAGGCAGACAATGATTAGCTTCACAGATTGTCATTTTATTTTGCGGGTCTTTTCCAGTTTACTTCTTGGTCACTTTGTGTTTTCCTCCTCCCGGCGCGACAGGCCGTTAACCGCCTTCTGAGAACACACGGACGGAACCCTCCTGCCCGCGGGGCCTGCTGAGCCCCTAAACAGCACTGGCTCAGGTACTCGCTCGCGTGCGAGGGAACCCCTGCGTGCTGACCAATGGCAGCGAGCTTTACTGGGCGGGTAGCCAGCTGTACCCGCCGCCAATAGGCGAGAGACTTCTTGTTTCCTGGCAGAGCGGGGTCCCGGCACCGCGGCGCTCGGGTTTTGTTTGGGTCCTGGGTGGCGGGCCCAGGTGCCGGGGCCCGAGGTGGCGCCTCGCTAGCGGGAGAGGGAGCGGGATCACCGGCCCGGAGAGAGGTGAGGGGCTCTGCGTGGAG
>NW_006434835.1:16192803-16194535 GCF_000325575.1 Pteropus alecto
AATCCCACCCCGCCCCACCGCCACCCGGCTGGCCCTCCGCGCCGCTCAGCCCCGACTTCTCCCTGCCCCACCCCCACTCCTATGGCCTCACCTCTGACCCCTTTTCCCTGCCTTCCCGCCCTACCTCGAGTGTGATTCTGTCTCGACCCATCCTCATGCCTCCAAACCCCACCCTGCCCAGGGCAAGCTCGGTCAGTGTGAGGGTCCTTAAGGTCGAGGGTTGAGAAGCCACCAAGTGGGTTTCTACCAGCCACTTTTTTAGGAGTGCTTAGAACACCATTACTCACGATTGCCAGGGTAGCTTATTCAGGAACTCCAGTGCTTACAGGGCGGGAGAAGGGTGGAAACAGACCCATGCCCCAACTGGAATTGAGCAGCAGTCTTTAGGTGAGCAGGTGGCTTCTGCCCAGTTTCCTTTGGCTTGGCAAAGGCCACGAGTTTCTAGTTTTCTTCCATAATAGGCATAGGGTAGTAACAAAAAAGCAAGAACCAGCCTTTCCAGGACTCGGGGGAGCAACAGAAGAATGCCTGGTCAGTCCTTGTGAGGACAGAGGAGTGGAGACAGGAAGTTGCCCATTTAAACTTGGAAACTTGGTTCTCTCTGCTCTACTCTGCTAGAGAGTGGGAAGCCAGTCTAGGAAGCAGAGATCCAGAGCGCCCCATTTTTCAAGAATGGCCATGTGTTGTTGTGGGTGTATCTTAGCTAAGTTGGGGCAATCTAACTTCTCTAATTCTCTAAACTTTGGGTTGCAAAGAATCTCAGAGTCTAGTATTTTGGAATAGCCAAGCTGTAGTAAAATGGGGTCCTTTTTTGGTCAGTTATAACCCTTAGTGTGAGGACAGTGTACTGTTTTCTCTTGGCTTTTGCTGGAAGGCCACTTCTGCATTTCCTGAGGGGAAGAGAGCCTTTTGCTTCCTAGAGCACTTCTTGAGAGTAGCTCTTGTTAATCCAGAGATACCCAGAAAACTTTTCATTTTTCTTCCCTCTCCTCTCCCTACCCCACTCTCCATTTTTCCCCAGCTCTCAGGGCCAAAGTGGGGCAGGAGGATGCTTTCCCAGCCCCACCATGGAACTGCGCTGTGGGGGATTGCTGTTCAGTTCTCGCTTTGATTCAGGGAACCTAGCCCACGTGGAGAAAGTGGAATCTGTGTCTAGTGATGGGGAAGGAGCAGCAGGTGGGGCATCAGCCCCCACCAACAGCACTGCCTCTTCCCCTGACTACGAGTTCAATGTGTGGACCCGACCAGACTGTGCTGAAACAGAATTTGAGAATGGGAACAGGTAAGAGGAAAGTGATGGAAGGTGGAAGAAGGAAAAGAAGGAGATGTCCTTGTCCCCAAATCCAGCTCAGTTAGCCTTTTGACTTAGAGTTCATACCAGCACACTACCCTTCCTCCTCTCCCCACCCCTTCTCCCCACTCACTACTTCCCTACATATCCCCTTTCCAGCCCTCCTGTATATAATAACCTATCTGTCCTACTCTGGCCTTCAGGTCATGGTTCTACTTCAGTGTCCGGGGAGGATCTCCAGGAAAACTCATCAAGATCAATATTATGAACATGAACAAGCAAAGTAAGCTGTATTCCCAGGGCATGGCCCCCTTTGTGCGTACACTGCCTACCCGGCCACGCTGGGAACGCATTAGAGATCGGCCCACCTTTGAGGTAAGTTCTTAATGAGAAAGAAAGACAGACTTGGGTGCTAAAAGTAGAGGAGAGACAGGAAAGAGT
>NW_006434835.1:16195155-16197098 GCF_000325575.1 Pteropus alecto
GTACCAGTTTTCCCGGCAGCACTAGCTGGAGTCCAAGATAAGTCCCAGCCCCAGGAAGCCTCGAAGGAGCTGGCTGCCGTAATGGAAGGTCTCAGAGGGAGGGAAGTTGGTAAATGAGATGAGGGTGTGAGGTCAGTGCCTGGTGACCCCAATAGGATCTTAGTTCTGACACCGATGGCATGTTGCCCCTCCCTCTTCCCCCTCTGCTCCTCAGATGACAGAGACGCAGTTTGTGTTATCCTTTGTTCACCGTTTTGTGGAGGGCCGTGGGGCCACCACCTTCTTCGCCTTCTGCTACCCCTTCTCCTACAGTGACTGCCAGGATTTGCTAAACCAGCTAGACCAGCGCTTTCTGGAGAACTACCCTACCCATAGCAGGTACCAACCCTATTCTTACTTCCGCTGCACGGTCCTGGAATAGACAGTACCTTTGCTGCTTCTAGAATTTGCTCTAAGAGCCCTGAATCAAAACTTTATCAGTCTTTTTCTCTGTACAGAATGTGGGACTTTGGATACCTTTGACAAATATGTTTCTGTGTGACCTTGATCTCAGTATATCACCACTTATACATGCTACTCACCCACCTGCCCAGTTCAAGCCCTTAATATTCCAGCTCCATCAATTATCTAGAATTTAGCCAGCACTGCCATTGCTCAGCATACCTTTTTTTCTGTCCCAACAGAGGGCAACTTTGTGTTTATGCAAAGTAATCTAGGGAGCCATAAACTGGGGGGAAAAAACAAGTTCATCCTGTACTCTGCATTCTGGCAGTGCAGACCCACCCAAATCCTCATCCTCCTCTAAAAGTGTGGACTGTAAGGCCCAAAGGTTAGGGTGGGTCTTACAAGTCCTTACCTCTCACTAGGACTTTAGGGACTTCTCTTGGCTTACGATTTTTATCCCTTCAGCCCCCTGGATACCATCTATTACCACCGGGAGATCCTTTGCTATTCTTTGGATGGACTTCGTGTAGATCTGCTAACGATCAGTTCCTGCCATGGGCTTCGAGAAGATCGAGAGCCCCGTCTAGAGCAGCTATTTCCTGATATCGGTACCCCTCGACCATTCTGTTTCACAGGCAAGAAGGTGAGTGGGAGTAGTATAAAAATAGGACCTTGGCCTTTCTCTAGTCCAGGCACTGCTGACAGCTTAAAGCCACCTTATCTCTAGGCATCTTGGACACAGCCTCAGCCTACAGTCTGAGGCAAGTGTGACAGTTCCCACTCCACTTGCAAACTCAGCCAACTAGAAGTCCAGTGGCTATTCCTTCCTCATCCACCACTACCACCCCTGCCACCCTATATACTGTTCAGTGGAACAGCAGAGTAACTGACCTAATGACTGCTTTCCTCTCCATCTCAGATATTCTTCTTAAGCAGTAGGGTACACCCTGGGGAGACTCCATCTAGCTTTGTCTTCAATGGCTTTTTGGACTTCATCCTTCGACCTGATGATCCCCGGGCCCAAACCCTGCGTCGCCTCTTTGTCTTTAAGCTGATTCCCATGTTGAACCCTGATGGTGTGGTCCGGGGCCACTATCGGTAAGAAGCCTCCACAGCCTGTCTGGGTTGTTCCCAGTCCCCCTCATCCCTGCATTTCAGTGAAGTACTGTCAGCTTCTCATCTGACTTCTGTATTCTCAATCCTCTTACATCCTTACAAGGGCAAGCCCCTCTTACCATCCAGTGACCCGAGAAGGAATGAGATCCCATCTAGCGGCACTCTCTGGAAGGAGCAGAGCTAGAATAACTGCGGGCATATCCTTAGGTTTCTGTGGTGGGAGTGACAGCAGATCAAGGAGAGGGCCAGTCCTCAATTGTTTCTTAATGTAACTTCAGCCTCTCACTTTATAAGTCAGTCTCCCATAGTCTCCTTTGCGTCTACTCTGGTGTCTCCTTCGCTGGCCCAGCCCTCTAGACCCTGCTTTAGTCCTTGTTTCCCTA
>NW_006434835.1:16197211-16221040 GCF_000325575.1 Pteropus alecto
CAGCACAGACTCACGTGGAGTGAATCTGAACCGTCAGTACCTGAAGCCTGATGCGGTCCTGCACCCGGCCATCTACGGGGCGAAAGCTGTGCTTCTCTACCACCACGTGCACTCCCGTCTGAACTCCCAGAGCCCCTCTGAGCACCAGCACAGTCCTCATCTCTCTCCTGATGTTTCCCTTTCTGACCTTGAGAAAGCCAACAATCTCCATAACGAAGCTCACCTCGGGCACTCATCTAACAGGGAGAACCCTGAGACCTGGACACAGACTGAACCAGCAGAACAGAAGCCCAGCGGTGTGTGGATTGCGCCACAACAGTCCGCCGAGGCTGAGCAGCCAGCCCCCGACACCATCCCCCCCAAAGAGAGTGGTGTCGCTTACTATGTGGACCTGCACGGACATGCCTCCAAGAGGGGCTGCTTCATGTATGGAAACAGCTTTAGTGATGAGAACACCCAGGTAGGAATCTACAGAATGTCACGTGAGTGTGGGAAGTGTTGCAGGTTAGGAAATAAAGGTTAGGGCATGAACAAGAGGGAAGGTGACGTTCTGGCAGGAAGGCCTGTGGCTGGAAAAGGTGCACTACTTCCGAACAAGCTTCAGAGAGCCAAGAAGGGATGGCAGGGGGCCTTATGTCTCAGTCATTACATTATGACCTCTGAAAGAGGGTCAAGCCGTTGGCATCATAGTGTTTTCTAGAATTTGGGAAACCAGGGAAGAAGGACAATTTTGCATTGGAGAGAAGCTAAGAACTTAAAAAGAGGTAGGACTGTACCTTTCTAACACCTGGAAATAACGTCAAACATTCCCTGAGAATTCAAGAAACACTGACTAGTGCTGATGGTTGTGAAGGTATCTGCCATTATTAAGTCACATGGCCCTATGCTTGCCATCTCTTCCTTGCCCTTGACCCTTCTCTATCTCTCCTGAGTTGCCTTTTTCCTCCCCTGAACAGGTAGAAAATATGCTGTATCCAAAGCTCATCTCCTTGAACTCAGCCCACTTCGACTTCCAGGGCTGCAATTTCTCAGAGAAAAACATGTATGCCCGAGACCGCAGAGATGGCCAGTCTAAGGAGGGAAGCGGCCGGGTTGCAATCTACAAAGCCTCAGGGATAATCCACAGGTTGGGTGGAATCTGGGATACGGTTGATGAAATAACTTCCCTAAAGAAAGCAATACCCGGTCTAGAGGGTTTAGAGGCAGGGGACGGCCCAAGTCTTCTCGAAAGGCAGGCTCACAATTAGCATTATTCTCTTCAGTCTGGGACTCTACCTTTTGAGACTTCTTGGGTATGTGATACGATGCCGACGGTAGTTGCTGGGGATTAGGACTTTCTCTTCGTGTTCATTTTTTTACAAGTGATTACTTTCTTAGACCACATAGGCTGCCCCCCATGGTTTTGTCCTGATTCTGTCCAGGCAGGACACTGATAAAAGTCTCTGTGTCTTAGTTACACACTTGAATGCAACTACAACACTGGACGCTCAGTAAACAGCATCCCTGCTGCCTGCCATGACAACGGGCGTGCCAGCCCTCCTCCCCCACCGGCTTTCCCCTCCAGATACACTGTGGAACTGTTTGAGCAGGTATGAATACATGGGATAAGTGGGGAAAGGGGGAACCTCAAAGTCTGGAAAAGACTTCGCTCCTGCTGCCTGACCCTAGGTTCTGAAAAGAGGCTCACCGTTATTGCCATCTCACCGCTGGTTATTTTCCTCAGTCGATGGGGACAGGCCTCTGACTAATAGTACTGAAAGGATGACTGGGCCCTATTTCTGACTGCCTGCCACAGAGAATCTCCCAGCACATCTGAGTCAGAATCTTTGCCTCTGAGCTTGTCTTCCTCTTTCTATTGGGTTAGTTCATTCTTAGGCTAAAAGTACCCCCTCTACAGTGGTCTTGATGATCCCCAGTGTTCTACGGCACACACAAGAGTAGGAGAGCTGTGGGTTATAGAAGAGATCCAAACAACTCCTCTTGCTGGGAGAACTCCTTCCTGCTGCCAGCCAGAAAGCACGCTTGCTCCAGCTCATAATGGGTGAGGGCCTCCAAATGAACAATAGTTTAGGGAATAGCTCTAAATCTACTTGGGATAAACAACCCGTGCACAAAGGTTAAGGTACCCACTGAACAAACTTGAGGTCTGGCCTTTCCTTCCCTTCCACCTCAACACAGCAGCCTGGGTTGAAAGACCAAGACACTAAGCCAAATTGGACTACCCCACAGGTGGGACGAGCTATGGCCATTGCAGCTCTGGACATGGCAGAATGCAATCCATGGCCCAGAATCGTGTTGTCAGAGCACAGCAGCCTCACAAACCTCCGGGCCTGGATGCTAAAACATGTGCGTAGCAGCCGAGGCCTGAGCAGCACTGTGAACGTGGGTGTCAACAAGAAGAAAGGCTCTCGAACTCCACCCAAAAGTAACAAGTAAGACCAGCAGGGTGGAAGGGAGAAAGGGTATGAAAGTGGAACAAGGCTGTAGAGTGAGGATTTGTGAGATCTGTGTTCCTCCCCTACTTCCAAAAGGACTAAATGGTGAATATTTTCAGGGAAAATTAAAATTCGGAAGATTAGCGCATTTTTTGAGAATGGGATTCTCTTCCCTTTTACCTGGAGTTTCAGACTTCCTAGATATTTCAAAGCCAGGCTAGGGGACTCCTTGCTTCAGAGCCCTGCTCAAAATCAAATATAATTGGGGTAGGGGCAGGACTCAGCTCCCTCCCAGTGGTTGTGAATGAGTTACAAGAGGGGTCCAAAGGTCAGCACCAAGGCACTAAGGGGGAATTCACTGGGAGTTAAAGCTGCCCAGGGACAGCCGTTATGGCTCTTAGTGTATTTTTTGCTGGAGCATGTATGTGTGAACAAGGGCACCTAGGCTTTCTGAGATCAGCTGGTATGCCCAGCTTAGATACCTTATTGATCGACAAGGATTCCTCTTCCTTGGAATAAGTCCCTGTTCCTTTTCACCCCAGAGGTGAAGCTTTACTGAGCATCAGACCATGCAGAGAGACTTGAGACACAACCTCCCTGGCCCAGGGTTAACTGGCATCTGCTTCTTTGCAGTGGCTTACCTGTTTCCTGCTCTGAAAATACCTTGAGCCGCACACGAAGTTTTAGCACTGGCACAAGTGCTGGCGGTAGCAGCAGCAGCCAACAAAATTCTCCACAGATGAAGAACTCCCCCAGCTTTCCTTTTCATGGCAGTCGGCCTGCAGGGCTGCCAGGCCTGGGCTCTAGCACCCAAAAGGTCAGCCACCGGGTGCTGGGCCCCGTGAGAGGTAAGCTAGTCTGGGAGCCCCTGCAACAGGTGTTCAGTTGTTTGGGGCATTGCTGGGGGAAGTGAGAGCTTGAAGATACACACTTTGCCTGGGACCAAGAGGTGAATCAATAAAATTAGTTTATAGCAGAGTCTGTAGCCTCTCCTGCGACCTCGGTGTTCCCTGCACACAAGCTCCAGAGCGGTATTGTGTGTGGCATAGGCAGGAGTCCTGGGAATCTGTGCTTCAGCACATGCTGGGAGGCAGGGGAGTTTCTAAGGATGAAACAAGCCAAAGCAGGGCTACACTGAGACATGGAGCCTCCACTTCAAGGACAGTGCTGGGCTGTCTCACTGGAGGCAGGATAAGGAAATGCCCTCCCGGTCCACACTGCAGCACTGTGGAATGATGGGGAGTCCTGTCCAAGGTCCTGTGGGCTGAACTGCTCCTGGCTTCAGAGCCTATGAGAGGGTGATGTCAGGACTCCAACTCTTCCAAAGAAAATTGGAACTAGACAGCTTTTGTTCTAGGCAGTCTAGCTCCTTCCAGCAGCAGCCACAATTGTTCAACTTTGCATCATTACCCCTAGTTTGGCCTGATGAGACCCTTCCTGGTAAGACAAGAGATTCTGGGTCAAAATATATACCAGAAACAGATGGGCCTTTAGAAAAAAAGAAGAGGAAAAAGACTACAGAGCCATTCCCTGGGAGTGATGTGGACTGTGGTGGGGAGAAATTGTTGCAGTGCCACTTCTGGAAATACACTAAACCACAAATCAATATTGTATGTGGCTTCTGGGCTACAGAAATCTTGCCAGAGTATGGAGGAGGCTTGTGAGCTGGAACTAAGAGTTTTGCTGGTTCTCAAGCTGCTTTCACCCTAGTTAGCACTTCCCTGCTACTCAGCTTGCACCAGACCTCTTGGTGCGAACTAGAAACAGGCACTGGGTCACTGCTGCGGTGATCGGACTGCGCTAGTTAGAGCAACCACAGAGAGCAATGGTCCTTCCCAGCTTTGACCAGTAAGATGTTCGTTTGTTCCCTGACATGCATTATAGTTACTTCCGCTTATATGCCAAGCTCCATTCTCTGAAATTGTGTCTTTATTGGGAAAGGAACTTTTGCACACTGAAGGAGAGTGTCAAAATAATAGTAATACCTTATATTTAAATAACATTAAACAGTGAACAAAACAATACATTTAATCCTCACGAGGACCCTGTGGGATAGATGGCATTTCCATTTTATGACAAGGAAACAGACTGTGTAAGGGTGACTCGTCTAAGATTGCACAGCTATTAAGTGGCAGAGTTATTAAAACGTGTCTTTTCATGCTCTGGCATACTTGAGTTACCCATCTGAAATCTAGATAAAGTTTTTCTTCTAACTTCTTTTCTTCTTTACTCATAGTTCCTGGGAAGGAATATCAGCATCATAAATTCTCCTTCTCTGTCCACAAAAGGGAAATAGTAAAGAACCTTTTCTAGGTTCTCACTGGAGGATTCTGGGCAGTTTTAAACATCCTCCGTGTTCCCATTCCCAATGCAGAGTGCTGTAGTATGCTCCTTGAGTGAGGAACATGAATTGTCTTTGTTACTTTCCCAAATAACTAATAGAAATTAGGCATAATTAGTACAAAGTTGACTGACTTGAAACTTAATAGGGGACACAGGACAGTAAACATAGTATGAAAGCACACCCACATTATAAACATACAGGGGCCTTGGGGAGGCCACTGTCAGAGATAAACACAAGAGTAATGAGCCAAAAAATGTTCAGTTGAGAAATGGTTTTGAAGAATGGGCGGTGACATATAGTTTAACAAATACATTCCAGAGATGAGGATGATAGCCAGGACCAGAGCCGCTGCATAGAGTGAACAAAAAGCAAGTGTAGTAGCTGGCTCCTGAGAATGATGAGAACAAAAGGCTTATGTCAGAGAGCTGTCTGTGAACTGTATGTATCAGGCAAGGGAAGGGAGGTGGGATCCTTGGAGTAGTTTATGCATCAGAAGACTAGAGCCTATACCAGGACCTGGAAAGGAGACGAATATACCTATTTAAAAAAGTGGCAGGACTCAGTGATGGTGGAAGAGATGGACTAAGAGAGATTCAAGGCCACAGGCTAAAGAAAAGGTCATGGTGACATTAAGACACTGTTGAAGAAAAAGCGATGAGTTTATCTGGTTCAGACATGCTTGGATGTCATGGGCTATCAATGTGGAGATGTCCTGCAGGCAGAAAAAGGGCCAAACTTTAGAAAAGGTGACATTAGGGTTGGACCTAGGAGTCATCCACATACAGGTACAGGTAAAACCAAGTGAGCAGCTGTGTTCCCCCAGGTGAATGAGCTTAGAAGCAGAAAGAGAGCTGGTTTGAGTACAGACACACCCCAGGAACTTGAATAAATATTTCTAAGAACTGAGAAGCTATGTCTCTAAAGTCAAGGGGTCAAGAAGAAGGTTACTAATAACACCAATCAGGAATACTGTGAAGATCTGAAAGGTCAGATCCTGGGACTCTTGCCTCCTATGTTCTCCTGGGCATTTGATGCAGTTTTTGCTGCTTTGTCTCTCTTATTTAAAGTCCTTGCTATCACTCCAGGATGGGAGACAGGATGGGAGACTGGTGCGACAGGGACCTGTGATGCAGATGGTGTGTGGACTTGGCATCTTCAATCCTTGGAACTACTTCTCTATTTGTCCAGTGTGATCTATCTATGCTGCAGCTTTGTGACATTTCCTTTCCCACACATCTGGCTTTTTGGCCCCGGCCGTATCTAGACACACTTGGTCTTCTCAGACAGGAACATGACACCCATTCCTCTAAGCTCTTACTATAAAGCAGCTATACTTTCCAAACCCAAAACTGGGACTGTGATTTAACAAACGATTTTTGTGACCTGTGAACTTATATTTATAATAAAAATTTCCACTAATGTATAAAAATTATATTATTTAACTATGTAATTAGTGAGTATCCTTTATTGGCTAGAACAAAACATGAGACTGGACTATCCAGAAAATTTCAGGAAAGATCTAGGCAGCTCAGTCATAAACTTAAGGCAGATGTTCAGGGACCTAGTCTGAAAGGTTCTGTTCTCAGAGGCTGGAAAATGACATTTTAAAAGGTTAACAAGTAGCCAACTTGGGGTGAAGAGGAATGTTCCTGGGATAGGGGGCTAGCCTTGACTTCCAGTGTCCCCTGACCATAGTGCCAGGATCTTCTTTTCCTCCTTCTCCCATGCTGCAAAACATCACCTTCCCAGACCTGTGGTCAAGTTCTTGTCCACTGGCTCAGAAGTGCAGACAGCAATATCAGGAGCCGTGGAGGAGGAGGGAGAGGTCACTTGGGAATAGCTAATACAATGATGGAGTGAGGGAGGTCTAAAGTCTGCGAGATAGCTGTGCAAAAGCAGATGCAAACAGCTCAGAGGGCCTGCTAGGAAGAGGGTGGAGTGGTAAACCAGCTCCTATTGGTTATGTATTGATGGAAACAGGGCAAGGACTAGGGGGAGGTCAGTGAGGTGCCCACGACACACAATTTAAAAAGCACTTGATCTCAAGGCCAGGAAAGGGCCTCCCTATATTGTACACCCTATATGCCTCTCGCTTCATCCTAGTCCTGGCCCTGGATTCAGGCAACAGTCTCACTCAATAACAAACATACCCTGGCCCTCCAGCCTACCGAGCAGGATACTGGGGTAAAAGACAAAGGACTTAAGTGTAACGTCTTCAGCTGTTGTCCTGTCTCCGCCACTCTCATCTCTCCCAGCTCTGGCAGTTAAACCTGGGGTTTACTAGAACCCCTCCTTGGCCTATACGATGCCTTGGCTCAGCTAACAGGCAGCTTTGGGTAGAGGAGCTCATCCAGTGGTAACTGGAGGTTCCTTTGAGAAGGGAGTCAAAGGACACAGCGAGCGTGCCTCCAGCACCATCGCCACTTTTACTTTTTCCACTGCAAACAAGTTTCATGTTAAATATCAGGTTAAAACTTATTTGATGGCAGGAAATGTCTCCTAACACATCTACTTATTCCCTTATCACCTAGCACTGTACCTAGCACTGTGCCTAGCCTAGCACTTACTAAATGATCAGCGAATACTCGCTAAACAAATAAAAGGCAGGAAGTTGGGAGCTGCATGAATATGTGTGTAACTTTGCTATCCCTCAGAGGGCATAAATCAGGTTTGTGATCATCCCAGGGATTAAATAAATCTGAGGTGCCACATGTAGAGACAGTTCCAAAGACATTTCGGAGGGATGATGCAGGACTTAGGAGCAAGTCACATAACTGCTGTAAATTGTGAGGCCTTAGAATATCCATTCTAATTCATACAATAGTGAGGTCAGTTTGGCTTTTCCTTTCAGACTTTTGCCCCAGGACTATCCTGCCACTCCCAAAATGGAACCTATAGCTGATTACCATCATCTCACCACCTCTAGTAGCTGATCACATATCACCCTTGCACTCAGCCTTAAGCTGCTATTTCTATAGCTCAGAACCAAGAAATAAGAGAGTTGGAGCCCCTCCAATTTTTGTCTTAATGGGGACCGCGCAGGCCTGGATTACACTGAGTGCCAAAAGCCACGACATGAGAAACGGCTATGTGCTCACGTTGTCAAGTTTATAGGCAGACCTGGACAGATCTTAAGATAGTCTTTTAAGTGCTGGTTGAAGTGCTGTCTTTAAAAGCCTTACACTTTTCAGACCAGGCGTGCCCGCTAAACCACACCTTGTCTTCTATCCTGAAACTCTTTAGGGGCAGGATTCCTGAGTTGTAGCCTTTGTATCTTTCCCATGACCCGTACTTTCCACACTGACCTTTTAACACCATTTGCCTGTTTTGCTTCTTACTTTGAGTGTCATGCAGTTTCTTTCTAGAACCTGTAAATGTCCCAAAGGCCTTCACCCATTTTCTTGCTTGCTCTCTCTCATCCTTTATTGGGTTGGGTGAGGCTTCATCCCTTAATGTCATTTCAGCATGCTTCTGTGTATGAAGATTTCTCAGACCATCTAGAAACTTGCTATTTCCTCCTCTATCAAGTTCATTATTTCTGTGTACTGTGCACTGCCACTTGGACATCATAGTGACATCCCTGTTTTAACCAAAGAAATACCCAGGTGTGGGCTCCACAGTATCTCTTAAGTCATTGGTGATAGGTAATGTTTCAGGTTATTTGACTATGGCCTTGAATCTGACTTCTGTTGTCTTGGCATCGCTGTCCCAACTCTTGCTAGCCCCATAAAGTCTGGTTGTTTTTCTCTTGGCTGTGGTCTTCAGACTCTTAATTGGTACCCAGCATCTCAGCAAACTCCTCAAAGGTGGAGTAGTGTCCATCTTGACATCTCTTCCTTTTCTTCTAGACTTTATTCATGTAAGTATCAATTTTTTAAAATTTGGTTTGGGCCCTTCCAGAAATAACCCTGTTATTGCCTGCTGCTTCTCAGTATAGCTAGACAGGATGAAGTTGTCGCCTATTTCCTAAGTTGGAGGCTTTTCACATCTAACATGTGTTGCTTTGTTAGGTGTCAGCTGGCATCCTGGAAACCCCATCAAATTCAGCTGCATGGAGGTTAATAGCTCATTCAGTTTGAGAGCATTTAGCACCTGCTGTCCTTCTGTGGCGAGGAAGCATATGCCAAACCTGAGAGCCTGCCTACCCCACCCAGCAACCATTTATGCCAGTGGGCTCTCACCTTTTAGAACTTCTAACAGTAAGACTCTAAGCACAATGAATGGACTAGAGAGCTGCCCCATAGGGTATAATGATATGCCCTTAGAGTTACTGAGCCAGTTCATGGTCTGCAGTGGGTGTCCGCTATTCAGGTAAACAAAATGCTTATTAAGTTCTCTGTTTTCCAGGCAGTATTTTATAGGCACTGGTATATAGTATTAGAGAAGGTCCTTACCCTCAAGAGACTCAAGTTCTAATCAGAATAATGGCAACATTTATTGAGTACTTACTATGTACTAGACATTATTTTAAGTCTTTTATACAGGTACTAACTTATTTAATTAAGGAAACGGAAACCATAAACAATTACTAGCCAAGTGAACAAAGGACAATGAAGCCAGAACAATGAATTCTACCTGTAATGGTCAAGGAGGCTTCATATAGGTGACATTTTGAGACGGGACATATAAGATATCCAAGGTTTCACTAAAAAATAGACACTGCAGAGGAACTACACAGCTAGTAGCCATGGGAGTTGTAGCACAGGGTGTGAAGAATCAAGTCAGCATCCTGCCGAGGACGTGTAGACTGGAACCCCAGCAGACAGGGCTTTGAATGCCATGTGAAAGGTTTAGACGCTATCCTTTAGAACACCTTCAGTGTCTCCCCCTTGCCTGAGCCAGAATGATTTTTCATCAGGTCTATATTTTAGAATAACAATTTCTGGCACCTGTGTAAAGGATGGATTGTAAAGAGAGACCAGAGGGGATTTTTTTCCTTTTTAAAAGCCTGAATGAGCGATAATGACCTGTATCTGGACACTGACAATGGGAAGGGAAAATAAAGGAGGAATTCAAGTGAAGGCAGAGGTAGAAGTGTCCAGATTTGGTTAAACACAAATCTAAATGTGAGCAAAGAATTGAAAGATCAAACAAGGTTTCTAGCAGATTCTTTACCAATATAGGGGGGACAAAAGGAAATGTGGTAGAAAATGAATTTTGTTTGGGTCATAAGACTGCCAGGTAGAAGTGTCCAGTGGACAATTAGAACTGCAGTTCAGAAGGGGCCAGAAAGAGATTTGGAAGTTTAAAGTGTGTTGAGCAGGAGAGGACCAAGGACAGAATGGTGGGTGTACACTGACATTTAAGAGGCAGGAAGAGTAGTTGAAGAGCAGTTAGAGTTAAAAGGAGAACCTAGGAAAGCTGTGTTTTAGAAGCCAAGTTCAATAACTTCCTTGCCAGAAGGATGAACTGGTGGGTGAGTAGGTTGGTTAGCTACGCAGAGTTGAAGTAGGGTGAGGACTGGCCAAGAACTGGATAACTGGAATAAATATTAAGAGTTCTTTCTACTCAGATTTACTTCAGCAGAGGGATGCTGGTGTGATGACAAGCTTGAAAACAGGCATCTTCTGACCAAGGAGAGCCAATGGGGCAGTGGAGTGAAAGCACCTCACTTGCCCTTTTATCTGCTTGTGTCTCTTCCACTCAGAGCCCAGAAGCCAGGACAGGAGACGGCGGCAGCAGCCACTGACCCATCGCCCTATTTCAAGCAGCCTGGCCCCATTCCCAACTCCTGCCAGTTCTAGTCTAGTCTCCTCACGCAACATGGGCTCCTGCCTACTGTCCAACTCACTCGGCATAGCAGGTCTGTACCCACTGCCACTGAAATCTGAGTTGGCCAGCCCCTCTCCTGACTTACCATGCAGGGCACAGACTGGGCTCCTGACTAGGCATGAAGAAATCCCTCCAGCTCCGTTGTCACTTGATCTGGACCTCCTTCTTGACTTGATGTAATACAGGTCACTCCAAACCAGGGGCATCGGTTATCCTCCTGGATTATCCTAAACCCCTAACACCCATGCCCTTGTACATGAAAATAGAATTTAATGAATATCTTGGTAACAAGAGTTACCATTTACTGAGCATTTATCATGTGGCAAGCACTGCTCTAAGCACATTATTTCATTTAATCCTCACTTTTATAGCTGAGGAACCTGAGGACTTTTCCTATATTCAAGTTCCCTGACTCTAGGAGCTGGACATTAGACAAAACTGAAGAAGGAAAATGTGACCATATCATCCACATAAAACCTTGGCCGTCTGCTCTCCTTTTAAGTTACAGACCCAGCTGTGGAAAACACTGGATGGGAACAATTTCTAAGACTCCAGTCCAGCATCTTCTACCCCCCTCAGAGCCCACTGCTCCTCACCTGTTAACTTCTTCACTGGGTAGCCCTCAGTCCACCTGTCTTGGTACTGTTGACTCGATCTTTTAAACACTTACACATTTGATTGGAACAGGCTCTGAGGTCTACAAATTCACAGAATAGTTCAGTTTGAATGGTTCTGATTCAAGCTCTGAGTTCCTGCTTCACCCGTTGGACTAGACTAGAACACGTCAAGCTCCTCAACCAGGAGCAACCACCCTGCAGCCCCCGGACATTTGGCAATGTTTGGAGACTTTGGGTTGCTACAAATGGAGCGGGGGCAGGGAAGAAATGCCAGCTAATGAGTAGAGGCGAGGGATGCTGCTAAACATCCGACAGTGGCCCAAGATGACAAAGAATTACCCAGCCCAAAATGTCAACAACGCCAATGGCTCCTACCCTGATAAGTTTCCTTTGTTCCCTAGGGAGCAGCTGCTCACTCCTGTCCTCAGGGGACAAAGAGGCTGTCATGGTGATTGGGAAAGGTCTACTAGGGACTGGACCTCGGATTCCCTGTATCAAGACCCGACTACAGGTAACATTTTTGGGTCTTCCCCGTCCCCAGCGTCACTCTGGCAGAGCCCAACGAGGCAATGTTCGTCTGGGTAATGGGAGGGAAAATGCCCGGCACTGCTTTACAACCTCTCCCCGCAACTGTATCAGAGAGCTGCTCTGGTGTCCGAATGCCTGCCTGTCCAGTGTCCCCATCCCCTTCAGCCAGGTCTCTTGCTTGCTTTCAACCTGTGTCCCTGCCAGATATACCCCAGCCTCAGCCTGCTAGCTTTGGCTTTGCCTGCCCCTCCCCTTAGCTTCTCCTCTCTTTCTGCCCAGACCTGCCCGAGGAGAGTTCCCGCCAAGAGGGGTCCCGGATTCCCCAGGTAACACATCTGGTTACTGCTCCTAGGAACAGCTGTGCCACCAACTCTGATTCAGTCCCGATCCCCATGCTAGGTTGACTAAAGTTGGGTATAGGAGGTGACTGGCTGAGTGAAGCTTAAGCTGCTCTGGCAGGGGCTGAGGCACAGAAGGCTCTGAGGAAGATCTACCAATCCCCTAACCTCTTTCTACACAGTACTTCTCTACTCAGCCAGATCTTGGCCACGGTATAACCATGGAGGTTAACTACTGGATCCTTTTGCCTCCTCTAGTTAAATAAGACTTGGAGTATACCGTCATAGATTGAATGCAAGAGGTCTCCAGCTATTATACTGCCTTACTCTCTCAGCTAGGGACAGTACATTCAAGGTCCCAGTGCCTGTGCTGACCACTAAACTATATTCTTACTCATGGAAACTCCAGAAGCAAAGAAGTTCATAGAAGAACCCGCTTCTTAGCCCACCCCTTGTCCACACAGGCTAGGCCCAGGTTGGGCCAGGGCTCACCGCCGACTCGCAGAGGGATGAGAGGCTCTTCGGGCCCCACATCCCCTATCCCCCGGACCAGGGAGAGCAGTGAGCTGGAGCTGGGACCCCATTCTACACGAGGGTGAGCACCGGGGTCCAGTCCCGCGCCCCATCTCTCATTTCTATTCCCTCATTCCCATTTCTGCCATACAGGATCATTTTCTTCCTTCCCTACTCCCTCTGACCCCAAAAAGACTAAAATGTACTTTCATTAAGAATCTAGTCCCTGATTTTTTTTCCCCATCATGGCCTCAGTCTTCACTCCAGTGGATAAGAAAACAATTTCTAGTTAGGGTCTAAGGCCTAGGATCTGGCTGTTTCCAGCATCAGACCACTGTGCACTACTCAACCTGCCTATCCTTATGCAGCTCACCTCCCTCATCTCCCAGTCCCTGGCTAACAGACCAGAAGAGGGGCAGAGTTTTCACAACACTGATTCCTCTCCCTTCTCTGTTGCAGGCTGCCTCAGGCCGGGCCCCCACGGCCCCGCTCTGCCCCTGCCTTTTCTCCTATTTCCTGTAGTCTATCTGACTCCCAGTCCCGGACTTGTTACAGCGGGGGGCCCTTGGGCCAACCTGAGGTTTGTTTTGTCCCTAAATCTCCCCCACTCACTGTTTCTCCCCGGGTTTGATGCCTTGACCTTCATGCCCAGGATATAGCCACAAGATGGGGAATACAGTGAGAAACGTGCTAGTCCCTTCCCTCAGCTGCTGATTCCATGTGACAACCATAACTCCTTGGAATGTCAGCCACACTGTTCTGAGGCATCGCAGGGCATCGCCTTGACACAGGACAAAGCAGGGAATATGCCACCCCTTCCCTCCCTCCATGGCACAAGATTTTGGGACCACAAAAAAAATCTATATTTTTATATTGGGGGGGAGGGAGTAGAAAAGAAAGCAGCCCCTATACTGGGCCCTATTCAGTGGCAGCTTCTTGTTCCATAGGGTTAAAGAAGACTTTGAGGAAATAAAAGTTGTTTGGAAAAATCCAGGTGTAGTTGCTTTGTATGTTGTGATGGGTAGAAGGGATGAAGTGAAGTGTGAAGGCCCCTCACACCCTCCATCTTGCCTCAGACTATGTCCTGGAACCCTAGAAAAGAGGGGGAAAGACCTGAGGTAAGGAAAATGCCACAGCTTTCCTCTGAGGAAGTCCTTCAGGAATCAATTCTCATCCAGCCTCTTCCCCCTTTCCATTTTGACCCACACTTAAAAAGTTGGTTTCCAAGCCCTTCACCACCACCACCCTTCTTCTCTATGATTTGGGTCTACAGCAGCCAACCCCTAAATCAGTGCCCTCTGTCCCAGAACATGGAAATAGAATTGTGTACCTTTACAGCCCCTCACAAAACAACTCTGCCTAAATAAAAGCCTAAATAACCTTGGAAAAGTGAGGACTATTTACGTGAACTGCCCAAATCTTCATACGTGGATGGTATCCTCGGTACCTTTATTCCTACTGGTGTCATACTTCCTTGTACCCTCAAATTGGACATCTGGGGACCACATGAAGTTGGGGGTTCCGGGAGATTAGGAAATCCACCCCCATTTTAGCAAGTAACAGTTTAAAGGGGAGGGACAAGGGATACTGCGAGGCACTCCCTTCTCTGAGCGGATAATGGGGCCCAGTTCTGGACTGTATCATGCTTGGCCCGACACTGTCTTATCTGAAGTTTCGAACCCTGCAGGCCCTGGCGCGGCCTCGCCACTCCACTCTTCGGGGGCTGGGCGCTACAGCCCCGGACCGTTACCTGGGGCAGAGAAAGCAAAAAAAACTTGGGATTGTTGACGGCCACGTAGTGATAGAGAACCACAAGCAGAAAGAGCGACACGCCCAGCATGTTGGCGAAGATGGCGAGCTGCACGTCTGTGATCATCCTGCAAAGAGGAGGGACTGAGCCTCGGGCGGCACACTCTTCACCCAGACCAGGACCCGTCCTGGACCCCGAGTCCAGCCACCACCAGATGGGCCGTGGACCGCGCCTGCGTGCCTCTCACCTGATCAAGCTGGCCTGGGCTCCGAAGCGGTCTGCGCACTTGCTTGAGGTAGGAGACCTGGGCCGGAAGTTTGCAGCACCAGCTCTGTCCGAATCAAGGCACTTCCGGCCGTGCGTCTCGGCCGGATCGGGCTCTCTAGCCTCGCCGTCTCGCCTGCTTCCAAAGCGCTCGCAAGGGGCGGGGTCTCAGGCGGGGTCTCGGGCGGGGTCTCGGGCGGGGCTGCGGAGAGACGGCGTGACTGGGGCCGGCACGGCGCAGCTGCTCACAGCTGGCGCGCCACGGGAAGCGGTTATCAGCAATGTGACCGCCTCTTGGGAGCCGAGGAGCGCGCTAGGACGAGAGAGCGGCGGCGGGGCCGGGAGGGAGGCTCGGCCTGACCCTAGATTCTGACCCTGCTTCCTGCTCCGGCCCCCCGCGCTGCTGCCCAGCCTTCGCTTCCCGGCCCGGCCCGGCCCAGCCAGGTGCTTCCTCTGGGCCCTGCCCTCAGGGTCCCCTCGCTGGCCCAGGCGACGAGGAAAGGGATGAGAGGCTGTGCAGAATGGAGACAGGGTTGGGGCGACTGGGTGCTCCTCTCCGGCGCCAGCCTTTCTACCCCACGTACGCCAAGCGGAACGATCCTGCCTGTGATCTGATCAGTGCCTCTCTCACCCGGGCTTCCTCCCCCCACTCCACCCCCGGAGGTGGGCGTCGGAAATAGTGCAGCCCCTCCCACAATCTAAACCCAAACCGTGGGATGTCGGCCAAGTGGGAAATCACCCCCCGGATGTGAAGGAGGGAGGAGGGGAAGAAGGGCTGGGATAAGCAGGAGGGATCGTGGGTTCGGAGCACAGTGGGTTGTTGAGGAGAAAGAAGATGACTGTGGGTCTCTGGTGAGGGGAGAGGCACTCTGGGGCTCTACAACCCTCTGCCCAGCCAAAAACGACTCCCCTCTCATTCCTTGCTTTCCTTCAGCTTCGCCATAAAAGGGAATGGCACTGAGCCAGACTGGGGCCGGGGGCTGGTCTGGGCTGGGCTGGGCTATTGCTCTGGAGCTGTCAAGGGTAATGGAAGCCAGTTGCTTTGCGGTAGAGGGGGGCCAGGGCTCAGGGGACGCCTCTGCTTCCCTGAGCCAAAGAAAACTATAGGAGCTTCTATGGGGCAGGAACAGATGGGTCAGGGACCAACTTGGCGCCTGTGTGCACCGTGAGCTAGGGTGCACTAGCACAGAGTGGCCTTCCCTGTCCTGGGACCATCAGCAGTTTGTCCTCCATGCTCCAGCTAGTCTCATCTGAGTCTAGGTTTCTCTTAAATTTCGGTTACTCCTTCAGTTACTCCTTCAGTTACTCCAGTGACTCCTAAGCTTGGTCTCTGCCCTTTAGTAGCCTGTGGTTCCCCTGGCCTCCCCTCTAACCCCCAGCCTCTACCACGTATTTCCCAGAAGTTTCCTATTTAGAATCCCAATCCCATGTCCCTTGCACATAACAGTGAAACCCAGGCATGTACTCCCTCATGTGTCTCTCAGTGAGCAGTGTGTTCCTAGCTCTGCTCTGAGAGAATGAGAGTCTAAGTCTTAGAGGATTATACACATTATGCTTCGTGTCCCCTGGAAATTTGAAACAGATCCAAGTCCAAACATATTCAGATCTCCTGTTAGAACAGAACTAGACCTTGAGACCTACACCCTACAAAGACTTTCTAGACTGCAAATGACATGAAGTACTTCAGATTTCCAAGGCTGTGCTGAGACCAGCTGAGTCGGGTGCAAAGTATCTTAGACCGTCAGAGCTGAAGGGTGCCTTCAAGATCATTTTTTAAAGACAGTTGAGCCCCAGAAAGTAATTGATTTGACTAAAGTTCTACAACTGATTAGAGACAGTGTCACCTGATCCTGTTTCTTCTATTCCATACTCTATGTCAGACTGTGGACTCAGTAGGTTATCCTGGGTCAAGGACAAGAAGAAAAAGATTTTTTTTAGAACCATTCGGAAATGTCCTTCACTTCCCAGAACTTCCTGTGCCCAGGTCAGCAAGACTCTCAGCCTTGAATGGGTCATTTGGCCAAGTGCCTGGAAGAACTGAAATTAAAAATGGTCTCCAAGAGAAAACTAGACTCAGATGAGAACAAATAAGGCTTGAAAAACCTTGAGTGGAAGATATGTGGGAAATGAGACGGGCAAAGTCTCATCCTGGAGGGACATGGGGGGAAGGAAAAGATCTGGAGTGGGGCAGGTGTATGGAGCTTAATTCTTGTGATTAGTATGACATTTTCAAGGATAAGGCGTGCGTGAGGTTAGGATTAGACTCAGAAGTGAAAAAGCAGCAAGACCTAGGGAAAGGGGACTGGACCCTCAGCCCAGGGAGGTTGGCACCTTTAGTATTCTATCTGTAGGAAAGGTTGGAAGGAAAAGGATATATACATCTGAGTAGGAGTGGACTTTTGCTCAAGGCTCCCAACAAGCTTGAATTCCCATCTGGGTTTGCATGGCCCAGAGCTCAATTCATATTATTCCTCTTTTTTCCTTCTCCATATTCAGTCTTCTGACAGTGTTAGACATAAAATGTTTCTTACTGCTAGTGCCCCCTGGTTGTCCTGGCCCTTGGACATGAGCTCGTTGCTCAGTCCATGATGGTTGACTGAATGAGTTAGTCAGTCTCCTGGTACAGTCAAGATTTCCCATTGGCACTAGACCCTTGGAAATCCCCTCATCTTAGATTATAAAATAGATATTGTCCTAGTGCCCCAGGACTTAGACTGTTTTGATCTCAGGAGATTCTCTTGCCAATTGCTCTTGAAATTTTGGCTATCTGCCAATACCACCACTGCATTCTCTCTAACCTTAGTCTCTATTGCAGCCTACTTGCCCAATGCCTCAGGCCTCCCCAGTGAACCCAGAAATTGTCCTCCCCAGTGAACCCAGAGCCACTGATTTATCTGAGATCTCCCAGACATTCATGTCAACCTCTAGGTCTTGGCTCCTAATTACAAGACTAAATGAAATGCAACCTACTGCAATTGTATTTCAAAGCCAACATTTTTGACTTGCCACACTTAAAATACAACAGATTTTTTAATTTTAGGGGCAGGCAAAGGAATGGGTGACAACTGAGCAGCGACAAGATGGCTCGGATGACTTTTTAGTTTGCCAGAAGCCCCCGAGAGAAGAGGGGAAAAAGAGAAAACCCACAGCAGTAGCCAGGACAACCTAGTGGGGTAGTGGGTTGGCTTTCTACCAGGGCCAGGGCCAACGGCCAGGGCCTAGAACTGATGCTAAGACCAGGGACAAAGCCGCAACCTTCCATGGACAGCAACTTTGAAATCGGGATCTTCTAGGACCATTTTCTTCAAATCTCCCTGTGTGCTAATCCCCACACCTCTAAGGGCATTTCCATCTCTGTTGATTCCAGCACTTATTTTCACCATCCTGTCTTTTCACCAACATTGTTCCCAGCCATCAGCATCATGTTCTGGGCCATGGGATCTCGGAGGCAGATCCTTCAGAGTCACATCGAAGATTTGGTGGCATCAATTTTCACAGTTTCTAATTACTGCCCTGCAAATTGTTCCCAGAATCAAGACCTAGATTTCTAACCATCTCCTGGACCCTTATTTCCATTGAGATGTGTTACTCTCATCTTAAACTCAGTACAGGCAGAGCTTAGACATATTGCGGATTCTGTTCCAGACCACTGCAATAAAACGAGTATTACAATAAAGCGAATCATAATCTTTTTGCTGGTGAAGGAAGTAAATTAGTAAAAATTTGTAAAATTTTCAATTTGTAAAAAAGGCAACATCTGTGAAGCTCAGTAAAGCAAAGCGCAATAAAATGAGGTATGCCAGTATGTCCAAACTAAGACCGCCTTTCTTTCCTCCAAACCTGCTCCTCTTCTCAACTTAGCCATCCTAGCTGAGAACCCCGATCTTCCCTGGTGTCTCCTTTCATCTGGTTCCTCATTACCCAGGCAGTCACCAAGCAGTCACAGCCTTCTCTTCCAAGTCTGCATCTTTGCAGTGTAGAATTTAGAAGGGACCTTAGACAACAGGCAGCAGATCCCCAGTGGAGTCATGGGATTTGCTCAAAGTGATAACACTTAGAGGAAGTGCCGGAACTGGCATCCTTGTGGCCTGCCACCCTGCCCATTGCTCTTGCCAACAGTGTCTTCTTTCTGCATGTGTACGGACCACCTACTCAAAACTTTGTAATCCAAGCTCTTAATCAGTCATCTGAGCCTCTCCCTAATTTTTCCACAATCGACTTATCTTTTTGTGCCACTTCTTCCTGACACAAATAAGAGCTAACATGTATTGAGCATTTACCACATGCCAGGTGCTATTCTAAGTGATTTTCGTGTATTAACCTAATTCTCACAAACCTAGGAAGGAGAGTACTATAAACAAAAATCTGGAGATGCCTTTTTAAAGAAATTTAAAGAAGAGTTTATTCAGGTAACTATTTGCAAACCAGGAAACATATAGTCCTTGATGTGAACCAAGAAAACATTCCAAAATGGAGGGAATAGGGCAGGATTTACAAAGGCCCAAGATGCAAGGAGCTGATGCTGATCAAAGAGATAGGTTGCAAGGGGAAACAAGATCATAAACTTACATCATTTGTTTTCTGATTGGTGGGGGCAAACTGGACTTTCTCTGGTTGGCTGACTCAGTGATCCAGCAAATGTGGTTGTGAAGTGAGAACAATGGGTAATACATGACTAAGCGTTTATCAAGTCCTTGTTTCAGCCCAGACCTGTAGAACAAAAAGGTTGTTTGGTCACACAGTTATAGTACAGGGAGCATTATTTACCAAAGATGCAAGGAGTATGATGTATTAAACAGTACAATCAACACGGGGCTGGGCAGGGGGCTGCTGGCTCTGCAGGGCATTCCAGAGCCCAAAATGGCAAAGTTATGCTCTGCAAGCAGCTTCAGAGCTCCAGCTGCAAAAATCCAAATTTTGGGCCACAAGTTATGATATTAAAGTTCTAATAAGTCCTCAGTATGATTATTCCCATGTTACAAAAGAGGAAACTGAGGCAAACCACTTCCCTCAATTTGAAATCTCTCCCCTCCCCATCTCTGTTCCTCACTTTCCTCCCCAGACTGTTCAGTTTCTATCTCTTCCAACAGCTCTCCTCTGGCCCCGCCAGCAGCCAGCTGTCTTTCCCCTCCTCTTACCCACAACACGCCTCATCCATTTGTCTGACCCCCTTAGCACTCTGTCTATCCTGCCTTGTGTTAGTTCTCATTTTTGGAGCCTGTGTCCCATTCCCAAAAGCTCCAGTTGCTCCTTACTGAGTCCTATATATACGCCTGTGCTCCCTGGACACCTCCACAGTGCTCGGCACACAGCACTCCCGTTTAGTACTTCCATTTCGTTCTCTTAAGTGTCCCACCACACTGGGAGTCCTGAACACAACGCTGAGGGCCCGGTGATGAAGAGGGGCCAGCTGACAGATTCAGACATCTCAGAAGGAGCTGTCCGTCAGGCTGACAGTCGAGTCTGAGTTCCTCACCTGCTACAGAGGCTCTGCGACTTGCCTCCAGGCCAGAGAATGACTTCCTTTGCTACATAGGTAGGGCCCAATTTACCTCCCTCTCTCTCCTCCCCGACTTACGGCCTGACCCTCACTACGATGAGCCTGGGACCCATATTCATTTGGGCTTTTAAGAATGAGTCTTTCTCCTCTTGCCCGTGTCTTCTCCATGCCTGACAGGAGGCTGCGTCCATTTCCAGATCCCTTTCGTCCTCTTCTGGCTTCTCTGAATTTCCTCCCTGCCTCAGTGGAGCCCTTCTCCTTCTTCTCCCTGGCCCAGTAGCCCTCTTTCCTCTCCTCCTCCTTTCTTCAGGTCACTGTCCTAGGTATTTAGATTCTCATCTCAGCCCTGCCGTTGACGTGCTGTGTTACTGTGGACAAGTTACTTTCCCGCTCTGGGCCTCACTTTTCACATCTATAAAAGGAGAGAGCTGGACTGGACGGTGAGTGATGGCCTGCTGAGCCCTCCAAGCCCAGGCTCCTTTTACAGTCCTCCCCGCCTCCTCTCCTCTCCTCTCTGGGCCCTTCTCTCAGGTCTTCTCTCCCAGGGGCGGCCTGCCCTCGCACCAGGAGAGCGTGGCCCCAGCTCCTGTTCCCTGCCTGAGCAGCCAGCCCTGGGCCTCCCCGCCAGCCCCGGCCCGTCTGAGAGGCTGGCCCCAAGCCTGGCGGCAACTCCACATTTCTCTGTTTTTCCTTTTTTTTTTCCCTCTTTTTCCCGGAGTTAACAAGAAGCAGATGTGGCGCACGATGGTTGGAGAGGTGGGGGGAGGAAGGGGGAGGCTGGACCGCCAGCCAGACAGGGGGAAGGGAGGGGAATGAGCAAGAGAGGGAGGCTGGAGGCCAGGGCCCGCCCCACGCAGCCACTCCAGCGCCTCTGAGCAGCCACAGGGGTAAAGTCCTGTCACCCCCAGGATCCGGTCACTGGGGAGAACGGATAAGGAGACCAGAGAAGGGCCAGCTGGGGCGAGGGGGCGGAGGCCCAGGAAGCAGCATCTGAGAGGGGCAGGGACCAGGCGCAGGAGGCCCGAGGGGCACAGAGAACAAACTCCTCTCAGAGGTGGAGAAGAGAAGAGCGGAAGGAACCGAGGGAGGGACAGACAGGAGCCTGAGGAGGAAAGAGGAGGGGAGGAGAGGGGTCAGGCCAGGAGGCCAAGGAGGAGGTGTGTGGCCCTGGGCTGCCATCAGGAAGCTGGGGACAGGACCCGACTCTCAGCTCAGCGGGCATCCTCGCTCCAGGCAGAGGCGCCAGTGGTCGGGTGGGATGTGCCTCTGAGGGCCACAGCCGAGCGCCCCCACCATGGCCCCCAGGACCCTCTGGAGCTGCTACCTCTGCTGTCTGCTGACCACAGCTGTGGGGGCAGCTAGCTACCCTCCTCGCGGTTACAGTCTCTACACGGGGAACAGCGGGGCCCTCAGCCCTGGGGGGCCCCAGCCCCAGAGTGCTCCCCGGCCTGCCAGCCGCCACAGGTAAGTGTCTGGGTCCCAGCCCAAGGCTGGGTATAGGTGGAAGGGTGGGTCAGAAAATGGGTATCCTGGTCCCTAGCTTGGCTGTCCTCTCCTGAGCTGTGTCCCCAGTGCGGGGAGGAGGGGGAGAGGAAGCCCATCCATCAGATGACGCCTCACACTCCCACTTTCCACGCCGGGTGTTTCCAGGGCCCCCTGAATAGATAGGTTCCTCTGTCTAATCTCAGGGGGATCAGCTCCTGTGTCCTTTCCGTAAGGCCTGCAGTTAGGAGCCCAGGGAAACTACCCTGAGGGGTGTGGGTCAGGCCTTCCTGCCAGCTGCGCACCAGCCTGGGATCCTCCAGCAGACCTATCCCTTTCTAGGGCTTCCTTGGCCCATCTCGTAATCCATGACTCTACTGCCACTCTGCTCTGCTCCCTTCAGCTCTCCAGCCCGACATAAAGCAGAGGCCAGCATGAATGGGGCCAAGAGTGTAGAACTGCAAACCCCACAGGGGACAGGGCTCATCAATGGCTTATTCTCTGCTTAACCCCCAGCTGGACCCCTGCCTGCCTGGTCCTCTCCCCTGAGGGGTGGGTGGAAGCCAGCATCCAGGGAGTCAGCAGAGGGCCCCAGCCAGCCTGCTCACACAGGCCATGCCAAGCTGGGGATTGAGACCGAAAGGGAAACGAATGAATGTGTGAATTCAGAGGCTCCCCGGGAGCCCCTCCCCAGCCATGAGGATCGACTTCTTGGAGTTGGTTTTCCATTCTGTGACTCCTCTCCTTCTTGAAAAGTCTTTATTGCCTCTGTCCACACAGGAAGGCGTAGGGGGAGCTGCCGCTGCCTATGCCCTGGCTCCCACTGGTCCCCAGGGGCGCTTGATCTTTTGACCCTCCCTCAGCCCCTCTGGTAGCCCCTGGCCCTCCTCTGGGGCATGTGTCTCTGGCCCTTGGGCCCAGCTGGGGTTGTGCCTGCAGGAACTGGTGTGCGTACGTGGTGACTCGGACAGTGAGCTGTGTCCTTGAGGATGGAGTGGAGACCTTCGTCAAGCCCGACTACCAGCCCTGTGGCTGGGGCCAGCCCCAGTGTTCCCGCAGCATCATGTGAGCCCCAGTGCTGGGGAATTGGTGGGGGCTGGGCTAGCAAAGCAGGTGGGTGGCTAACTCAGGGAATTTGTACAAAGCAGGTAGCAAGGGGCAGGACCAGGGCCTTCACTCAGAGCCATTTTGAGGAGATGCTGAGGCAGGTTTGGCTGGTGAGATATTGAGGGCACACTTACCTAGACCACCCTGCCAGCCCCAAAATGCCTTCTCCGGATTGGGTCATACTCAAGGAGAGGAATTCAAGGTTCCAGTACAAGACAAGGGGAGGAACAACAGGGATTTGGCCCTTGGCCAAGAAGCTGACAGCTGTCAACTGAGCAAGGCCGCATGCTGGATGGTAAGGGGGATCCAGCCTGAGGGACAGGTCTTGCCCACCAGCAGCTGCTCATCTCTGAGGACAGGGTCCAGGGTCACTGACAGTACAGGGAGGAGTAAAGAGCCCTCCCTCCACCTCTCCTAGGTACCGCAGCTTCCTCCGCCCTCACTACCGCGTGGCCTACAAAACGGTGACAGATATGGAGTGGAGGTGCTGTCAAGGGTATGGGGGTGAGGACTGTGCCGAGAGTCCCGGCCCAGCACTGGGTCCTGCACCTCCCACGCCACGCCCCCGGCTCCGGCCCGGTCGCCCCAACCTTTCTGGCTCTAGTGCGGGCAGCCACCTGAGTGGACTAGGGGGGGAAGGTGAGTATGGGAGCCCTGGGGGAAGAGAAGTGGGAGACGGTGCTGGGTGGAAAATGTGGGGCCAGGGTGCTGAGGGAAAACACCATGCTTCAAGTCAGAAAAAAAAGACAGGAGGGAGTTAATGAGATCCCTGAGTTTCCCTGTCTGCGGGCGGGCGTGTGTGTGTGTGTGTGTGTGTGTGTGTGTGTGTGTGTGTGTAACAGACAGAGATGGAGAGAAAAAGAAGGCAGAGAAAGTGAATGTGCTCACACACGCCCACATGTGGCCAAGATACTTCCTAACTGGGAATAGTTGCGGGGGGGAAAGGGGAATTCCTTTGAGAAGCTTGGTCCAAGGGGATAGGCAGTTGAGACTACAAATCCTAGCATGCACTGCAACTGACTACAGGTCCCAGGCCCCTCGGTGGCCTCTGGAGACTAGGTCCCAGAATGCTGCAATCCCTGTTGCCTTCCCATGTACGTGCCAGGCACTGCGGATGTGCTGTGTTTGCCTGCCAGGGAGATAGCCATGCTGTAATTATGGAAACAGGAACTTCTGGCC
>NW_006434835.1:16221065-16226122 GCF_000325575.1 Pteropus alecto
TGCCACTGAACCTTGTTTGTCCCCTGTGGTGTTGTGGAGAGGTGCTGCCCAGGAAGAGCCACTGTCATGCAGTCCACAGTGCCTCCCCCACATTGCCATTTCACTTGTCCTGAGGGAGCAACATAGTGTCATATCTATTTCACAGATGAGGAAACAATTTCCATAAAGTTAAGAGGCCCTCTGGACAGTGGAAAGAACATGGGCTTGGTGGTCAGATGGATGACCTGGGTTTGAAACTTGGCTCTGCCACTTATTAAGCTTGTAATCCATGGCCCAGTTACTTAATTTCTCTGGTCCTCTTTCTCAACCTACAAAATGGGAAAAGCTAATGGTAGCTGCCCAATGGAGTTGTTAGGGGGAAAGATTTGGCCTAGAGGTATTCAGTGAATGGGAGTTTCCTTCCATCTCTCTTGCCCAAATTACCTAAATTGGTGGAATCAACTAAGACCTCTGGCCTCATGTTGGAACTGGGGAGCTGGACCTAGGAGGTAGGCACCTGGCTCTGAGGTCCAGCCCCTCCGCTATGTCTTCCCCTCTCTGCCAGGTCCTGGGGAGTCAGAGAAGGTACAGCAGCTGGAGGAGCAGGTACAGAGCCTGACAAAGGAGCTTCAGGGCCTTCGGGGTGTACTGCAGGGACTGAGTGGGCGCCTGGCAGAAGATGTCCAGAAGGCTGTGGAGACAGCCTTTAATGGGAGGCAGCAGCCAGCAGATGCCGCTGCCCGCCCCGGTGTGCACGAAACCCTCCATGAGATCCAGCAGCAGCTGCAGCTCCTGGACAACCGCGTTTCCACCCACGACCAGGAGCTAGGTCATCTCAACAACCATCACAGTGGTGGTGGCGGCAGTGGCGGCAGGGCCCTGGACCCAACCCCAGCCCCTCCTGGCCACAGCGAGCAGCTGCTGCGGGAGCTGGAGCAGCGACTGCAGCAGTCCTGCTCTGTGTGTTTGGCGGGGCTGGATGGCTTCCGCCGGCAGCAGCAAGATGACAGAGAGCGGCTCCGAGCACTGGAGAAGCTACTGGCCTCCATGGAGGAGGGGCAGCGGCAGCTCGCTGGGCAGGTCCTGGGCCGCAGGCCCCCTCAGGAATGCTGCCCTCCAGAGCTGGGCCGGCGACTGGCAGATCTGGAGCGGAGGCTGGAGGTCGTGGCTGGCTCAGTGACAGTGTTGAGTGGGCGGCGAGGCACCGAGCTGGAAGGAGCAGCCGGGCAGGGAGGCCATCCCCCAGGCTATACCAGCTTAGCATCCCGCCTCTCTCGCCTGGAGAACCGATTCAATTCCACCCTGGGTCCCTCAGAGGAGCAGGAAGAAGGCTGGCCTGTGCGTCCTGGGGGACTGGGACACTGGCTGCCTGCTGCCCGGGGCCGACTAGAGAAGCTGGAGGGGCTGCTGGCCAATGTGAGTGGGGAGCTGGGTGGACGGCTAGACCTGCTGGAAGAGCAGGTGGCAGGGGCTGTACAGGCATGTGGGCAGCTCTGCTCTGGGGCCCCAGGGGAGCAGGACTCCCAGGTCAGTGAGATCCTCAGTGCCTTGGAGCGCAGGATGCTGGACAGCGAGGGACAACTGCGGCTGGTGGGCTCAGGACTGCACAAGGTGGAAGAAGCTGGAGAGGGCCGGCAGACCATACTGGAGGGACTGCAAGGGGTCATAGGCCAGCTCCAGAGTCGTGTCGATGCGCAAGATGAGACAGCTGCAGAGTTCACACTTCAGCTGAATCTCACAGCTGCACGGCTGGGTCAACTGGAGGGCCTGCTGCAGGCCCGTGGGGATGAGGGCTGTGGGGCCTGCGGTGGTGTCCAAGAGGAACTGGGCCGCCTTCGGGACGGTGTGGAGCGCTGCTCCTGCCCTCTGCTTCCCCCACGGGGCCCTGGGGCCGGCCCAGGTGTTGGGGGGCCAAGCCGTGGGCCTCTGGATGGCTTCAGTGTGTTCGGGGGCAGCTCAGGCTCAGCCCTACAGGCCCTGCAAGGAGAGCTCTCTGAGGTTATTCTTACCTTCAGCTCCCTCAATGACTCATTGCATGAGCTCCAAACCACTGTGGAGGGCCAGGGCGCTGATCTGGCTGACCTGGGAGCCACCAAGGACCGCATTATCTCTGAGATTAACAGGCTACAGCAGGAGGCCACAGAGCATGTTACAGAGAGTGAAGAGCGCTTCCGAGGCCTGGAAGAGGGTCAGGCACAGGCTGGCCAGTGCCCCAGCCTAGAGGGACGACTGGGCCGTCTTGAGGGAGTCTGTGAGCGATTGGACACGGTGGCTGGGGGGCTGCAGGGCCTACGTGAGGGCCTTTCGAGACACGTGGCTGGGCTCTGGGCTGGGCTACGGGAAACCAACAGCACCAGCCAGACACAGGCAGCCCTGCTGGAGAAGCTGCTGGGGGGGCAGGCCGGCCTGGGCAGGCGGCTTGGTGCTCTGAACAGTTCCCTACTGCTCCTGGAGGACCGACTTCACCAACTCGGCCTGAGGGACCTCACTGGTAAGGGGACAAGAGGAGGCCCGGGGCAGTGCACAGGGACCCCTCCCCCGCTCCCCAGCAACAACCCAGCCTTAACCTCATCTACTTTCTCTTTGCTCTGCCCAGCACAAATTGCAGACCCACCACTGACCTAGGGGGTGGTTTATCCACAAGAGATGATCCAAGGTCCCAGCCCCCGGTCCTTCCCTGGCAACTCAGACAGGCCTGTGGGTGGAGGTGGGGTGCTGCTCTGCCAGCCAGCTATCCAGCATGGGCAGTGAGGGGTCCCATTAACCTGTCCGTGGAGCTACCACCCTCTTTGTCCTTTGGGAACTCCTTTTATGGTTCTCTTTCAACTTTTGTCATTGTAGGGCCTGCAGGTGAGGCTGGGCCCCCAGGGCCTCCTGGAGTGCAGGGACCCCCAGGCCCTGCTGGACCTCCAGGACTTCCGGGCAAGGATGGACAAAAGGGGCCCATCGGGCCACCAGGTATGTGGGCTGAGGTCCTTGCTGCAGCCAGGGTTAGCACCACCCATGGGCAGCCCCAGGCTTGACGATCGACTCTGAATTTGACAGGGAAGGGGGGAAAAGGGATGAGGAGTTGGGGGTCCTAGAAGGCTGATAGTGACTATGAAAGTGACTAGTCACTGTGTTGGCTAATTGGATATGGTGGCCTCACTACTATACTGAAGACCAAGGCTGAACCTACAAAGGCTGTGTCAAATGTAACAGGCGGGGGGCTAAGGGCTTATGGCCTGGCAGTTGAAAAGAGTGGACCTATCTCCTCATTTCTTGGTACCTCTATTCCTGCTTTAAAGTCTGCCTAGCACCTAGCACAGCAGGACCGACTCAGCAGATGTTTGCTGAGTGTCTTAGCAAGAGCTGCCCTACTTCTCATGTTACAGATGTTCATTTGATGTTCCCTTTCCTCCTCCCACAGGTCCCCAAGGTGAACAGGGTAAGTTCTCATTTGATGCTGGAGGGAGGAGAACTGAATTAGGGTTGGAGGATGGAAAGCCTCAGGCAGGCCTGGGGGTAGAGACTCAGGAGCGGAAGGGAGCTTGGCAGCTCTGCACTGAGCATCCACTCTGACACCCATCCTATCCCCACCCAGGAGTGGAAGGGGCTCCAGCAGCCTCTGTGCCCCGGGTGGCCTTTTCAGCTGCCCTGAGTTTGCCCCGGTCTGAACCAGGCACGGTGCCCTTCGACAGAGTCCTGCTCAACGATGGGAACTACTATGATCCAGTGACTGGTAAGCCTGAGAGCGGGCTACATTGGGGGAACCACGGGCCGCGGGGAGGCTGTGCAGTGCTGTGTCCTCATCCTTGCCCCTTCAGACAAGCCGAATCTCTCTCTCCGTGCTCTGGTTTGGGGAGAGCCTTATTCTTTCCTCCATTTATTCATTCTCACGACAGGTTGGATTGAACGCTGGCGTGGGGAGGGGAGGAGCCAGTAGTTCAACAGCTCTTTATTGGGGGTCTGCTCTTGCCCAGGCACTGTTTTGAGTGCTGGGGATCCGGTAACGAACATCAAATCCCCTGCCCTCGTGGAGCTTACATGCTCCTGGAAGAGAGGTGAAAAGACCCAGCAGGTCCCTCCCTAGTCCAAGAACTCAGGGTCTCGAAGTCTTCCTGGCCCCTGCCACTTGCCTCTCCTAACTGCCATCCTTGTCCTCAGGCGTGTTCACCGCGCCGCTGGCCGGTCGCTACTTGCTGAGTGCGGTGCTGACTGGTCATCGGCATGAGAAAGTGGAGGCTGTGCTGTCCCGCTCCAACCTGGGCGTGGCCCGCATAGACTCAGGTGGCTACGAGCCTGAGGGCCTGGAAAATAAGCCGGTGGCTGAGAGCCAGCCCAGCCCGGGCGCCTTGGGCGTCTTCAGCCTCATCCTGCCTCTGCAGGCCGGGGACACGGTCTGCATCGATCTGGTCATGGGGCAGCTGGCGCACTCTGAGGAGCCGCTCACCATCTTCAGCGGAGCCCTGCTTTACGGGGACCTGGAGCTAGAACAGGCGTAGACACGAGGCCGGGGCCGACCAGCCCGAAGTGTCTACGCCTGCCAAAGAGCCAGCGGGGGCGGCGGGCTCCCCTTCCCGGACGGGGCGCCATCCGGGCACCCCAGCCTCGGGCGAGTCGCAGTCTCTGGACCCGTCGCAGCACAGGCTCCCAGAGCTGCCTCCTCCCCACGAACGGAGCGCATCGGGTTGGGGTCTCCAGAGTCTCCTCGTCTGGACTTTTGGCCTGATCACATTCCCTTGCAGGACCCGGGCTGTGGAGGAGCCGATCCTGGCACCCTTTGCTCCCCGCAATTGGCATCTAGGCCGATTCCCTGGGTTCCAGGGCTTTCCCGAGGGTGCTCCGGCCCCCACCGCCATACTAAACTATTCAGGAATAAAGACACTTGGTTTTTATAAAAAAACAAACAAAACAAAACACGCCGTCTACTTCAGTATGTTCAAGGGTAGATAGTACACAGGGGACAGGATGGGGGAGCCCCTGGCTACGAATCCGGGTCGCGCCCTCCGCTCTGCGCGGGAAGGCTCTGCCCGCACTTGCTCCGGACACGCGGGCCACACTAGATGCGCCAGCGACTTAGAGCCCTCGCGGGACGC
>NW_006434835.1:16226149-16235381 GCF_000325575.1 Pteropus alecto
CGCCAGGGGGCGCTGGGCGCTCTTTCATCATGTGACCACCGCCTCTCACCTTGCGGGCTCCCACGGCGGAGGCGGGACCTGGGGTCGGGATTGGCTGGGTCTTGGGGGCGCGTCCGAGCAGCACCAACTTCGTGAGCTACTGCTTCGGCTTGTGGGGATCCGCCGCAGCTGCGAGGCCGGCTCAAGGGTCTAGGGTGCGGAGTGGGAGCCGCCTGTGCAGGAGAGGGCGGGGCAAGGGGCGTCTTTCTACTGCACTTTCTCTTTGCATTCATGAGATTGCCTAGCTGTGCTTTAGAGAGGCTTGCATTAGCCCCGAGTCGGTCTGACAAGAGAGGAAAATGAGGCCAAGAAGTGGGAGGCGTTGCCATCTGCCGGGCCAACTTGCTAAGGCGAGGCCGTGGACCAAGCTCTGGGGCTCTGCGCTCCCAGGCCCGCTTGAGTAGGTGGGCGTGGGGAACAAGGGCGCGCCTGCTTTCTCTGCACCCCACTGTACCTCTTAGCGCTGCAGGAAGCTCCCTGGAGGAGGAGCTCGGGACGTGGAGGAGGAGCCAGGCAGCCACAGGGAGCGGGAACACAATCCTGCAGGATAAAAGCCAGCCCAGGAGGAACCCCTGCAGCAGGGCGAGCAGAAGGCTCCCGGAGCGGCCTTATGGAACAGAAGCAGATCCTGTGTGTGGGGCTGGTGGTGCTGGACATCATCAATGTGGTGGACAAGTACCCAGAGGAGGACACGGACAGCAGGTAGGGGCGCCCGGGCCCCTTGAAAACCCCAGGGGTCGCTGCAGCCCCGTGTTTGTGCTTGGTGGCCAAGACTACAGGGCTGCAGAGCCAGGGGCCCCCATGACCTCTGACCCAAACCTGGGGAAATAAGTGAGGCTTTTAGTGAGGCCTTCATACCCAGGCTTCGGATAGCATTGTGTTCGCCAGTTCTCATTTCATCTCTGGGACTGTATCAAGTATGATTATCCCCAATATACCCATGAGCAAGTAGAGACTCAGAGGCAAAGTGATTTATCCAAGGGCTCGCAATTAGTACCCACAGGACCAATTTCTTTTTTAACAACAAAACCTATGCACTTGCCTCTCACCAGCATTTATTTCTAATTTATTTTATATATGTATGTATGTGTGTGTGTGTGTGTATAATCTATTTCTTTTTAAAAATTGAGGTATCCTACAGTAAGAAGTATGTAGAGTTAGACTGTTCAAGAACATTTAAAGCCATGGTATTTGAGTTCACTGTATAGCTCAGGGCTTGGCCCGCACTGGAGGCGACTTTGAAGATGCTGCGGGTTATGGATAGAGCTCGTTCATGTGCCACCACATCTTTTCTCCAGTGCTAAATTCCAAAGGGAGTTTCCAAGAAGTCCTTTTTACAAAAGTCAGTGGGCAATATAATGGAAAACATCCTTCTCAGTCATCTGGTAGAAGTTGAACGGTCATTTGTTTGTTCTTATATTTACTCTTGATAAGACCCACACCGTTACACTGTAATCTCAAGAAGGCATTTCTGTGAGTGGAATATCGATCTTTCTCTTGGTGAAGTCCAGCAATTAAAATTCCGAGAAGAATCGCTCCTTGGCTATCAGTTATCTCAGCCAAAAACTGATTAAAAGGCTAGTTCAAGATTGTGCTCAATGAGGCACTGCTGTGCTGATATCCATGAGGTTAATTGAGGGGAGAGACCTGACATTCCTTAGGCTTTGGGTTCATCCAGCACTGTTACGTGTGTTGTCATATATTTTCCTCACAGCAGCCCATGGGAAGTGTGTGAAGATCAGTCAAATTCTTTCTTTATAGATGAGGAAAATGTGGAGAAATTAAATGGTTTTTGTAAGGCCACACTGTTAATGAGTGGCAGAGCAGTAATCACATCCCAGGCCTCTTAATTCTGAGTCTAGTGCTCCAGCCCTCCGTCGTCTCCTGTGCTCCCTGTCCTGTTGCTGCTGCCCAGCTCATGGAGCTGACCCTTTGCTTTGGACTACTTAGTTTGCCAGAGGTAGACCCTCTTACCAGAGGTGCAGGGGCAGCGGAGGAGAGACACAGGGTGTGCCCACCTATTGAGGTCAAGGACACAGTACACAGTGAGGAGTTAGGAGAACAGTGCACATTCTGGGGCCTCAGGTCCTCTAAGGACAGTGGAGGGCTGGAGAAGACCCAGAGTGCCTCTTTCCACTAGAACCGCAGCCCCATTCCTTTGAGCTTACTTATGTCAGCTAGCTCCCACCTTGACTGGGGCTGGTTCTGAAGGTGAGCACGAAGCCAGGCACCTCTCTAAAGAGACCCTTCCCATGTTGTCAGTACTCCCTGCCTTCCAGCCTACACCTCCCCCACCCTCAGACCCATGGCTCTGCTCCGCTGTAGAGCACTTTGGTCGTCCATAGGGCCTCATCTCCTGTGCTCCCGCCCCACCCAGCCCAGCTCCTAGACTCTATTGTGCCTCCCAGTTGAGCAAGTCTGAGTGGGGACCCAGTCCTTCACAGCCATCTCAGCCCCACCTGTCCCAGGCACTCTGTGCTCCACAGGCAGCTGGGGACTCTCAGGAGCTGCCACCTGGTACTCAGCCAGACCCCTGAGGAATGGCCCTGCCTCCCAGAGTCCAGGCTGAGAAGAGCCTTCCAGAAAACATCGTTATGCTCAGTAGAACCTTTCTGCACAGGAAGTTGGGTATTGGTGTGATTTTGAAAGAGTTCCAGAGAGTAATGTTGTGTACCCTTTGTTTGAAACTTCATCCAAGCTGCGGTCTAACTATTGTCCATTAAAAAATACAGAGTACATTGTAGGAGTTTCAAAGTCAGGAAAACTGGGTTCTAATATCATCAGCTTTGTCATTAACTATTGGTGTGATCTTGAGCAAGCTAAATCCCTCTAGGCTCCTCCTCTCTTCTCTGCATGAACATTTCTCTTAAGCTCATAGCTTAAGAAATGTTTGTCCCTTTACAAATTAGTATACTTCTTTCCATTGAGATCATGGTACCCTTTTCCCAAGGCCGAAGGGGAAGTTTACGGTTAGGTTTTGTGTACAAATATATCTTAGTCTACAAATTCTGCTTCATTTATTGCTTTTAAGTAGTGGTTCTGTGGTACTTGTTCCTCTTATTATAAGCTGCCACAGTTATTATTGTTACTCTTTTTTACACTGAGAATAGAAATAACAGCCTGCAGTGTTTACCTCACAGTATTATTAGAGCACAAATGAGGAATCATTAAAGTACTCTGACTATGGATACATGTTATCATTTCTGTTGTTGATGACAATGAAGTTATACAGGTGTATCTCGAGTTAGTTTCCTCATTAGACTTTCCATAAAGATGGAGAAAAACTAAAGAAAAAAAGGTAATTATATGATGTGATGCATGTGTCAACTAACCTTATTGTAGTAATCATTTCACAATATATATGTGTGTGTGTGTATATATATGTCTCGAATCATTACGTTGTGCATTTCAAACTTACAGAATGTTATATGTCAATTATATTTCAGTAAAGCTGGGGAAAAAAAGAAACAAACAAACAAAAAAGATGGAGAAAAACTGGTCTTCACCCAATAATCTTTTTTAACTTTTGATATAGTAAAAGTTAACTCCCCCCAACCCTCACTTCTTAAATGATCACAATGTTGGGGTTCACTTCCTGTCCTATCATTTTAACCTGAATTATTATTTAAGCCCTGAGACAGGAGCAGGTAGTAGATTTGACACCTTTGGGAAGCGGCACTTAGAGTTATCCAGCTCTCAAGGAGAGAGGTGGGCCATTGTAACTGAGAAGGATGTAACCCAGAGGGAGTAGAACCCTCTAATTGTGATGGACCTGAGTGAGTGCTTTCCTAATGTCATAAGAACAGGTGGAAGATAGAAATTAATCACTGCAAACCTGAATTTAGCCTAGGCTGGGGTGACAGACCTGGTCGTCAGCCTAGCCACCGCCCTTTGCTGGGCCTTAGCTGCCCATCTAGAAAATGAGAAGACTAGCCTGGGTGCTTTCTAAAGGAGTTCTCCCAGCTTTCCGTTCCATGGCCCTTCCCAGGGCCCTGAGGTCATCCCTGCTTATCCCGGAATCAGCCCGCTGGAGCTGCAGGGACCGTCCTTGTGTTTTGCAGGTGCTTGTCCCAGAGATGGCAGCGTGGAGGCAATGCGTCCAACTCCTGCACCATTCTCTCCCTGCTGGGAGCCCCCTGTGCCTTCATGGGCTCTCTGGCCCCTGGCCACGCTGCTGAGTGAGTTGAGGAGGGAGCAGGGGAGGCCTGCCAGCAGGGTGGGGGGAGAAGGAAGTCTTAACCCTGGGCGGGTGGGCTATAAGAAATGATTGTGGCCACCAGAAATGGGTGGGAGGTGGCGGAGACGAGAGCCAGCATCCCAGGCCCTCCCTGGTGTGGTTTATCTGCTGCTCAGGTGTTAATGTTCGTCCTGTTAAAAGGTTTCACTTCCACAGCCTGTTTCCTTGGCCACTCCCTGGAGCCTGCTGCAGCTTCCTCACCTTCTTCCTTGCTTCCAACAGACTCTGTGGTGGATGTGACTTTGCCCTTCTTAAGTCCCTCATCCTGGCTGTGCTTGAGGCGGAAGGCAGTTAGGGACATACTGTATCTGCTCTCCCTCAGGGATGTCCAGCATCCATGATCCGAGAGTTCAGGCCTGCAGTTTCTTTCCCAGTTGAGGGGGCAGGGCCAGTGCTGATGTCCCCATTATTCCTGAAGCAGCAAAAACACCCTGGCCAAGGACATGTACTCAAACCGGGCCCAGACCCATGCCTCCCAGCTCACCGGCTCTGAGGCTGCAGCTTGTAAGTGGCCAATACGCTTTTTCCATGTTGGCTGCTGCAGGAACCTAAGAGCCCTTTGACCCCATGTTGGCTGCCTCAGGGACCCAAGAGCCCTTTGACCCCAACTCAGCACGCGCTTATCAGGAGGTGAGGTCCACACTTTGCCCACTGTGGGACTGAGGCAGGCTGCCAGGTTGCTGGCCTGTGAAGCACAGCCCTTTGAACCCTAGTCTGAGGGGGCCTGCTGCCAGAGTCCAGCCCCCTGAGCTGCAGCCAGATGACCTTCCTTGATGAACTGGCACTAAGCGAATCTAGGGACGAGAGCCTGCCCTATGAGATGGAACAGAGAGACCTGGAGCCAGCAGCTTGTTGCTTGTTAACCTTTTTCAGCAGCTGCCTTTCCTCCCAACTAGAAGCAAGATTGGCTATTAAGGTAGTGGGCCCACCTTGATGTAATAATCATGCCGATGGGTGGCCGTTCCAAATTTTCCCCATGACAAACATTCAATAAGCACCTGCCATGTACTGGGCATTGTGGGTGCAAAAAGTTATTTGGCATACCAAACCGTATTTTCTACGCTGTGGGAAAGCTACTATTTAAGGGATTCTTGAGGTGTAAGACAAAGACAGATGTCCTGACTTTGTGTGTGTGTGTGTGTGTGTGTGTGTGTGTGTGTGTGTGTGTGAGAGAGAGAGAGAGAGAGAGAGAGAGAGAGAGAGAGACAGACAGAGAGATGAGGTGCCCACTATGTCCTGCCCTCAACAGCCCTGCTCAGCTCCTGCAGACTCCTGCCTACGGCTTCTTTCATGGAGTCAGTCCACTTCATATTTGGTCTTCCCCTTTTCCTGCTGCCTTCTATTTTTCCCAGCATTATTGTCTTTTCACTTTTATACAAATCTATATTGCCCAGCTATGGCATTGCCATAAGTGGGGTCCAGCCATAGTGAGAAAAGCCAGGATGATGTTTGGATGACTGGCATAAGTGCCAGCTCCTGGGCACAAGATGGCTGTTTCCAGAGATGGCCAGGAGGGGCGGGGCCGGCCTCCTTGTTCTGCTGGTGCAGTCTTCCTGCACCCTGCCCACTGTGATTGGAGGGATCCTCAGCAAGAGTTCTGAACCAGGCCCCTACTGAGAGGCATCAGGCACTGGGATCCAGCTCACTGCCTTGGAGGGTCTGCCACCCAGGAGAGGAGAGGGCAGTGAGCAGGCCCACCAAGGCAGCAAGATGCTCCAAGGCATCACGGAGGCAGGTGTAGAACGAGGGGACTCATGTTAGGACTGGAAGGGACTTCAGAGAGAAGAGTGCCAAGGGATGAGCGTGCAGAAGGCAGCTGGGGGACAAAGTATCACCTTGGTAATTATTAATTCTGCCTTGGCTTTGCATGAAACCAGGTCACAGTGACTTCACCTGCTTGTTTCAAACAGGGTACATGTTCTAGGCCCCAGAGCTACCCCAGCTAGCTTTATGAACATGAGCAAATCCTTTCCAGCTTGAGTCAAACTGAAAGACAGTGTCAGGGTTGGAGTTTGTTTCAGTCAGGACCTAAAAGAATGTCCCTTAGTGTCTTTCTTGCCAGCCTATGCACTCCTGCCTCTCCTGCCTCCTTGCACAGCCAGTGATTTCCAGCCCCCTCCTCGCCCCTCCTGCTTGTACCCTGGGTCCCTAGTGGCCTTGCCAGCTACTCTCCGGTGCCCAAAACTTTGTCGAACTATGCCACCCCCGGGTTACTCCACCCTGGCAGTTTTGTCCTGGATGACCTCCGTCGCTATTCCGTGGACCTACGCTACACGGTCTCTCAGACCACGGGCTCCGTCCCCATCTCCACAGTCATCATCAATGAGGCCAGTGGTAGCCGCACCATCCTACATGCCAACAGGTTTGTACACCTGTCTGCACGTTGCCAGCTGCCGCCGCCTTTGCTGAACCCCCAGGACAGGACTCTTCTCTCAGAAGTGGGGTGCTCAGCACCCACGTGATCCAGCACCCTTCTCTACCCCTGAGGAAGGTCCAGGCCACTTATAGCCTCTAATTTGTGTTTCCTTGCCCCTCCCTTGGCTCGGGCTCCACCCCAAGTTTCCTGGTGGCTGACTTCAGGAAACGGGGTGTGGACGTGTCTCAGGTGGCCTGGCAGAGCTGGGGAGAGACCCCGTGCTCTTGCTGCATCGTCAACAACTCCAGTGGCTCCCGTACCATTGTGCTCTATGACACGTAAGGCCCCCTGGCCTCACCCTGCCACACCCACCAATCAGTTCCCTTACTTGCCACCATGGGCATCCCAATTGCCTACTCTCTGTGGCCCCTCTCTTTATATCAGAAATTGTCCCTATGCCAAACTGCTCAGTGATTTCTGAATTGTTTTCAATTAGGGGAGAAGTGAGGTGGGAAGGGGTGGGCTTTGCTCTGCCTGGCAACTTGGCCTTCAGCATCAAGGACTGGCAGGCAGGCCTGTACAAAATGTAATTTACGATGTGATTCTTCCATAATTAGTCAATCAGCAGCCTGGGTGTGGGTGTGGGGAAATTGTTCTGAGGATAGAGGGATGGGGGATGTGATTCAAACCATCTTAAGCCCTGAAGGGGGCCCAGTGGCATTTCCAGGGCCAGCCCCAGAGTTGCCAGCCTGCAGCATGGCACCAAGGAGCTGGGGGTTAGGGTGTTCAAAAGATAAGCTGCCGCAGAGGTCCCAGCATAATGAAGGCAGACCAAACACCACACAGACAGAAGGGGAACACTGGGTCAGCAGATCAGGGTCATCTGATGTGGCACTAACCTGAGGAGAGGGAAATCCTTTTAGGGTCCGAGCTCCTTAGGAGAGGCCCTGTGGGTGCAGACCCTTCTCATCTTCCCAATTCCTTCCTGAAGAATCTGAGGTTTGGTTTCCTAAGAACTCAGGTGTGCCAGGTACTATATCAGAGTTGAAATGGTCCAAACTCAGCTGCTCTTGGGTTCAGGCCATCCCTACTGCCCAGCATGACCACTGAACCTGGGGGAGAGGGACAGTCATCTGCGGACAAGCTTATGGCCAATGATCCCTGGACTATGTCCCAATGAATGAGTGGGTGGGCATACATGCTAGTGGCAACCTTCGCATTGGGCAAAATCCTAGTTATCTGCCCATTAAGCAACAACCTGTAGCGACTTTGATCAAGGACACAACATGGGTATTCACAGAAAGGGAGGGAGAGGAGCAATGAGATGTTTATTGCCTACTGGCCTCAGTCCAAGCATATCCACACATATTACCTCCAAGTACAACAGGCCTGTGAGGCTGGGGGTTTTGGCCCCATTTACCAGTGGGGAAAGCAGCCTGAGAAAGGCCCAGGTCACACAGCTAGTTAAGCAGGTGAAGGATTCACTAACAAAATACAGAGGGGAGAACATCTGCCGTGTTTAGGTCTCTGGCCAAGGAGGGTCAAGGCGGACCATTTTTTGGTCTCCACCATAAATGAGCCAAACATAAACTTGTCCTCAAGCATCAACCTTAACCTCTGGGTTGCAACACACAGCTGTCAAACTCAGGACAGTGGTGCTGTCACCACTGGGGTGCCAGAAGTGAATGGGACCAGACCTGAGCTCCAAGCAGAGCAGCCATGACCTTTGTAGTTTCCCAGGGCACTGCATGCTGGGAGAGGTGTGTGCGCGCGCGCACGCGCGCACGTCCGTGCTGGCAAGGAGAACTCTGGGAATTGTAGTCTTTGATGTTCTTAGGGCATTCCGGGAGACGCGGTCTCCAGGGCACACAGTCCTGGCCCCTTGGCACATGCTGCAGTTTTGTTTGCTCTTAGATACTATCACATCCTCAAATATAGGTGGGGGCACCCTAGCAAACTACCTCTATTTCCCTGTCTGGATGAAGCCAAACGGGGCAAGGAATAGTTGTGCGTTTAGCCTGGGACAGGGTCTGTCCTGGAGCTGAGCCTCAGAAGCTTATGCTGTAGATCCAGCCTCCTGCCATGCTGCAGACAATGCCAGGCATAGGGGCCCCAGCAGCCCATCGGAGATCCTGGCCCTGGCCAACTTCACCATGCCCCTTCTTCTCTGTCCTTCTACCCTGTGACTCAGGAACCTGCCAGATGTGTCTGCTATGGACTTTGAGAAGGTTGATCTGAACCGGTTCAAGTGGATCCACATTGAGGCAAGCCCCGCCCTACCTGTATTTGGAGGGGCTCAAGCTGCCAGCCCCTCCTCGTGTTTTGCCTCCTTGGTTTCTTTGAGCCATGAAGTACCTTAGAGATCAATGACTCAACCCCTCTCATCCTTTCTCTATCCTTCCTTAAGTTTTCAGGTAGGAAACTAAGACCCACAAAGACTGGGTGACTTACTCTAGATTGTATAGCAGAATGTAGGCACTGGAAGCAGGATGCTGGATCCAGGCAAAGTGCTCTCTGTGTTACAGGCTGCCTCACCTCCTCCAGACTCCAGCAGGAGCCTAGCCGCAGGAGGCCTGACCCATTACCTCTGGGGAAGCAGG
>NW_006434835.1:16235440-16273487 GCF_000325575.1 Pteropus alecto
TCTTCATTGCAAGAGAAGTTTTAGAGTCTGGGTGGGAGGAAACCCCAAAAAGTCCTGAGTTCTAATCCTTGCCTTGTCATTTAACTTATTATAGGTACTTAGGAAAAATCTTTTACTTTTTAGTCTTCTCCACTGTGAAATGAGTCAGGGGCTGGCTAATAAAGTCTGCAAGGTCCACGACAGCTCTAGAATTTGAGACCGAGGAGGGGGTTCCAGCCCAGCCGCCCTGGGTCCCTCTCCCCCTTCCCCCAGAATCCCAGCAGGGAGGGAAGAATGAGCCAGATGGCTGGGCAGTGCCCAGCTGGTCCTAAGCTGCCCTGCCCTGCCTCAGGGCCGGAACGCATCGGAGCAGGTGAAGATGCTGCAGCGGATAGAACAGCACAATGCCAGACAGCCTCCAGGGCAGAATATCCGGGTGTCTGTGGAGGTGGAGAAGACCCGAGAGGAGCTGTTCCAGCTGTTTGGCTATGGAGACGTGGTGAGTACTCCATGCAGCTTCTCCTTGCCATATCCAGCTCTTTTGATTCTTAAAAAGGAGCCTGAGCATTCCCTTGGCCTGCCTACCACACCTGAAATGGCTATTCATGGCTTGGTAGTGTTGGCAGGAGGTGGGCAAAGCAAATAGGCTGGACCTCAGCTTTGGGCTTTGGCACAGACCTCTGCAATGACCAAGAAGAATTTTTCTACCTTAGTGGGTGCATAGGTCTGAGGGTGGCCACAGGGCTTGGAAAGGGTCAAGACAGCCAGCCACAGGGCAAGCCTGCATAGAAGCATCTCCTCCCTGACCCTCCTCAGTCTTCTCTGTCACATGAGAGGATGGGACCGTTTCTGAGGTGTCCTCCAACTCTGGGTGGGTGGCAGGTCATGGGTGCCACTAGCGGATAAAAGAGGATGGGAAGGCGACTTGCACAAGATGAATTTGGGCAGGGCTGGATGTAAAAGGAATTGGGTAATAATCCTAGCATCGTAGATGAAAGCTGGTTGGTCCTCAACTCCGGCCGCATGTCAAAATAGTTGGATGCCTGAGCCTCACCCTTGTTGTTATTTGATTGGTAGGGGTGGAGCCTGGGCCGAAGTATTTTTTTTTTAACAGAACTCTGTCTGGTGATTCAAACATGTAGCTGGTGTTGAGGAGGCTTTTGAGCCCCTACCCCTTTGTTTTTAAGATGAAGAAACCAGACCTAGAGGGCATAGTTGTGTGAGGAAAACAAAACAAAAATGCTCCTGAGTGCTGGAGGCTTGGTTGTGGGGGATCTCACCCCAAGATGGCGCTCAAGGCTCGCTTTGGGTTTTTAATTGTGAGGAACCTCATTGATCTTAGAACGAATAGACCAGGGTTGTGTGTCACAATTTACAGGGCCCTATTCTGACATATCTTGAGCAAGTATGAAACTGTGTTTCTGTGAGGCAGTGAGATGCTCTGTTGGGGATTTAGGTGGCTATGTGGAGCAAGGGGGTTATAATGTGAGGGCAACGCTAGGCTGATAGTAGTGAGTGGCTGAGCTAGGAGTAGAGTTAAGGTGATGGTCAGCCTCTCTTTCACTGCCCACAGGTGTTTGTCAGCAAAGATGTGGCCAAGCACTTTGGGTTCCGGTCAGCGGCAGAGGCCCTGAAGGGCTTGTACAGTCGTGTGAGGAAAGGGTGAGCTGGGGGAGGCCAGGAAGAGGCCTTGGGTGTGGGGAGTGGGTGTGCCTGGACTCCAGGGGCTGCCCTGGGGAGGGGGAATGAGGCTGGGGGCCAGGGGTGGGCTAGCACCCAGCTGAATGGAGAGTCTTGCAGGGCCACGCTTGTCTGCGCCTGGGCTGAGGAGGGCGCCGATGCCCTGGGCCCTGACGGACGGCTGCTCCACTCAGATGCTTTCCCACCTCCCCGGGTGGTGGATACTCTAGGGGCGGGAGACACCTTCAACGCCTCCGTCATCTTCAGCCTGTCCCAGGGTGAGTACCTCAGCAGGAGGCTCAAGACTGGGGTCCAGCCTTGCCCAGAAGACCAGGCCGATCCAGCTACTCTCCCTCCCTCCAGGGAAGAGCATGCAGGAGGCACTGAGGTTTGGCTGCCAGGTGGCCGGCAAGAAGTGTGGCCTGCAGGGCTTCGATGGCATCGTGTGAGTGCCCTGTGGCAGGAGGCCCACATTACCGGCCTTTCCCGCTCTGTCCAGCCTGCTCTTGGGCAGATGCAGGCCATGGGCGGGCCCTGCCTATGTCCTGGCCTCCCATATTGCGGAGCTGCAGAGCAAATAAATCTCCTTCCCCAGAGCCTGCTTCCTTCTGGCAGTCTGTCTGTCCTTGATGTCCAAACAGCTCGGGCCAGGGCTGCCGGGGGCTTTGATGCTACAGTCCTTTGCCCTTTTTCTCCATTCCCCCAGTTCACCTCCCCACCCCCATCCCAAGTCCAGAGGAGGGGCTGCCTAGACAGAGCAAAGTGTCCCAAGCTTGTTGCCATCTGTACCCGTGGTGATGGAGGCTCTGTTCAAGGATGGTAGTGACCGAGAGCCTTTCTGACTGGGGAGGATACTAACTCGTTGCACCCCAGGGAACCTTTCAAATAACCACGAGTCATGAGAAAAGCTCCTCTGGGCCCCTGTACTGCCACAAGACTCCAGTCCTGGGGCCCCAAGAGTGGCCCAGGCTGAGCCCACTTGAGAGCAGGGACAAGGAGCCTACTACTTTGTGGTTTGGTGGGGCCTTTGCAGTCCAAAAATATCTCCCCAGTGACTGCCCCAAAGCCCGAAAGCCTCACCCTTGGAGCTGTCTTGTATTTAAGGTGATGCTTCAGCCACAAATGTGACCCCAGACACAGATCATTGCTAGCCTTGGGGGAGATCAGGGCTGAGGGCATATTGGAGTTAGCCAGTTCCCACAGGGGAGTTGGGGCAGGGTGCGTGAGGCAACAAAATGTGATAAAGAGCATGGGCTTTGGAGTCAGACCTGAACTCAAATCTGCTGCTTCATTAGCTGTGTCACCTTGGGTACAGTACTGAACTCAAGTGTCCTCAATTTCCTCATCTGTCAAATGAAACTAATTATGTCTGGTCATAGAATTATTGTGAGGATAAGATCAGACAATATATAAAATTCCCAGCATGATGTTGGTGTGTGTAAGGCTCTCAATAAATGGTAGTTATTGTTAATATTATGGCGGGGCGGGGGGAGTACAGGTATTGGGGAAGATCTGCCCTGACCTGCAGGGGGCACTGGGTGTCTGAATACTAGGTGAGGGGGGAACCGAACCGTTTGGGCCCCAGGGAGAGGCTGAGCTCTCTTCCTGGGTTGTCTGCAGCTGGCTATGGCCTAGTGCTATACTCTGCTGTGTCTCAGCATCATCTGGGAACACTGAGAAAGCTGAATCCCTGCTCCTGCAAGAGGCCGGTCCAGTCTCCAACCCCCGCATCCCTGAGGTCTGGGCAGGCTGGACCAGTAGATAGATGGTCCAGGGAAATGAGTTCATTCAGTTCTTTATTGGTTGCCTGGGTCCTAAAGCTTTATTGGTTGGTTGTCTAGGTCCTCTCAACTTAAAGCCTCCCTGCACTGCACAGGAAGACCTGCCACCCGCTGGGGCCAGAAAGGGGACATAGAGGTGGTCCTTGTCCCAACATACATATCCACCCTTCGGGGCTATGTTCTGGCACTGAGACTTCTAGGAGTACAAACCTGTATCCTCAACATTTATATCTCATCGTTCTCCATTTGAATAGCATGAACCTCAAACCCGTTTGGGATGTTGTTAAACTCCAGTGTTTCCCCTGGAAGCTCTTTGGCTTCCTCTCTAGTGTCCCTAGCCTCTGCCTGTGCCCCAGCCTCCCCTCCAGGGCCTGGGGCTTCTCCTCCAGCCTCTGCCTGTGCCCCAGCCTCCCCTCCAGGGCCTGGGGCTTCTCCTCCAGCCTCTGCCTGTCCCCCAGCCTCCCCTCCAGGGCCTGGGGCTTCTCCTCCAGCCTCTGCCTGTCCCTCAGCCTCCTGCCTGTGCCCCAGCCTCCCCTCCAGGGCCTGGGGCTTCTCCTCCAGCCTCTGCCTGTCCCCCAGCCTCCCCTCCAGGGCCTGGGGCTTCTCCTCCAGCCTCTGCCTGTCCCCCAGCCTCCCCTCCAGGGCCTGGGGCTTCTCCTCCAGCCTCTGCCTGTCCCTCAGCCTCCTGTACAGGCTCCAAGGACTCCCTTCTGGCCTCCACTTGTCCCCCAGCTTCTTCTTTGAGGCCCAGAGCTTCCTGTGCTTCTTGTCTTGGTGAGCTTTTAGCGAACAGGGACTGCCTCCCAACATCTTGTAGCTCCAGGGGCTGTCCGGGGAAGTTGATGAGCTCTGCAGGGGTCATGAGCCCATCCCCATTCAGGTCCTGGGTCTCAAGCACTTTGTCCACTATCAGGATCACCTGTGGAAGCACACAGTGGTTGTGGGGTCTACAGTGATCAGAGATATTTCCAGGAGCCCTGGCCCCCCCAACATCACCCCCCCCCCGCCCCCCAACCCATCCTTGTCATGCAGGCTTTGAGCATTCCTGGGGATTCACTAAAAGAGTGATGATGAAAAAAAAAAACAAAGCCCCAATGCCTCATGGGAGAAGAGACCCCATCCAGCAGGGCTTACCGGGTTGGTGGTGGGAGAGTCAGTAGCTCCAGGGGCCAGAGCTGCTGTCAACATAGATAACAGCTCCAGGCCATCCAGCTGTCCACTCTGGTCATAGTCATGGAGGGCAAAGAGGTAGAGGAGAACTAAGGAAAAGAAACTGGATCAGAAGTGGTGTTGCGGGCAGATAGAAGAGACAGGAGACAATGGGACAGCCCAAGGTCAGTCCCAGCTCTGGCTTCCCTGAGCCTCCCATCCCCTGGCCCCATCAACCCAGCCCCTCACCCTGCTCCCGGCTCATGTGCTCTGGCTCCTCTTCCATCCTCTCTAGTCCCTTTAGGTAACTCTGTAGAAGTCTGACAGAAAAGTGGAAAATCAGCTCACAAGAGGCCAGTCTGCAGCCCCAGGCCTAGTCCTCAAACCTCCAGCCCAGCCTTCTCACCGGAGCTGCTCCTGGCCTGGCTGGAAGGGGTTGGGTAAGGGCTGCTGCTGCATTTCAGGGTCCAGCCTGGAGGAGGGAGGGGAGGATTAGCCTTGCAAAGAGCCTCCCGGAGGGCCCTGCCTCCAGTCTTCCACCCCAAAGCTCCTGGCAGTTCTCTCCCCAGACCCAAAGGGAGTTGTTTCCCCAAGTTCCCAAAAACCTTGTGGGGAGGAGGCCCATCTAGTCTCCTCAGAGGCAGAACCTTATTCTCTCAGACTCTGGGTTTGCAGATTCTTAACTTAGATGGTAAGTGAAAAGCCCCATAAAACATCTGGGTAGACAGAGGCCAGACAAAGCCACACTTAGTAGACACAAGTTGGCAACCCAAGAAACAATGCAGTGGTGGACAGAACAATGTGGATCGTGGCAACCCTTCTACTTTGATGCTGAGACCAAGAGGCAGGTCTCTGGCTGAGCCAGTGGCACTACTCAGTTTTATGCAGACTCGTTTTACTCCATAACACAAAATGGACTCTTTGTTTCCCTCCAAGTTGAAGACATATATGTTGGTTTTGGAGTTTCAATCTGCTCAGGGTCTCTTAGTCAGTCTTAAGTTCAAGATTTGCTCCTCGTTCCGGACAAAGCCCAAGTCAATCCAGACCTGTGACTCCAAAGAGCTGGCAGGAGCTGCTACCACAACTGTTGTCACTGCTGCCAATCTTTGCTGCTGTTCCTGTATCTGTCCCCTACCCCACCCAAAATACACACTGCATAGGCACAAGAAAGGAATTCAAATAAAAATAGACGTGATTTGTTAACGAGCTCTGTTTCTTCGGGGTTCCCGCTATACGGTCTTGGTAAGAGGACTGCAGCCCCCTCCCTGGCCCACAGCTTCATCCCTGTGCTTCACACCTCATTGGAACTGAGATCCTGGCTCCAAATGAGTCCAGCAGACATGTATTGCAGACCCGCTTTGCACTGGGCATTCTCACAGGCACAAGGCAGAGGGGGAAGTGGGTGCGGAGGGATATAGAGGCCTCTTGCCTCACAGAGACACCGTCAGATTCTCCAAGACTCCCCCTGCTCCTGGTCCTTGACCCTCTGCCCTCGGAATCTCATTACCTCATGATTCCATCCCTGGGAGCAGCCAGACTCAGAGGCAGCAGCAGCAGCACTGATATTCTCATGAGCAACATCCTTCCTGGAACTGGAACACGTAACGTCTTTCCTAGGAACGGAATTAGGGAGTCAGGGGCAAGAGGTGTCTGTCAAAGAGTGGGGGATCAATGGGGATTGCCTTCTTTTCCTGCCTCTACCTGCAGCCCAGGTGACAGGACTCCTGCTTGAGGAGGAGCCACATGTGGACATCAGCGATCACCTGTGGAACTTGGCTCAAAATAAAATTTGCTCCAGATCCAGTGTGTAAGGTGCTCAGAGCAGACTTGCTCTAATGGAAGCAGTGCTGTGGGCAGGAGCCCCTCCCCACCCCCCATTCCCCTTGCCCCGCCAGCCCCCCAGGTGCTCAGAGAAGTACAGTTTAAGTGCATTGGATCCAGTTTAGTCCACTCGCTTTGCAGATGGAAATGAGCTCAAAGAGGTTAAGAAAAAAGCCAAATTAGAAATGCAGAAAGTCATAAAAAGACCAAGACTTAAATAGAGAGGCAGATTGTCAGTTTGTATTTATTAAAAAAACACCCAAGAACAAATTAAGAGAGGCTCAGACTCCTTGAAATAGGTTTAAACTCACGTAGGGATTGAAAACACAACAAACCAGGGTCAAAGCAACAGCAGCCCCAAGAACTGCTACTTACTACAGTTAGGAAATTGGGTCCCAATGTGAAGGAAGTAAGAAAAACTTCCCCTTACGCCTACACAATCATTTGATGATATGAAAACAGTCAAACAGAGAGGATCAATCAAAAGCCTAGAGCACAAAACTTTCTGATGAGTCCTTCAGGGGTGTTCCTGAGGAAGCAGACGCCCACCAAAGCTGAGGCCTGAGACCCCACGCTCATCGCTAGGAAGACAAATCATCAGGTGCTCGGTTTAGGCAGAGGGTGAAGAACTCTCTGAAACAGTGCCCTCCACTCTGGCTGGTGTTCCATTTTCCTAGAGAAAGGTTCATATCTTTCAGCAGATTCTCAAAGAGTTCCATGACCCCGACAAGGTTCCGAACTATTGCAAGGGTGGACGTCAGCTTCCTAAGAGATGCGGGAAAGAGCAGGCGAGCATCTGGTTAACAGGAAGATATGTGATGTGGGAGCCTGGCTGTAGCCGTGCCAGCAGAACTGCCCTGAGGCAGCAGCAGCAAACATGGAAGCTCACAAAAGGCGAAGCTACCGAGAGTCCTAGAAACTGTTTTCAGTTTTCTATGCATACGTTAACCCCGAAGGATACGGTCTACGTAGTTAGTCCAAACTCCCCAGTGGTCAAACGGGTGCTGAAACCACAGCTGCTTCAAAGGTGTTCACAAACACTGGCTGGCAACGCAGGTCCTTGGGCTTTAGTTGTTGCACCCAGGAGAGAAAACCTCGGGCTGGTGAATGGGAGGCAGCTGGAACCGAGATCTCCATAGTAAGTGGGGACCCTCAGAGGTTCCACCACAGTGGGCACCCCTCATTGAAAAGATGGACTGGTCTGGTAGTATAAGAGTAGATGTCCCAGTGAAAGTAAGTCCGAAAATAGAAAGTATTTTTCTATTTGGTAAATTTTTCTATTGGATAAAAATAGAAAGTATTTTTTCAAATGCAATGAGTTGGCAAAGAAGTAAATTCTCTTGGATTACAAAAGCACAGTGAAGCCTGTAATCCCGGGGGAAAAGTCAGCTTGACGTCAGCTTCTGCCTTAAGAGTATCTGCCAAACCAAACCCCAGGTGAACTTAAGCTACCGGTTTGAGCGCTTTGTGCAATAGAGGAGACCAGAGATAAAGCTTGGACCCATCCAATGTGAGGAGACTAATAGGGAGATTACCTGTGTAAAGCTGGGATTCAAATAGCTCAACTCTCAATCTAAGGGTGAACAAAAAGTAAATTTGCCTGAAGAAGGGCAGCACAGAGTCTTACTTATTTTGACTTTGGCACAGGGTAGAAGGGAGAAAAATATCTTCCTTTGAAGAGGAATTTCCCACTTAATTGGCCAACATTTCTAATCAGTTCTTTTTTTTTTTTCTGCTTCTGTAAATATACTTGCTACATAGTACAAAGATCTCGGGGTCAACTGAGAACTCACCCTCCCCTTAAGATATATTGCTTTTAGTGTTTAGACAGATGTATCCCCTCTCTTTAAGATGTATTGCTTTGGTGCTTGTTAGAAAAGATGTATTGCTTTAGTGCTTGTTAGAAAATCTCATGCTCTGTAACTGCCCGTAGCCCATAGCAATTTCAGGGGTCTGTAAATCAGCCCATGCCAACTGTAACAACCGGGCGTATAAGTAGTGAAATTGCCCCTAAGCTCAAGGCCCAGATTTTCAGAGCACTAGCTCTTCTGGGACCACCGGTGTCATAAGACAGTTCCCTTCCTCTCTGGGTTACTGCTTGGATTTTCGCTGGTCTGATTTTTGGAGCTTTTGGGATTTTTCCATAACACCTTGAGAATTTGTAACAAGTCTGCTCTCATGTGGATTCAAGGCCTGAATTAATGCTACCTCTGTGGTTCAAAAACCTAAAGCAGATCATTTATTTTGAAGTGGTACCTCGTTCATAGTACCCCTAGTTGACCGACAGAAGAAAATATACACCTTGTTGGGAGGAACACAACTCCAATCCATGCTCAGAGAAGTTCCATAGGTAAAGTTCAAGGAGCATGAATTCACAACCAAAAAGTCATAAACGCCCAAGGAAATAAGACACTGCGAATAGCAGCCAGCTAAACAATAGCAGGCAAAGCCATACTCACAAAAACTGAAGAGAGTAGAATTATCACACAGAGAACATAAAGAATATTTAATGTGTTTTAAAGAGAAATTTGCAACTATGAGAAAGAGTTAAGAGTATAAAAATGATCAAATAGATTTGAAGACCAAATATAACATACACAAATATAAAGAAAAGATCGATTTAAAAAATGCAATGAATTACAGTTCAAAAACAAGGTTGAAACTAATGTACAATGAAAAGTTACAACAGCAGTAACCTCTGGGAAGAAGAGAAGGGAAAGAAGTCAGGAAGGAATACAATTAGGAGCGGACCAGTGTCAGGCCTCCAGGGCGCTAGCATATTCTGTGTCTGGACCTAGGTGCTTGGGCATGCTCACTTGGAGATCAGTCTATTTTATTGGCATTTTGTACACACATGTATTATACTCCAATAAAAAAGTTTAAGGATGAGAAACATAAAAATAAGTGCAATGAGTAAAATATATTAGACATAGATGATATGAGAATTAATAAATTGGAAAATAGATCTGAATAAATTATCCAGATTACAGTTTGTGGGGAAGGAACGAGCTTTCTTCCACCCTCAAGGTTCTTTCGGCTGGTCTAATAATCAAATAGACATGAGACAGATTAGCAAGAGAAAATAACCAAATTTAATACATATATATGTATGGAAACCTCACATACATGAGAGAGTCAGAGACCCCACAAGCACAGAGGTTCAGAGGTAGAAAGGGGAACTGAGGGATACAAAACATCCTAAACTAGGGAGATGGTAAGGTGCCTTAGGGGTTTCAGAGGATTTCTGCAGGAGGATAAGAAGAATGAACAATCTGTAAATAGAAGTTTGTCCTGCCCTGCAGACAAGTCAAAAGAGATTATCTCGACAATCTCTCATCAAAGGCAAGGCCCCTAAGTCATATTCTTCCAAGTAGTCAAAGGAGGGGCAAAAGTTTCTCCTGAGCCCGAAGCTAAAGTTGCTCTTAGCTCTAAACAATCCATGAGCCACAGAAGCACATCTTGGGGTGACTAGTTCTGAACCCCCACAACTTCACGGAATCAAAGACAGGAAAAAAAAGGTTAAGTGGCATGGAGGATGGAAGAGATAATAGAGAAAACTGGATAGAAGTAGTACTTGAAGAAATAACAGTTGAGATTTTTCTAGTATGTTGCAAAACACTACTATTCCAATCCATGAAGTCCAACAATCCCAGGCAGATTAAATAAACAGAAATCCACACCTGGAGCTTTTGTGAAACTAGAGAACAAGAAAAAGAGATGATCTTAAAGCAGTCAGAAAGAAAATGCAAATTACCTATAAGGAAGAGTAGACTGACAGTTGATTTTCAACAGCAACAGTGATGCCAGAATACAGTAATATTGTATTTTAATATGTTGAGAAGTATGTGAGTGGGGGGGATTGCTACTCTAGAACTCTATTCTCAGCAAAATGCTCTTTCATGAATGAGGTAGAACAACAATAATTTTAGATAAACAACAAATCAAAGAATTTACCACTAACATTCCTTCATTAAAAGAAATTCTAAGGTATCTATTTCAGGAAAAAGAAAATGATCCTATTATGGTCTCAGTGGTTTGAAATGCAAAAAAAAAAAAAAATGGTGAGAAAAAAATAGAAAGTATATGGGAAAATATAAACAAACATAGACTATTAAACTATGATAATTATGTTAATATTTATTGTTAATTATGTTAATATTTATAATTATGGGGCAAAAAGTGGACTAAACTATAATATTAGACAACAATAAGATATAAAGAAAGAATGGTTGTTTGGGAAGAGAATAGACGTACTGACCAACTTTGTTAAATATGCATATAAAAATTTTAAGGATAACCACTAAAAGAGCAGAAATGGAATGTACGACAACCAACCAGCACAGAATAAAATGAATGGAATTTAAAAAAAAAAACAAAAAACAATTCGAAGGAAGGCAGGAAAAGAGAAAAGAGAGACTAAAAAAATTAAATTAAAAAGGTAGACAAATAGCATAAAATAAGATGGTAAAGATAGATCCAAGTATGTCGGTAATCATAAAAAAATATAAACTCATCATATAGGAACTAGAGATTATCAAAATGCACATAAAACAAAATACCGTTACATGCAATTTTCAAGAGCTTAACCTAAAAATAAAGACAGAAATGTTGAAAGAAAAGAATGGATGAAGGATATATAAAGCAATACTAGACAAAAGAAAACTGGTTTTAGTTTTAATGATGTTTTATTAGTTTTAATGATGTTAGATTAGATTTTAATGATGTTAGATTAGACTTTAAGGTGAAAAGCATTATTATAGATAAGAGTGTCATTACAAAATTCACAAAAGTTTACTCCTCTGGGAAGATATAATAATTCTGAACTCGTGTGTATCTAATCACATAGTCTAAAAAAATCTGAAACAAAATCTAGCATAACACTACACATTTATTAGAATGGCCAAAATCCAGAACACTGACACCACCAAATGCTAGCGAGGACATGGAGCAGCAGGAACTCTCATTCTTTGCTGGTGGGAAAGCAAAATGGTACAGCCGTTTTGGAAGACACTTAGAATGAATGCTAGCAAGGACGTGGAGCAGCAGGAACTCTCATTCTTTGTTGGTGGGAAGGCAAAATGGTACAGCCGTTTTGGAAGACACTTAGAATTTTTTGCACAAAACTAAACATAGTCTAACCACATAATCCAGCAGTTGTGCTCTTTGGTATTTAGCTAAGGGAGTTGAAAACTTATGTCCAAACAAAAACACAGATGTTTATAGCAGCTTTGTTCATAATTACCAAAACTTGGAAACAACCGAGGTGTCCTTCAATAGGTGGATGCATCAATAAACTGTGGTGCACCCAGACAATGGAATATTATTAAGTTCTAAAAAGTGTATAAGCTACACTTTGATTTATCCAAGCGCACTATTCATGACCTATCAAGCCATGAATAGATGTGGAGGAATCTTAACTGCATATTACTAAGTGAAAGAAGCCCATCTGAAAAGGCTACACACTGTATGATTCCAACTATATGACATTCTGGACAAGGCAAATCTTTGGGGACAGTAAAAAGATCAGTGGTTGCTAGAACCTGGGCTGGGGGTAGAAGGGATAAATAGTTGATGCACAGAAGATTTTAAGACAGTGAAAATATTCTGTGTGATACCATAATGATGGATACATGTCATTATATATTTGTCCAAGCCCACAGACTGCACAGCATCAAGAGTGAATCCTAAGGTAAACTATGGACTTTGGGTGACTATGATGTGTTAGCGTAGGTTTACCAGTTCATCATGTACCACTCTGGTGATGGATGATGATAAGGGGGAAGTTATGCATGTGTGGGTATGGGGAGTATATAGGAAATCTCTGTACCTTCCTCTCAATTTTGCTGTGACCCTAAAACTGCTTTAAAGAAAAATAAAATCTTAAAAAAAAAAAACTTGGCATAACTACAAGGAGAAAAATCTAATCTGCCATTATGATAGAAGAATTTAACATATCTCATTCAGTATCTGAAAGATTAAACAGACTAAAAATTAATAAGAATGTAGAAGATTGAATAAAACAGTCAATAAGCCTGAACTAATAAACAGAGAACCCTATTCAATCATTTAGTAAATATATATTCTTCTCAACACATGTGGAATATTTATAAAAACTGATAAGTAGTATGCCAGAGAGTATGGCTCAACGAATATCAAAAAATTAGTTTCACACTATGTTATATGAACAAAATGCAATTACGTTAGAAATCAGTGACAAAAAGGATATAAAAATCTCATATATATGGAAATTTAAAAGACATGCTTACATATAGATCAAAGAAGAAAACATAATGGAAATTGTTAAATACTTAGAATTGGATAATCTTGGAAAAATATACTTCAAAACAAGACATATAGCTAAAGTAGTATTGGAGGGAAAATAGATTGACATAAAAGGTTAGAAGCAAGGCTAAAAGTTAATGAGTTAAGCTTCCAACTCAAGAAGTTAGTAAAACAGAATAAACTTAAAGAAATTAAAATAAAGAAAAAAAGAAAAGATAGCAGAGGTGGAAAATATAATAGGATGGTGTTTCTTTAAAAAGACTAATAAAAATAGACAAATCTCTGACAATTTTCATTAAGAACAAAGAGAAAAGGCACAAATAAACAATATTAGGAATGATAATGGGGACATAACTACAGAAATAGAAGGAATTTGAAAAGTTAGTCAATATAACCAATTGCCTAGAAAAACTTAACAGCAAAACTAATGGAAAAAGAAATACCAAATTTTAATAGTTCTATAATCATTAAATAAATTGAATCAGTGAGTATTAACCTATATTGTTTGAAGAACTATAAACCTGAACTATTTCTAGAGCAATCTGCAAATGTGTTGTAATTGCCATGAAATCCTGATCCAATAACATCATCCTGGAGATCAAGTAAGGAAGAACACAAATGGGAAAAAAAGTTGTAAAGGTATTTATAGCTATGCTATTGATATTAGTCAAAGAAATGTAAACAACTTGAACATCTAACATTTAGGCAATGACTAAGCAAATCATATCATATGACAGAAACATTAAACATGATAAATATTGCAAACTCATAAGTTTTAAAGGAAAAAAATGGAGAGATTCAAGTATATCAAAGTTTAAACTTCTGTATCATGAAAGACACCATCAACCAAGTTCCGGGAGACAAATGATAGAGGACTGTGGGGAATGCAACTAGGGTTCAAGGCTACCTGGGTTCTCATTGTTGTGGAGCTCACCACCACCTGGGCCTCAGCTGGGGGTTCAAGACAGAAATCTCCATAGCAACCCATGGAGAGTGACCAGGAGGACAAGCATCAACAGGGAAGGCAAGTATAAACATAAGTTTGTAGAATAAGGATAAACAGCATTCATTTCTTTAATATTTATTGAGTACCTACTATATATATGAGGCACTATCTTATAAGGTAATAAAATAAAGTAGAATTACTTACTTTTTTCTTCGTTAAAGCTTGCAAATATATAAGTAGGAAAAGATACAAATGTTAAAACAATGATTAAGAGAAAGTCAGAGAAACACAAAATTGCTAAGGAACAGGTGGCACAGCCCAAAGATTAAGGGTTTGGGTCCTAACTTCAGGCTGCCTAAGTTCAAATCCAAGCCCTGTGACTCACTAGCTGAGTGACTTCTGTGTTTCAGGTTCTCTGTCTGTAACCCCTCATGGTGTGTTGTCAGGGTTAAATGAGACAAGATGTGTAAAGCACAATACCTGGTTATACAATAAGGCCTTCTTCCTTCCAGAAGTTTTCCGGGACTGCTTGGCAGTGGCTTCACACATACCCACCATCCTGGTCTCCCCACCTGGACACCCTCAAATTGCTTTCTCCTCCCCATCTGCTTACTGCCAAGATCTAGGCCAACAGGAGGCACTGGAGTAATTTACATCCCTCAGAGCTGTCAAAACCTATTATTCAGGTTTAATATATCATCCATAGGCAGTTGCCTTTTAAAAGAGGACAAAGAATACCTCTAATGGTAACACTTCAGACTTAAAGGGGACACACTCATCAGATCTCACTAATCAACTCACTTGTGAGGCCAACTGTGCTGGTTTAAAAACTGGGTCTGCAAATTCTTTGACACTCCTTCCCACAAAAGCTGGAGTCTAATTCACCTTCCCTTGTGTATGAGCTGTACTTAGTGACTCACTTCTAAGAAACAGCTGAAATGATGTTGCAAGACTTCCAGGTCTGGGTTAGAAAAGGCCACATAGATTAGGACGTGCAGATATGCACCTCTGGAACCCGAGCCACCATGGAAGAAATTTGGCGTTGCTGAAGTCTCCATGCTGAAAAGACGATGTGGAGAAACCATGTAAAGCTAGAGATGCCTGAGGAGCCTCAGCCATTCCGGTGTCCAGCTGCTCACATCATCCCAGACCAGGGACCACACAGGTGAGAGAGCAAACTTTCAGGTGATTGCACCCCCCTGACTTCAGGATTCTACAGCCAACACAGAATGGAGCAGAAATGTGCTTGTCTCTTTAGCCCTGTCCAGACTACACGCTCATGAGCGAAGTCAAAGCCATTGTGTTCGGTTACTAAGTTTTGAGATGGTTTGTTAAGTCGTTATAGTAATTAGAACTAGTGTCATGAGTGTGTGCCTCTGCAGCCACACAGGGTCTTGCTCTAGGAAGGGCTCCGTGCTTAGTTTAATGCTCTGCTGTTACTGTCTTGAAATTCTTAATCTTATTTGTGCATTGGACACTGAATAGTATGTTCCTGGTCCTGAACCCTGCCCACATGAATTACCATCACTCCCCTTCTCCTGGTCCTATGTATATGTCATACCTATGCAACTATTCAGTATGCGCAGTGCACAGAGAACAGCTTTGGAAGCAGCTATCACTCCCCTTCTCTTATGTATATGTCATACCTATGCAACTATTCAGTTATGCGCAGTGCACAGAGAACAGCTTTGGAAGCAGCCAGACCTAGGTTCAAATCCCAGCTCCACCAAACACTGTCTCTGTGACCTTGGGAAAGTTAATTATCCCCACTAAACTTCAGTTACCATATCTGTATACTGGAGAGAGTCCTTACCTCACAGGGTTACAGTGAATATGAAGTGGATAATGAATTACTTCTTCCACAAACTCATGCAGTAGCCTCTCGTTCTTGTCCCTGCCTCTGCTACCTTCTCCATTTAAAGAATTCCCCATACTCACATCGGATTAATTTTCCTTTTCTAGAACTCCATCACTCCAAACCCTTCAATGGCTCCCTATTTCTATTACAGTCCAGAGTCCTCATCAGGGCATTCTACAATCAGTTATTGAGTCATCATTTTAGACTCATCTTCCAGTGCTCCATCACACGAACAGAAGGGTTAGTGGAGTCTCCTGATACACTTTTCAATTTCGCTTTTCAGCGCTTTTGCCCAAGTTGTTCCACCTACTCCCTGGAATATCCTGGGCCCTCATGACAACCTTAGCATCTGGTTGTAGTCTACTTCACAAACTTAAATAAGTGCATGTGGACTTTTAGTGCCATCTAAGTAATATTCTCTTAAGTAATGCTTCCAACTGTGACATTTTAAGTACAGGTAACTCACCTCTCTCTATTACTTAAAGGAAGTCAGGCTAAGGCACCTCCAGTAATGAGTTGGTGAAATGTGATTTGTTCACACCCATTTCTAAGCATTTTCAAAGTTTTGGTAAGCAACAGAAATGAAGCAGTTATTGAACCATTGCCTGTCAAATAAAATGTTCCTACTCATTTTCTATAACTGTAACATGTGTAAACATAATTTACCCTAATGATCACATGAGAGCCACAACTGTCACTTAACAGTAATGATGTTAATTCAGTAACATATTTCACACACACACACAGACATACACACTCTCACATACTCACATTCACAATGACTCACCATTCCAATTTCTTCAAACCTTTGCACCAGAGCTTAAGAAGAGAGCTAGCCTTGGGGGTTAGACCTCTTATCAAATCCTGCCTCTCACAGAGCTAATGGTGTGGTCTAGGCAGGTGTCTTAACATCTTTGGGCCCTGAGATACTCATTTTGAAAAATGAGGATAGTAGTATCTATTTCGTAGGGGCTTGGGGAAGATGCAATGGATAATATAGGTTAAGTTAATGTTGACAGCAAACCACTTTTTTTTTCTAAATGGGAAATAGCGGAAAATGAACAGATGCTCCCTGAGTATTTCAGACTCTGGGATGTGGCAGTGACCTTTTATCTTGCATAACTTCCCACCCAGTCCAAAAATTTCTTCCACAGAATCTGTCAATGGTCATTCAGTCTCCGCTCGACTTTCCAGGACAGGAGCCTAGCACCTCACAGGGCGTCCATTCCATTTCTGGCTAATCCTCTCAGGAAGTTACTTGGAATTGAATCCCCTCCCTTATAAATTTATCCCTCTGGTGTCTCCTGTGTCTCCCCGCACACCCCTTCCAAGAGAAGAGGCAGTGGCTATGCAGCCAAAGGGTTCCTACAGCGAAGAGCTAGGCTCCATCCTGCCACTTCCAGTTGGACGATCACCTCGGCTCCTCCCCAAGTCCCCCTTTTTTTTATCTGTCAAATGAGGATGATACTCCTGCTAGCCCTCCTCTCTCTAAGGCTGTCAGAGCGACAAATGAGACACTTGGATAATAGTGAAACCTCATTACCACACAGAGAGAATTTAGGATTCGCTTTGCACCCCTTCTTCCACCTGCTCTCAGGGGTGACCTCCTCCCGAGAGGTGCCAGGAGGCGAGGGCCACCGCCGCAGACTCGTCTGAGCTGCAGGAGATGCAGAAGGACTGCGCCTTCAGCATCCAGATCCAGAGGCCAGGAGACCGCCTCCGCCCCGCGGTCCTAGCCCGGGCGCGGCGCGTCTCCGCTGGCTGTGATAGGAGACCCCTGATACCCCCAGCCCGTCTGCCCGGGCGGGGTTCGGACCCACCTGCGGCGGCTCCGCGGGACTCAGGCTGGGGGCCGGCTTCGGCGTCGCTCCAGGCTGTGCGCAGCCGGCTCCTCGCTTCCCGCCGCCGGGACCTCCCCCGGGCAGCTCCACGTGGCCGCTCCACGTCGCCCTCCCGGCTGCAGCCGCCGCCCTGGCCCGGACAGAGTCCGGAGCGCCAGCGCCAGCGCCAGGGCAGGGCAGCCGCCCAGCCCTGACTCGCCGGACTCGGCCCTCAGAAGCCTCCACCCGGCTTCCTCCCCGCTGTGTGTGTGTGTGTGTGTGCACGTGTGTGCGTGTATACGTGTGTGTGTCTGAGACAGAGACACAATCAGAGCTACAGAAAGACAGATGGTGAGGCCACTGTGTACAAGAGGCATGTTTACCTGTGGTGATGCTGTATGTACCGCTGCCTGCAAGCACTCAGATGTGTGTGACAACATACAATGTAACATACTGTTAGGGTGTGTGATCGTGACCGGTGTATGCGGCTGTGTGTTTGAGGAACTTGCGACACAGTAGGGGATATTCTGTGTGACTGTGTATCCAGTGTGACAGTATGGTCTTGAGACTGATTGTCTGGTGTGTGATGTACAAGATGTTAGTGGTATGTGTGTTAAGGTATTTGGGTGAACTCTTCCTGAGTTGTTTGTGATGCTCGAGTGACAGCTGTGACTGCTAGTTTACAATGACAGTGTCATTGTGGGGCTATGACTGTGCATTCCTGAGAAGTGGCTCCATGGTGATGGGGGTGGGAGGAGTCGGAGAAAATTATCTTAAGGGTGTTGTGGTAGTTGTTTGCCAGCACAAAATGTTGTAGTATGTGGCTGTAGCTTTGTGGTCAAAATAGAGTGTCGCCTATTTTTGTCACAGTGGCCATTCCTCCACTGTGGCTCTGGACTACATCCTCACCCACTGCCCCCAGGACTTAGTTCTTTGAATAAATGACTTCTTATCTCTCTGGAATCTTTATCTTCTCTCTCTCCATCATCTCCTTTCCATCAGCATCCATCACAACAAACCTACTCTCATCAAGGTCATCCTGTCCTCCTTCCTGTGATGGACACTGACGGACACTACCTCCTTGGATCACAGCATCTATTGGTTTCAGCAACACCATTATTCTCTCTACAGTCATTTCTTCGTAGTTTTCTTCAAGTATCAGAGTTCCTTTGGGCTTTCTCCTTACTCCCCATCTGCCTATGTGTTCATCTGTTCATGTAGCTTACATTACGCTCTGTTATGGGTTGAATTGCCTCCATCTAAAATTTATATATTGAAATCCTAACCCCTAATACCTCAGAATGTGACCTTATTTGGCAATATAGTCATTGCAGATATAATTAGTGAAGATGAGGTCAAACCAGAGTATGGTGGGTCCCTAATCTGACTGGTATCCATATAAAAATGTGGATACATATGCATACACACATGCTTAGGGAGAATAGCATGTGAAGATGCAGGTAGAGATTGGGGTGAAGCTTCTACATGCCAAGGAATTGCCAGATTGCCAGAAACTAGAGGAGAGGTGTGGAACAGATTCTTCCTCACAACTCTCAGAAGGAACCAGTTCTGCTGACACCTTGGTCTTGGACTTCTTGTCACCAGAATTGTGAGACAATAAAGTTCTGTTGTTTAAGATACCCAGTTTGTGGTACCTAGTTATGGCAACTCTGCAAACTAATATATCATCTAAATGCTGATGACTATCAAATCTCAAATTACAATCTCTAAGCCCCCGACTACTTCAAAAAATTGAACATGCTATTGATTTGTTCCAGATCTTAATTTATAAAGGTGACTGAGTGACAACATGGAGAGGTCAATGCCATTGAAAGAAAAGTCTAATGTGACTCACAGTTCCCCTAGAAATGGAAGGCACGATGCAGCAGGCAGGACCACAGGAGGAGGCAGCAGTTACGGGCAGGGGGATGCCAGCAGCAATACTATTGAGAGGAAAGTTTAATGTTACAATTCCCCTAGAAATGAGAGGCACAGCACACCACACAGGACCACAGGTGGAAGTGCCAAGGTAAGGCAGAAGGCAGAAGGCAAGGGAAAAGCTTAGGCCAGAGCCTTTATTAAATGAGAAAGGCAAGGCATGGCAGGGTAAATAGCTTTGGACTGGCTAAATGAATATTTTGGGCTGTCCCTGGTTGTCTGGGACCTGGCCCTGTGTTGATTTAGGACAGGGTATATATTGGTTTGGTGTGTGAGAGTTAAAGGAAGTGGCTCAGAGTATGGACTCTGGATGGCAGGGGACATGTAAACAACTTTGGCCATTAGTTTGGCTTTCTGATTAATGGAAGCCAAATAGACAATGTAATAAAACACAATTAGAACATTTACCAGCACCCCAACCTCTACATGTCTGAGTCAGAATATATCGTCTTCCTCCTCAAACCTTCTCCTCCCCCAGTTTTCCTGTCCCAGAGACAGGCACCATTATGCATCCCTGAATCAAAGCAGTCTGAAACCTGGGGGTCATCCATGATTCCTCCTTCTCCCCACACCTCCCACCTACTACCAAGTCCTATCAATTCAGCCTGTGTGAAGACCTTCACTTTCCCCCCAGTCCAGCCAGCCATTATCCTTGGCAAAGTTCTGCTAACAAGCCTCCTAATTGGCCTCTCCACTTCCATTCTCTTCCTCCTCCAATCCATTCAAGAAGTAGCCCGAATGATTCTTCTAAAACAACTCTCATCATGTCATCCACTCCTATATAAAACTCTGATGGCTTTCCTCCACCCTTAGGATAAACGCTAACATTCTTCATATAGCTGCTCACAACCTGGTTCTTGACCATCTCGTATGCTCCAGGCACACCAGATTTCTCTTGGTTCTTTTAAGAGGTCTCTCATATCCAGGCTTTTGCTTAGGCTCATTTCCTTTCCCGGAACAACTAACTATTCTTTACCTGGGAAACTCCTACTCATTTTTCGGTTTCGCCTTAAATGTACTGTCATTTGACATCTGGGTACACTTTCTCTCATCCCATGGAGTTTGAGAATGCTCCTCAGTGCTGCCACTGCAGCTAGACCTCCCCTTGTATAGCATCATGCTCTATTGCAGGGTTTAACCCTGACTACACAGTAGAATCTTCCAGACAGCTTTTAAGTTATATTGATACCTAGGCTACAGTCTAGATCAACTATATGGGGGCTGGAGCCTGGGCACTGGTAGTTTTTAAAACTCCCAGATGATTCTAATCTTCTGTCAAGGTCGAGAGCCACTGCTCTAGATGAGTTGTTTCTACATCTTAGTGACGACAAGGACAGCATCCCGGGGATAGCCCAAGAGCCTGGTACAGAGTCGGTGAGGAGTAAAAATCTGTCGCACTTACTTGACAGGGATTATATCATACAGAGAGTGACACCGTATGATTTTAAACTATATGTGTGTATGACTATTGTAATGCCACCCACTCAGTAGCTGAAACCCAACAATGTGACAGTGTGGAGATTTCCAGTGTGAATGGCTGTATCCAGTGTGTGAGGACCACTGTGAATGGCTGACACTGTGGGACTTCGGCATGGCAGACACTACGTGAATTAGCCATGTTCTGAGTGTGAACTTCACTGTGAATGGCTGTACTCTGTGTGACCAAGCAGAACGTCACCACTGGAGCGGCTGTGTCCCGTGTGTGACGGACTGAGCGGCTGGGGTACCTTGACCAGGCTGCCTTTCTTGCGCCGTCAGGGCAGAGTATGAGCAGGGAGCTGGAGGTGCCCCTCACCAAGATGGCGGCTATGCGGAGGCCGCTAATCCTCGCCAGGGGCTGCGCTGCTTGTGACCGCAAAGCGGAGAAAGGAGGCGCGAGACCCGGGCGGCGGGCTGGGAAGCCATTTGCGGGTCACTCAGGTCAGCGCCGCGCTGGGGGGCGGGCACGCCCGCGCTGTCCTAGCACCACCCCTCGCCTCGCCAGCCGCGGGACGCAAGGCGGTGGGCGGGGCCCCGAACCGCCGGGCACTGGAGGCGGACCCTGCACAGGCCGCCCAATGGCGTGTAACGGGTGGGGCCCGGCGTTCACCTGCGGGCGGACTAGACAAAGTCAAAGCGCTGGAGCCAGTCAAGAACTTGGGAGTCGGAATACAGTATGCTGAGCTTCTCCCTAAGCCCCCTGAACGGCACCTGGACAGAGCTATTCTTTCGGCTTTGGGGTCTTGGCGTTGCCCTCTACTTGGGTTACTACTGGGCATGTGTGCCCCAGGTGGGTGCGGGTCCAGAGCTCTAGCCGTCGGGTTGGGGATACTCGGGTCTAGAGGGCAGCTTCCAGCTGGGGGCTTGAGCCCTTTGTGGGAACTGGCATGGTTGGGCCTCTCGTCCCAAGTGAAATTTGTCGCCCCAACCCCACCACCATCCCCGCCCGCGCTCCAGCCAGGCTCCGCTTTGCTGTTATCTAATGGAGAGTTGGTTCTTCGCCCGCCTAGATTCTCTCTGCATCTCGCATGCTCCCTGTAATAGCTGGGACTTTCCGGCTCCCTATGATGTGGACATTTGGGGAAAGGCGGGGTGGAAGGCATCCTGAGGTGTCAGGGAGATACGCACGCTATGCTTTCCTTTTCTTTTTAGACAGTCTAGCTGTTTTTCATTAGCTGTATTGAATGAAGGAACCAGAGGCCTGTTGAGTTGTGGCTAACAGCACCCCATCAGCATAGTAGGGCCTTGCTTCTCAAGGGCTGGCAGAGGTTCCCCTTCTGGCTCAGGATTAATGGGTAACCCTAACTGCTCTTGCTCATTCAGCCCTGTATTAAGTTTGAGGCCCTCCATGTACAGTGCAGTGAGAAAGTCTGAAGGGGTTGACCTTGATGAACTTGGAGATTTCGTTCTCACTGAAAATACATAACTTACATATGCAGAAAAATCTAAATCTTTTCATCTTCATTAAACTCTGTTCTAGGTAGCTGAGTCTAACAAGAAACCTATTGATTCGAGCCCTTTAAAAACATCAATAGGAAATTTTAATGTCACCTGGACTTTTCTGTATTTCCAGAGCTTTCTATACTCACATGTAGTTTTGATAAGTCTACCTTAATAAAACAATTTTAAAAATCTGAACCTCACAATATCCTGTAAATCTTACATGTCTGATATAGAAGGTCACTCATTTCAGACCAGAGCTGTTCTTAACTAAACATTTTCCTTTGCTTGCATACAAAAGTCAGAGGCCTCTGCCACTTCATACTTCATACTCCAAACCCTTCCTTGACTGTCACATACTGGTTAAAATGCAGGAACAGTGCCATTCTGGAGGCCTTGAAGACATGGAGTTTGGATTATCCAGCATGGTTAACAGACTGGTATTGATTTGTCCACAGTGCCCAATGGCATATTACAATTTAATTCTCAGTGATGAGTCAAGAAATACTTCACTAGAGTTAAAATGAAACTAACCCACATAAATCAAACCTATGACCTAATTTATTAGCACCTTGTTCTACACTACTAAGCTGTTTGACCAAGGATCTAATAAATTGATAACAACTCAAAATCTTGGCAATTAGGATGTAATATAGTACAGTGACTAAGAGCATAAGCTCTAGTGTCAGACAGACCTGGGTCTGAATCTCAGCTCCACTGCTAAGCTTTGGCAAGCTTCATGACCTTTGTCAAGTTACTCAACATTCAAAACTGTTTCTGCAGAGGGCTCACATTACCTATTTCAAAGAGCAGCTTTGTGAAGATCACAGGATATATCTATCACAGGATGTAAAATGCACTGAATAGATTTTACCACTAGTATTAGTGGTAATATAATTATATTTACATTATATATTATATATATTCCACTTTGCCTCTTGCTTGCTGTAACTTTGGGAAACTATCTGTGAATCATAGTTTCTTCATTTATATAATATCTTCATAAGGTTGGGCTTAGCCTGGTGCCTGCATATAGCATACAATGAATCACAGGTATTATTATTCTAGGGCGTAAAAACCAGAGTGTAACATCTCATAAGTTATGCTACCAACCTGGCCTCTAGTTCATTATTTACCCAGCCCCTTTTGAGTACCGAGACTGCAGAAGAGATAGGAATATGGTCCTCGGGTTGCTTAGGGCCTATGACAGAAATGCAGTTTGAGTCTAAGGCCTTTTGGCTTTGTATGGCATATTCCTTCATAAGCCTTCTTTGTGGCTAGGCCCTCTCATTTGCTAACGTCTGTCCAGAAGCAGTAAGCAGAGTTGTTGTAAATCAGAGCTGTCCCTTTGTCCTTATCTGTCCCTGTTATCCCATCCCTGTTAACTTCTCCCTGGCTGGCATGAAGGAAAATTTATTCATTTTAGGACTAATCCTCCTTTAGAGTATGGTTGAACAGCTGAGGCCCCATGAATAAGAAAATGAGGTGCTGTGGTAGGAAGAAGCCTTTCAGCAGTGAACATACGCAGTAGGGAATATGCAACAATAGGGTGCTAAAATCAGGAGCCGCCTGCGCTGCCCAAGCTAATCTTGGGAAGATGACAGCGTGGATAATCCAACTGCAAGGCAAAGGCTGCAGGTTGAATGGTGCTGCATTTCTTCAGCCCCTGTCCGGGATCCCAGCCCTTCCTGCAAGGAATCAGCTGGGCAATTTATCTTGTATTATCTGCTCTCTCCAAAATGGGTTCAGGGCATGGATAGGCTAGATGGAAGAGTCAGCACCCAGTCAGCTGCAGCAGCTCCTGGCCCTGGTTCTGAGTTGGTTCAGGGTCAGTTCTGGAGAGGTGACACTCCAGGACTGGGGTTCTTTGAGCCTCTAGCTGGACTATATTAAAAGAGGTGAATGCTAGATTTCTCACCCCCAGCTAAAGCAGTACCCTCCAGGCTGGCCTCTAGAGAAGGGTCACTCTGGTGTCTGATGCCTCACCAGCTTGGTGTAAAAATTAGGGGAGTGATACAGATTGTGTTGTGTGATTACAGAGGCCTCAACTGGTGACTGGGTCCCGGTTTCTGGCCTTCTTGGAGCAACACTGCCCAATCACTGTGGAGACTTTCTACCCTACGCTATGGTGCTTTGAGGGGAGGTTACAAACCATCTTCCGCGTCTTACTGCAGCCCCGGCCTCTAGTCCCTTACTGGAGGTAAGAAGGGACACAAGGAGTTGAACACAAAGCTGCAAGTATAGGGGAATCCTGTCTACCTCTTTTAAAATGAAGGTAACCTTTTCCCCATCTGCCTCAGTGTGTTGAGGGGAACAATGAGAGTGGCTATATGGAGGGCTATTTAATTGCACAACCATAAGGTAATATTTAATCTTTTATGTCCCCGTTATATTTCGTTATAGTCTTGTTTTATGTAATGCATACCCTCAAATGATGCTGATGGGAAGTTGTGGGAGTTGTTTGTGGTGGGACAGGGGATATACCTTTTTAAGTACATAGGAGTTCCTAATGGTATTTTTGTGTGCCCTTTTCTCCAAAATCACAGTGAAGTCCTCCAAACTCCAGATGGAGGACAGCTCTTGCTAGATTGGGCTGGCCAGAATGACAGCAGTCAATATCCTGATCCTGCCACACAGCCTATTGTATTACTGCTTCCTGGCATCACAGGCAGTAGCCAGGAGACATATATCTTGCACCTAGTCAACCAAGTTTTGAGGGATGGTTATAGGTAAGGATAAGCACAGCCCAGAGGAGTTGGGTGGTATATGAAAACTGGTTAACAGGGAGGTCAATTCAGACTGGCAGCTATGGGGAGATGGTGCTATGTGAAAGGCACCTTTTGACTGCTCTTTCAGGATACCAAAGAGGGGCTTCTAGGGAGGGTCTGGCTAAGATGTGCATGTGTGTATCACAGGGCTGTCGTATTCAATAACCGGGGTTGCCGTGGAGAAGAACTGCTGGTGAGTACCCTCCTTCCTCAAAGGAGCCCCTGACCCAACTCCCTTAAGATTCTTGGCTCTGTGGTTCTACTTACCTATACTTCTCCCATTTCCCTTCCATTCTTCTGCCTTCTGGCTGGGACCTCCCAATGATCTGGTTTGCCTCAGACCCACAGGACCTTTTGTGCCAGCAATACTGAAGATCTAGAGACAGTTGTGAACCACATCAAGCACCGCTACTCCCAAGCTCCACTGCTGGCTGTGGGCATCTCTCTCGGAGGGTAAAGCCTATCTGGGCTTAACCCAACACCGTCTCCCTTTGTTTCTTTCCTCCTCCATATCCTCTCGTTTCCTGTCCCAACTCATTAATGCAAATTGGTCCAATCCTGCAGGATATTAGTGCTGAACCACCTGGCACGAACGGGGCTGGCTGCAGGGTTGGTGGCAGCACTGACTCTATCTGCATGCTGGGATTCCTTTGAGACTACCTGCTCCCTGGAGACCCCACTCAACTCACTGCTCTTTAATCAGCGCCTCACTGCTGGGCTCTGCCAAATTGTGGACCGGTAGGGTCTTGGCAAGTGGGAGGGGGCAGCAGACAGGGTAGAATGGCAGACATGCCAGGTTCTCCCAGTGCTTGGGTCAGTCCTGTATCTGAGCTTTTTCACTCATGAAATAAACAGAGGCTGGGTGCTCTGGTCAAGTCAGCAGAGCCAAATCACTAAGTGCTCTTTTGCAGAAACAGAAAAGTGATGGAAAAGGTTGTAAACATAGATTCTGTGCTACAGGTATAGTCTTTCAACCATCTTCCCTCTGCTCAAAACTGTTCTTCCATTATCTTCCTATTCCCTATCCTCATCCTAGCCTATCCCACCCTCCACCACCTGCAGGCCCGCACAATCCGCCAGTTTGACGAGCGCTACACAGCTACGGCCTTCGGATATCAAGACTGTGTTTCCTACTACCAGGCAGCAAGCCCAAGAACCAAGGTAGATGCCATCCAGATCCCTGTGCTCTGCCTCAATGCAGCTGATGACCCCTTCTCCCCAGTCCATGGTGAGCACCCTGAATATGGATGCTTTACACTCGAAAGACAATGGGCCATGAGGTGCAAGTGGAGAGCCTGGGCTCTCAGTAAAGGCTGGGGCTCCTGACCTTCTCTCCAACCCTCCCCCCAGCTCTTCCCTTACAGGCTGCTCAGCAATCTCCCCATGTTGCACTGCTCGTCACAGCCCAGGGTGGCCACATTGGCTTCCTGGAAGGGCTGTTCCCCTGGCAGCACTGCTACATGAGCCGCCTCTTCCATCAGTATGCCAAAGCCATCTTTCAGCACCCAGCAGAGCTGCGCAGCCTCAGGGCTCCCTCACCTTCAGAAGGAGGCAAGAGCTGATGAGAGTACCATTGGGGGTCTCAGTTCAGTCTTCCCTTGTTTATTAAATATAAACCTTTCCTGCCAAATGGGCTGAGGTTCACTTTCCCTTTTCTCAAGGCTAGGTTAGGCCATCCAGGAATTTACTTCATATTTACCCTGGCTGGCTTAGAGCTATCTAGCTGAACCCACAAATTACCTTTTGCCTCTTCTTTCTCTAACAGCAAGTCACAGGCCAGCAAATGCCAGGGGCTCATGTGAAGAGCAACTGGCCACAGATTGTGAAGGGAGAAGGAGAAATGGATTATTTCTGCAGGAAGGATAGCAATGCCTCCAGATTCTGGGGCATCTTCACATATTTCTGGAGAAAGGACAGACTCAACTCTGGAGCCTCTGGTGGGCAGAGGAAAGGAGGCAGGAGGTGTAGCTTGGGCTGCAGACACCACTGTCTTGGGTGGATCCATAGATGATGAATGCAGGGTTCCCAGGGTTCAGAGTTGCACAGAGCCGCAGGCAGTACCCATCAAGTCTCATCTGAGGACACCTTAGTTGTGGTGGACCCGGGTGGAGTGAGCAACAGGGTCCAGGCCTCCACTCTGGTCCAGAAGGTGGCAGTGTCCAGGCCCCTGTTTCCCTGGGAGCAGTGAGGCTAAAGAAAACCTGGAAAGGCACTCTGGAGCAGCAGGATGGTCATAACAATAAGCCCAACACATAGCAGCAGCAGCAGCCACACAGGAACACTCCCTGCAAGGGAGGGTAAGGGAAGAAGTTAGGGGGGTGCTAATGGGCTTTACAGTCTAAAGAACAGAACCCTCAACTGATTCTATTCAAGGAGGGGGCAGATGGCTACAAACAAACAGCCCATTCACTAGGGGGCAAATTTTTGCTGAGGATGAAGATTGGGTGGTACCCCCTATCCCGATGACTCACGCCGTGAGGGTAGCAGGTGCATCTGGCAACGACTATCCACAGCCACAGAGAACAGGGCAGTTTCGTGGGACCCAAGGAGCTCTGGACCACGACCCTTCTCAGGTAGAAAGGCCACATCTGTCACCACAATGCCATGGGCCTCCCTCACATAGTAGAGGCGCTGAAAACAGGAGAATTAGTGAGGGAAAGGCCAGTTGGGAACATTCCTTCTGGAAAACATCCCCCCTACCCCTAGAAGGCTTTCCCTCTACAGGTTGGCCAGACTCCTTCCTGCACACTCAGGGTAGAAGCAGGCCTAGAGTCCCCACCCCAAAGAGTCCTCAGGGCTGTGCCCACCTCTACCCATTACCTGGAGAGAGAAAGCTATGTAGATGGCAACAGAGCCAGTGACCGTGCCCAAGCCTAGGAAGGTACCCGATTCACTGCAACAGACAATAAAATGCTCATTGTCCTAGAGGCCTGCGCATCAACACTCATTCACTAACAATGGTCCTCAGGGACTCAGGCGGGACTCCTTCCCAAGCTCCCCCAGCCACCCTCACATCCAGCCAAGCCAGCAATGTCTCACACCTGACACTAAGGCAGGAGATGACTTCATGGCCACAGGATTTGGTCCGAAGAGGCAAGAAGGTGGAGCCATCCCAGGCTGTGAGGTAGCAGGGTTGGGGCTGACGCAGACGCTTGTGAGGAATCTGCACTGTGAAGAGTCGCAGACTGGCAGGCTGGTCTGGAACCTGCCCAAACCTGGGGGTCGGGCGAGAAGCTGTTAAGCTCCTGGGGCCTGCCCAGACTTCCTCAAGAGTTTGTACCCTCCTGCACCCTAGTCAGGCCAGAGGTAACACCCGCCAAGGCTATGATCCTCTCCAGGTAGAAAGGCCACATCTGTCACCACAATGCCATGGGCCTCCCTCACATAGTAGAGGCGCTGAAAACAGGAGAATTAGTGAGGGAAAGGCCAGTTGGGAACATTCCTTCTGGAAAACATCCCCCCTACCCCTAGAAGGCTTTCTACACTTCCCCCAAGACTTTTTACACTTCCCCATATCTAGGCTGAGCCTCTTTTAGCCACCCTCCAGGGCCTTCACACCTGCAGGCCTGGTAGCGGTAAGTCGTGTTCGAAAAGGTGGGTCCGTTCTCTTGCCAGTGCAGATGTGTCACCAGTTGATCCTTCTGCCACACGGAGGCCTTAAGGTCCCAGCCCACAGTTACCAACTAGTCAGGAATCGAGATTCCAAGGATGGACAGTTAGGAGATCCACTTATAGAACATGCAGCATAACTACCTACTTTCTCCACCCTCTCACCTCCTCACCTTGCCATCAGGGCCCAAAGCCAGGTCCTCAATCTCCCCTTCATGGGCTTTGAACTCCAGCACTTTCTCTAGGCTGGGTACCTGCAGCCAAACCACCACTATGGTTAGCCCAGGTACTCAGCAAGAGCACAGATTCTCCTACCCCTCTTCTCTTCTTATGGCCACTCAGCACAAGTTTCACTCACAGGTTTCCAGAACCTACATTCAGTTTCTCACAATTCTGGCCTTGCTGCTACTGACATTCCTCTTCCCTAATCCACCAAAACCACACCTTCCAGACACGAATGTAGCCATCCGTCCCTCCAGTGGCAAGCAGGGTATTATCATGGTTGAAGCATACGACTTTCTGCAGTGGATCAGGGCCAAAGTCCGTCTGCACCGCCTGCAAATTCTCTACTCTGAGTTCTACTCCCTCCTGATGGGTTTCAGCTCCAGATTTCTTCTCTGCTGGGGCTGACCCCTTCCTTTGGCGAGGCCCCTGCTCCTTGGAACCTGCAACACAAACAGCCCACCAGATTCCAGGCTTCTATAGTAATGTGTCAGCCCCCTCTCTCCACCAGCTTCCTGCTGCTACCATAACCCCACTTCCAGCCCCACTTCTCTAGAAACCAAGATGAGAGTAATCTTACTCATGTAAGCCTTTCCCCAAAGCTAGAGAGGGGGCTTCTCACCTGCCTTCTCTGCCTTGTTTTTGCCCTTCTGCTGGTGGGTCTGGAAGCGCAGGAGCTGACAGTGGGCATCCTGCCCTGCAGCAAGGATGTTACCAGCTAGGGCCAAATTCATGGTGGCCCGTGTCTCTGTGTCATGGGAGTGTAGCAAGGAGGCGCTCAGGCGCCCATTAATCTGCTCTAGCTGCAAAAAGTGCTGTGGGAGAGGGAACCAGAATGAGCGAGGTTCAGGGGTGCCTGGAGTTTACGTCAAGGCAAACTTGCATCCTGTAGTCTGATGCCCTACCCCTTTGCTTACCACACTTTCTAGTCACAAGGCTTTCTCCAACCCATTTTTCTTTTTTCTTTTTTTTGAACAAATCTGTAAGGCGGGCAGGGTTGGGATTTATTACCACCAGTTTACAGAATAGGGTGCCGCTTTGAAGAGTTAAGAAACCTAGCCTACGGGCCAAATGCAGCACTCTAGCCGCAATTAGAGGGCAGACCTCTCCGTAGCCTCCGCTCAGGGGGCCAGGACAAGACCCCCGAGTTGCCCCTGAGGTCGAGTTGAAGTGTTCTTGCTTACGCAGCGCTGTGTGCAGTTTTTACTTTACCTTAGGAATGTCTCGATTGCCCAGTGAGCAAGTTCTCAGCTGAATCTCGCTCGGGCACTCCCAGCATGAAGGGGATTTCCACTGGGGAGGAGCAGGGTCCGAAGCTGGGGTACGGCCCGCCCCCACGACCCTCCCGGAATCGCCCTCAGCCTGTGGGGTGACTCAGCCCCAGGGGCCCTGCGCCCTTACCACACCATTCTTTATGCCTGTCTTGGCGGCGCCTCCTCCGCCCGCAGCGATGAGCAGCCCCGTGCTGGGGTCGACTTGAAGCGCGTACAGCGGGAACGGGGCCCGGTACAGCTCTGGCGCCCGGCGCCGGCCCATGCCGCTCCCCGCCGGCTTCACTGTCCGCACCGCGGCACCTGGGACATGCCACGCCCGGCCGTCGATTCTTGCCCCAGCCGCTGCTGAATTTGGTTCGGTCACCGCCGGCAGCACTCCTGACCCCTCTCACAAGGGGCGGGTTGCCAAAACTCTAATCACACACGGCAACCGGTTCTCTGTCCCAGGCACCTAACCCGGGTCTCCCTGACGCTCAGTGCGCACGCGCACCCCGCCTGCACTCCTCGCGCAGGCGCAGAACCGCCAATACGCGTCAGCACTAGCCGGCCTGTTGTGGCGGAATACCAGGGGTCAGGATTCGGTTCTCCTGCGCCCCTTGTGACATCAGACTCCGCCATCTTTTTGCAGGGATTTGACAGGTGCGCTTCTGCGCTGGGGGAAAGCTCTTGGTGATTCTGGAGGAGGGGGAGGAAGGGAGCTGATAAAAGTTCAGGGAGGTTATTAAACCTTTAATAAAGAAATGCTTGGATTAGGGCTCTCTACCCTTCAGGAATGATAGGCAGACTCCTATAAGCGCAGCCTTTGTTTTACCCGAGAGAAAGTGGTTTGTCTGAGGTCATAATATAGGAAAGTGGCGTGAGAATTACACACATTGACTAAATATTAAACCAGGTTGTATTCAGAGCCTGCTGTGTGCTGTTACACGCGGGAAACTGGCTGATCAGCACACGCCAGACCACAGGGAACCCACAGGAAGATTCTTGCTCTAACGGCTAGTTCCCCATGCCTTGAACGCTGCATACCCATACCCTAAAAGGAAAACAAATAACTGAATTCTTCAAACATTAGGGATCTCGTTCTCTGGCTTTGAGAGGCGACCACGTCTGTCTGTGGAACCTTACTTTTTTCTCTAATATAAACTTTCCTTTTATCTCTGATTGGCTCACGCTTAAATTCTTTCCTGTGTGGAGTCAAGGACCCTCTCCTGGCCAGTGTAGGGCTCAAGTCCCCACTTGGAGATTCTCCCTGTTTTGCATCAGTCACACATGGGAAATGTTACCTCTTAATGGAGGCAGTGTGAACTTTAAAACAAATCTGGCTTCAAATTTCGAACCTATCGCTTCCTAGTATGAAAAAATCACTATTTACCTTAACACCTATCCATGATCCGCAGCCATTCTCATAGCTGTTGAGGATTTGTGGGCAGGGGCTGCTTCCCACTGACACCCTCAGAAGCAGGCAACCCGGCCCCCAGCAGGACAGATCTTGTCTCTGCCTGACACCTCACCCTCCCAAGGGGGCCCTTGGGTTTCTGATCTCCAATGTGAGGGTCCCTATGTTCTCTGAGTAAATGCTAGGAGTGCTCTTTCTTACAAGGAGACACCTACTGCTCCCCTGGTCTCATCAGCATGCATCCTTATTAACCTAAATTTCCCCCAGAGGAAAGGGCCCAGTGGCTTCATCATTGGGGATGCCATTATCTGTCTCATTAAATTGATTTAAATGTGTAAAAGACCCGCCAGAGCCCTCTGCACATCTCAGGTGCTCAAGCCTTCTGAGTCCCATGCCCGCCTCAGATACATGTCATCCATTCTCCCTGGCACTGTTTCCTTTGACTCTCCTTAGCCCCTTGCTTGGTCCTGGCCCCCTTGTAGGTACCCACTGTGTTGGCTCAGCAGGACACAAACACAAATTTTTCAGGGTCAGGCTTTATTGGATACATTAAGGCTTAATGGGGCCTCGGGTGCTTTGGTCCTCTTCAGCCAGGAGAGAGCAGACTCCACAACGGGCTCCCAGGGTTCAAGACTGGAGAACACACCTGACCTCCAGCTAGCCAGCCCTTCAGGGTGTCTCGGGGGCTTCCCGAGATCTGGGCCCTGGTAGGGACGGTGGGGTTTGGAGGAGGTGCTCCAGGGAGCCTTCGTGGCTCTGGAGCTAGGGTGGCGACTTTCGGAGAATAGGCTCTGGAGAGGCAGGCTTCTTTGGAGCAGAGGAAGGATTGGGCTTCAGGGAGACAGTGGCCTGTTTTGGTGCCTGAAGTGGAGGCCCTGAACATCGCGTGGAGTTTGGTGGCTGAGGGCCTGCAGACCTGAGGCTCCTGGTCTGGGAGGGTGTGCCTAAGGCTGAATTTGCTGGGGCCTGAGCCGCTGCTGGGGCCTGAGGTGCCCGGGTTTGATACCCACGGGCCTGAGGGGCCTTGCCCTGAGGGCCTACTTCCTCCGGCTTTTTTTCTGGCAACAGGTGCAAAGCCCTGGCCTGGCCACGAGGCAGGCGGAGGCCAAAGCCGATGCCTATGCGGAGTGGTCCAGATTCCTGGCCCTGTGCATAGGGCAGTAGTTGGGGGAAGGCAAGCAGCCGGGGTCCAGTCTTGTACCTGGGGATGGGGCAAGAGGGGCTGCGGGGCCGGAGACACACCAGACATATCGGATACTCCACGACTGGAGGCTCGCCGGTTGTGCCTAGCCACAGGCGCTGCAAAAGCAGTAGCCGCAGGTCGTGTGCGATGCGGCGGTGCCCCAGATGGACCACCAGGGCCTGGGCCAGGGCTCCTGGGTCCCTGAACTCTGCAGGGTCCCTCTCGCTTGCCACGCATCCCCCCACCACCCCAGGGGACCTGGTGTCCTGGTACTGATGCCAGTGCCATGTCTGCCTGTTAGAGCGGACCCCAGGAGAAGGTAGGCTGGGGCTTGGGGAAGTGATCGTGGAGCTAGGTATGTCTTCGGGGCGGAAGGGAGACTGGCAGTGTGAGTAGGGGAGAGAGGAGTTCTGTGGCTGAGAGGGAGAGGAGGAGTGAGTAGGAGGAGGTGAAGGGTATAGCTGATGGGAGGGAGAGGAAGAATGTGGGAGAGAGAGAGAGAGGTAATTCTGATGAAAGAAAGTTGGGGAACTTGGGAGAAAGGAAGAGCAGGGATGTAGGACAAAGTCAGAATTTGAGTCAGAAGAATAGAAATGGGAGCCAGGAGAGTGGGACTGTGAGGGAAGAGAGCAAGGTTGGTGGGAGGGAGTGAGTGATTTCTGGGGAGGCAGAGGCTGGAGGTTGGGGGGATGGGAGTCCACAAGTTGTGAGGGGCCCTGAGGGGGGCGTCCAGGGGGCACTGAGTTCTGTAGCAGCACCTGGTTCTTGTTTTGAGGCAACATTGCCTTGAATCCGGAAAGGACTAGGGTGTCAAGACCAGAGATTTAGAGACCTGGCAGAGTCAAGACCAGCGTCTCTGAGGCCAGATGTAGCTGAGAAACCAAGGCTGCCTGTGCACAGTGTGTGGCTCCAGCCTGGTGTTGGTGTTCCAGTAGCACCGGGTTCTCTGGGTGTTCAGGCAGGAACTTGGGTCTAAACTTGGCCACTCCCTTCTCTGCAGTCAGCCATTGGTGAGGGTTGTATAGGGATAGAGAATCAGAGCTGCCTTTTGGGAGCTCAGGGGCAGCAGCAGTTATTCGAATAAGCCAGAAAGGAAGACACAGCCTATAGGACCTGTAGAGAAAGAAACAGAGCCCAAGATATTGGGAGAATCAGTCCATTTCTGGCTCTGCCTCATGTGCCAGTTCCAGACTGGTCCACCAAGACCCATGTCACCTTTGGAGTCAGAAGAACTGGCAAAATGCTCCAGGGGAGGTTAGTTGAGAAGGAGAAGAATAGGGAGAGAAGGTAGGATGGAGTTAGATGAAGGGGCTTGGGAGATGGGGACTGAGATGAGACTAGGAATTGAGGTGAACTCTTACCAATGAGGGTTCCACTGGGCTGTGTTTCACGAGGCACTTCAACAATGAGGGGACCTGAGACAAAGAGTAGGAGTCACTACAAAGTGGATGACCACCGCCCCCCCCTCCCCCACAGCACCCTTTACCCTGGACTCACTCTGGCCCAGATTTCTGTCTGAGCCTTGCCCTCAATCCTCCTTCAGCCAGGTGGAGGTTTTCCGTTACAGGCTTTTGTTGTCCTAAACCTGAACGAGGTATTCTGCAGGCATTCTGGTTTCCTGTAACTCCGGTTCCCCTGCCCGCTTGCTGCTCCTAATGCTGCTGTCCTCTGGCTCAGCCTGGCCCAGGCCTAGGTGGCTTATCACGCCCAGCAGCAGCAGTAGCAATGGGGCTGACTGGTGAAAGCCTCAGGGAGACTGCAACTCTCTCTAAGGGGCGGCGTTGCCGCCCCCCTTGGGAGCTAGGAGCCCCATTTCCTGAGGGCAGTTCTCCATGACATCTAATGGCTATGTCACAAAGGTCAAGTGCTGACATCATAGACTCTCCACCTTAAGGCTCCGGGATCTTCTTTCAGAGATCATCCAAAGGCTGGCCCTTGACAAAACTGAAGCTGGCAAAATTCTTTGGGGCACTCAAGTCTCCTCTTCAGGCCCTACTTTCCGCTTCTGCTCTCTGCCCATGTATCACTTCCTCCATCCAGCGTTCTCCTGAACTATACGGCCTGTTTGGGCTGGGCCCTCCAACTTCCTGGGTTTTTTTTTTTTTTTATTTTTTTTTTTTTTGCTTTCTGAGCAGTGGCTCATGCTCCACATCTCTCCACTCCTTGAAATACACTCATATGTTTTAATAACTACTTCCTTAACAGCTTTATTGAGATATAATTCAAATATCATATAATCCACCTATTTAAAGTGTGCAATTCATTTTCTAGTATACTCACAGGGTTGTGCAACCATCACTACAATCTAATCTTAGGACTCTTTCGTATTCCCCAGAATGAAATCTCATACCCATTAGCAGTCATTCCTCATTCCTCCCTCTCTCCAGTCCCTGGAAACTATAAATTTACTTACTTTTCTGTGGATTTGCATATTCTAGAAATTTTACATAAGTGGTGTCATACAATATGTTGCCTTTTGTGTCTGGCTTCTATCACTTAGCATAATGTTTTCTAAGTTCATTCAAATTGTAACATGTATCATTGCTTTATTCCTTGTTATTGCCAAATAATATTCCTTTATATGCATATACCGTATTTTGTTTTCTCATTCATCAATTGTTGGATATCTAGTTGTTTTTACTCTTTTGGTGATTATGAACAATGGGGCTATGAACATTCTTGCACCACATTTGTATGGACATATATTTTCATTTACCTTGATTAGACACCTGGGAGTAGAATTGTTTAGTCACATAGTGAGTCTATATTTAACATTTTGAGGAACTGCCAAAATTTCCAAATTAGCTGTACGATTTTTCAATCCCCCCAGCAGTATATGAAGGCTCCGATTTTTCCTATCCTCACCAACACATGTTATTATCTGTCTTTTTGATTTTAGCAATTCCAGTGGATGTGAGGCAGTATAATGTGGTTTTAGTTTACATTTTTCTAATGACTAATGATATTGAGCATCTTTTCATGTGCTTATGGGTTATTTATCTTTGGCAAAATACCTGTTCAAATCTTTGGCCCCTTTTTTAATTAGATGTTTGTGTTCATAATGCTAAATCATAAGAGTTCTTATATATTTTGGATACTTATATAGTCCCTTATCAGATATCTGATTTACAAATATTTTCTCCCATCCTCTGGGTTATCTTTTTACTTCCTTGATGGTCTCCTTTGATGAACAAATGTTTTTAAATTTGATAAAGTCCCATTTATCTATTTTTTCTTTTCTTGCTTGCTTTCGGTGTCTTATTTAAGAAACCGTTGCCTAACCCAACGTCACAAAGATTTGCTCTGTTTTCTTCTCAGACTTCTGTAGTTTTAGCTCTTACGTTTAGGTCTGTGATCCATTTTAAGTTAATTTTTGTATAAGATCTGAGGTAGAGGTCTGACGTCATTCTTTTGCATGTGTGAATATCCAATTGTCCCAACACCATTTACTGAAAAGACTGTTCTTTCCCCACTGAACTGTCTTGGCATCCTTATCAAAAATCAGGGGACCATTGTTTTAGTTTCCTATGTCCCCTGTAGCAAATTACCTCATACTTAAGTGGCTTAAAACAACACAAATGTATTATCTTATAGTTCTGTAGATTAGAAGTTCAACACGAGTCTAACTGGGTTAAAATCAAGACGTTGGCAGGACTGTGTTCCTTTCTGGAGCCTCTTAGGGAGAATCCATTTCCTTGCTTATTCCAGTGTATAGAAGTTGCCCGCATTCCTTGGTTTATGGTCCCTCTCCTTCATCTTCAAAGCCAGCACCATTGTATTTCTATGACCATTTTTGAAATAATAGACACATCTCCCTCTGACTCTGAACGCTTCTACCTCCTTTTTCAACTTTTAAGGACCCACATAATTACGTTGGGCCCAGCTGGGTAATCCAGGATAATCTGTTTTAAAGTGAGCTGATTAGCAACCTTAATTTTCCCTTCCCATGTAACCTAACATTTTCATAGGTTATAGGGATTAAAACATGGACATTTGGGAGAGGCATTACTTTACCTCCCAAAACCTTAAATGTCTTTCCTTTCCAATTTGGATGCTGTTTATTTCTTTTTCTTGCCTACCTGCCTTGCTAGAAACTTCAGGAAAAATTGAATGGAAATGACTAGAGTGGACATCCTTGTCTTTCTTGTTCCTGATCTTATGGAGAAAGAATTTAGTGTTTCATCTTTAAATATATTGTTAGCTGTGAGTTTTTCATAGATGCCCTCTGCTGAATGGTTTTATTGTAAAGGGTGTTGGATTTTGTCAAATGCTTTTTCTGCATCTATTGAGTGATCATGTGGTTATTGTTCTTTGTTCTATTAATATCATGTATTACAGTAATTAATTTTTGAGTGTTAAGCCAACTCTGCATTTCCACTTGGATGTGGTATATAATTATTTTTACACGTTGCTAGATTCTGTTTGTATTTTGTTGAGGATTTTTGTGTCTACATTCTTAAGGGATATTAGTCTAGTTTTTTTTTTTTTCTTGTGATGGCTTTGTCTGGTTTTAGTATTGGGATAAACTGACATCGTAGAATGAATCAGGAATTGTTCCCTCCTATTATATTTGTTGGAACATTTTGTGAAGGATTGGTATTTGTTCTTATTTCAATGTTTAGTAGAATTCAGTAGTGACATCATCTGGGTCTGGGCTTTTCTTTGCGAGAGGTTTTTATATTACCGATCCAATCTCTTGTTATATTTATTTTCAGATTTTGATCTTCTTGAGTCCATTTTGGTAGTTTGTGTCTTTCCAGGAAATTGTGTCATCTAAGTTACCCATTTTTGTTGGCATATAGTTATCCATAGTATTCCCTTTTAATCCTTTTTCTATGTGTATGGTCCACTTTCTCATTTATTATTTTAGTAATCTGTGTCTTCTTTTATTCTTGGTCAGCCTAGATAAAATTTTGCAAGTTTTATTAAACTTTTCAAAGAACCAACTTTTGGTTTTGTTTATTTTCTCTATTGCTTTTTCTATTCTCTAGTTCATTTATTTCTATTCTAATCTTCATTATTTTCTTCCTTCTGCTTGCTTTGAGTTTTTTAAAATTTATTTATTTTAATTAGTTTCAAGTATACAATACATTGGTTAGACATTTATATAGTTCATAAAATGATCCCTCAATTGTTCCCTTCCTCCCCTGACCCTCCACCTAGCCAACGTATTCATGCTAATTGCATTCCCTATGCCATACTCCCTATTCCCGTGACCATCCATCAGCTACTAATTTGTACTTCGTTAACCCTTCACCCCATTCTCCCAGCACCCCAAACCCTCTTCCCCTCTGTCCATCACCAAATTGTTCACTGTATTTGCAAATCTGTTTTTGATTAGTTTGTTCTTTTTAGTCTATTTCCATTTTTGTGTTTTTTATCTCTTTGTTGGAGTTCTCTACACTTTCCGAAAGTTCATTGAGCA
>NW_006434835.1:16273727-16302805 GCF_000325575.1 Pteropus alecto
TTATAGTTGCCTCAAAAGGCCACACCAGAAACCGAGGCCAGCTGCCTCCAGTGTGAGTCTAGGCGCTGCTTAGCAAGGAGCACCTGACTCGCCGAGGATATACCTGGATGTGGCTTGGGTGGGATCACGAGTTAGGGGAGGCAGAGTTTCAGGGAATCCTCTGGGCAGAGCGACATCTGTTATCCAGTTTGGTGACATCACGGCTATGGCGGTGCTGTGTCAGGTGTGCTGGTAGAGGGGAAGGCTCAACAGGAAACAATGGATATCGCTGGCATTTCTGTACAGAGTGAGTCTCGTCTTGGCCCTCACTCTGACAGTGTCTCCCTGTAAGTCCCTGGTGCCCCCTGCACGCAGCCAAATTGGCACTTGTGCTCAGAGTGAGCAGGTCCGTATCCGCGAAAATCTGCTCACGGTCATGGCCCCTTTAAGAGGCGTCTGCTGCTGCCATAGCCTCCATCTCACTCAGCCACTGGGGACTGGGCAGCCCCACATCCTCCCCGCATCATACCTTCTGCCATTGCAGGGTGCTTTCTTGGATTTCTACCTAGTTGTATGGCTTGTTCATCTAGATTCCAGGCGATTTTTCCTTGTTGCTGCTCCTTGTTTCTGTCACAACTTTGATTTGGTTGCCAGAGGGATGAACAGAGCCTCTATCATCTACGTACGCCGTTTTGGTTGCCTGCCTCTGCTTGCTTTGAGTTTAATTTGTTTTTCTCTTTCTGGTGTTCAAAGGCGATTAGGTTATTGATTTGAGATTTTTCTTCTTTGTAAAAAAAAAAAATTTCCTCTTTATGTAAACATAAAACATATTTGCAGCATGCAGTTTAAAGGAAAAAAACTGTATGGTGTCTTCCCGAACCAATTATCTTTGAATACATCTTCAAGCATTGAAAGTAAACCAATATATTCCATAGGTAGACTCAGACTCTTCTATCACCTCACGTCAATTGAGTAATGCACAGTAATTTTCTTAAGTTAGGCAAATAATTTATTCGATCACCATAAATAAATATTACTTTTATTCCACTGAACCATTTATCAGTACCATTCAGAGGAATATTAATATATTCAATAAAAAAGACACTGCAAATTGAAATAAGTTCCAATGTTCTAGGTAATCAGAAATCTTCTTTTTTAACATAGACATTTACAACTATAAATTCTCCCTCTTTTCTACTGCTTCAGCTGTATCACATATGTTTTGTTACGTTGGGGTTTTTGTTTTTGTTGTTTGTTTTCATTAATCTCAAAGTCTTTTCTAACTTTTCTTGCAATTTCTTTTTAAACTTACTGATTATTTAGAAGTGTGTTGTTTAATTTCTATATATTTGTGAATTTCCCTGGTTTACTTCTATTGTTGATTTCTAACTTTATTATATTGTGTTTGGAGAATATACTTTTTATGATTTTTATCTTTTTAAATCTACAGAGGCTTGTTTTTTGCCCTAACACATGGTCTATTCTGGAGCATGTTCCATGCGTACTTCAGAATAATGTATATTCTGTTGTTGTTGAGTATTCTCTGATATCTATTAGGTTTAAATGGTTTATAGTGTTGCTCAAGTCTTCTATATTATTATCGATTTTTTGCCTAATTTGAATTCTGTGAATTTGAATACTGTAAATAGATTGATAGACCACATATGTGCCTTTCCATGAGTTCAGTGCTTGGATGAAAGAGGGCCCTGCAGTCTTCAGTGAGGCTCTCAAGGCTTTCTTAGAGAGTTGCCAAGGGATGGAAGAGTCAAGGTCATTAAATATATATTTCTAATTCCACCTTGTCTTCATTCTACAGTCAATCTGAATTCAGACTATGCCAGAGAAGGCCAAAATATCTTGTTCCCAGTGCCAGAATTTGCCCTTAATAGAAATATAAATGAATAAGTCTGGGTTCTACAGAGGAATAAAACCAATAGGATATATCTATATCTAGTGCTTTCTATCTATCATTTATATCTATCTATCTATCTATCTGTTCTAGTGCTTTCTATCTATCATCTATATCTATCTATCATCTATCTAATCTATCAATCTATCTTTCCAAATATAGATATAGTCTATTGGTGTCTTTCTAAGAAATTATCTGTTTCATCTAAGTTATCTGTTTTTATTGACAGTTATTGTGTGTGCACGTATGTGTATATGTGTGTGTATATATATATTATAATGCCTTACAGTTAAAGTATACAGCTGAAACTTATTGGATTTCTTTAACCAACATCACCATAAAAAAAAATAATAAACTAATAAAAAAAAAAGAGGGAGAGGGGAGTGGAGGGAGAGAGAGAGAGAGGTATTGAGAGGAATTGGCTTATGCAGTTATGAAAGCTGACATGTCCCAAGGTTTGCAGTCACCAAAACTAGAGACCAGGAGAGCCAATGGTTAAGTTCTAGTCCAAGTCTGAGTCCAAAGGTGGGAGAAGACTGATGTCCCAGCTTAAAGACAGTCAGGCAGAGAGAATGAGTTCTCCCTTACTCTTCCTTTTCATTCTATTTAGGCCTTCAATAAATTGGACAAACCTACCAACATTAGGGAGGGAAATCTGTTTTACTTACTCTACTGCTTCAAATATAAATTTTCAATTTCATCCAGAAACACCTTCACAGACACACCCAGAATAATGTTTAAGCAAATAACCCCATGGCTCAGTCAAGTCAACAGATAAAATTAACTATCCCAGTATATAAGTGAAAGATGAAATGTCCTTCCAAGGTCTACAATGCCTAGATTATAGGAGGTTTTACCTATATCAATATTTATAATTGTTTCTTTTTCTTTTTTTGGTACCCTGGAGGTTTTCTCACCCCAGCACAAGTTATCATAATAAAATTAGAAATAAGTAAGAGATTGTATAAAGTGAGAGAAGATCACTTAGGAAAAGGAAAACCAGTCAAATCTCAGGCATATCAATTTTAGGGTGGAGGAAATATAGAAGTTGAGATCAAGCCTTAAAGACAAGGCTTCCTGGGATGCAAGACTTTCAGTGCTAAAACCAAAACAGTCCTAGATAACCTGGGACAATTGGTCAACCTAGAACTTGAATCCCCTTAGAAAACGTATAGGTTCCCCTGGTGGTATGAGAACTCCAATTTGAAGATTGCTGTTCTAACAAAAATATCTTTATAGTAACTTCAATTTACACTAACCACTCTCTCCTACTTTATGTTAATTACTATATGCTTAGTAAAACTTTATTGACAGAGTAAATGGAAGCTCTCTAAGCATATGGCATCCAGGTGGAGCAGTGATATTGCAATGCAGTTGTTTTAGTTTGCTAGTTGTTTTCTATTGTAGATCTTATCTACCACACACTCTTCTCACCCCCCACTACTCCAACCCTGGGCAAGAACACTGTGTTCTATTTCTTTCCAATGCTATATAACATGTTCTCTCCAGAAATCTGCAAATGTTTGTTGAGAGGATGAATGAATGGGTGAATTGATAGTTATCTAAGTAAATTTGACCATTGCAGTTTTCTTTATCTTTTCTTTTCTGTTTAGGTTGTACCTTATCATATGGTAAGAAGGGGCAAGAAGGGCCTGCTTGCACAACTACTTTGAGTATTCTTGGAGAAATCATGATTATAAGAGATAACTGCAAATAGATATTCACAAAGGAAACAAAGATAAAGTCTAGAATCCAAAATAAACCAGTTTCTAATTTCTTGCCAGGAAAATTTTAAACTGGATTACTAAACAGAAGGTACATGAGCTCTTAGAAAGGAAATGGATGATCACAATGGCCAGAGTGGGTTAGGATAAAAAACTTGTAGAGAACATACAGCCATCTGGAAGTAGCATGCAGCATTCTTCTGTTATCTGCTGGGGCGGGGGGTACGTTTTAAGACCTCTAGTGGATGCCTGAAACTGAGCCCTATGTGTGTGTGTGTATATATATATATATATATAAAAAAAAGTATACACACATACATACAAACATATACATATATATATGTATATACACACACACATATATGCACACATACACATACATACATACATATATATACATATACATATTCGGTTTCTTAAAGGGGTGTGTTAAAATATATATACACACACACATATATATAGTACCAAACTCTATATATACTATTTTTTCTCTATACATATATACATACACTCTACGGCTTCTCATTGGTGTATCCTATTTGCCAGCATCACTACTCTTGTGCTTTGGGGCCGTTATTAAGTAAAATAAGGGTTACTTGAACACAAGCACTAAAATACCATGACAGTTGATCTGATAACTGAGACAGTTACTGGGTGACTAAGGGCCAGGTGGCATGTAGAGCATGGATATGCTAGACAAAGGGATGATTCACCTCTAGGACAGGATGAAGTGGGATAGTACAAGATTTCATCATACTACTCAGAACGAGGTGCAATTTAAAACTTATGAATTGTTTATTTCTGGAATTTTCCATTTAATATTTTCAGAACATTGACTGCAGGTAGCTGAAACACAGAAAGTGAAACTGTTAAGGGGGAACTACTGTGTATGCTATGGCATCAGTTATATCTGGCTTTTCACTTTCTGGGATAAAAACTGTGCTCTTGACCATGCCAACTAAAACACAATAGCCTGAAGTAAGTGCCAGAATGCCAATTTATAAATTTACCCTAAAAGAGGAGCTCACACAGATGGGAAATAATTAGTATATTCTCTGTCCATAGCCTAGCTATTTGGGAAGTCAAAATGTAATTAAAATTCACATCATTGATTGACCATGAGAAATCATAATTGCATAGACTGCCCTACTGCTTTTAACAATATCAATATTCTCAAATCACAGACCTGCCTGGGAGTCAGAAAGATGCTTGATGCATGGTCTCAGAACAAGGGAAGTTTGGCAAATTAATAAATTGATTACCTAATAGCACTAAGCTAAGAGAGTTAGCTCCATTCATCTCAATAGAAATACTCAGTCTATTAGCAAAGCTCTATCTTTTCTGAATGGTAGTGGTGGAATGAGTATTACTGGATTGGCCTTTGTGACTCCAAAGTTGACTGACATTCTCTCATACTAGTTGCCATGAAGATTTGCTAGATGGGAATTGAAATTTGCACTGCTGTGCTCTGATCCACTGTGAGTTGCTTTTGCAGTTCAGCAATGCAATTTACCTTATCTCCAAGTGCTTGTAGGTACCTTAATATAATCTGTATGTACATATCACATAAATTTTTCCCATATTTCTCATATTTCCTACTTTGTAAATGAGATTTCTAGCCTGGAAATCACAATAACCCCTATGTATTTGATTTTATCAAGGCTTTTGGCAGAGTATTGTGGTGGAAAGTGTGAGCAAGTCTGTTGAACTCCTTTTTTTTTTTTGCCTTTTATCTCTTATTGTTTTTTGCAGTATACAAATAATATACAAATAAATTCCATTTTATAAAATCAAAACAATATAGAAGTATACAGAGTAAGATTTAATAGTTGGCCTTGACACTCTTCCTATTTTTATTCTGCCCAGGAATGTCCACTGTTAGTCCTTTATTTTTTAATATATCTAGTATCTTGAGTTTATTAATTATAATTCAGTACCTTTGCTTATATATCTGTATTTAATCTATTCGGTTTCTTAAAGGGGTGTGTTAAAATCAACTATAATTTTTTATTATCTATTTCTTCCTGCATTTCTGTCAGTTGAGGCTTGATGTATTTTTGAGGCTGTATTATTAAGTGCAAAAATATGTTTGTGATGATTGAGACTTTTTTTCTGTTGTTTCTCTTATATAGCAAAACACAATAAACTTAAAAGGCAAACCAACCAAGCTTTCTTCTCAAGAAGTTAGAAAATGAACCCTAGGGCAAAATTGAAGAAATGAGAAGAAAGAAAATAAAAATAAGGGCAAAAATTAATGAAATGTAGATTTCAAAAGAATGTAGATTCATACCCATTAAGATAGCAATTATAAAACAAAAACAGAACAGAAAATAATAAGTGTTGCAGAGGATGTGAAGAAATTGGAACCCTGTGCACTGCTCATGGGAATTAAAAGTGGTGTACCACTATGGAAAACAACATACAAGTTCCTCAAAAAATTAAAAATAGAATTACTGTGTGATCCAGCAATTTCACTTCTGGGTATATACACAAAAAGATCAGAAGCAGGTTCTCAAAGAGATATTTGTATACTCATGTTCATAGCAGCATTATTCGCAATAGCCAAAAAGTAGAAACAACCCAAATGTCCATTAACAGATGAATGGATAAACAAAATGGGTTCTATATATACAATGGAATATTATTCAGCCTTAAGAAGGAGGGATGTTCTGATGCATGCTGCAATATGGATGAACCCTGCTACGTGAAATAAGCCAATCACATAAGGACAAATGCTGTATGATTCTACTCATAAGAGGTACTTAGAGTAGTTAAATTCACAGAGACGGACAGTTCAGTGGTGGTTGCCAGGTGCTGGGGGTAGGGAGAATGGGGAGTTATTGTTTAATGAGTACAGAATTTTAGTTTTGCGAGATGATAAATGTAGATGGATGGTGGTGATGTTCAACATTCAACAATGTAAATGTACTTAATGCCGCTGAACTGTACACTGAAAAATGGTTACTATGGTACATTTTATGTTATGTATTTCATCACAATTTTTAAAAAGACATAGAATATTAGAAAAACTCAGAGGCTGATCTTTGAAAAGATTAATAAGCTAAACACGCTTCTGGAGACACTGACAAAGAACAAAAGGAGAGTTGAGTACAAATAAAAAACAGAACAAAAAAGGAGGAACTATCTAGAGACATAATGGAGATGAAAAAATAATGAAAGAGGGCTCCCATTTGGGGCTGGAAGTAGTGAAACTTATAGGGAACTTCTAAAGCACCTGCAGCACTAGGAGTGGTATGAATGGCTGTTCCAGAAGGGGAGGGAGAGGCTGCTCTTCTTGCCCCACACTACTACTAGATGAAGTAGATGACTGTATAGAAAAATATAAAATACCAAACACTTACAAGAAGAAATAAGGAACTTAATAAGAAACTAAAGAAATTGAGATAGAAGTTAAAATTTCTTCTCCTCTCTACCAGAGAAAAAACCCAGGCCCAGTGGTTTTACAAGTATGTTTTACCAAACTTTTGAAAAAGAGTTAATTTCTATCTTATGTAACAAGTTGTTTCAGAAAATAGAAAAAGAGTGAGAGCTCCCTCAGCTCATTGTATGAGATTAGTGTAAATCTGGCTCTAAAACCAAATGATAATAGTTAAAGAAAAGAAAATTATAATCTCATAATCCTAATAACATATCAACTAAATGATGAGGACAGTTTATTTTAAAAATGAATCACAAGCAGGTGGGATTTATCATAGGAACTCAAGGAAGAGTGACCATCAGAAAATCTAAGGACACAATTAAACATATTAACGGACTGAGGGAGAAAAACCACGATTATCTCAATCGATTCAGAAAAACATTTGATAAAGTTCGACACCTATTTATGATTTTAAAAAACACCGCAAACCTCTTAGCAAACAAAGCATAGAAGACGACTTCCTTAACTTGCTAAAGGTCATATATCAAAAACCTATAGCAAATCTATTGTGCTTAACGGAGAAGTTGTAGATACATTTTACTTAAGATTAGGAGAAGAAAAGAGTGCCCACTATCACTGTTTCTGGTTATCATAGCGCTGGAAGCACTTGTCATTGCTCTGTGGAAAGAAATAAGAATTATAAAGATTAAAAAAGAAGAGACTAAATTGTCATTATTTCATCTACTTAGAAAATCAACAGAGTATTAAGACTAATAAAGTTCAACAAGGTTGCTGGATTCAAAATAAACTTTAAAGATTTAATAACATTTCTCTATAGCAGCCATACAATAAAAATAAAAGCATTTGCAAGAGCAACAAAAACTATGAACTATTTAGTTCAATAAAACTGTGAACTATTTTACTAAAGCAATACATAGACATTCATGGAATAAAGTATAAAGCTAATAAAGGATGTAGAATATGATTGGAATAAAGTGAGACATTCTGTGTTTTTGGAAGGATTGACTTAAAAGTATCAGGATGGCAAACTTCTCAAATTAACCAGCTGATTCAATGAAATCTCAATGAAAATTTCAGTTGAATTTTTAGGAACCAAAACTTTCTCTAAGATCTATATGGAAAAATAAGGGTCCAGAAATAACTGAGTCAACCTTGAAAAATAAGAGTAAATAAGGGAGTTTTATCCTACCAAATATTAAAACATGCTACAAAGTCATAATAATAAAAGCAGTGTGATATTGGCTCAGACACAGACAAAAAGATCAGTTCAACAGAACAGAGAGTTTACAAATTGACCTATATACAAATATGGAAACTTAATATAAGGTACAGTGAGAGTTGCGACTAAACAGAGAGAGAGAATGAACTGTTTAGTTGATGATGTTGGGAGATAATAAAACTGGCTCCCTACATGGAGAAAAATAAAACAGAATCTCTATCAAGCACCAGACACCAAGAGTGCTTGAACTCATCAGTAATCAGAGAACAGCAAATTCAAACGGCAACAAGATCACCCTTTATACCACTTTGACTATAGAACTAGGGATGTGGTTAATACCAAAGGGTGGTGAGGATGTGGAGCTCTTGGGCCCTGTGCAGTGCTGTTGAACATGCAGACTCCGTAGTTCCTCTGGATGGCACCCTGGCAGTGTTGAGTCAATTAATCCAGCATTCTGCTTCTAGTTTTTAAAACCCTTACCTGGATCCACGAGGAGACATGAAATGGTATTCATGACAGCATTGTTTGGGGTGATGGAGAGCTGGAGGCAAACTGGATGTTATCCCTGGGGCTCTGAGTGCTCAAAATGTGATAGGTGCACACTGTGGAGTACTCTGCAGCAGTGAGAAGCAAGGGACTTAAAACAGGACAAAATGGAAGAAGTAACAATAAAATATATACTATAATACAATACAATGCCTAATAAATAAGTGGTATTGTATTACATATTTATAATATAAAATGTTTTAGCATTTTACCAAATTTAAAATTCACACCGCAATGCATATGATTCAGTAACACATGCTACATTAGTTATCTGTTACTGCTTACCACAGTACTCCCAAACTTAAACAGCAGTAAATCTTTAGTATCTCTCATGGCTTTTGTGGGTCAGAAATTGTATGGGTTAGAGAAGCTTAGCTGGGTGAGTGAGTGGCTTGGGGATTCTCATGGGTTGCACTCAAACCATTGGCCGGGGCTGCAGTCATCTGAAGGCTGGACTGGGGCTGGATGCACTCACATGGGTGCAAGTTAGTGATGGCTGTTGGTGAGAAGCCTCAGTTCCTCACCACATGGGCCTATCCTCGGAGCTATTTGAGTATCTTCATGACACAGCAGCTGGATTCCCCCAGAGTGAGTGTTACAAGTGACCTGAGTCATCCGAGAGAGAGCAAGGAGGAAGCTACAGTGTCTTGTATAACCTAGTTTCAGAAGGTACATGCCAGCACTTCTGCCACATTCTATTTGTTAGAAGCAAGTCACTAAGTCTGGCCCCCACTCATAGGGAAGGGATTAGGCTCCACCTTTTGAGAAAAAAAAAGGTGTCAAAGAATTTGTGCACATATTTTTAAACTACCACACATGCTAGCAAAAGAATTTACAGTAAGCAGTTTGGAGTGGTTGCACTCCAAAGAATACTGGGAATGGGATAAAAGAAAATAGAAAGAAGGTAGAGAGGGAGCTATATCCTCAGCCTGCCTCCCTCTAATTTGCTGTATGGAGGATACAATGCTACTGGGCAAAGACAACAGTGTGTCATGAATCAAAGTGTATGTTTAATTCTCTGCATCCTGAATAAAAAATAATAATAAAATAAAATAAAAACTGTGTGTGTACCTTTTCAGTTTCCTTTCTATATGTTCACATAAACACATAAACCTTCACACTTACACTTTGTGTTTTCTGCTGTTTTTGATCCTGGCTGGGATCTTATTATACATATTGATCTACAACTAGATTTTTTCAGTTAATTATACATCTTGGAGAGTTTTTTCATGCCATTATACAGAGGTCTGTCTTATTCTTACTATTTCTGCATATCATTCCATAGTATGGATGTACCAAAGTTTATGTAATCACTTCCTTATTGGTGGACATTCAGGTCGATTTTACTTGTCTTCTTTTTTTCCTTTCTCTCTGGTTGGGGGGTGTCTCTCTGACTGTATCTACAACCACCTTTGTTTCTCTGCCCTCTCTGCACTTTTCCTTTACTTATTTTGTCTCCACTGGAGTTCAAGATTGAGGGACAAGGGACATGCAAGACGATTCTGCTGCAAGCAGAGGTTGTAACTCGGAGGCAAGCAGGAGCCACTGTGGCGAGCTGGCTATATCCTCAGCCTGCCTCCCTCTAATTTGCTGTATGGAGGATACAATGCTACTGGGCAAACATCTGGTCTTCACCTTCAAAGAACTTAGATTTTGCATTGGGGACAGATAGGTGAGTAACCCCACCCGAGGCAGAACAGCATAGGGTGAGAGGCAGCCTTCCAAGTTCACTGGCTGCCCGGGTTCCCCCCCACCCCATCACTTACTAGATATTTGACATTAGGCAAGTTATTTCACCTCCCAATACCTCGGTTTTCTCATATGTAAAATGAGGATGTAAGAGTCTATTTTCTAATAAAATCGATCTGAGAAATAAATAAGATAATACATATAAAGTGCTTAGCACAGTGCCTGACATGTAGTGATCTGAGAACACTGAACTGTTAGAAAGCTAGCCAGGGTATGGTCGTGCGTGAAGCAGGGCACCGACCAAAAAGGGAGCCGTGGGCTCTGGGCTCTGTGCCATCACAGACGAAGGGTATAGCCCACAGGATGGGCAGAGCTGGAGGAAAGTATTCCAAGGGGATGAAAAGGTAAAAGGAAAAGCACTGGGTAGAAAATAGGAGGTATGTTTGGAGAATGGGGAGCAAGTGTCCTGTGGCTAGAAAGTCATGTTTACTAGCAAGGGGAGAAAAAGTCCTTTCAGGGATGTGGGCAGGCAGGCTTCTGGCACAGAGATGGACGTTCAAGGCCCTTCCATGGACTTGAACCCCAAAGCTGAAGTTGCAGGTCTATCATAGGACTTCTGTCAGGGTCAGGCAAGGCTCCAGGAAGGAAGCTCCCTTCCCACCATCCTCTTGCCTTCTTCAGTGGGGACCTCCTCCCAGAGCTTGGCCACTCCCAGCATCCAACACCCCCACCCCTCAGCTGGTTGGGAGGCAGGCAGGAGGCTTTTCGCGGGGGCTGTGCCGGGTGGGCGGTTTTCCCAGAGCAAGGAGCAAGGCAAGACTGAATTGGCGCCAGCTCCCCCAGATATAGACGTTGCTGGTTGGATGACCAGCCTGCCCCAGCTAGCTTGAGCCCAAGGGCTCCCTCAGGCACTGTGTTCCTGTCCTGGGGGCTGTGACACCACATCCCAGGGGTGCAGCATGTCACAGAGGGAGGCAAGAGGGGCACCAGCCATGCCCAGAGTGGGGCAGAGCCCAGGGAAGGCCAGGCCAAGGTTCCTAGCAGGCCCTGACAGGAGGAGGAGCCGCCTGAGCCGGACGAGGCAGGACCTGTGGGAAGAGACCAGCTGGAGCAACCAAAGATGGAGCAGAGTTGCCCCTGGCCCGAGAGGGTCCAGGGCCAGGAGCCTGGCTGGAGGCAGGGTAAGGAAATACGGGCCTTGCAGAGGGCACTGGGAGGCGAGGGGTGGAGGGGCTGAGAAGTCACTTCTGATGGCAGAGCCTCACTGGTCCCTTTGACTCCAAGGCTCCATGCTGGGGTGGCTAGGATAAGTCAGAGCAGTTAAGTCAGTCTTAACCAGGGTGTACCTCAGATAACTGGCCCAACTCACTTCTCTCAAGGAAACGGAGGCCTGGAGGAATGGGGTGACTATCCCAGGGCCCCGGGGCAGCAGTCGGCGTGGGGCCGGGACCTCAGCCTGTGTGATTCAGCCCCGGGCTGGTGTTCTTCCTTTTCACCACAGCTGCCTCTTCCTCTCAGGGCCTGGCCAGGCGAAGGGTCAGCCCTACAGAGCAGGGCTGTGATCCCTGTGGCCCCGGGCACCCTGATAAACTGGATTCAGACTCGGGTGTGGGTGGAACAAAGGCTAGGAGCAGGCACATCACAGAGCAGGGCGTGGCTCTGTGATCCCTGTGGCCTCCGGGCACCCTGATAAACTGGATTCAGACTGGGGTGTGGGTGGAACAAAGGCTAGGAGCAGGCACATCCTAGCTCCATCCGACCCCAGGCAAGGCCTTCTCTCTACTTCCTCAGCTGTACGGTGGGGCAGGGCCAAGAGTGGACAAACTGAGGGTGAGGCCCTTTGGTCTCTGCTGTTCAGCGCGCTGCTACTCTGGCAGGAGACTTTACACTAGAATGTTCTTAGAAGCCGTGGCATTTGGGGATCTGGTCAGATCCACTCACCAGCGGTCCTCTGTGCAGAGTGAGGCCAGTCCTGAGAACGCGGCACGGGAGCGGAGCCGGGTGAGGACGCTGCGCCAGGCCTTCCTGGCCCTGCAGGCTGCTCTGCCTGCCGTGCCGCCTGACACCAAGCTCTCCAAGCTGGATGTGCTGGTGCTGGCCACCAGCTACATAGCCCATCTCACCTGCACGCTTGGCCATGAGTTGCCTGGCCCCGCCTGGCCACCCTTTCTGCGTGGACTCCCCTACCTGCACCCTCTCAAGGTAGGCCACAGGCCCAGGGCCTTGGGGAAGGGACTTTGGGATAGAGGGTATTGGACTCAGGCCCTCTGCCCTGAGCAGAGCGATTCTGGAACCAGCCGCTTCTTGCTCTCTCAGAAGAGGAGCCAAAGTTGGCTCTTGGGGTGCAGTGAGGGGGGTGGTGATTGGAAATGACTTCATGAGAATGTGATTCCTCCAAGAGAAGACCCAAAGATTCTGGGGTGCCTTGTGGCAGCGGAGGAAAAGGGGCAGTTTCTAGGGCTGGTGCCTGGGACAGGAAACCACACCTAGGAGAGTCCTAGATTCGGGGAGCATCGTCCCATCGTACAATGACCTGTGTCCTCTGGACTTGTGTCGCAGGAGAGGTCTCTCTCTGGGAGAATAGCCTAAGAAAGCATCACTCTAGAAGCAACCAAGCTGGGGGGGGTTGGGGGGAGCAGAGGAGGCGGTGGGAGTTGGGGCAGGCGAGAGCAGGAGCTTCCTGCACGCGCCACTTCTCAGACTGCACCCTACCTTCCCTGCACCTCAGTTTTATTACACGTGAAAGGGAAGATAACATGAGCCTTGCTTCTCTTCCAGGGTATGAAATGAGATCATAAATGAAAGTCTAATTCATAATAAATCACCATCTCGGTAACAGCTAACATTATTTGGATGCTAAAGTTATGCCGGGGGCTGAGCTCAGCACTTCCGTGCATTCTCATCTTTTAACACACACAAGGACCAAAGGAGGATGAGGAAACCAAAGCTCAGGGAGATTAAGTGGCTAAATGTGGTGTGAACCCAAGGGTGTCCGACTTCGGACCCCCACTCACAGCCACCAAGAAGGTCCAGGGGATGACACGTAAGTTGCTGGTTGCAGAGCATCACTGTGTGTAAAGCTAGGGCTATCTTTGCCCTCTGACGATACCATTGCAATGAGATCAACTTTACTTTTATGGAAGATACTTTTTACCATCTCTCTCCCCTAAACATCATAGGTTTTAAATGTCTTGAAACTTGAGATTTTTTTCTTTCAAGTAAATGTGGCTAAAATGCAAGATTTTGAGACTAAACGGGGCAACTCTGAAATGGTGACAGTGGTACCTGGCATGGGGGAGGGGCATAGTCATTTCCTAAGTTGCAAATTGGCGGCCAAGGTAAGACCACTGCATGTAGTAGGTATATAATACGCTGAAGAATGAACGGATGAGAGCCTGGTTAGGTCTAGAACACTGGCAGCTCAGTGGGGTGAGGAAGTTAGCCAAGAGCAGTGTCCCCTCAGCCCCCAAGTGGCAGGGCTGCCAAGAGGAGGGCAAAGCTCAGGGCAGAGTCAACCTGGTGAGTTCTGGAACTGTCCACACTCCTGCTGGAAGGATAGACGATCTTGGACAGTCCCCAGCTGAGAGGAAATGGGTAGCACTGATATCTGGGGCCAGGGCTGGGCAAGAGTAGGGGTCAGGACTCTTCAGCCTCAGGAGTCTCTCCTTGCCACCGCTCTGCTGCCGTCCCCACTGCCCAGCCCTGGCTGTGACCAGCTCTGCATCCACCTCCCTCTCGACTGGGCTCTCACTCTCCTCAGCTGGCTCCTCATGTGCCTCTCCACCAGGTTCAGGTGGTCAGGAGACTGTATGGCCAGAAGTGGTGGTGAGCCAGAAACTGCTGTGATCAGAGCAGTCATGTCAGGGGAGGGTCTCAGGAGGCAAGGGTAGGGAAGGCCAAGTTTGGAGTGCCAGGGGCTTATTTGTAGGCAGATTGTAGAAATAACTCCAGAGCCAGTGAAGCTTTTTTTGTACTAGGAACCCACTGAACTCAGGCCACAATAGTGAGCATTACTCACCTTGCATCCCCGTGTCTTTCAGAAGTGGCCGATGCGATCTCGTCTTTATGCTGGAGGCCTGGGGTGCTCTGGCCTTGACTCCATCACAGCCACCACCTTGGGCCAAAGAACGGAAGAGGCAGAAGCCGAGCCCCAAGTCCCTGGAGAGGCAGATGCTCTCCTTCCCACCAAGCTACTCTCACCAGCTCTTGATGACAAATGATCGTCACACTCACCCTTTTCTCCTAGGCTGTGACTCAAGCTTAAGGACCTGGATTCTCTACCAGGCCCTGCCTGTCTTCACTCTGACGCTCACTCATCAGACCTGACTCAGCTTCCCAGTTCCAGCCCGCAGACCAGGTGAAGCCGCCGGCATGTCTGTGATGGAGACAACTCAAGAGCACCAGGGAGCAGATGCTCATCTTGACACTCAGTGGGTGACTCCCCAGTGGCTCTTCTGTGGCAGCTACAAGGGAAATGAGAGAGTAAGGAGTTTGATTGGGTTGGAAATTGAGTTAGGGCACCATCCCTGCTCATCACCCCTCCCCCATCTTTAAGTTCCCACAAACCCTCTGGACATTGCTAAAAGACAAACGTGGTTGGGCAGGTGAGAGGTAGGGGCCTAGGATGGCCACAGCCACGGGGGCTGATGGAACAGCCAAAGACCAGACAGGCTTTTGGTAGCTGTGAGTGTGAACAGAGCTAGGTTGGGGTCACATTGCCAGGGCGGAACCCGAAGAAGGGAACATATTTTGTCATTATGCCCCAAGATACTTACTGGAAGTCAAAAGACAGGAAGGAATTTAGGGGGCTCGTTCCTGCATTACAGTCTCTCCAGCTGCCCCTCATCACTACATTTTCTCCCTCTCTGGGCCCTGAACCCTTCTGCTCCTTTCCTGATATGAGTTATAGTTACAGGTTAAGCAATAAAGCTTATTTTGTTTACATTCCAGTTTCCAGAGAAACTTTTAGATCATTGCAGCTGCCTACTTTGAGAAGATCTTATCCCAGGAGCAGCTCTACCTTAACTGAACCAGGCAGCACCTTAAGGCCTTGCATATGAAAGATAGTGATAGACTCAATTATATCCTTGAAGGACCTTACATGGAGAATGTGTATCTTTTCCAGGGGTTGATAATTACAGTCTTTTCTTTCCATTATGTTAGAAACCTAACCTCCAGGAAAAACAAGGCCTGGGTTCAGTGGGTTTGGGTTCTTAGTATAATTTTGGCCTAAAGCCTCACTGGCTTTGGAGTTATTTCTACAATCTGCCTACAAACGAGCTCCCTCAGGCCAGCTCCTCCCCGCAGACATGGCCCTCCCTAAGGTCTGCCATGGGGTGACAGAAATCTGATAGAGCTTTAGTGGAATTTATCCCTGGCCCTGAAGAAATCATTTGAGGACTAATCACAGAGCCTACACATACTGGAAATAACTTTCCAGATTAGATCTAGCTTCAAAGCAGGCAACTGAAGTCCCCACCAAAATGAAACCATCCTTTTGTTAAATTTCAGGGCCTCAGAGGGGGAGGGGATGGGCTAGGCTGACTAGAGTGCCAACAGGGGTAGCCTTAGACAGAACCACCACTGCCATCGTGAGAATAACTGAGGCTTGGGACAGGCCAGACGTGGTCGGAGGTCTGGGTTTTGCGTGATAAGCTGTCCTGCCTCCGCAGGGCTGGCCAGCTCAGCAGGGGAAAAGGGGCTGAAGGGGTGAATCAGCAAGTTGGGGTGGAGTCAAAAAAGAAGACACAGAATGTCCCAGCCGTGGGTGCATGGGATGTGGGAGAGCAGCTGGACTGTGGCTGGGAGCCACGGGGAGAAGGCCTGGGCCAAGGCTGAACTCGTAAATCTATAGAGCTTCTGCCGAGGGGCCTGGAGAGCTTGTGCAGAGCTGCTTCTGGGCAGCTGGATAGGGCCAGGCAGGGGCAGAGACCAGGTGTGGGTGGGTATAAGCACAGTGCTCTTCAGGAGACCATAAAAGTCCAGCTTGAATGTTCTATTTTTAAAGCCAATGAGCAGTAACTTCCTGGTTGAGTTTGAGGGTGATAGGATGAGAAGCAGATGAATTTCCTCCAGGGCTGGTGGCACGCAATATTTTTCTGGGGATGAAACTGGGAAGGTTGGCTTTGGGTGTGCATAGAGGGTTCCTCTAGAGCATAGGGCTTTTCCTGATAACTGAGGAGACTGGTTTGGAGCTTGCGCCACCCCGCCCTGCTCGTAGTAAGCCCTTGAGGGTGACCATGACACCCTGGTAGAGAAGATGAAAAGGGCAAAATAAGAATGAAGCTGGTGGAGGGCTGAGGAAGGGCAAATGTCATCATTACAGGTTTCTAAGGCTGCCTCAGGCTCTTTCCAGGCAAAGCTGTCTTCCTTAGTACCTGGACTGTCCTATTGAAGTCCAAAGGGCAACTTTTCCAAACAGACAGCACCCAACACAGTCAGGCCAGGGTGCAAAAGGGCTGTGAGCGGGGAGGTGAAGCCAAGGGAAGGAGTGAGGATGAAGAGGAATAACCAGAGGAAGTAGCAGATCAGAGATTGGATCCACAAATGAACCAGAACCAACGGTAACTTCCTTTGCCTCTGTAGCAGCAGAAGAAAAATATCTGTTCACTGGGAGACCTTTTATTCCCAACGGGCCTGGGAGCAGGAGGTGGACAAGAACAGTTGGAGGCAGCTGAGACTCAGGTCCACAGACAGCTTTTATTCCCTGGGAACAAGGGTATGTGTGAAAGAGGCTCCAAAAGGAAGCAGGAGCACAGGTGACTAAGTGACATTAAGATGGCCTGGCTCAGGAGTCAGAGGGCTGGTCGTCCCTTTGGTGATCTCGTACTGCCTGCCCCATCCCCAGTGCCTGTGACCCAAGGGGACGATGCAGGCCACGATGGTGAGAACAGCTTCCCACAGTTGGATGTGTGTGTGCTTTCTGATGAGCTGCAGAATTAAGGGCAGAGGCTTAGATGGACTGTGGGGGAGGCAGACCTGGCCAAGGGGTTATCTGAGTATTAAGGCAGAGACTGCAGATCTTACCTAACTGGGAACTAGAGTAATTAGAAATAGAAAATCTACTCTTCTCTGATAATTCCTTTTCCCTTCCTCTGGAAGAAGCCTGGCCAGGACGAGTCAGGTGGTACTGTCCTCTCCCTTTCGTGGCACGAACCCTAAACCCAGGGCCTCTGCAAGCTTAGATTCTGGACCAAGGGTTGTCAAACTATGGCCAGTGGGCCAATTCTAGCCCCTCCAACCTGTTTTTGTGAATAAGTTTTTATTGGAATACAGTCACGTTCTTTTGTTTATATATTACCTATGGTACTTCCTGATACCACGGCAGAATTGAGTAGCTACGAAAGACTGTAATGTCTAAAATGAGTTCAGAGTTCCTATGTAGGACTTCTGGCCATTTTCAGAAAAAGTCTGTTGACCACTGCTCTAGATCAGAGATATTCAAAGTGTGGGTTGGGAAACCTGGGGGGAGGGGTCCCCTGAGACCATTTCAGTGCTCTAAGTGGCCAAAACTATTTTCATAACACAAGATACTTCTTGCCTTTTTTCACGCCTATTCTCTCATGAGTGTAATAGAATTTCCCTGAAGCTATATGACATGTGATGTTGCAACAACAGATAGAGAATCCAGCTATCAGTTACAATAGACATTAAAGATATTTGCAAAAATGTAAAATGATGCCACTCTTCTCGCTAAATAGTTTCCAATGTGGAAAACTATTTTTTTTTTTATAAAATACTGTATATGTTCACATATAGTGGGTTAATTAATGTTATTTTAAAATAAATATTCTTTAAAATTCTCTATTTTAATGCTAATATGGTGACTATCAGTAGAATAACCCATATAAACAAAAGCTCTGCAAAGTCCTACTTTTTTTAAGAATGTGAAGTGGTCCTAAGACCAAAAATTTTTAGAATATCTGCTCTAGAATAAATTGGTGGTGGTCAAGGAAAGCTCCTACCCCACATCATGACCCTGTATGTGACAGTTCTATCCTCTGCCTAAGGCAGATACAGTGAATAAGATTTGGTCTTCAAGAGACAGAGGGCTTGGGGTCAGGGGGAGTGCCTGGCAGAGTGTGGACAGAGGCCTGGGTTCCTGGTGAAGTCTCCTGGAGGATGAAGGTAGAGCTGCTTCCCTGGTGGGCTAGGCCCTCCTCGGCCACCGCCATGGCCTCCTTGTCCCTGCTGCCCTTCAGCATCCCATTACTCATCTTCTCCGGAACACTGCAGTGTCCATGGACAGGTCCTGGGGACACACAGAGCAAAGGGAGAGGTGTGAGGTGAACAGGAGACAAAGGGGTGGGGAAGGACTCAAGCAGAAAAGGTGAAAGACTTTGCTTTGAGCCTCCCTGGCTAGAAGGGAGACCAGAGCAAGGGCGAGAGGAGAGGGGAGGCCAGCACGCTGTGTGCCTCCCTGGGCTAAGAGCCTCTGCCCACGAAGCCAGCGCTCCCTTGTGGGAAGGAGCCGGGGCAGTTGCTGTGGGATGGTCCAGGATCAGGCAAACAATCAGAGAAAGGGGTGCTGGGTTGGAGGAGAAAGAAAAGGATGAAAAGGAACCTGGAAGGTCTGGCGTAGTCTGGAGAGAGAAGGAAGGGGTCGGTCTGGAAAACATAGGCATTACCTGGCTGTAGCTTTTGCAGTGAAGTCGCTTCTGACAGGACAGGGGCAGGAGGGCCAGGAGTCTCAGCAACACCGGGTAAATGGTCTGAGGGTTCAGGGTCCAGCCCGCATCTCCCTGAAGGTCAAGGTGCCTCTGGTTACCGTGTAACCAGTGCATACCCAGCAAGCCCTCTGTTCTTGAGATTCCCAGCTCCCAACCCCCTCCCATCTCCTGGAGCCCGGCCAAGAAACCCGGGAACCCAGAAGGCAAAGTCAGTTCTCCCTGCAGAGTTCAGATTCCATGAGCACTGCTCCCTCAGCTTGTCCTGTTTCTCTATGTCCCCAACTGACGTGTCCTCACCAGTGGAAAGACTGCCAGGTCCCAGGACCCCTGCTGGACTTGCAGTCCACCACAGGTGCCCATGCCTTGGCCTTCAAAAGAACCACCACGGTCCTTGCTTTGTCAACGAGAAACACCAAGAGCGATTCTCTATGTCCTCTTGGTTGAGCCTTCCACCTCCAAGCTAGCTGCTGGAGGTGCTGGGAATGTGAGGATGGGCACTTCCCCTCCTGTGGGCTCTGCCTCCCCAGCTTCAAGGTGGGAGAAGAGAACCACCCCCAACACAGCAAGGGGGTCTGCCACTGAGCAGAGAAACAGAGGACAAGGGATTTCCTCAAGGGCTTCGGGCAAGAGCTGACCACCGTCACTCGGGAGATATTAATGGAGACAGAAGTGGAACTAAGGACCAGTGCCATTGAAAAAGCTGAGAAGTTACGAAGGGGCGAAGATGACTGAAGTTTTTTGGTTTTTGTTTGTTTGTTTGTTTTACGCCTACAGCACCCCGTCTTCCGAGGTGGTCTCCCATCCAAGTACTAACCAGGCCCGACCCTGCTTAACTTCTGAGATCAGACGAGATCAGAATGTTCGGGGTGGCATGGCTGTAGACCTGAGGTTTTTTTTTAATCTGAAAAAAATTACAAAAAGTTATTCAGTGCTTAGAATAGAAACAATCCCCTACATTAAAAATTCTGGAAGGAGAAAAAGAGTTGAGTAAATTAAGCCTAAATAACAACAGTTACATCAAGGCTTCAGTGGGTCAGAAGCCCTGGGGTTGGGTCCAAGTTGGATGAAAATAGATCCCATGTCACAAATCCAAGAAAATATAGCTAATGGCATGGTGGCTGGCAGAGCCCCTAGAGCTCTGGTGTCCTAGTGAAAATATACATACACTCTCTCTAAAAATGAAAATTTTGAATAGGGCTTAAGGAGGGAGCCTGCCATAAATGATGTACCTGGAACAGGTGAATATAAAACTGTTGAGATCTTATATGCTCTGACAAGAAGTACAGTAGCATAAACCAGAATTTGAAGCAAAGCTCAGCTGTAACCGCGGAAGTGTGGGCATGTGCCAAGCCTGCTGGGAAAGGCTACATCTTATCGCAAGACACTGGGAGGGCTGCCAGATGTGGGATGTGCCAGTTAGTAAAGCTCCTCTTCATTCATATGCCAATGGTGGTTGAATGTGCCTTGCAAAACACAGTTGTAATACTCCACCAACAGGCCAAGGAAGTGAGACTCCCTTGAGACTAGTCTCATCAGTCTCACCAGGTGCTTATCATCAACAACATGCCACCACCACCTGGACATAAGGGCAGACCAAGACAGACTTATTTTGTTTTCAGAAGGTTGTCATAAAAATATGCCATTGACCCAGACAGGCAGGGCCTTCATATACTACTGTAAAATGAATATCTACTTGTGCTTGCCCTGGAAATGTGGAAGTTTACATGACGAGTAAATGGTGTTACTAAAAAATTATGAAATTCTAGGCTGTATTTTGACGTCTGCAGGATCCAGGGTTAACAGATTTTCATGGGGTTCCTGATATGTGTGAGCCATGGCGGGCGTTGAGGGAGGAGATTGGATAGCCCTTTTTGAAAGGCAGTGTCACTTTGTAGAAGAGATCTTGATATTGCAAATCCTTCAGAGAAACCACTGTTAGAAACATTAGCAGTAAAGTGATGGGGCGTGTTATTAATGCTACACTTATTTAAGACCCAGAACAGAAAGGGGCTGATCTCATGCCAGAGCCATCGGCAGCCTCCCAGAAACAGTAAAAATCCTAAGTCAGTCATTATATGTTGGTCCTTCTACAGTGCTTTTAAGAAGAAAGTGTTTCTTCCAGCTTAAGAACACAGAGATTGGCAGACTTTCTGCCCCACCGCCTTAACTGGAGGATTTTTTTTTTTTTTTTTTAAAGCATTGCAACGATGACCTTTGTATAAGGTCAGAACTGGAATTGTTCAAAAGTTTCCCAGAAAGACCTAAATTGATCAAACATCTATGTTGAAATATCCCCTCTGGCTTTAGCTGAAACTTCTCTACTTAAATTTATATCCCCAACCAGGAAGAACATCTAGTTTGAAAGAGTTCCTAGCTCTTCCTAAATTGCAAAGTGGTGAAAGAAGATGGCTCTGATCTTGATAGAAGGGTATCAATGGTGTTGATCAGTTCTCTCATAGCCTTTTTTCTCTCCCAACTTAATGTGGCTCTGGATAATCGTCTCATTATCTGCCTCAGGTCTTACAGAGCTTCCATTCAATTTGTGCTCAGTTATGACAACTATGCAAGGTATAGAAGGAATTTCTCCAGAGACACTCTAAACAAACATGAAGGAACAGAGCAGGAAAGAGAAAATGTGGGTTTGTAAAACATACTGGACTGACTGCTAATATAGAAATTACCTGCCCTAGACCACTTGACATTTTGTCTTTTGTTTCTTCCAAAGTTTAAGGGATTAGAAATCTCGGGGAGACCCGCCCCCACAATGCCTCCCTGAGCCAGGACCTCTTTGAGCGAGTATTCTTATCTATCTTTTACACTCTGAGTGTGTTGCCTATTGGGGATCCCAGCTTTATGACAGGGTCTCTGACCCAACTTCCCATTTTGTATGGGCCCCAGTATGTCTCTGGTCCCCAAACTTGGTCTGTTACGTCTCTGGCCAGGAATCGGCAGATGCCACCAAGGCAACACTGGCCTCGGTGCTGGCTTACCATTTTTGGTTTTATGCTTTTTAATCTCTTCTCTTATTCCTTTCTCTTATTTTTTTGCCAATCCAACAATTTAAAATATTTTAATATTTTACCATTAAAAACATGTTTTAATATTTTATTCATCACTTTGAGTATTCTGTACTAAGAGGATTTCTTTACACATCCAGTCCAGCATATTGTCAGATGCGAAAGTCCAACAATTTTTCTTAAAAAATATGTCATTCGTCCAGAATTCAGTACATATGACAAAGAGATCGAAAATAGAAAAAAAGAATATAATATAGGAGAATATCTTCATGACCTGGAATAAGGAAATATTTCTTTAAAAAGACAGAAACAGCACCAAGCCTACAGAAGAAGATTGATAAATTGTACTGCATAAAATTAGGAACATCTAGTCGTCGCAAGACACCACTGAGAGAGTGAAAAAGGCACGTTCACAGGGTGGGAGAAGATTTTTGCAATACATGTAATCAAAAGAGCTTGTATCAAGAATATAAAAATATCCACGGAGCAATAAGAAAATTGTGAATGGGCCAGAGGCTTAATCAGGCACCTTTGTAAAGAGGATATCCAAGTGGTCAAAGATGGTCAACTCCAATAGTAATTCGAAATATGCTCATTGGAATCACAATGAGATAGCAGTACACACTCACTAGAATGGTTAATATCTATATCTATTAGTCCAGTAGATACATACCTGTGTCTCTAGCCTCAAAATATGAGTGCACAAGTGCATCAAAGATATGTACAAGAATGCTCATAACAGCATTATCTGTTATAGCCCTAACTTGGAAATTTCTATTCTTTCTTATGACTGCTGGGGTTGGCCTTCTGCAAATCATATTTTTCTTTTCAGGCTAGCACTCTATTGGGCTCTGCCAATAGTGGGCACTAGAGAAAGCCTGTAAGCTGAGAGGAGAGAGAAGGGACTTGCTTCTCGGCAGTTTGCTTTAGGCCACTGGAGTGACATGATGGCAGCAGCTCTTTACCTTAGCAGCTACGTTTGGCTCAAGTTTTCAGCTTTCCTCTCTTCTCAGAACCAGCCTTTACTGTGTCCTTCGAAGATACTGCATGAACTGTTCAGTACTGCTTCCTCTGAGGTCTGAGTTCCGCCTCCCCGTAGGTTCTTCCTCCAAGCTTCTGGATTCTTCCACCTCTTCCCTTGTTAACCCCAAACGCTCCTGGAGCTTCCGTCAGTTGCCAGGTCTATGTTTCCTGGGCATTTCCCTTTGGTCTTTGCAGTCCTTACAATAATAAACTCCTGTTAAAATAACAAGTATGGCTCTTATATTCTTGGCTGGATGCAGCCAAAGTTCAATACTTTTGACATCAGTCCAGCCTCCTGACCAGGAATAAATTGGAATATCTCTCCTCTTCTAAAAAGGGAATCTGAGGGCTGCAATACGGTTGATAGGATTCAAAGATCTTCACAGCCATGCTTGGTTGGTTGCCAATGGCTTCTTGTCATGGTTACAGAAATCAACCAGAGCCAAAGAGAACACAGCATCCTGGGTGTTGATTGCTGTGACTGCATACCAGGAAGAAAAATGGGAAAATGGCATCTTTCTTAAAGTCATCATAGCCCTCCTTGGATACATTTTTGAGAAAACAAATTGAGAACATCCAACTCCAGAGGTACCCTGCTGTTACTATGGCCACCGCTGTGTATGTGTGTGTTTGATAACATCATCGCTGTGGCTGATTCTTTAACCAGATTGTAAACATGTGTGCAGAGCTTGCCCAACAAACGAACAAAAGGTTTGTGTAATCTGTAAGCAAAACAACGTGAGCTAAGACCTTGATGGGCTAGGATCTTTCAATGTTCATCCCCCAGCAGCCTTGTATCAGCCATTATGAATTATTAAAAACCCAGTCCACTCTCTCTCCTTCCAAAAATCTCTCCCTTATGGTATATAATTTTCCTAACCCAGTTAAATACACGCTTCTATAGTTCCTACCATTTAAATCTGTGTCTAAAGAAAGCAGAACACAATCTGCTCATTCAAAAAATCTATTTTTATTTACTCTTGAAGCCAGAAAACTCTCAAGGATTTTCCTAACGTATTCATTCTAGATTGTGCCAATCTTTTGATTCGCCCCAGAGGCATTATCCAACACCTTGGAGACTCAGCTCCTGATCTTCTCAAATACAATTTCCCTCACTTCAGCCACTCACTCCTAGGGTCATGCCTTTTACCTTGTCATAGTCAATAACTACTATCCCCAAAATCTCTATTTCGAGAATTCTGATTTGATAATTTGATCTCTATTTCCTATCCTTCCATCTCACTTACTGCAGTCCAGTATTTCTTCAATCTTATTGAGACCTCTGATTCATTTACCACCTCTGTTTTTCTAACCATCTTCCCTCAGCTCCTTACTTCCTCTATCCTCATCCCAGATTCCATGTTCATTACTATAATCACTCCTTTGCAAATGCCCTTATCCCTTACCTGCTCCCCCTCCATGGTGTTTGCCTGGCAACATCCCGACCCTGCACCATGTCTTCACTGCAGGCCTTGCTCGGATGTGGCTGGAGATAAATACACAACTGCGCTCACTGGCCTCCCTTGAAATTCTCACCATAAATCTCAAATGGGCCCTCAACACTCTATGGCAAACTTTCCTGATATGTTTTCTTTCCCACATGCTAGCACATTTATTTCTCATGTCTTTTTTTCTCCTGGAAACCTCTCAGCTTGCCTTCACCACATACTTCATGAAGAAAAGCAGGCAGGACCTCTCTATCATCATACCGACTACCACATCCACCAGTTTCTCAGCTGTACTCAAAACTGATGAGGCTTGTCCTCTACGTGGGCCGGGATCCCACCCACGCTTGCCTTTCTGAAGAGTCTTGCTCTTAAAATCTTATCTTTTCTCTTACCACTGGATCACTTCTCACATTTAAATCAGCACGCAAATACTCTCTAGTGTAATATTTCCCATTTAAAAAAAAAACCTTCCTTGACCCCAGATCCCTATCTCACTACCACTACATTTCTCTGCCTCACTGCATAGCAAAACTTAAAAAACAAACAAGCAAACAAACAAAAACGCTCCCCATTTTCTTTTCTCACTCACTTCAAAAAGGTGTCCATCTCCACCTCACCTCTAAAACTGCACTGGTAAAGGTCATCGATGCTCTCCTTTTCGCCAAATCTGACGTTCGTTCTTATGGATTCCTCTTAGTGTTTTGTTTTGTTTTTAGCATCATTTGACCCTTTTGACAACTCTGTCCTTCTTGAAATACTTTTCTTCTCTAGGTCCCCTAACCGACTGTTTCTTCTCTGTCTTCTTCATGGCGCCTCCTCTTTTACTTCTAATGTAAAAGTGGCATGGAGAAAACCAGCAAGGCAATAATCACTCTCAGCAAAGTCAAAAGTCAAATGACAAAATGGACAAGAATCGTAAAGGAAAGCACTCAGTCTTTCCCTTCTTATGCAGGGAAAAACTCAGTTCTTTCCCACTGGGTGTTTTTCTCCTGAGTGTCTCTTTTAACTTTACAGAAAACTCTTCGCTTTTGGCACTTCTGGTCACCAGATATGTGGAGTTTCCCCTCCCTCCCCCACAATAATAAGCAAGTCTCCAACACCAGCTGGGTGTCCTACAATTTTACCCAATTCTGACACTGTCTACCTGGAGAAAGCATCAGATCTCATAGGTAAGGGCTCAGTGCCACAAGACTACCACCTATCCCCACCACCATTTCAGATGCCAGTCACAAGTTCAAGTTATCACCTGTGCTTCTGACCAACCGGCTGAAGACTCTCTCTTCAGATTCGATTAATTTGCTAGAGAGACTCATGGAAGTCAGAGAAATACCTATTTACCTTTACTAGTTTATTAAAGGATGTGATAAAGGATACAGATGAACAGCCAGATTAAGAAATATACAGGGTGAGGTCTGGGAGGGTCCCAAGAGCAGGTGCTTCTGTCCCCGTGGAGTTTGGGTGTGTCACCCCTCCCGGTATGGATGTATTCACCAGCCTGGAAGCCCTCCGAACCCCATCCCATTGGGATTTTATGGAGATTTTCTCACATAAGAATAATCGATCATTAACCCCATTTCTAGTCCCTCTTTCCTCTATGGAGAATGAAGGTGAGACTGAAATTTTCAAGCTTCTAACCATGGTTTGGTCTTTCTGGTGGCCAGCCCCATCCAGGAGCTCAGCCAGAGTCACCTCACTAGAATAAAAGATGCTCCTGGTGCTCTTATCATTTAGGAAGTTGTAAGGGTTTTAGGTGGTCTGTGCCAGGAACCAGGGGCAGAGAGACCAATGAACAGTTAAGTCCTCACTTAACGTCCTCAATAGGTTCTGCTACTTTAAGTGAAACAATATATAGTAAATCCGTTTACCATAGACTAACTGATACAAACAAGAGCCAAGTTCCTAGGCATCTCATCAACGTTATAACAGCATTATTCGAGGACCTGCTGTATATATTGTCTATTATCTCATGACAGTATTTACATGGTCATAGACATGGTGATAATATCCCTAACATTTAAAGAGAATTCTCTTTATCCTAGAAATCAATAAGAAAAAGATCAACAATCCAATGGAAAAATAGAGAAAGAATATAAACAAATCTCAGGCAAGGGATACAAATATTCTTTAACGTACAAAGAGATAGACAAACTCTTTAATAACAAAGATAAGTAAAGATGAAGCCTACATTTAAATATCACTTTCAATAATTATACGGATAAAAATATTATCAAAAGTTTGACAACATGCCTTGTGGGAACACAGGTCTCATATATTGCTGTGACATTAATATGAAAAGATCTCTAAGACAGATTTGGTATTGGATACGAAAGTACAAACCAGCATTTATTATGCTCTCAGAACATATATGATTTCTATTTGTATTTGCATAAGGATGGACACATGCTCACACACACTTGCACACACACACACGCACCAATAAAAAGCAGTTACTTGTTGGAGTAGGAACTGGAGTGAATGTGGAACAAGGTGAGAATGAGTCTTTCAGTGTGCACCTTTTTAGGCTATTTGGCTTTTGGACCATATGTATTTTTTATTTATTTTTTAAGAGAGACACAAAGAATTATAGTCCAAAGAGTTTCCTAGTGAAATTTTTCTATGCATTGGTTGAAGGAACATAAACAAATGTGTTTCATCTTAAGAGAAAATTTGGGCATTATTATAAGCAGAATGTGTGGATCCTGAGTTGCACCTGAGTCCTGCACCATTCAGATGACCAGAATGTCCTGAAGGACATTTATAATGAAAGGTGAGAGCATCACCAGGCATATGTTAATCTATTTGAATATTCTACACTGGATCTATGACTCAGCTATGTATGAACTCAATATTTTACCAGGGCAGCAGCTAGCACTGTTATCTTCTTTAACTACCACCTTTACCAGAAGCATTGGCATCAACTGGATGCCTTTTATTGCTATAAAGAAAATGTCCAAACCGAATATCCAAACAACAACTAACATCATTAATCATTAGGGTAATGCAAATCGATATCACTTCACACCAACTAGAATGGCCATAATTAAAAATAATTGAGTAAATATCAACTGTTGGTAAGGACATGGAGAAATTGGAACCTTCATACATTGCTGGTGGACCATATTCTGGGCCATAAAATAAATCTTCATAAATTTAAAAAAATTTAAACCATACAAAATACTTAAAATGGTGCAGCCACTGTGAAAAAGTTTGGTGGTTCCTCAAAAAGGTAAACATAGAATTATGATGTAACCCAACAGTTCCACCTCTTGGTAAGTACCCAAAAGAACTGAAAACAAATATTCAAATAAAAGCTTGTGCATAAATGTTCATAGCAGCTCTATTCACAATAGCCTCAAATTGAAAACCACCCAAATGTTCAACTGATGAATGAATAAACAAAAGATGGTGTTTTCACGCAATGGAAAGTTATCTGACGATAACAGATATAACCCAACAGTTCCACCTCTTGGTAAGTACCCAAAAGAACTGAAAATGAATATTCAAATAAAAGCTTGTGCATAAATGTTCATAGCAGCTCTATTCACAATAGCCTCAAAGTGAAAACCACCCAAATGTTCAACTGATGAATGAATAAACAAAAGGTGGTGTTTTCACGCAATGGAAAGTTATCTGACGATAACAAGGAATGACGTACCAATGCATGCTACAACCTTAAAAACTTTATGCTAAATGAAAGGAGCCAGACGCAAAAGGCCACGTATTGTATGATTCCATATATATGTTCCCCACATCAGTCACTGTGAAGTCATACAGAAAATGCAGACAGCTTCACTACCCCAGAAGTTATGTTGAATGTACATCCAGTCAGGGAGAATTGAGCAGACCTACATTCAGGAAAGGGACTCTGCTGTGAAAGTTTTACCTTCTTTTAATCTTCTTGGTCCTCTTCTGTAATTATAAAAATGTCCTTTTCTGTTATTTGTAAGAACTTTCTTGTCAACATTTGGCCTACAAAAGTTTCATACTATCCACTTTAGAATGCAACCATCAATCTCCAAGCCTTGATAATAAATTATCTTGTAAAATAGCCATCAGTCTCAGATTTGTACCTCAGCTACTTTCGTTTCTGAATATTGTTGTTTGTTGAAAGGGTTATAGTTTTGCCAGCTTCTTCCTTTGCCAAAGAATTAATATATTTACTACTATAGCATATTCATTGTCTTAAAATATGTGTTAATAAGTTTTTGTGTCTGCTCTAATGTAAAGAGATTCGGGGCGGGGAAGAGAAAAGGGAGGAAGAAGCACCCCCTTTTCTTCTCTGCTGGATGAAATCAAGTTTTCATGCAGACTTCATGCAACTCTGGAATTACTGCGGCCATCCTGAAACCCCAAGTAGAAACATCGCCAACATGCTAAGGATGGACTCAATGGTGATTCTGAATCTGTAACGATCTTATCAAGGCTCTGAGCTGTCATTATTTTATATATATATAT
>NW_006434835.1:16302883-16327064 GCF_000325575.1 Pteropus alecto
TATATATGTTATATTTTTTATATATATATATTTTAACATATATATGTTATATTTTTAATATATATTTATTTTCTTGTGATGTCTTTGTCTGAAAGGAGTTCACAAACTACCAACAGGGGAATACCTTTGTATTCATTTCTATTGCCCCAAGTCACAGAAGGATGAAATTATAGGTGGTAAGAATGTGATGAAGGTATAAGGATTCTTATTTAAACGTTGGATATGGCACCAAAGGTCAATTTTGACAGCTTAAAAGAGCCTGTGCTTAATGACTTCGCAGTTTGGGAAGCTAAACAAAGCAAAGATAGTTATGCCATAGAGTAGTATTATATATGATAAAAGACAAATCATTACATATAATTAAAACAGAATATTGGTTTTTTTTAAAGTATCCAAACTTTTGAAATGCACTTTTATGACTGCTGAGTCCTGGGTATACAATTGCAAAAATATTTTGTGTCTGTTTCCTGGCATGATTGTCTGTTTTAGAGAAAACTAATTGGCAGAGAATTTTTTTTTTATATCAAAAGAGTGATTAAATAGCATCTATAGTACCAGAAAAAAATAATATAGTGCAATGACTGCTTGGCAGCCTTTGTACAGGATGTTACAACACATTTCCCAAACACTCCATTGATGGGAATCCTCCTGGCAACACAGAATGACAATGAGTTTATTTCACATGAAATGTGTGAACACGGAGGTTGTGGATTACCTGAGAGGCAGGGCAAGGGATGGAGTTTAAAATGAAATGCTGTCACTAAACATTGATAACACCAGAATTTGGTGTGCTTTCCATCATTCAAAGTATACTCTGACTGGCCTAAGAAGCCACACGATCAACTGATTTGAAAAGCTAAAATGTGGGAGTAACCCTAGTGTCCATCGATGATGAATGGATAAGCTAAATATGGTATATACATACAATGGAATATTATTCAGCTTTAAAAGGGAAGAAAATTCTGCAACATTTTACAACATGGCTGAAACTTAAGGACATTAAGCTTAGTGAAATAAGCCAGTCACAAAAAGACAAATATTGCGTGATAACACTTGTATGACATACTTAGAGAGTCTAAATCATAGAGACAGAAGAAATTAAACTTATTGTGAAAAGAAAGCAAACTCCAGGCCTAGATGATTTAACTAGAAAATTCTACCAAATATTCAATTAAGAAATAATACCAATTTGACATAATTTCTTCCAGAAAATAGAAGAAAAGAGAACACATCCCAAGCCATTTCTGAGACCAGTGTTTCTATCTCAGTCAGACTGAGCTGCTATAACGAAGTGCCATTGACTGGGTGGCTTAGACACTGGAGGCTGGAAATCCAAGATCCAGGTGCCAGCATGGCTGGGTCCTGGCGAAGGCCCTCTTCTAGGTTGCAAACTGCCATCTTCTTGTTGTATCATCACATGGTGGAAATTATGCAAGAGAGCTGTCTGGGATATCTTTTACAGAGGCACTAATCTCATTCATGAACACTACATCCTCATGACCTAATTACCTCCTAAAGGCCCTACCTCCTAATAACGTCACATTTGGGGTTAGGATTTCAACACATGAATTTGGGGGGAAACAAACATTCAGTCCATTGCAATTAATTTAATATCAAAACCAGAACCAATGTGGTGTCAGGTTAAAGGACAGACACATAGGTCAATGGAACAGAACAGAAGGTCCAGAAATAGACCCACACAACTGATTTTTAACCAACGTGCAAAGGAATTCAGTGGAGAAATAATAGTCTTTTTCACAAATGGTGGCAGAAAAACTGGACATCCATTTGCAAAAATATGAACCTCTTCCCATACTCCATACCTTATACAAATTTAACTCAGTGGGTCATACATTTAAATAGTAAAATCTAAAACTATAAAAACTTAAAAAAAAAAACACAGGAGGGACTCTCGATGACATGGAGTTATGCAAAAAGTTCTAAGAAATGACACCAAAAGCACAATCTGTAAAAGGAAAAATTAACAAATTGGATTTCATCAAAATTTAAAACTCTAACTTTGTAAAGGATACTCTCAAGAGAATAAAAAAACAGTTAACAGAGGGGAAGAAAATATTTACAAATCATATATCAGACTAAGAGCTGTATCCAAGATACATTAAGAATTCTCAAAACTCAGTGAAAAGAAAAAAACAATATAATAAATGGGCAAAGATTTAAATTGATACTTCACTAAAGAAGCTATATGATGGCAAATAAGTACATGGAAAAAATGCTTATCATTAGTTGTTAGGAAATTGCAAATTAAAACAGCAATGATATACCACTTCACACCCACTGATGGATATAATAAAGAAAATACAGACAATAACAAATTTTAGTGAGAATGTGGAGACATTGGAACTCTAATACACTGTTGATGAGAATGTAGAATGTCAATCAACTGCTGTGGAAAAAACAGTTTGGCAAGTTCTCAAAAAGTTAAATGTGTGCTGGCTGGAAAATTACTGCTTGGCTATCGCCCATGGGAACATAGGCTATCATCCATGGGAACATAACATTCCAACAATAAACTTTCTGCTTCTGTACCCCCACTTGCACAACGGACCTGTGGGTTGACAGGTAGTGAATAGGAGAAAAATAGACCTTTATGTTTAAGACAGAATGAGGAATGGGATTTAGGGCTTAAAAACCCTGTACCTCTACAATTCAGGGCTGCTTAATTTGAGGTCTGCGTACCCCGGGCAGACCCAGCGTGCTGAATAAAGAGTGTGTTTCCTATAACTCACTGATTTCTGGTGGTCCGTGTGTCTTTCAGGGGCTGGCGGCTACAACAAATGTAGAGTTACCTATGATCCAGCAATTCTCCTCCTAGGTATATACCCAAGGGAACTGAAAACATATTTTCGCACGATACCTTGTACATGAATAGGTATAGCAGCATATTATTAATAATAGTCCAAAAGTGGAAATAGCCTAAATATTCAAGTAATAAGGGGATAAGCAAAATAGTTATTGTCCGAGATGAGGGTAGAGGGGATTAGGAGGTGCAGGGTTTCTCTTGTGGGGTTTCTTAGTCAGATATGGCTGCCACAGCAAAAGAAATTTATTTCCCACATTTCTGGAGGCTGGAAATCTAAGATCAAGGTGCTGGCAAAGTAGAGTTAACTCTGAGGCCTCTCCTCTTGGCTTGTAGACAGTCACCATCTTGCAGTGTTTATGTGGTCTTTCCTTAGTGTGTGAGCATGGAGAGAGGGATATCTCACTTCCTCTTCTTTTAAGGGCACTAATCCCATCGTGAGGGTCCCACCCTCATAATTTTCTCTCTCTAATTACCACCTCCAAATACATTGATGGTTAGGAGGCTTCAAAACACGAATTTGGGGAGCAATTCAGTCCATAGCAGGAAGTGCTGGAAATGTTCTCCAATCAGATAGTGGTGATGGTTGCACAACTTTGCGAATATATTAAAAGCTATTGAATTGTATACTTTAAAAATACAGTAAGATAACACCGCATACCTGCTGGAATGGCAAAAAAATTTTCAAATACATAAAACAAAATAAAAATGACAATATTAAATGCTGCCAAGAATGTGGAGGAAACAAAACTCTCAAATACCACTGATAAGGGTGCAAAATCCTGCAGCCACTTTGGAAAACAGTTTGGAAGTTTCTTATAGACTTACCCATACCACTTGACCTGGGAATCTCATGCCTAGTATATTTACCGAAGTGAAATAAAAACCTATGTTCACAGAAAAACTGAAAAACCACTATACAAATATTTGCAGTAGCATTGTTTGTATTCACCAAAACCTGGAAACAGTCCAACAAAGTGTGGCCCATCTGTAAAATGGATCACTAGTTAGCAATTAAAAGGAAACAAGTATATTACTACAACAGCGCAGACGACTCTCAAATGCGTTAGTTCAGTGAAAGAAGCCAGTGTCAAAAAACTGCATACCGCATGATTCCATTTATGTAACATCTGGAAAAGGCAAAAAAGTATAAGGACAAAGGACCAACCAGTGGTTGCCAGAGGTAAACAGTGCCTTAGATTTCTGCCCTTTCCTGTGTTCTGCTGGGCCAATGGACTTCCTCTCTTTCGGTGTGCCCCACCTGCAGTACCCCTCCCACGGGCTCCCTTAGGTTTTAAGCCTCTCCATCCTGCACATCAGTGATCACTCCTCCAACTGCTTTCATTTTCCAAAATTGTGTTGATGTCTCTTGACCCCAGTTGTCACTTTCCCTTTCTTTAATCCTATGGATTTATGGTCTTTTTATTTCTTTACTGTTATTACGGTGAGGATTTGGGAGGGAACAGATAAATACATATTCAGTCTTGTATGTTTACTTATACAAGCTCTCCTTTAATCAAGTCTACAACATAAATATAGTTTAGAAAATGGATATTATTTCCTCATGAATATATGTGTGTGTGTGTATATATATATGTATACATATTCATGAGAAACTATAAAGTTTATCTCTGACCAACTTCAGAAAATATAGATGTTTACCAGATACAATCCCAGTATCTTTATGCAAGCAATCAGATTTTTGTCTCCCAGAGGGGACACACTTAAAAGAGTTGTCACACAGTCACACAATTCTGGCAGCCAGAATTTCCAACAGCTGCCTGGGCTATGGGCCAGAATTCATGGGGTCTGACAAACCAGTGGTTTTGCACAGGACTGTAGGAGCTGAGGCAGCTTACTAGTGGTAAGCTGGTGACTTGGCAAAGGAGTCGTGGGCCTTTGTAGGTCTATGAGCAGCATCCTCGTAGTCGTACTTATAATCAAGACTCAGAAATGCCTTCTCATTACTGACATCATAATCATCCCCTTACATAAACGCGTAAAAATAGTGTTGAAATAGCACTAACTCCCATCAGAATCATTTCTGTTCTCTGTCATCATTTCTATGGCACTTTGATCTTCAATTAAAACGGGTCTTTGAAAAATTGGTGATACTCAAATTTTCCACACTGAAGAAACTTCAGGATCTCAGGAAGCAGTGAGGCAGGCCTTTCCTTTTTCTTTAGCTGTCATGGAGAAGCTGAAGAACACAAGATGGTGGCTTTTAAAACTCTGGATCACACAAGTGTAAATTGTAGGTTATAATATGCTCGACACACATCTTATTTTTAACAATCCTGTTACTGTTTATCTTTGCCTGAAATTTTAGGTTTTATTCTATAATATTATAAAACTATGACCTTCTGGGTCGTGTAAACCAAGATTTTCTTTGGGGGAGGGAGGTGGGGTGGATACAGTGTATTTTATTGATGGTACATGACAAGACAGGACTCCCAAAGCCTCTCCCTATCTTCAGGGGGTCTGGGATGGATAATGTATTGAGGACAAGAGATTCTCAGTGTGTTGGGGGTAGAGTTGGGGCAAGGACTTCCCAGCAGCTGAGGGCCTCTTTTCCTCTTGTGCTCTTTCTGAGGCTGGTGGTCCAGGGGCTCTTATTCCTCGTTGGAGGCCATTTGAATCATAAAGTCTACCACCCATTGCTGTAGAAAAATTCGTTATCATCCCAGGAAATGAGCTTGACAAGGCGATCCTTGAGGGCAATGCCAGCCCCAGCAGCAAAGATGGAAGAGTGGTTGTCACTGTTAAAGTCACAGGAGACAATCTGGCCCTCAGTGTAGCCCAGCACGCCTTCAGGGAACCCTTCGACACCTGCTTCACCACATTCTTGATGTCATCTTATTTGGCAGCTTTCTCCAAATCCACGACTAACACATTGTAGATGAGGACGTGGAAGGCTGTGACAGTGAGATTTCCATTCAGCTCAGAGATGACCTTGCCCACAGCGTTGTCAGTACCAGTAGAAGCAGGACTGATGTTCTGGGCCTCAGTCATTACCACAGCTTCTCAGAGGGGCCATCATGGTCTTCTGGGTGGCTGTGATGACATGGGCTGTGGTCATGAGTCCTTCCACGATGCAAAAATTGTCATGGATTCCCTTGGCCAGGAGAGCTAAGCAGTTCGTAGTACAAGAGGCATTACTGACAATCTTGAGGAAGTTGTCTTGCTTCTCATGATTCATGCCCATCACAAACATGGGGGCATCAACAGAAGGAGCAGTGATGAACTTTTTGGTTCCACTCTTCAAGTGAACCCCAGCCTTCTCCAAAGCAGTAAAGACACCAGTGGACTCCATAATATGTTCAGCATCAGCATCACCCCATTTAATGTTAGAAGGATCTCAGTCCTGAAGGATGGAGGCGGGCTTTCCATTGATGACAAACTTCCTATTCTCAGCCTTGACTGTGCCATTGAACTTGCCATGGGTGGAATCATACTGGAACATGTAGACCATGTAGTTGAGGTCAATGAAGGGATCACTAATGGCAACAATGACAACTTTGCCAGATTTAAAGGCATCCCTGGTGACCAGGCACTCAATACGGCCACATTCGTTTACTCCAACCTTTATCATGTCTCAGATACATGGTTGCCTGTCAAATGCAGGGGAGGGGGCGGAGAGCCAAACCAGGACTTTCTTGACAGAAGCTATAGGAAATCTTGTGTAGCAATGAGGCAGAATGTTGTTTACTACTTTTAGGCACTACCTTCTTTTTGCTAATGGAACTCTGATTTTGTTAAGTATGGGCTGGCAACCGACTTAAGAAAGATGGTGGTGTCACCCAGTAAGGTTGCCAAATTTAACAAGTAAAAATATAGGACACACAGTTAAAAATGAATTTCAAACAAAAAATAGGCAACCCTCTCCCCCAGGTTTCAAGGATGAATTGTGTTTGGTTAAGCCCAACATGGTAATCTCTTTTCCCTTTGTCTGTGATTGCTTTGGAGGTGGGCATATAACACATTTCTGACCAATTGCATTTGATAAGAAGTCTTTTGGTGGCTTCTGGGAAAGGTTTCCCTCCCTGATGAAAAACAAGGGGGTTGGGGGAAAGAGAGAGAGAGAGGGAGAGAGATCGAGAGATCAATGTAGGAAGTCTTTCACGCCTTCTGCCTGCAATAATCTCATGGAAGATGGGGTGCTGAGAATAGCGGAAGTTGTTTTGTCACCGTGGAGAAAAAGTCATGTAAAAGTCAGAGAGACTGACCCAGAGCTCTGACATTGTTGAACTTCTGAAGTAGGCAGCTACTTCTGGAATTCTCTTCTCCAGATTTCTTGTTTTGTGAAATAATGAATGTCCTTGTTGTTTGAGCCTCTTCGAGGTGGGTATTCTGTTTATGCTGCTGGAAGCATCCTAAATGATTCAGCTGAAAGTATTTTTAATCTCACTCATCAGGTTTTAATACTACTAGTCACTGGCCTAATAGTATTACATGGGTCTTTCTCAACTTCTCACGGAAGAATCACAGAAACTCTCCCACAGTATATGGAGTGTGGGTGGAAGACAGTTTCTTGCTTCTTAGGATGGAATAGTTATTTTTATTAACAGTTCTCTATGTCTTCAATGTCATTGCTTCAGACATCTGAATTGGCTGCTTAGGGAAGTGCCAATTTTATGGAACAGATGGATACTGTTTCACAGTTGTGGGTGGGCAGGCAACCTTTAGCCCAGAAGTTGAGGTTGGTGATCCTGAGATATCATTAGCATCAATGGCATCTGTGCTGTCACTTTTTATCACAATGTAGATAATACCCACTGTTGGTTTTATTTCAGAACATTCTAAAATGAGTAAAATTTACCAAATGTTTAATAGCCAATTTGTATGTATGGCAAACATTTTTATCTTTAAATATGTTGAATAGATTATATATGCACATGGCATATACAGAATTCAGACCAATAAGCCAACCCCCTTCCATCCTAGTTTCTTTTTTCCTTCTTTAGAAGTAATCTTTGTTATCAGTTTCTTGTATATCATTCCAGACTTTTGAATACATGAACAAATATGTAAATATGTACAGCTCCTTTTAAAATACAAATGGTAGAACAGAACACACATTAATCATATCTCAAAGGTCCTCTGACACCACTATCTTTTAAGCTATCTTATTCTGTTCAAGGGCTGCATAGTATTCCAACGCATGGCTGCACCATAATGTGCTAGCCAATCTCCTGTTGATGGATACTCTACTGTGGAGAGAAGGTTGTAAACTGACAAGGTCCTTGCAATCTGTGAGGCCAACCAAGGATTGCCTCACCTCCACAAATCCCCCTAAGAACTGGGAAGTAGGAACTGATCAGAAAACAATGCGGGTGTTGAAATGCAAATGACTATAGCAGGCTGTATTGGGTAGTGGTAATCTACGGAAATGCAAATGATTATAGTAGGATGTGGAGGTTGGGTGGGGATAATCTCATTTTAGCCAGCAAATGCATGCTCTTGTATAAAAGCAACTTACAAAAATAAAATCGCTCTCTACTCTATCATCAGTGGATAGTGGGCCTCCCGATCCCAGCTTTCTGTCTTCTTTCTTTTCTTCATCTCCCACCGTTCTCACTCAGGTTTATTTTCCAGAGCTGCGCTGGATGTGGCGGGATTTACCACTTGCTAGATATGGCATTCTATTGGGTATTTGTCTTGTTTTCTGGTTGGCCAGCTCCATTGGAAAATTCCTCATATTTGTGGAAGAACTCACTATCTAGTCTCCTTTGAAGCTCCAACAACCAATTGTACCCATGTCAGTCTCCAAATCAGAAATGGACCCCAGGAGAAAATGGGCTTTGGAAAAAGATATCCATTTTGCTGGCAAGGGTGCAGCAGAGCCTTATGTCTTTGGGGCAGTAGGAGTTACAAACTGAGTTCCTAATTCAAAAGAGGTTAAGCATAGAGTCATCACACGACCCAGCAATTTCACTCCTAGGTCTATAACCAAGAGAAATGGAAACATATTCACATGAGAACTACTGCATTTCCACAAGGAAATATTGCAAGTTAAGTATTCACATGAGAACTGGTACATGAGTGTTCATTGCAACATTATTTATAATAAACAAAAAGTGGAAACAACCCAAATGTTTATCAACTGTTGAATGGATAAACAAAATACTATATATGCACAAAATGGAATATTATTCAGCAATAAAAAGGAATGAAGTACTGATGCATACTACAACATGGATGAACCTTGAAAACATTATGCTAAGTGAAAGAAGCCAGTCATAAAGGACCACATATTTTATGATTCCATTTATATGAAATGTTCAGAATAGGCAAATCCATAAAGTCAGAAAATAGAGCTTTCCTTCCTCCAGTGTCACTAGAGATGATGTGGGGAACATCCCTTCCCCTCCCAGCCAGGAAGTGGGGACACTGTCCTTCTCAGGGTCTCAACAGGAGCTCTGTGGGGAACCTGGACTTCTACTCCCACCTGACAGCAAGGTGACTGTATGTAATGACAATAACAAGTACAACTGGTAAACTCAGTTTGGAGAAAAAACACAACTGATTCTTGGCATGTATACAGCTCAACCAGTGGGAGCCATGTGTATATGATTGCTTTAGAAAGTAGCCTGCTAGCTCTGGCTGGGATTTTAGTAGGTTTTGGCCACCAGTCAGTACATTTTGCAGAATAGATAGCATCTCTCACTCAATCTGCCGAGGTGGTTAAGTAGAGGTTGGTTAGAATTACTACTGCATTTCCACAAGGAAATATTGCAAGTTAAATGGGCTTTTTGCATCCGAGCCTGCTTGCCAGTTTTTAGTTATAGCACCTGTCCAAAGAAGAGAGAGGACCCCCACTATAAGCACCATCCATACTTTGGGTACCGAGGACCCCACATGGACAGTTCAGACAGAACCACGGCTCCTTGGAATTGCCCGTCAGGATCAAATACAATTCATAAAGGAGAGTCTGCATGGAAAGCCACTCGGATCTGGTATTTACATCACCAAGGAAAAGCAGTTTCTATGCTACTGTCATTCAGGACAATCAAATTAATCTATAAATTTAATGTCTTCCCAACCAAATCTTAACGAGATTTTTAAATTGGAATTTGAGAATTCTGCTTCTCTTCTGGAAGAGAAAATGTTCAACAGCAGTCTAAAAAAATCTGAAAAAGATTATTGAGTGGGAATTCACCCTACAGTATATGAAAATGTAAATATAAAAATATATAAAGCTATATAAACATAATACAAATAGATTTAGTAATATAAAACTAAGGAGATAAAAATAGACAAATAGATCAGTGGAATAAAGTGCAGAACAGATCTATAGATATGTACAAATGAAACTTACAATTTTAAAAGTTTTTAAACTATATTTTTAATAATATTTGTGTGGAGAATGTCTTCCTAAACAAGATACAAAACCCAGAAGCCATAAAAAAAAAAAACAAACGCAGATTTATTCTCATAGGAATTTAAAACCTCTGCTAAAAGAAATACTTTAAGTTCAAAGAAAAGGGAAAAAAAATAATTGCTTTGAATTAATATCCAGAATATATACAGAATTCTGTTGACAGCTACTTAAATTGACAAAGGATATGACCAGAAAATTCACAGAAAAATCCGAACCAAAAAAGGAGGAAGAGGAGGAGGAAGAGAAGGGAGAGAAAGCGAAGAAGGCAGAGAAGGAGAAGGGTGAGGAAGAGAAGAAGAGAAAAAAGTTGCTCAAACTCAATAGTAATCAAGAAAAGCAAATTAAATGACATATGGTTTTGCCCATCAGATTGTTCAACATTTATAAGATTGCTTGTCTAAAGCCACCTTTTTTGCTGTGAAATAACACTGAAGTTGCAATACATTTCTAAATAATTTCCAGTTTGCTTTATCTTTCGTGAGGTGTTATTCAGAAGTATTTTAACTTCCAGATGTATAGGGCTTTTAAAAATGTTTTTGTATCGGTAATACAAGAATTGTTCAAAATCAAAGTGCATAAAAACGTGTAGACAGATGAGAGAGAAGACTCCCATCCCACCCCAGTCTCCTTATCCTGTCCCCTCTCACAGGCATTCATCCTTGTTAGTTTCCTTATACCCTTCCAGAGACAGTTTGTGCATACACAGCTAGTAACTTTTTTTCTCATTTTTACTACAAAAGGCATATATTATATATGATTCTGCATCTTAATTTTCTTCTTAATGTATTGGAAATGAGAACTATGTCAATAAGTATCATGTTAGATTAAAATCGTATTGAAAAATATAGAGCATATGACATATTTGTGATGTTTAAAGTGAACCTTTCTGATATTTCCACCCAGTGAAGAACTAGTCCCTGCAAAGCCCCCCTCCCTGATCATATCATACATCCTCTTCCCTCGGGGTAAACATGCTCCTGGCATTGGGGTTAATCATTCCCTTGCTTTCTTTAGGGATTTACCGCATCTTCATGGGTCCATGAACGATAGAGCTTTTTTTTTCTGTTTTGAGCTTTAACAAATGGAATCTGTTTTCTTCTATGACTCATTTCCTTTTGATCAATATTTCAGCTTGTTGATGTGTGTGGTTGTAGTTAATTTTCTGTCACTGCTGCATAGCATTCCCGTACAAATGTAATACTAGTTTTTATGAACTTTTATCTCCAGTTTGGAGTAATTATGTTGCTAGGAAAGTTTTTGTACATCTGGTTCAGGGCAATGGTTCTCACAGTGTGGTCAACCTCAAGACCCTGGGACCTTTTCAAGGAACTTATCATTGAAGTTAAAATTATTTTCTCCTATGATAATAATGAGATATAATGTACCCTTTTCACTCTGGATATTTGCACTGATGGTACAAAAGCAATGATGGGTAAAACCGTGGCTACTTTAGCATGAATCAAGTCAATGGCTCCAAATAGTACATGAAGTCATTTTTCTGGCCAATCTGTTAAGTACGTACTGTCTCGTTTGAGTTTTAATTGGTATATCTCTGATTACTACAAGAGTGAATTCCTTTTCACCTGTTTATAGGCCATTTGCATGTCCTCTTTTGTAAAATGTCAGTTCAAATCCTTTCCCCATTTTTAATCGGATGATTTGTCTTTTTCATGTCGGTTGTTAGGTGTTCTTTACATCACATGTTCTTTAAGGCAGTTATATGTGAAGAAAATAGGTTTTCTCTAATTTTTGTATGTTGTCGTTTTTACTCTTTTAATGGTGTCTTTTGTTGAAAAGAAGTTTTAAATTTTAATATGGTCAAATTCATCACTCTTTTTCTTTGCTTTGAGCTTCTGTGTAACTGTGCTAACTAGAATATCAAGTGCAATGGTGAAATGAAATTGTACTAGCAACATCCTTACCTTGTTTCTGACCTCAAAAAAGAAAGCTTTTCAATCCTTTACCATTACATTTTTGTCTTATTTCCCTTAAAAAAAAAACCCAAAAAACAAAAAACTTTGATTATGGTTAAAAGAATTAGTTCAATTATTTTACCTTTAAGTTTGTAAAGTTTTGCTGTAGAACTTTTCCAATACCCTTAATCATAAGGTTAGAGAAGTCCTTCTAGAGCTAGTTTTTCTCATAAACGAATGTTAACCTTTATAAAACAACTTCTCTGCATCTGTTGAGATGATAGTGGATTTTTGCTTTAATCTATTAATGTTGAAGACTGTACTATTTTTCTATTTTTAAATGACCTCTCGTTTCTGAAATAAACTCAGCTGGTGATGATGATATACTATCTTTTTCATATATATTGCTGGATTCGGTTCACTAATATTTTTTTGATTTTGCATCTATGTTCACGATGAAGATTGATCTATACTTTTTCTGTCTTCCTATGCCATCTCTGGTGTTGGTATTAGATGGGTCCAACTATAAAAGACACACTTAAATTGTCAAACTTTTAAATGCTTCTTGCTGGTCTATGGAAAATGCATTCAGGAGAGTTTCCTCTTCTATAGTCTGGAAACATTTCCAAAAATTTAGCATTATTTATTCCTTGAAAGATCGGAACTCACAGTGAAGTCGTGCGGGCCGGGGATTTTCTTCACAATAAGATTTTTTTTTTTTTTTTTACTACTGTTTCTATTTCTCTGATAGGACTGTTTAGATATTCTATCATTCCTTAATCTCTTTTTAGTAATATTTTTCTAGTAATTTGTCCATTTTATCTAAAGTTTCTAATTTATTGGTCTAGAGTTGTTCATAATTTCTATCATCTTATTATCTACAGTATTTGTATTTATGTATTTTTTTTATTTCTGGAATTACTTGTGCCTTCTTTTTTCTTGATCATTTTACCAGTTGAATTTTACTCTTTTCAAAGTCCCAAATTTTGGCTTGTTGGGCAATGTGAAATCGGCCCAGGAATTCACATGAGAACTGATTTGTGATTTCCAGAGTTTTTTTTTCCCTGCTCTGCTTGGCTCTAAACCAATCTCCCTAGCAGTCCCTCTAAAAATCGCCGGTCACTTATTTTATAGAATGTCTCTCAATTTTATTTTGTCTGATGTTTTCTTATGATTAGGTGCAGGTTGTACATCTTTGATGGAGTATCACAGAAATGCTTATGCTCTTCCTATTGCGTCTTATCAGATGATGCATGACTGAATTGTCCTTCATTTTGATCACTTAATCAAGACGGTGTCTACCAGGCTTATTCACTACAAAGTTATTCTTTCTTTTTCCCTTGTAATTAGTATTTTGCAGAGGGAAATATCTGAGTCTATGTAAGTATACCATTCCTCATCTAAACTCTGATTACTTACTTTTATCAGTATAAACTCATATATTCAATGGCTTAAAATCCATCGCAATTATTTTAATGTTCAGATCGTCCCAGATTTGGCCAGTTGGAATCCCTTCAAATTAGCTTCTGTGTCCTTTTGATATAATGTAATCATTCCTTGAGGAGTTCTTTGCTTTCTGGTACAAGATGTCCCAGCCCTAGAATCAGCTATTTTTCCAAGAAGCCCTGTGGTTTTTTATTTTGTTGTCTTTATGGAGAATATTTAGAATTCAAGATCCAGGCACTAAGCATTTACTGCTATTGGGCTGCTACTGCACCCAAACCCTCAGTGGACAGAGCTTCTTCTATCCCTATTTATTTCTACATCTATATAGATCTCTTGAAACCATAAACATATGCTGGTATCTCCTATTCCAATTAACCACCACAAGTTCATTCTTGATTTCTTCCTTTCCATCCATGTAACGCCCTTCTCCAATAGTGAGAAACATGGCTCACCTTACCCTTAATATATTTACTTGATTAATCTCTCTGTACATAGTCAAAGCCCCATCACTGTCTCTTGCATATATGCCATGCCCTCCTCATCCTACTCAGGCTCTGAAACTGCACTGGGCTGCAATGGGCTGGCCCCTGCGTGGACGTCTTTATCACCCTGCTTAGGCTGCCTCTACAGCAATGACCTCCTCACCCTACTCGAGCTCCCATCTGACCATAGGTCTTCCTTCCTCTTATACAGATGCCCTCTTCATTGCATCAAAGTTGGGCTACTCATGTGTGGATGCTTTCATTCTGTTTGCGGTCTGATTCTCCTTGTGGGACATACACGGACGGACAGACACGGATGGACACACACACACACACTGGCTCTGACAACCCATGCCAAGCCACTTCCATCTTGTAAATGCCCTCCTCAGGCTGCTCAGACTGAACCTCCATATCAAATTGCCCCTGTGCATGGACTCCAACCTCACTTCCCTCTAGCTGACAACTCATATCAAATCTTTCTTGTGGGGATGCCTTTTTCATGCTCCAACCCCACACCAGGCTACCAGCCCACATGGACACTCTCCCTGTCTAGCTTGGGCTCCAACACCCCACAGCTGATTGCTCCTGCGTTCCTCTCACTGTGTTCAAGCTACATCCAAGCTGGGCTGCTACATCCTAAGCATGGCTTCCCTCATTTCACTTGAGCTCTGCCGTCCATATCAGGCAGCCTCAGCATGAATTCCTACCTTGCTCTGCTCCACATAATGGGTACTGAATTACCCAAGAAAGGAATGGGAGACGAAGAGCTCAGAAAACATTAACTACACCCAGAGGTACGTTTTCGCAAAATGTTTCAGTACCATAATGCAATGTATGAGTGTATTGGATCATGAAGTGAAATATGTTCTTACCTTGGGTCTAGCCAAGGATGTTGGGAAGCAACTGACCTAGAAAGGTTCTAGAATGATGGTATGGTAGCACCCCATTTGGTGCCTCACTGTCCTCTGGACTGCTGTCTCAGGAGAGACCTTGTCACCAGTGTGAACGCCCTATCTAAAAGGATATTGCTTCCATGACAACAGAGATACAAGTTTGGTGGGTTACTGGAAGTTACAGACCAAGTTCTAGCTCTTGCTCTGCCCCAACTACTCAATAGCCAAGTAATCCAGTTACTTTAAACATTAAAAACATAGATGATATGGGATATACTTCTTTCCCACGGCATAAAATCAGGCAGTACCTGAAAAGTGCTTAAAAACTGCAATAATTACAAGAATTGTTATTTAAGGAATGTATAAATCCTTTATATGAAATATAATTTTAAATCCTTAAATAATCCTATGAAATCCACATTTAATAGGCCAAAAAACCTGAAGCTTAAGGAGTTAAATAAATGAACCCAGTGTTTGAACTTTCTCATTAGACTCTACCCTCATAATCATTAAATGGTACTTTCAAAGTGCTGTATGAAAAGGTTTACTGAGTTAGAAATGAAAAAGCATCTTCGTTCTGCTAGAGTCTAAATTATTTATATGGAAAATTATATCTTTTTAGCATTTCCCCTTAAATATCATAATTCTTAAAAGTGTTGAGTCCTGTAGGTTTTTCCCTTCTATGAAAATATAGCTAAAATGCAAGACTTTAATACTAAATGGGGGAGACTCTGAAATGCCAATGGTGACAGCTGGTAGAGGGTCCTAGGGGGCAGTTATTTCCTTTTCTGTAAAATGGTGACCAGGTAAAGCCCTTGCATGTAGTAGGTGGATAAATATATTGAATGAACGAATGAGAGCCTGGTTAGGCCTAGAACACTGGCAGCTCAGTGAGGTGGGGCAGTTAGCCAGGAAGTGTCCCGCAGGTGGAGGGGCTGCCAAGAGGAGGGCAAATCTCAGAGCGGAATCAGCCTGGCATTTTCTGGGACTGTCCACAGATCTGCCTGGGACTAAATCTCTGCTGAGGAACCTGGAAAGCTTGTGCAGATTTACTTCTGGGCAGCTGAAAGGGCCAAGCAGGGGCAGAGACCAGGTGTGGGTGGGAATGAGCACAGTGTTCTTCATGAGACCATAAAAGTCTACCATGAATGTTCTATTTTTAAAGCCAAATGACAGCATTCTTTCTCTAGCCCCAAAAGTGAAAATCTCAGAGCAGCAGTGATTGTTTTGGCCAAGGACAAGGGAAGTGGGACAAGACGAATGAGCACAGGGAATGAGAAGCAGAAAGGGGAGTGTACATCTTCCACCCTGATGAGCACAATGCTGCCCCCTGCAGACATGCCAGGGGCATGACTTGAAACCTCACTGAGCTAGAGCTAGTTCCCTTTGCTTCTCCTCAGCAGACCAGTGCATGGGAAATTGAGGCTCTTATCCTCTCCAGGGATGGGGCTAGAGTGGACAAGAGCAGCTGCAGACAGTACAGGAGCCTAGATTCTAGGTCTGATAGCAGTTTTTATTCTCTAGGAACAAAGATACATGGAGAAGAAACTCCAAAAGGAAACAAGCACAGATGACAAAATGACACTAGGGTGGTATGGCTCAGGAGTCAGATGGATGGCACACTTCACAGTGGACCTGGTCATGCCCTGGTTTCCTGGTTCAATATCTGCCCCATCCCCAAGTGCCCATAGAGGTAGGGGTGGGGACAGTGGGATAGAAAGCTTTCTGTACCCTACACAAAGGATATGAACATACCTGTCTGTTCTGAGAGGCCTCCCAGGGACACCAGAACTTCCCTCTCAAGAATGGAGGTAAACAGATAAGAATGAGAAGGGCCTGGATGTCATAGACATCCAAAAAGAAGTCACAGAGCCCTCTGTGGCTGACAGAATCTGTGCCTTGACTCGACAACTTCTACTGCACCATGAACTCCAAAGAACAAATTCCTTTGGCGTAGGCCAGGTCGTTAGTCATCCAGTCCCTGAACGTCCCTGCAGAACACATCAAGAAGCTCATCCCTGTACTGCAGGGTGGCCTCTAGGGCTGGTTCCTGAGTCCAGATCACAGTGAGGTCTCCTGGAGTATGAAGGTGGGGCTGCTCCCCTGCTGGGCTAGGCCCTCTTCCGCCACTGCCATGGCCTCCTTGTCCCTGCTGCCCTTCAGCATCCCATTACTCATCTTCTCTGGAAATACTGCAGTGTCCATGGACAGGTCCTGGGGACACAGAGCAAAGGGAGAGGTGTGAGGTGAACAGGAAACAAAGGGGTGGGGAAGGAACTTAAGCAGAAAAGGTGAAAGACCTTGCTTTGAGCCTGGCTAGAAGGGAGACCAGAGCAAGGGGGAGAGGAGAGGGGAGGCCAGCACGCTGTGTGCTTCCCTGGGCTAAGAGCCTCTGCCTATGAAGCCAGCGCTTCCTTGTGGGAAGGAGCCTGGGCAGCTGCTAGAGAAAGGGATGCTGGGTGGGGGATGAAAGGAAGTCTGGAAGGTTCGGCGGTAGTCTGGAGAGGTTAAGGAAGGGGTCAATCTGGAAAACATAGGTGTTACCTGGCTGTAGCTTTTGCAGTGAAGTCGCTTCTGACAGGACAGGGGCAGGAGGGCCAGGAGTCTTGGCAAAACTGGGTAAATGGTCCGCGGGTTCAGGGTCCGGCCCCGCATCCCTCCTGAAGGTCAAGGTGCCTCTGGTTACCGTGTAACCAGTACATAACCAGCAAGCCCTCTGTTCTCGGGGTTTCCAGCCCCCAACCCTCTCCCACCTCCTGGAGCTCAGCCAAGAAACCGACTATTACAGACATGCAGGAGTCCAGAGTGCAGGGCCACTTCTCCCCGCAAAGTCCAGATTCCCTGAGCACCCTCCCTCAGCCCATCGTTTCTGTGTCCCCATCCCATATCTCCTTACCAGTGAACAGACTGACAATCAGACCCATCACAATGACTGTGGTGGAGTTGTGAGCGCTGTACCATAAGTACGACAGGGAATAGAGACGCTGCAGCCCTGCGGGCCTGGGGAGAGTAGAGGGTGAGGACAATTAGAAATTCACTAAGAGTATTCCTTGGCCACCTGGCTCTACCCACCTGCATGGTCCTCGGGTCTTGGAATCCAACATCCAACATTTCCCTCAGGCCTCTGGTGCCCATTCCTTAGCAAGGCCCCTGGGAAACCCCTCAAAAATGAGCTACTCTCCCCGAGGAGAAAGGGAATGAGGCCCAACTCACCTGGAGCGGGTGGTTGAGGGCATTAGTGTGTTCATGGTGGCAGTAGTCAGATTGCCGGGCAGGGAAAAGCTGGACCCGTTAAAGGGTGAGGGTGCCGTGCTGGAGCCCATGTTGGTCATCATGTTCCCAATGCCGATCCAGAAGGCCATGATGAGTCCAGCCAACAGGCCCACGATGGCGCCCTGGCCAGAGACACGGCACACGCTGCTATCACAATGCCAGCCCTACCAAACCTTCACACCAGTTCCCAGCACTCATGGTGAGAGCCCTGCCAAGCCATGCCCCAGGTTCTGCACATGACTGTGGAGTCAGACGAGTCACTCACAGGAGGGTTGGCACAAGGAAAAAATATCCCAAGGCAGAAGAGTCCAAGCAGTGGTCCCCCAACCATGCCAAAGATGCTGATTGCTGCCTGCAGAGAACAGGGTTGGAAAAAGAACACACAGGTTCAGAGACCCCCAGCCTCATCTGCATTGCCTCAAAGCCCTCTTGTCAGATGTTTGCCTGTCTCTTCTGTCCAGAACCATCAGAATGCAAGAATCCAGAGGGCAGGAATGGATATGGGAACATGTTTTGGGTTCTCTGAGGCTGATCCTTAGATCTCTCTGAGCCAACCATGTCCCAGGAAATGACCCTGGGACTTTTGGCTACTTGAGTCTGTTCACAGCTAAAGGTAGTCCATTAAAGAGCAATTTCTGACACCTGCTCCTATGTAGCTGTCTTCTCCAATTTCTGGTTTCAATATCTGTTTCTCCCCTAAAAATGGGTTTCTTCCCTCCATAGTCATTACCTGCAGCACGGGTCCCATCTGGGAGGAAATATAGGCCATTCCCAGACAAAGCAGCCCATAGCCAAAGGCTGGAGGAAAAGAAGGGAGGAAAGAGATGTGAGGTAACACACCAAAGAGGAGCAAAGCTCCTTCCTCAGCCAAACCACTACTTACGTCCCTAGACACAGGGCATGTTACTTCGTGCCCCAGCTCCAGGTCCCTCCCACCCTGTCCTTATTCCTAGGTGACTCAAAGACACCCCCCTCCCCAGGAAGTACACTGAGCTGTAAACAAGGTTGTGTGCTTCATTCAGCAAGTGCTGAGCCAAGGCTAAAGCTGGTGCTTTAAAGTGGACTGACAATGCTCAGGGTGTGTCTTAGAATGTGACTGAAGAGAAGAGGAAGCATAACCCCACCAAGGAGTCTGGAAATCATGATGGCCCGGCCTTCAGAGAACTGAGGGAACCAAGGTCGAATCAGGTCTTCCATCGTGACAGTTGCCAATGAATTGAAAGCAGAGGATACGGTGCTAAAAGGAGGAAGAGAAAGACACGCTGTCCCAAGAGAAGCCAAACAAGGGACTATTGAGTGAATAACGCCCTAAGGTAGGTGACGTGTGCAGCCAAGAAAGAGGCCTGGGAGGCAAGGACACTTGTCCTTTCCTGAGTGGGATATAGTTTTGTTCAGTAGACCAACTCCTAGTATTGTAAAAGAATCCTTCATCAAAAAAGGGGGCATCTGTCCCACATGGATAAGCTTTCCTTTGCCATCCACAGACGGATGGGCACGATGAGAAACTCAGAGGAATCCGCTCCTCTACCCATCACCCTGTACCAAATAGGGGTGAGCTACGCCAAGCCTGAGGGAAAGGATTGAAGAGGGTACCTGAGGGAGCCACTGAAGAGGCAGGCAACAAAGAGCCCAGGCAGGCCCGGCAGGCCTTTCAGAAGATCCATCACAAAATATAGGACGAACTGCAGGCAGAGCAGAAGTACACAGTTCTCCTGAGAGGGGAGCCCTTCCCCAGAGTGAGTCACGCAGGCAGCCTCGCTCCGCATGCCCCAGCCAGTCTGGTGCATCAGGAAGAGGGGCCAGGCACAGAGGGTGACCCCGCAGTAAGTGCAGAGAAAATGGGCTCTAGAAAGAGGATGCAGTTCATACGCTAGCTCTGAGCTGAGCATGCTGGCCACCTTGAACCTCTTTTCTCTGTAAAATGAGGTTGTTGGGAGGGTTAGATGAGACCCCAGGTGGGTAACAGCCTTCGGCAGGGTATGTGGTGCATAGCGGTGAGTCAATGAAGGTAAGTCCCCACCCAGCTGGGTAAGCATTGAGATCAGGTGATGCTGGGAGCTGGAATCCTCACATCTAGATCGCTAGAATCTCAGAGTGGAAAAGAACTTAAATCCACTTCCTGCCCAGGGTAGGAGTCCTTTCTGCAGCCACCCAAACGCTCCTCTTGAGGGATGGGCCCCTCCTGGGCAGTGGAGAGGGCCAGGGAGGCCTTCTCACCTGGTCAGGGGCTGCCTGACTCTGCTGGATGCTCATGGGATACTCTTTGTAGTAGGCGAACATGACCAAGCCAATGAGGCAGCCTATGCAGAGGACCACCTGCTGGCAAGGGAAGACCGCATAGCAGGAGCTGCAAAAGAGGCCAGGGTCAAGGGGAGAGGGGGATTAACAGATACCTCAATCATGTTCCTGAGCCCCAGAAAGGAGACTCATGGCCCGCCCCCACCCCACTGCTTCCATGGAACCAGGGGGCCCACTCTCTTCCCCCAGCCTTTGCCCCACCGGTCTTCCTGCTCCTGTACTCACAGTATAGCAGCCTTCTCCGTGCGGGAGCTGAGGTAGCGCTGCACCTGAGCCTGGTTCACCCCATACAAAGAGAGCATCATGAAGACGCCTCCGAAGGCCAAGGTCCAGAAAGTGTGCCGCACAAAAGGGTCTGGATCTAGCCTATAACAAATGCCCCTGGTCACTGCACCATAGCCCCAGAGAGAGACTCAGCCTTCCTTGCCCTCCTACAACAGGGGTCTAAGAAGGGCAGCGACATCACTTCAAGAGCCAAGGAGCTCCTGAAGGCAAGAAGTGGGTGGACTCAAGGCACAGCACAGCAAGTTGGAGGGAGGGCGCCACTCCTCCAACCTACAGCCTCATCTCAGGTACTAAACATGCCCTGGCCCTCCTTAACCACCAGCTAGACCCCTGTGATCAGCCTCTGTCATCGCAGTGCCGGCTTCCCACCTGTCTCAGTGCTGCACCTAAGGCTTCCATAGCTTGCCCTCTGCTTACTATATAGCACTGAGCTCAGGCTCTAGCATGGGCTCAGCAGCCAGGCACTAGAGACCCCAGCCAGGGGAAGGGGTGTACTCACTCGATTCCAGAGATGTAGTCATGCTGGGAAGCCAAATCCCACACGTGCCCCAAACCGCCCACCTTGGCTGACCCCACGATGATAACGGCAAGCTGCCCTAGGAACATGACCAGTGTCTGGAGCACATCTGTCCAGATGACTGCCTTCAGCCCACCCTGTAAGGAAAAAAAAGCATGCCTGATACAGGTGTCTTCAAAACCATCCACCAAAATCATTCACCAGTGAGGACACCATACTATCAGCAAGAGCACTAAATCGCTGCCTGAGGCATAGAGACCCTGTTGTCATTGCCACCCCATCCCCTACCTTCATATGCCATCCCCTCTCCTACATCCCATCCCCCACTATAATCCCATCCCACCTCCTACATCCCATTTCATTCCACTCTAGAATTTCATCCTACCTTCTCACCTATATCTTATCTCAACCCTTCTTTTCTTTTTCTTCCTATTTCCCCTCCTAAGACTTCTCCTCCCTCCCCTAAGACTTATTGCACTTACCAAAGCAGTATAGATGGTACAGACAAGGCCTAGGGTCAGCACTGACAGCCACAGATCAAAGCCAGTCACTGTAAAGAGATAAAAGTCACATTTCTGTCTCTGGAAAAGGGTTTCCCAGTGGAGACGCCAGAGAAACCCTGGTAAGACGTAAAGCATTTGATCGTAGGGATGAAATAAATCATTTACCACAATGGAAAAAAAAATATTTGCAGAGCTCCACCAAAAGGTGGTGATTAACCAATTCAGATGGGGCACAGCAATTTCAAGTGAAATGAAGCAAGCCTGCTTCCATCTCTGGTGGAGATCAGCCAAAGGCCCATGCAATAAAATAATTCTCAGGCCAAAGTCAGATTTTCTTCTGCACACTCTCTTCTATCTGCCCCTCCCAGCCTACCGGGGTTGGGAGCTCAGGGCTGTGACCCCTCACCTGCATTGAGGGCCAGTGATGGTACATAGAGCACAACTCCCATGTAAATCACCTGTTGGGTACAGAAAAGAGAAAGTAAGGGGAAGAGATGAGAGTGGGCAGAGAGAGGAGGAAAAATGGACCTCAGCTCCAGCGTCTCAACGGCCTCCCTTCCTTTCACCTAGGGTCACCTCCCTCTCCCTTCTTCCAAAATTTGGCTTGATGCCACCATAGTGTCTGTGCTGGAACTGGAAGGCAGGGGAAGCAGGATGCCTCTGGGGGCTCCAGTGACACCAACCTCAAGCAGGAATTTCAATCCTGCCAATTTGAGAGAATGGAAGGCTCCAGCTGCCTCAGCATATCTGAGCTCAGGTCCCCCGACCATTCCTCAGGCTCAATTTTTAGCCTTACTCCACTTACCATCTGAAAGATGAAGGTCACAGTCCCAAAGACTCGCACGGTTTTATTGAATCGAAGCTCCAGGTACTAGGTAGGAGTATAAATTTTTTTTAAAAGATATTTCTCCCCACTCCACGCCGCATAATTCCACACACAACTTCCTTCTAGAGGTCTAGGATACAGGGACTATCCAATTCATAACCACTCTGGGCCCAACTCAGCACAGTACCCTCCTTCTCTCCCCATGTGACCTCACCTAGAAAGAACCTATAAACACACAATGTGGTCCCTGTCACTCTCATTAGGCAGAGGCAACCCAGGAATCCCTTGTATGTGCCCTGCTCCTCCTCTCCATCCCTGACCCTGGGGGTCCTATGTGCTCCTCTCTTTCTCCCTGCTCACCTCATATGCACTGGTGAGATGCAGGCGGTAGAAGATAGGGATGAAGATGTGTGCAGGGATCAGCAGCCCCAGGAAATATGAGCAGCCCAGGAACCAATACTGGGTCCCAAATCGGTAGATCTCAGCTGGCACACCCAGGATGGCCACGGCTGACTGGAAGGTGGCCAGCAGGGACAGTGCCACAGGAAAGCAGCCCATTTTGCGGTCCGCCATCAGCAGCTGGCCAATGGTATGCCGGCCCCAGCCACGACAGGCATGGTAGAGCCCAATGGCAAGGGAGAGAACCAGAAGCAGGATGAAGACCACATAGTCCACAAGGGAGAAGGCAGATGTGACCATGCTTGTGTCTGAGGTTGGGGAGAGGGGAGCAGAGGTGGTCACCCCCACACTCATGTCTTCACTGTCTATGACCTGTAGCTGCTTGCTGCTCCTGGGCTCTGGGCTGCCACTTGGATAGGCAGTGACAAACAAGTGGCTACAATCTGGTTTTCAGCCAAGGTCTCACAGTCCTCCTTCACCAAGTGACATTGTCCAGGGTGACCTGCAAAGGAATGAGCTTCTAGTGAGGCCTATCGTGCCTTCATGGCTACTCACCCTTACTTAAGCCTGTGCATCCCACGCCCACCAAACTTGGACCGGCCAGCTCAGTGGCAGCCCTCGAAGGTCTGGAGGTCCTAGTATGGATTTGACAGGGGAAAATAAGGAGGAAGGAAGCAGTTGAGTGAGACAGCCAGGAGACAACTACTTGGCTGTGAATAGCTGTGAAATATGAGTCTTCTTGGGTCTCCACCTCATAACAAAAGAAAAATCAACTCTACTTCACGTTTCTTCTCAGATGATTTCCCTGCCCTCACTTTCAGGCACAGACCCAGTTACTACAATATACTAAGCCAGCAGAGCCCAACCCGGCGCCACAGCTCAGCAGGGAGGAAGAAATGGAGAATAATGACAGAATGGCTTCCTCTATTCCCCCGGCCTCAGACTCTACTTCCCATGACCCCCCGTTTCACCCTAATAGCACCCCTTTTCAGCACTGATTCCCAATAAGAACCCCTCCACGGCAGCCCCAAACTCCATTCCAGGTACCCCTAGGCCAACCACTCCATTCTCTGCAATGCTACCAGATAAGCCTTGCCACCCACCTCTCAGCTGTTCTACCTGTAACACCACAGTCAGCAGCAGA
>NW_006434835.1:16327088-16329913 GCF_000325575.1 Pteropus alecto
TGGGCATGCAAACGAGGGCGACGTGCTGGAGCCAGGGGTTCATATTATGATTGCAGGAGCACTTCGGGGAGAAGCAAAGCAGCCAGGAAGTTGGGGCAAAAGGAACAGCCAGGGATGGTGATCCTATCCTGCTGGGGCAGATACCTACCTAGAAAAGCAGTCCTTGTCGAGGCAGAGCTGTCTGGAGAAGTTGTGTGTCTGGAGCTGGGCAGAGACTGAAGGTCTGGTTCTGTGAGTGACTGAGGTGAGATCAGGAACTGGGGGTGGAGTGAAAGCAGTTATTTGTTCTGGCCCCTTCAGGGAACCAATAGCTGTGATCCAGATGGTCCTATCACCCCATGGCCCCCAAACTCCAGCTCAGCTCCAGAGGCTCCAGAATAGGAAGCTGAGAGCTCACATTCACCAACATTCCTAGATGGATTAGGCTTTCACTCTAAGTCACACTTGGCACTGTGTGCTAGAGGGAATTGGAAAGGAGGGGCCGAGAGAAGATAGGAAAGTTGCTTTTCTGACTCCTGCACAGAAATACTAATCCTCAAATATACCATTGTCCTTAGAACAAGGAAGGATAGGATTACAAAGACACTGAGGCTTAGATGACTCAAGTGATCTTTTCAAAACTACAAAGCTGATTCTTGTCAGAGGCTAGATTAGAACCCAGGTCTATTCATTCCATAACCATACACTTTCCATTTATACCACACTGTCTTTAGAGACTATCCTCTGGGGTACTTATTGGTATGGGGAAAAAAAGTACCAGAGGATGCCCTGTATTTAAATAGCCTAAGGTGATGACATAACATTTTTTGAACTTCTGCTACGTAACTCAACAGTATTCTATGTACTTTATGGACATTAATAATAATTATAATAAATAATAAAAATAATAAAGTAAGCAAAAAAGTAGCCATAGCTATCACTCTCAAAACACCGTGTCTCAGGTTATGTACTTTACATGAACACTCTCTAGGAAACTAAGATTTAGAGAAGTTAAATAACTTGCTTAATGTTACAAGGCATGATACAAAACATGAGAGAAAGAAACAGTACTATCTGCAGGTATTACAGGTTATTCACGAAGGGCCCCAACCTTGATACTCCCAGAACCAGGGAAGCAGAAGCAGAATGTTAATTGTAGCAATCATTCATGGAACAAAGTTTAGATTTCTACTGATCTAGACAGATAATTAATTACAGGCTATGTCTTCTATATTTGCCAACTAGGAGAAAGATAAGCCTGGCTTTCTTCCGCCTGTCTTACACTGTGTTTTCAGGCAGATGTTGCCGGGCTGGAATGATAATGGCCTCACATAGATGAAACCTGAACTCTGAATCTCCTGGGGCCAATGAAGAGAGGAAATCAGAGCTGGCAACTCTTGGCTCACATGTTCTACAAAGTCACAAACGTTGAGTCCCCAGAAAAATGTTCCCAGCAGTCCTCTGATTTAATCTAAGGATGCCCTGGGCCTTTGTACATTGCAACATCTCAAGTTTTATCATTTTTACTATGATAGAGATGACGGAAACTACTGGAATGTAGGAGGAGAGAAGGTGTCTGCTGTGTGCAAATAAGAATGTGTAGTGGTAAAGGATTAGCGATATAAATAGGCAAGTACTTATAAAGAGAGGTCCCAGTATAGACTGGAACACAGACATAGAGAACTGGAGACTCTCTACTGCTGGGGTAAACTGGCAGGGCTTTCTGATAGAATTCTATTTGCATGAGGTGTGGAGAGCCCTCCTAGATAGCTGAAGAGAGAGCCATCTAAACAAGACAAGAAAAAACCTGACCCAGTAACAAAGCCTTCATCAGACATGATTCTCAAAACAGGATGGTGGCTTTCTAAAAACTCTACACTGCCCTCAACCCTATGGACTTGTATCTCTCTGAGAGACTGAGAGCCAAAAGTAAGAGCTGAGTTGTTCCACACAGGACACAAGTGGCCGGCTGTGGAACCCCTTTTAAAATGTCTAAAACAAGGAATAGAATCTTTCTGCACCACCCTACTCCAATCCTCATTTCAGTCACAAACTGCACTGGATTCCTTTAACTCCTACGAAAGGCAAAGGGGCCACAGCAGGACCAACCGTCTCCAAAGGATTCTGTCCTTGTGCTTAGAATTCTTCAAGGTCTGCAGGGCTTTGGGAGCCCACGCTAAAATGCTCATTTTAATTTTAAACTTAATGCTAATTTTTTATTTTAGTGCACATTTTAATTTCTAAGTCTTTAATACTTAGTCCCTCCAGACGCGGTCTCCCCATCCGGGTCCCCGTACCGCACCTTTGGGTCAGGGTCACGGGCCACCCTGGGACAGCGCTCGCCTTCCCCTTACCTCCGTGGCTCAGCCAAAGCTAAGAAGATCCCCGTCGTTCTTCCCGAGATCAGTATCACTCCCTTTTTCTGGGAAGGCAAAGGAAATGAATGAGTTAGGGAAGCATCTACCCCCTCGCCTACCTCCTCGCCAGACTCCGGACGCCGCGTGGTCTCAGGACAGCGGTGAAGGTGACAGGGTGCTCAGGGCGTCCCCAGGCTCGTCTCCTCCCGCTGGGGTTTGCCCTATGCCCTCCACTCCTACATTATCCTTACTCTATTTCCTGGCTTCCCACCTTCCTTCCACACGCGAACAGTACTGCCACCTCGCCACCCGCATCTAAAATTTTCCCGGGCCCCCAAGCCGGCGACCGGCTCGCCCCGCCCCTCTTCCCCTCTTCCCCTCTTCCCTCTTTCCAGCTCTGAAGCGTTCTTGGGATCTTCTTTGTACTGGCCCACACCCGTCCGGCCCGCCCCCGTCCGGCCCACCTGCCGGCTCTCCACGTGTGGGTCT
>NW_006434835.1:16335895-16351340 GCF_000325575.1 Pteropus alecto
CGGGCCACCCTGGGACAGCGCTCGCCTTCCCCTTACCTCCGTGGCTCAGCCAAAGCTAAGAAGATCCCCGTCGTTCTTCCCGAGATCAGTATCACTCCCTTTTTCTGGGAAGGCAAAGGAAATGAATGAGTTAGGGAAGCATCTACCCCCTCGCCTACCTCCTCGCCAGACTCCGGACGCCGCGTGGTCTCAGGACAGCGGTGAAGGTGACAGGGTGCTCAGGGCGTCCCCAGGCTCGTCTCCCTCCCGCTGGGTTTGCCCTATGCCCTCCACTCCTACATTATCCTTACTCTATTTCCTGGCTTCCCACCTTCCTTCCACACGCGAACAGTACTGCCACCTCGCCACCCGCATCTAAAATTTTCCCGGGCCCCCAAGCCGGCGACCGGCTCGCCCCGCCCCTCTTCCCCTCTTCCCCTCTTCCCTCTTTCCAGCTCTGAAGCGTTCTTGGGATCTTCTTTGTACTGGCCCACACCCGTCCGGCCCGCCCCCGTCCGGCCCACCTGCCGGGTCTCCACGTGTGGGTCTGGCTTCGACTGAAGAACCCGGCCCGCAACACGTGGGCCGGGTGACAGCGGGACCTGTCCCCTGCCCGCCCCGCCATGTTTACTGAGAGCAGATGGAGTGGCACCGAGACACTGCGGAGACGCGACCTCGGCGTCTGGGCGCGAGGGCCGAAGGGGTGAAAGAGCGGCGTCAGGGAGGCCTTCAAAGGGGGAAAAGTAGAGGGAGTGGAAGAGGAGCGCTGACCTCCGCGAGCTGCCCCTACCCCCAGCCCGCCCCAGGCCTACTGGCCCTCAGCGCTACTCCACCCCCCGGGAGTGGGGCGGAGCCACATACTCAAGTCTCGCGAGCTGCTGAGAAGGACGAAGGAAGGGAGAAAATGTTCCCTTGCGGGCCTGGCAGTCCTTCGATCCCGGTACCTTGGGCTGCGGCCCTGCTCCTCGCTCTGGGCGTGGAAAGGGCTCTGGCGATACCCGAGGTATAGAAGCAAGTTAGAGGTTGGATTGAAGCAGAGCTGCTGGCCAGCCGTGTGTCGCGCTCGCTCGCCCTCGGCTCTCTTCTGCGGGCCGGCAGCTCTGATTGCGACCCTGAGGCCTCCCCAGCGGTAGCGCAGGCGGCTCCCGCTCCTGATTACTCAGGCTGCACAGTTTTCCCAGCGCCCTCGCATTGCCTACGTCCAAAAGCCTTTGAACTTTGACCTTCTCTCTCCTTTATCTTTGAATAATATTAAATTGTTCTTTGTACAGACGAGTCCTCTGGCTCTTCTGCTGGCTCTCCACGCACAAATGTCGCATATCGTGCGGTGATAGGACTGTACTTTCTGTAATGCTTGATGAGTTCTTTGTGTACCTGCAGTCCTTTTTACACCCAGTCACACCGGGGCTAAGTTGAGAAGTCCCTGGAGAGGACATAATAAATATGTTCAAACAGTGATCCTCAAAGATGAGCGCCTTCTCTGGGTAAGGTCTGGTTGCAGAAAGTCTGGTGCTCTGATTGGGCACCTGGTTCTAGGGGGAAAAAAATGCATGTCCTAGTCAAACCTGATAGAAAAGTAGGACACTTTCTTGCTCTATGTTAAAGGAATTCTGGAGAGGAATACTGGCAGTTAACTTTTGATCCCTGTTTGTTCTGGTCTTGGCTTTCTGGAATCCTAATAGTTTTCTCTCTTCTGCAGATATGCATCCAGTGTCCAGGGAGTGTGCAAAATTTGTCAAAAGTGGCCCTTTATTGTAAGCAGACACCAGAGCTAATGTTGCACGCCCGCTGCTGCCTGAATCAGAAGGGCACCATTCTGGGGTGAGGGAGAAGACATCCATGGATAATGGAAAAATGTTCCCAAGTTAGATTCCTCAAGGCTTGCCTGGTTGGCTTTTGGGATAAATATTTGTGCCTATTTTGGAGGCATCTAAATGATGATTTGCAGACTTTTAAATCTGTTAGAGCATTTTTGGCTAGGTAAATAATCTTGTGGTTATTCCTGGTTGAAACTGCATAAAAGTCATAATTTTTGCCTGTTTAAAAAAAAAGGCTTTTATAGCTTTGTTTTTAAAAAAAAGCTTTGTTCTTTTGTTTAACTCCTTTTGTTTAATTCTTTGGATTATTTACTGTGTGTCTTCATGAAATGAGCTGCTTAACCTCTAAGACAGTACTAATATGGTTTTCTTCCTTCTGATTAATTCATGTTCATCTTTGAACAAATTCTTCTTCCTGCCCCCTTATGCAGGTTAGTCCCTGCATTTTCTCCCTTTACACTCTTGAGAATCCACCTATTCTTATAGCTTCAACTGTAACCACTGTGCAGGTATCTCCCAAAACTAGATCTCTTTTAGTATCCTTTGATCTCTCTCCAAACCCCAGGTAACTGTGGGTACCTCTGGCTTCCTGTTCAACATTTCCTCTTGAGTAATACCCTCACTTCAAACTCAAAATGTCAAATGTCTTATTTCCATTTTCCTCTTTCCCCAATCTACCTAAGTACATCTCTGTGTTAAACTTTCTGAAAAACAAAATTTTCCCATTATCACTCTCTGGCTTGAAAATTAGATTTCCAATTATTTGTCCACTCAAACCCTTCATGAAGGTCTGGCTTTGGCCTACCTCCAAAAGCTTTGTACCTTTATTTCTTTGTTCAGGCTCCTCTCCTTACCTGAAATCGCCTTCCCCCACCAAAGTAGTACATATCCATCCTTTAATTTCAACATCTTTTATGAATTCCTCCTACTACTAAATATCAGAGTAATATTTTTAATTTTTTTACTTTCACTTATCCTTAGTGATTATACCACTCAAATTTATATACTGTCCTGTGATTTCTTTCATATTGTAATTTAACGTTTATATTGTTTTTATTTTTCGTGGTGGCCTTGTTCCCCTACTACATTGTAAGCCATTGGAAAGCTAAGATGTTGAGGGGTTTTTTATTCTCCAAATTTTTGCAGTTAGTAGGCATTCAGTAAATACTTGTAGAATAAAAGGACAGACAGCAGTAGATACTGAAGAAAAAAATAATGTGGCGTGGTCTTTAATATTCATTACTTTACATCCAATCTGTGATAGAAAATGCACTTGGAAAAAGCTTTCATTTATATGATTTGCATTTTTTTTCATTTGAAGGTCCTTTGTGGATCTGAGAATCATATCATGATGTAAGTTTCACTGACCTAGACGAGAAACAAATTTCCCATATATGCACAGATGCAAAGAACTTTCTGCCGTGATGCAAATGTACCATATCTGTACTCTCCAGTACAGAGCCACTGATCACATGTTAATGGTTACTGAACACTTGAAATGCAGCTCATACAAATGAGGGCCTGAATTTTTTTTTATTTTAAATTAATTTAAATAGCTACATGAAACTAGTGGTGACTAAATTGGATGGTATAGAATTAAAACATCTACTACAGCACCGAGTTTGTGGCCCTAAACACAGTTGCGTTCAACTAATATTAGCAGAAAAGGGGTTGTATTAGCTTATTGTGGATAGAGGAGAGACACATAGTTACACTGATTATCTTATTTCATCAGGCTGGATCTCCAAAACTGTTCTCTGAAGGACCTAGGTCTAAATTTTCCTCAGGCACATACTGCTATCATCATGTAAGTGGTTAGTTATCCTCCCTGCCAAAAGGTGACTATGGCAAAGGGTTGATGGGAAAGTCTTTGAGGATGGAATCCTAAAATGATATTTGAATACTAATCTAAACTTGGATAACTCAGAATGAGAACTGGATTACCAGTCCTGGACAATGTGTGACTGGAAGGGTGTTCTAGGGTGTTTTCCTAGAGCACAGTGCTAACAGTGTGTGCTTTTCAGAGACCTGCAAGCAAACCCCCTCAAGCATGACTTGTCTGACAGCTTCCATGGCTTCACCCAGCTCCAGACTCTGTGAGTAAGGGTAAGGGGTGGGGAAGAGAATCAGAGAGGGGCAGTGCTGTGAGCTCAGCAACCTGGGACTGCATATTACGACTGTTGTTTTCAGGATACTGCCACAAGATGTCAACTGTCCTGGAGGTATAAATGCCTGGAATACTGTCACCTTGTATACAAACAACCAAACCTGCCTGGGGCAAAGGAACCTTTGTAATAGCACTAGGGATGCAGGTATGCTATCTCATCTCCACCCTTTTGGGAACTGCCTTTTTCTCTTTTGTATTCTCCCCTTTCAGTCAGAAAGACAGTAAAATTGCTTATGCGCCTTTCGTTCAGGTTTCTGAGGCTTTAACTCCTTGGAAAGAAAAGATATTAAAACATTTTATTGTCAGTAATATTGAGATAGAGACTGACAGATGGTCACTGGATTTATGGTGATCATTTCTTTACGTATATAAAGTTTAAATAACTGGTGTACACCTAAAACTAATATGATATTGTATGCTAGCTATATTTTAATAAAAACCTGTAAAATTGATGATGATGATGATGATGACGTTCTAATTATCAGTAGTCTTCTTTCTCTAACTTTGACCTAGAAATAATTGAGAGAATCTAAAGTTGAAGCAGATATTTGAGAAACATACCTAAGGAGGTCCAGTGATGTTCTGTTTTTCTCTGGCTTCCAGAAATATGTCCTGAGAATGGATCTTGTGTGCCTGATGGTCCAGGTCTCTTGCTGTGTGTTTGTGCCGATGGCTTCCATGGCTACAAGTGTATGCGCCAGGTAAGGAATTAGGCCTTTAGTTAGGTATAAGAGAAATCTATAGAGCAAGAACCTCTCAGAAAGAAGAGCCGTAAGACCAGGAGCTGATGCAAATCACCTAGAGAAGGAAACTGAGAGAATTGCTCTGGACGAGGGGATAGGTATACCAGGAAAGAACTGGATGTTAGGATGTAGCCCTTGGTGTTACTTTTTTGTTTTCTTTTTCTTTTTTTTTTTTTTTTTTCGGTCTTTTATTCACAGGGCTCGTTCCCGCTGCTTATGTTCTTCGGGATTCTGGGATCCGCCACATTATCCATATCCATCTTGCTTTGGGGGACCCAACGCCGAAAAGCCAAGGCTTCGTGAACCAAATAGGTCTTCCTACTGACCTAAATATCCTGATCTATCTTAGCTCAGCCAGGGATATTTGATTCCTAGGCGGATTGGACAGCGGGTCGTCCTCAAGGCTGAGGCCGCCATTGGAAGATGGAAAATTGCACAATGCCGAGCGTCACTCCAGTCCAGAAAAGGACTAGTACCAGTTCCCATTTGTGCTGTTAACTATAATAAACTTTTTTTTTTTTTTTCTTTTAGGGAAAGGCGCCCTGGCTTTGTGTGTTTCTTGGTTAGGGTGGGAAGGACCGCTTTGGGGAAGTCCGCTTTCTTTTCAGGTTTCCCCTGGCCTTGCGTGGCATAGACAGGGTCCTCCAACCCCCGCGCCGCCTTGGCCCCGCCCCTTACGTGTCGGCCCCGCCCCTCACGCCGTCTGCGGCCCGCGCCGCCGCAGTCTGCAGCCTCCCATCCTTTTCCGCCGGGTGCTTGCTCCAGGCACCCGCGCGGTTATTAGCCACGTGGGCCGAGTTTGGGCGCACAGTTCTCACGTGGTTCCAGCATAGGCGGAAACTTGGGCTTCCAGCTTCTCTGCTTGCCCACGTCTCTGAGCTGTGTTCCCATGGCGACCCTGGTGTTGGAAGATGGGTCGGTCCTGCGGGGCCAGCCGTTTGGGGCCGCTGTGTCGACTGCCGGCGAAGTGGGTAAGCAAGCCCGGGCCGGCTGCCGACCTCATCCCACTCTGCTGCCCCTCTTTGCCCAGCCTGCCCTGCCCAAACCCCGCCATTTTCCCGCTGGCACACCCCCTCCCTTCCATTCGGCTCCCATACACCCAGCCCAGGCCCTTTGATCCCTCACTGTCAAGGCAACCTCTTCTGGGGCGTTCTCACCGCGCCGGTCAGTGTTCCAAAGGATGCCCTACCTGAGCCTGAGTCCTGCCTCTTTCTTGCAGTATTTCAAACCGGCATGGTCGGCTACCCCGAGGCCCTCACTGATCCTTCCTACAAAGCACAGATCTTAGTGCTGACATATCCTCTGATCGGCAACTATGGCATCCCCGCAGATGAAGTGGATGAGTTCGGTCTCAGTAAGGTAGCCACACCCAATGCTTTCTCTACCATCCTTTTCAAATCAGTAATTATTAATTGTTAGTGAAGACACTGACATTCTGGTAGGCATCCTGAAGTGAACGAACGTCCTCACCAAAGCGATAGAACAGGTACTGTGCAAGGCTTGTTAAGTACCTTGAGAGGCACAGTGCTGAAGGCCAAGCCAGAGTCTGGGCTCTGGTGAGGAACCAGTGAAGATTTTTTAGCAGCAGAGCCCTGTGATTGGAGTAATGCTTTAAGATTAGTGGGAAAGGGACTAGAAACTGGGGTCACAACATTTCCAGTGACAGTGGGACACCCTTCCCAGTTCACCTACCAAACCAGTGAAGTTGATTATCATCTTCTAAACCTAACTTTACTTACCTTGATTCATTTTCTACCACTTTTCAGTAGAGTTCTTACCTCTGGACAAGAAAACTCATTTTATTCCCACAATGAGTTTTCCCCTATCCCTCCTCCTCTGGAATTTGAAAACTAAGTTGCACTCTGAGAGTTCAAGTAATAAAATAAATCAACACAAGTTAATAGAAGAAATCATGATAGCCTAGGTGCAGTATTTCTCAAACTTGTTTTGTCTTAATCCAGGCTTACTGAGCCTTTAATTCTTAACTTGCCTTCCCAATCACCCTGACACTTGGGAAAGGGACCTCTAGATAAGGGACACACTTGTTATTCCTGGAAAGGACCATTCTTCATCACAAACCTATAAATACACCACATTCTAGTTTTTAATGCAGTATCTTGGTTAACACGTCAGTATTCAGCTTTGTCAACTGTAAACACACAAAATTGATTTTATAAAACTGCAAAATTGAGGCTCTGACAGAACCAAGATGAGCAAGGCGTCCTAGAGAGCCACCAGACTACCATGGATGCTTTTGTGCCACATGCATTGTACACAGATTTGTCCATCTGCAGACTAGTCCTCCTGGCCACAGAGGGTTCTGCCACACTAATCTTCAGATCCCTAAAGAACAGTTTCAATATCCATCTTGCTTTAAATCCTCCACCACTAAGCAGATATGATTTAAATATGCCACTCCCTCCTACATAAATTACCTGTTTTTCTTTTTAGTTATTAAATGTTTATCTGCTGGGTAACAAATTTGTGTTATCTTTTTTTTATGATAATCCTCTGTGAAGGGAAGGGTATAATCATGCCTAGTATTATTAAACTTTTTATTTAGTAAAGAATTGTGTACCTACCTGTATTACACTGCTTTTACCACACTCTGTAATTATGATCTTGTTTATTTACATGTTACCTTATTAATTTTCATGCTCCCTAAGTAGCAAATTAACATGTGACACAGGGACCTTGTCTTTTTTCATGGTCACTACCCCTCCCCCAGCACTCAATGTTTGTTGACTGCTACCAGGTATCGGTTACCTTGCTCTTGAGGAGTTCATAGTTGTCTGAGGAAGACACATAAACACATTCATATTACCACATAAATAGCAAGAACAATGGAAATGAGCTTAGGTGAGCTGTAAGGAAGAGGCACAAGCTGCAGTGGGTAAGTTGGGGTGACTTCACAGAAGAGGGGATTTGCGATCTCAGTTTTGGATAAAGGAAAAAGAAGGCAAATGTCATTTTTAATGATTAATCAGGCATCCTGGGCCCATGTGTTCAGTGCTTTATATGGGAGACTGCATTGCTTGTAAAGGGCAAAAGCATGAGGTGCTTAGTGTGTTTAAGGAATGACAGGTCATTCAGTGTAGCCGAAGTATAGGTCCATGCTGGACAATGGGAATAGACTACATAGGGAGGCATACGGGCTTCTCATGATCTCCTTCCATCGACAGTGGTTTGAATCCTCGGGGATCCATGTGGCAGGATTGGTAGTGGGAGAGTGCTGCCCCACGCCCAGCCACTGGAGCGCCATCCGCACCCTGCACGAGTGGATGGAGCAGCATGGCATACCTGGCTTGCAAGGTACGGTGCAAGCACAAGGGTGTTTGGGCAGAGCACAGGTGCCTGGGTGGAAAGAATCGAGCAGATCTCTGTGCACTATTGAGACTCGAGTCCAAGTGTATGATGGAATGTATCTTATTTGAAAGGTTTCGATTGGGGTCTCAGGCAAGGAATTTAGCTCTTGCTGACATGGAAAATTTCAAACATACAAAAAAAGAGAATAGTATAATAAACTCCCAACTTCTATAGTTATCAACTCAGGGCTAAATTTATTTCATTACCACTGCTATAATCCCAGATTATTTTGAAGCAAAATTCAGACATTGTGTCATTTCACCCATAAGTAGTTCCATATCTATGAGAAAGGAATCCTTTTTAAAACATGACCATAACAACATTATCATATCTTTAAAAAAATTAACAATAATTTCTTAATATCATTAAATATCCAGGTAAGGTTTAAAGTTTTTCCAATTACCTATTTTTTTTTTTTTTTTTACTGTTTGTTTATTTGAATCTGGATCTAAAGATCCATACATCACATTTGGTTGATATGTCTTTTTAATCTATGGGCCTTGTAACCTATTTGACAAAAACAGGTCCGTTTTTCTTTGGAGTATCCCAGAGTCTGCATTTTGTTGACTACATTCCTATAGTGTCATTAAGGGTGTTCTTTTCCTGTAAACAGATCTAGAGTCATGGTGCAGTTCATCTGTGATATTTCTGGCAAGAATCCTTGATAGTAGTGTACTTCCATCAGGATGGCCTAGGATTTTGATGCCTATAGAACAGCTGTGTGTGACTCGGGGCTCTGGAATGGAAGTGCTCCTGGAAGTCTCATGCATGACTGTGTTAGGGGAGTGTGATCTCTTCAGAGTGTGCTCTTTTGACAGGAGTGGACACTCGAGAGCTGACTAAGAAGTTGCGAGAGCAAGGATCTCTGCTGGGAAAGCTGGTTCCAGATGGGACAGATCCTGCATCCCTGCCATTCTTAGACCCCAATGCCCGCCCCCTGGTGCCAGAGGTCTCCATTAAGGTACAGAGGCAGAGTGGGAGAGTGCTGCAAGCTGTAGTACAGTCACCATACACTCGAGGGAGAAGTAGAAGAGGCCTCAGAACTGGGGGTAGGTGTGCGCATATCTGTACCTATTAATCACAGCCACTAACTGTTGTCCTTTGTTCCTCAGGCTCCATGGGTAGTCAATGCAGGGGGTACCCCTCGGATCCTTGCTTTGGACTGTGGCCTCAAGTATAATCAGATCCGATGCTTGTGCCAGCGTGGGGCCGAGGTCACTGTGGTACCATGGGACCATGCGTTGGACAGCCGGGGTGAGTAGCTGGGGTCTGTACGTGACCACAGACAGACGGCATGGGTGGGAGATCTGTCCCTACAACACGAGTTGTAGGGAAGACAATGGAGATTAGGGCTTCAGTCTAACGGTAAGGGCTGCAAGTGTGTCTCTAGTTGAATACTGGTTTTGATGTCATCTTTTCTGCCCACTCCAGAATATGAGGGTCTCTTCCTGAGTAATGGCCCTGGTGACCCTGCCTCATATCCGAGTGTAATATCCTCACTGAACCGTGTCTTATCTGAGCCTAATCCCCGGCCTGTCTTTGGGATCTGCCTGGGACACCAGCTGTTGGCCTTAGCCATTGGGGCCAAGACTTACAAGATGAGGTGGGACTTATGGGGAGAAGAAGGGTCCACACTACTGACATGAGGGTTGGGGAGTCTTGGGAATGGGAAGAGAGTTGGTGTTTATTAGTATTGAAACAAGAGTGGGGGCTGGTGAAAATCCTAGATTCAATAAGAGCTTGGTTTGGTTCATTGGTGAAGGGGGCAGGTGAAAGGGGCCTGTGACTCAGCTGCTTCTATGTCTAGATATGGGAACCGAGGCCATAACCAGCCATGCTTGCTGGTGGGCTCTGGGCGCTGCTTTCTGACATCCCAGAATCACGGATTTGCTGTGGAAACAGACTCACTGCCAGCAGGCTGGTTTCCTCTCTTCACCAACGCCAATGATCATTCCAATGAAGGCATTGTACATGACAGCCTGCCCTTCTTCAGGTGAGCCTGGATGATTCTGGCAGAGTGACTGGATGTGCACAGCTTTGAAGCCCCCTGGGACTTGGAGATCCAAGAAGTAAAGCATAATAGTGGGTCCCAGTCATCTATCCCGCTACCCACCTCTGAGGCTGCCAGTGCCCAGGCCAGTGCTGATGACAGGTTTCATGACCTAATCTCTTCAACAGTGTCCAGTTTCACCCAGAGCACCACGCTGGCCCTTCAGACATGGAGCTTCTTTTTGATATCTTTCTGGAAACTGTAAAAGATGTCACAGCTGAGAATCCTGAGGGCCAAACAGGTAAGCACCTGAGTAGAACTGAGTTGTAAAACCAAGAACAGGGCTGGCTCCGGGATGGGCATAAGACTCACATGCCCCAGGAAACATGCTTGGGAGGTTAAGGAGGCGGGGCGGAAGGGCAACCAAGCCAAGATGGTTCGTTTATGCTTCTGTTGAAAGGAACTCCTGAGTCATGAGTCTTGGGTTCTAATCCTGACTCTGCCACTCATTAGAGGCATGACATTCTAGATTCTTCTGTAAAGTGAGAGGGTTAATACAGATGATCTCTGCGGTCTCATTCAGCTCTAATAGCTTATGACTTTCTTTGCCTTCACAGTTCGAGAACGGCTGGTTGAGCGCCTCTGTCCACCTGGGACTCCCAGCCCAGGCTCTGGGCTTCCACCACCACGGAAGGTTCTGATTCTGGGCTCAGGGGGCCTCTCCATTGGCCAGGCTGGGGAGTTTGACTACTCAGGCTCTCAGGTAAGTCGTGTCCATCCTGCGCCTCTGGGTGCGTGACCCTCAGGAATGGCCGAAGTCTTCAGGAGAAGGGCTGAGGCATGAACTGGTCATAGGGAGGAAATGAACAAGGAGATCTAGGGAACGTGCAGCAAGGTGAGGTGCTAAGGAGTAGAAGTTGGTTGTTAGGGACTAAGAGTACAGAGAGGAAAGAAGAGGAAGAGAAATGCCCGCCGGGGACTCCACAGCCTTGCTTCTACAGTTGACGCCGACAGGCCGTCCTTGTCCACCTAGGCGATCAAGGCCCTGAAGGAGGAGAACATCCAGACATTGCTCATCAACCCCAACATTGCCACGGTGCAGACCTCCCAGGGGCTGGCCGACAAGGTGTACTTCCTCCCCATAACACCTCACTATGTAACCCAGGTACGATGGGGCTGAGGCGGGGCTGAGGAAGGGGACCTGTGTGGGTGGGTGGGTGGGTGAGGGGAGGGTCCCATGGTCGCCTTGGGTTTCTAAACCTCTTTGATCCGTCCCCTGACCCAGGGTCCTGATGCCTGTTATGCCTCTCTCCTCCCTCAGGTGATCCGTAATGAGCGCCCAGATGGCGTGTTGCTGACTTTTGGAGGCCAAACAGCTCTGAACTGTGGTGTGGAGCTGACCAAGGCTGGAGTGCTAGCACGGTATGGTGTCCGGGTCCTGGGCACACCTGTGGAGACCATTGAGCTGACTGAGGACCGACGTGCCTTTGCCTCCATGATGGCAGAGATTGGAGAGCACGTAGCCCCCAGTGAAGCAGCAAATTCCCTTGAACAGGTCAGGTTCGCGGGGTGGTTGCGGGGAGGTAGAATGGTGTTCATATCTTATTTTCTCTGGGCCCAGGACCCTCTGCTCAGCAGGCAGTCAAGGCCTGACCTGTTTGTTCATCTCTTCTGCTCACTACAGGCCCAGGCAGCCGCTGAGCGACTGGGGTACCCTGTGCTGGTGCGTGCAGCCTTTGCCCTGGGTGGCCTGGGCTCCGGCTTTGCATCTAACAGGGAGGAGCTCTCTGCTCTGGTGGCCCCAGCTTTTGCCCATACCAGCCAAGTGCTGGTAGACAAGTCTCTGAAGGGATGGAAGGAGATCGAGTATGAGGTGGTGAGAGACGCCTATGGCAACTGTGTCACGGTAAGTGATAGAGGCAGGGCGGGAGTAGTGTTAGGCAGTATGAGCTCTTGTAAAAGCAGAGGCCAGGGCTGAGATCTTTGAGGGTTCAGTGTCCTTCAGACCCAGAGGCAACACAACCCTGAGCTATAGCCTCCTGACTCCCTTTGGCAGTCACCTCCATGAGACCCTCCCTTCCCAGGTGTGTAACATGGAGAACTTGGACCCACTGGGCATCCACACTGGTGAGTCTATAGTGGTGGCTCCAAGCCAGACACTGAATGACAGGGAGTACCAGCTACTGCGGCAGACGGCCATCAAGGTGACCCAGCACCTTGGCATCGTTGGGGAATGCAATGTACAGTATGCCCTGAACCCTGAGTCTGAACAGGTGAGACTCTAGGTCCTGGAGCTGATATTTCTTCCATAGAATTTTGAAGCTTCAAGGCTAAGAGGCCTTTTGGCCCTGCAAACACTGGAGTAGAAGCCGGGATTGTCTTTGGTGGTGGTGGGCTGGTGGGCGGGGGCGGGCATTTGCTGTGCATCCCTTTGGAGAGGGCTTTATTTTCTTGCCTTTCTGAGATTTCTCTTAGATGAGCCTTCTAGGCCAGTTACCCAGTGACTCTCTGTTCTCTCTCTTTGCAGTATTACATCATCGAGGTGAATGCCAGGCTCTCTCGTAGCTCCGCCCTGGCCAGTAAGGCCACAGGCTATCCCCTGGCCTATGTGGCAGCCAAACTGGCTTTGGGCATCCCTCTGCCTGAGCTCAGGTACAAGGTGGGGGAGAGATCAGGGAGGTAAGAGGGTGGGGAGCTGAAGAAAACATTCATGGAGTAGGAAAAGGATATTAGCCTGGATATGTGGGAATGGAGAGAGCTGTCTGGAATCTCACCCTTTATGTTTCCCACTCTGTCCTTTTGGCACCCCCACCTGCTGACTTCCAGGAATTCGGTGACAGGGGGAACAGCAGCCTTTGAACCCAGCCTGGATTATTGTGTGGTGAAGATTCCTCGCTGGGACCTCAGCAAGTTCCTCCGCGTTAGCACAAAGATCGGAAGCTGCATGAAGAGTGTTGGTGAGAGAGACACACCCCAGGAGAACCCTCCCCAGATCACCCCACGGGGTCCCACTTTTCCCAAGAATCTAGAATATCATAGAGTTAGTTCGCCGGCACGGCCTTTCAGCTCCTATCTTAGCAGCTCCTTGGAACATAGTTTCTCAGTGCTAATAGGGACATTTCAGACTAAGATATAGTCCTTATTAGGGGTGGGGATTAAAGGCATCTGGAATTCCATGACAGAATACACATGCCACCTCCACTCCCAGATGGCATGTCAGAAGCTCTGGGATGCAGTGAGAGCCACCAGACAATCTCATCTGTCTCATACCATTGAGTTGCTGAGGTGCCTGCAAAAGGAAAGTGTTGTGGCCAAGTAGAGGGCAGGACCAAGAGCCGAAAACTAGACCTGGTTGCTGCTGTTCCTCTCTTACAGTGACACCAGTTCTGTGAAACTCTGCCCACAGCATTTCATGGCATTTTGCCCAGGGCTGCCCTTAAACTGTCAGTGACAGTGATGGTTTGTTTTCTGTGCTAGTTTAAAAATACTGATGTTTGGGAGAAACAATGACTACTATTTTCCTGTGAACCCTTCTAAATCCAAGCCAGCACCATGGCAGCCATTCTTAGCATATCCTTGTCTCTGAGCACTTTCTGCCATTGTCACTAATGAATTTTTTTTTAAAGCAATATGTAAGATCAGCAGAATTTCAGAGACCTCTTTCATAAAAACAAGGAAAGTAAGTAGTGAACACTGAATGGGCACAGCAGTCGGTCTCCACGCAGTGGTGGAGTGTGCTGGAATTGCATTCATATGCTCCCTTACAGTGTCCTTTTTAATTGCCTCAGACTGTTCTCTAAAACATTTTGTTTCATTAAGAGCAATAGTAGCCTTTAAACAAGTAAGTCTAAGCTCAGATTTTATTTCAGAATTTTTAGAAATCTTATAAGACTGCCAAGTTGTTCCTTCTGGAGATGAATTCCTGTTATATGAAAATTATATGAAAACATGGGAACGAAGCCATAATTGAATTGTGGCTAGAAGAAATGGATTGGCAATAGAACAATCAAAGATTGGTTCCTAGATAAGATATTTCAGTTTTAACATATATTCAAGTATTTTTGGAATGTGATCTTTAGTAACTTTTTGTAACTTTTATTATATAAGTTAAGATATATGCATCATCAAGAAATAGAAAAGATAGTTTAACTAATGAATAATCATTAGTCACCTGTAATAATAATAATAATAATCACTTATAATCTTGTCACACAAAGACAATATATATAATCATATTAATTTAATCATATATATGATTCCAGAATTTTCCTGGGCATGCAAGTAATAGTATGTTGGGTTTTTCTTTTACCCAAAATAAAAACTTATGTAATATAACCACATTATGAAGGAATTAAACAAAACACTCAATCTATTTCCTTAACACTATTAACATCTTGGTGTTTTAAATTTTTTTGAAGAAATATTAGGATTGTAAACAGAAAAATACAGTCAGTAAGAAATACTTGAAAACCCTAGGAGAAATTGTCAAAGGACATAAACAAAACTTTACAGAAGAGGAAATTAGTAACCAAACGGGGTTGGGATTCCTCTTATCAGTAAATAGAAATCTAGTTAAATGAGATAACATTTTTGCTTATTAGCAAAAATTGTTTAAAATGATCATACATACTTCTTAGAAGATTGGTTAAACCTATTCTTTGAATCGTAAAACACACTTCTGTAAAGCAATTAATGCTTACGGAGGTCAGAACCTATTGCCCCTGTACTTCTGGAAATTTATACTAAAGATAATCCCCTCACCCTGTAAAAAAAAGGTAATCCAAAGCACAGAACACATCACAGCCTTACTTAGAATGATGAACACTTCAAAGCTACATGTCCTTCAGTAAGTGAGCAGTTAAATTCTGGTAAATCATACAGAAATTAAACTGCTGGTAAAGAGGTCACATAGCAATGTGAGAAGATGCTTACAAAGAGAGTAGCAGGGTGGAAGTTGTATGTGTACTATAATCACATATAAAATATACCTGGGAAAAAAGTCCAGGAAGAAGTATTATAAAGTGATAGTTATAAATGCGATTAGCTCTAGGTGGATTCAAGGAGTAATGGTATCATCTTCCCATTATCCAGACTTTTTGATAAAAGTTTTAAGGGATGAGACAGATTCCAGATGGTGTCCTCACAATATGAATAAAGCAAACTAAGTGGATAACTATCAGTGGCTGGGCCACTGTGATAAACTGTAACATGTTCCAATATTCATATACCCATTTTAGGCATTTTAATTCTATATTCACTAATAAAACCTGAAAATCATAGGGAGAAGAGCTGAAAATTAAAGATTTAATAATGAAACACCATAACTCCTACCACCATGAGTCTTGAGAACCTCTGGGACATTTGACTGTAAACCATGAGCATT
>NW_006434835.1:16351427-16354571 GCF_000325575.1 Pteropus alecto
TTCCTGCTGCACCCAGTGTTCACATCCTTTGTCTCCAGGTGAAGTCATGGGCATTGGACGTTCTTTTGAGGAGGCCTTCCAGAAAGCTCTGCGCATGGTGGATGAGAATTGTGTGGGCTTTGATCACACAGTAAAGCCAGTCAGCGATGTGGTAAGTGGCCCCCGTCCCCTCGGCAATATACCTAAAATGAACCCTGCTGCCCTCTGTCCCCAGCCCCTGAACATGTCACCTGTAATAGCAACAGCAAGCTCTATTGGATATTTGCTGTGTTATCACTTTGCTGTGAATTTTGTGATGTCATATTTACAATCATACAGGGACGGATTATTAGACTTGTTTTTATAGGTGAAGAAACTGATGCTTATATAGGTTATAGAACTTGCTCAAAGTCGCACAGGAACTAAGAGGCAGAGCCAGGATTTGTGTACAGGTTTTTGTGACTGCAGAGCCTCTGCTGTGGTCTGCAGCTTCCTTTCCTAAGATGATGGCACTCGTGCTCTTGGGCTTTTTGCGGTGCTGACAGTGGATTGGGAACGTGATGTTTAACACTCTCCTGCTTCCTACCTCTGCACACTCCTTCCGTATCCATTAGCCTGCCCTCTCCTTATCAGGAGTTGGAGACTCCAACGGACAAGCGGATCTTTGTGGTGGCAGCCGCTCTGCGGGCTGGCTACTCGGTGGAGCGCCTGTATGAACTCACGCGCATCGACCGCTGGTTCCTGCACCGAATGAAGCGCATCGTCGCGCACGCCCAGCTGCTGGAGCAGCACCGTGGACAGCCTTTGCCCCCATACCTGCTGCACCAGGCCAAGTGCCTTGGCTTCTCAGACAAGCAGATTGCCCTTGCAGTTCTGAGGTGAGAAATAGCGGTGAGGACCTCCGGCTGAGAAGTGCAGGGCAGGGAACCTTTGTACCAGCAAGGGGCCCTCGGAAGGGTGGGGAGAGTGGGGAGCTTCAGAGCCTCTGACCTTCACCTCTGGGGAATTTTATTTTCCTCTGGAATCTCCCCTCTATGCTCAGTCTGTACCCCACTCCCAGGGCCTATGTTTCTGCCCCTTCTCTAGCACAGAACTGGCTGTTCGCAAGCTGCGTCAGGAACTGGGGATCTGCCCAGCAGTGAAACAGATTGACACCGTTGCAGCTGAGTGGCCGGCGCAGACAAATTACTTGTACCTGACATACTGGGGCACCACCCATGACCTCACCTTTCGAACGCCTCATGTCCTGGTCCTTGGCTCTGGCGTCTATCGTATCGGCTCCAGCGTTGAGTTTGACTGGTGTGCCGTGGGCTGCATCCAGCAGCTCCGAAAGGTCCAGGAGCTAGTCTTTCGTACCGTTTTCTCTGCTGCTCTATTCAGCTCCAACGATTACCTTCTACCCACACTTAACCCTGGCATTTTCTGTTACCTGTTACTCCTTTCCTCTCTTGTAGCACTGTGGGTTGAGTGGGGGGAGCCCCCTTAGGCCATCTTGTGTCCCACACAAGGCATGTGCCTCCTCTCCAACACTTGGTGTCTACTTCTCCAGTATCTACAGTGCTGGCCCTACTCCCAAAGCTGAGGTGATGCTCTCTAAAGTAGAGGCTTTGGCTTAGCTTCTCCATGCTCTTCCTACCACCTAATTGATAATATCAGTCCCCTCCCTCTCACAGATGGGGTATAAGACCATCATGGTGAACTACAACCCAGAGACAGTCAGCACCGACTATGACATGTGTGACCGGCTCTACTTTGATGAGATCTCTTTTGAGGTGAGAGGGATGAAGCCTGTCTGTTAGCCTGGGTGGCCAAGGTCAAGTGGGACTTGACTTGAGAACCGCCTAGGGATTTGACTGTGAACCACAGACATTCCGGGCAGCACCCCCCTGCCCCCAGGCCCTCTGTCTTCACATCCTGTGTCTCCAGGTGAAGTCATGGGCTTTGGGCTGGCAGAACTAAGATTCTTTGGAACTTGTGGGATGTGAGTGGAAGTCGGTGGAGTGTGAAGAGCAGGGAGCCAGAAGGCTCAGGTCCCTGACCCAATGTGTCACCACACCTGTTTCTCCTCCTGCACTGTAGGTGGTGATGGACATCTATGAGCTGGAGAACCCTGAAGGCGTGATCCTCTCCATGGGTGGGCAGCTGCCCAACAACATGGCCATGGCTTTGCATCGGCAGCAGTGCCGAGTGCTAGGCACCTCCCCTGAAGCCATCGACTCAGCTGAGAACCGTTTCAAGTTCTCTCGGCTTCTTGACACCATTGGTATCAGCCAACCTCAGTGGAGGGAGCTCAGTGACCTAGAGGTGAGTTGGGGCCTGGTGGGGAGTTGGGGCCTGGTGGGTAGCTGGAGGCTGGAGGATGTCATGGGTGTGACCAATCCAGCTAAGCTCCCCGTACCCTTAGTCTGCTCGCCAGTTCTGCCAGACCGTGGGGTACCCCTGCGTGGTGCGTCCCTCCTATGTGCTGAGTGGTGCCGCTATGAACGTGGCCTACACTGACGGGGACCTGGAGCGCTTCCTGAGCAGCGCAGCAGCTGTCTCCAAGGAGCACCCTGTGGTCATCTCCAAGTTCATCCAGGAGGCCAAGGTAGGAGGCTGCAGACCAAAAGAAGTCTCTGAGGGCAGGCTCCCTGCCCTGGAGAAGACTCCCTGCTCCGGGGCTACAGAAGTGTGTGGGTGCAGTGGGCTGGGAAGGATGTGTTGTTATACCAGGGCGCTTGAGGAAGGGAGCATCTTGGGGCAAGTAGGAGAAGAAATTGTCCCTTGCCTGCATCACATGGCACTCCACGCTCCCCCACTAGGAGATCGACGTGGATGCTGTGGCCTGTGATGGTGTGGTGGCAGCCATCGCCATCTCTGAGCATGTGGAGAACGCGGGTGTGCATTCAGGGGATGCCACGCTGGTGACCCCACCACAAGACATCACTGCCAAAACCCTGGAGCGGATCAAAGCCATCGTACATGCCGTGGGCCAGGAGCTGCAGGTCACGGGACCCTTCAATCTGCAGCTCATTGCCAAGGTAGGAAGAGGGGGCTGCAGCACCTCCTCGTTCTGTGCCAGCCCCAGTGTCAGGGTGCCCTGCACTGTCTCCTGCCCTCATGAGAACAGGCCGGAAAGCTGGAGGGAAGGGGGGATAGCGAGGGCCCGCAGCGTCGTCAGGTTTC
>NW_006434835.1:16355766-16382008 GCF_000325575.1 Pteropus alecto
GCATGTGGAGAACGCGGGTGTGCATTCAGGGGATGCCACGCTGGTGACCCCACCACAAGACATCACTGCCAAAACCCTGGAGCGGATCAAAGCCATCGTACATGCCGTGGGCCAGGAGCTGCAGGTCACGGGACCCTTCAATCTGCAGCTCATTGCCAAGGTAGGAAGAGGGGGCTGCAGTACCTCCTCGTTCTGTGCCAGCCCCAGTGTCAGGGTGCCCTGCACTGTCTCCTGCCCTCATGAGAACAGGCCGGAAAGCTGGAGGGAAGGGGTGATAGCGAGGGCCCGCAGCGTCGTCAGGTTTCTGACAGTCAGTCACCCTGAACCCTGTCCCAGGTTGATTCCCCACAGAGCGGTGAGTGAGGGGGAGAAAGCCCAGCCTGCACAAGGCCTGACTAGTTTCTCTCTGCCCCAGGACGACCAGCTGAAAGTTATTGAATGCAACGTGCGTGTCTCCCGCTCCTTCCCCTTCGTCTCCAAGACACTAGGTGTAGACCTAGTAGCTCTGGCTACACGGGTCATCATGGGGGAAGAAGTGGAACCGGTGGGGCTCATGACTGGTTCTGGTGTCGTGGGGGTCAAGGTAAGAAGGATCGAAACTGAGGTTCACAGTCAGTGGCAGGGAGACAGAGTGAAAGAGAGTTCCTTCACCATACAAATTACATATCAGTCAACACGTAAACCGAGCATCTTCTGTGGGCAGGACATTGCTGGGCCATAAGGTAATAGATGGCCTTTGTCTCTTAAGAGCTTACACTCTAATAATGGAACACAGAGAAGTTGGGTCCAAAAACAGCATGTTTATAGAACAGTCTATGATAAAACTACATAGTAGAGATAATAAACAAAATGTTAAAGGAGTTTACAGATGAGAGACGCCACTTCCAAAAGGAGTAGCCTGGGAGGGCTTCAGGGAAGAGGTGGTATTTGAATTGAGCCTTGAAGGACGGTCAGGATGTTTGGTTTGCACAGCTTGTTGAGGAAGTGTTCCAAGGCCAGGGAGTAGCCGAGTGGAAGCTGAGAGAAGACCAGGAGTATGTTTGGGAAGCAGCTGGCTGACGGGTGTAGGGCACACGTGGAGCAGCAGCCAAGCAGGCTAACTCCGCTGTTTGGGTGGGACCAAGAAGAGGAGACTGTGGCTGCCTCTCCTGCTGAGGGGAGTAGGGCCCCTCATGCCTTAGCCTCTCTTACATCTTGCTACCTCAGGTACCCCAGTTCTCATTCTCTCGTCTGGCGGGTGCTGACGTGGTGTTGGGTGTAGAAATGACCAGCACTGGGGAAGTGGCTGGCTTTGGGGAGAGCCGTTGTGAGGCGTACCTCAAGGCCATGCTCAGCACTGGCTTTAAGATCCCTAAGAAGAACATCTTGCTGACCATTGGCAGCTATAAGGTACTGAATCTGGGGAGCCAGGGAAAGGCGGGCAGAGGGGTTGGGGCAGATGGCCTTGGCTCTCTGGGCCAGGGCCGACCTTAAAGTGGAAGATGGGAGAAACAACCTGACCCTCCTCCTGCTTGGTTCAGAACAAAAGTGAGCTGCTTCCAACTGTGCGGCTGCTGGAGAGCCTGGGCTACAGCCTCTATGCCAGTCTGGGCACCGCTGACTTCTACACCGAGCACGGCGTCAAGGTACAGGGGCACCACGACCTGCCCCACACCGCCCTTCCTTCTAGGGTGTGAAAGCACCGGAGAGTTCTCTCTTCCTCTGCTTTTATTGTCATTGTACAAATCACGTGCAGTCCATGTAGAGCAAGTAGAATGTGCAGAAAAGCAAAGAGAAAAAAATCCTTGAGAATCTCTCCGCCACTTGTTAACATGCTCATGTGTTCTTTGAGAATTTCATCTCTAAATGTACGTGTGTGGGGGCTTATACTGCACAGTTCTTGGCAAACGAGTTTAAATCTCTTTCCTGTCAAGAAGTAGACTGCCAGTAGCAAATAGAGGCAGCCCTGGTCCCCACCCTGTGGGTCCTCAGTCTTCTCCTCATGGGCTTCTGCACCGCCTCCCCTCCCAGCTCTGACCTTGTCTTTGGGCCACAGGTAACCGCTGTGGACTGGCACTTTGAGGAGGCGGTGGATGGTGAGTGCCCACCACAGCGAAGCATCTTGGAGCAGCTGGCTGAGAATCACTTTGAGCTCGTGATTAACCTGTCGATGCGTGGGGCTGGGGGCCGGCGTCTCTCTTCTTTCGTCACCAAGGGCTACCGCACCCGGCGTCTGGCCGCTGACTTCTCGGTGCCCCTTATTATCGATATCAAGTGCACCAAACTGTTCGTGGAGGTAACTGAGGCCTGGGTGCGGGGGAGGGAGACAGCAAGTGTTCGTGGGGGGAGGAGAGAGAAGCGAGAGTGTCATGGGGCTGGGAAATCTCAGTATGAAGCAACCATGCTAATAGGCTTTGTGGCTGCAGAGAGAGAAGGTGGGTATAGAGAGGTGGGAGCCCGGGTTATGGGAAACCCAGTCCCCACCTGCAACTCCCAGGGTGCCCTTAAATCAGAGCTGACTGTGGTTTCCACCTGCAGGCCCTAGGCCAGATCGGGCCAGCCCCGCCTATGAAAGTACATGTTGACTGCATGACCTCCCAGAAGCTTGTGCGGCTACCCGGTAAGTGCAGCTCTTGGGAGAACCTGGCTTCGGGACACTGGTAACAGCAGGCGTAGGGAGCCTGGGTATGGTGGGGCCCACGCCCTGCCTTGGATTGCGTAGTGTAGAGGCCCCAGATCTTTGTCACTCTGAGATCTTTTATTTCTCAATCCACGGACCAGGGCTTGCCAGCTCTCACCTGTATTTTCTTGCCACCCCAACTCACATCCTGATGCCCTTCATGTCTGTTGACTCTTCCTCTACTTTTGCTGCCCCTGTGTTCTTCCAGGATTGATTGACGTTCACGTGCACCTGCGAGAACCAGGTGGGACACACAAGGAGGACTTTGCCTCAGGCACAGCTGCTGCCCTGGCCGGGGGCATCACCATGGTGTGTGCCATGCCTAACACCCGGCCCCCCATCATCGATGCCCCCGCTCTGGCCCTGGCTCAGAAGGTGAGCCCTTGAACTCCTGCTTCATGGTGACCCACATACCCCCACTAAACGTCCCCTGCGCCCATGAGCCCTGCTCCCTCTGCCCCTCCCCAGGGGCCCAGGCCGCTGGCTCCAGGCTGGCATAGGTACCAATGGGTCCTGTCTCATATGTATCCTCTCTAGCTGGCAGAAGCTGGCGCCCGCTGTGACTTTGCCTTATTCCTCGGAGCCTCGTCAGAAAATGCAGGGACCCTGGGCTCTGTGGCCGGGTCTGCTGCAGGGCTGAAGCTCTACCTCAACGAGACCTTCTCTGAGCTGCAGCTGGACAGTGTGGCCCAGTGGATGGAGGTAAGGGAGTAGGCATGTGGGAGGAGGCAGCCAGACAGTCCGTCCTGGCTGGAGGACCCCACAGAGTGGGCTCACAGCAGTGAGGAGCCAAGAGAGCCCTGTGCAGGCTTTGGTCTCTGACGAGCACAGAGAATCAAAGGCTTTGCGTGCACACTCCCTGAAAATTCTTTCTGCTCTCAGCATTTCGAGACGTGGCCTTCCCACCTTCCCATTGTGGTTCACGCGGAGCGGCAGAGCGTTGCTGCCATCCTCATGGTGGCTCAGCTGACCCAGCGCTCAGTGCACATCTGTCACGTGGCACGGAAGGAGGAGGTGAGAGTGCCCCAGAGGCCCTGGTGCCCTGTTGCTTTCTCAGTAACACTAAGAGGTCAGGGGGGTCCTTCGGGGCAGCAGGGGTCAGGGAAGCCTGGAGCCAGCACCATCAGCATGTCTGCCCCGTAACATTCCAAGAAGGGATGTTGGCTGCAGGGACTTTGTAGGGCAGGGCACATGGGGAGGCCTCTTCTCGATCTCCCCACTCTACCCCCAGATCCTGCTGATTAAAGCCGCAAAGGCACAGGGGCTGCCCGTGACCTGTGAGGTGGCGCCCCACCATCTGTTCCTGAGCCGCGATGACCTGGAGTCCCTAGGGCCAGGGAAGGGAGAGGTCCGGCCTGAGCTTGGCTCCCGCCAGGACGTGGAAGCCCTGTGGGAGAACATGGCTGTTATCGACTGCTTTGCCTCAGACCATGGTGAGAGGGCCTGACACGCACCTCCTCTGCACAGCAAGGCCCACGGCCCAGCTCAGGGAACCTGGGCCAGGACTCTGGCTCCGTGAGGACTGACACTTGATCCGTGTCATGCCTCGGCCTCTAGTACAGTGCCTGGTCTGTGATAGGTACTGGATAAATGCACACGGAAATAACAAATGAGCAAATGAGTAAAATTATAAAGGAGAGAACGTGGGTGAAAGGTCTAGGCCCCAGAAGAAGTCCCTATTTTCCCAGAAAAAAATCAGCATCGGGGCTGGGAGTGAGGTGGCAGTCCTGGTGGTGAGTGTGACCGCTCAGATATGGAGGTGATTGGTGCTGAGGGTAACGGTCTTTCTCCCAGCCCCCCATACCTTGGAGGAGAAGGGCAGCCCCAGGCCTACTCCTGGCTTCCCGGGGCTCGAGACCATGCTGCCACTGCTGCTGACAGCTGTGAGCGAGGGCCGGCTCAGTCTGGACGACCTGCTGCAGCGACTGCACCACAGCCCTCGGCGCATCTTTCACCTGCCCCCGCAGGAGGACACCTATGTGGAGGTATGGGGCGCGGGCAGAGGGGTGGGGGACTCTCCGGCCCTCGGGATTATTCCATCGTGTGGCCTTACCATAGCATAACCCGTGACTTCTGGGTAGGTGGATCTGGAGCACGAATGGACAATTCCCAGCCACATGCCCTTCTCCAAGGCCCACTGGACACCCTTCGAGGGGCATAAGGTGAAGGGCACCATCCGACGTGTGGTCCTACGAGGGGAGGTTGCCTATATCGACGGGCAGGTACGTATGTGGCCTGTGCCCAGTCCCAGTGGTGACCTCAGCTCCATTTTCGTCCCACCCTGGCACATCCACGCACTACCCGCTCCCTCCTCCATGCGCCCTGTACGTAGGTGGGCACAGGTCCCCCGGGGCATTGTTGGCTTCCACTCCTTCAGGATCCCAGTCTGGCGCTCTGCCCCTCCTCACTGGCCCGCCCTTGCCTTCTGCCTGCAGGTTCTGGTCCCCCCAGGCTATGGACAGGATGTACGCAAGTGGCCTCAGGGGGCTGTTCCCCAGCTCACGGCCTCAGCCCCTGCCACCAGTGAGATCACCACGGTACACATACTGCTCGGGGGTGGGGCGGGGGTCATGGGGGTTACAGCCAATTTGTGCAATGCAGATGGCACAAACATTTTCATTGGGGTTCAGGGTAGGAGGCTCTTCACTTGACAGTTAAAATACCCACCACCTACCTCTCTGTCTACTGCAAGACAGAATTAACTGTCAGTGTAGGAGGCAACCTGTGGGAAACACAGGCCCATTAACCCAACCAGAGATGTATCTGGGGCCCGTCGCGGGGCTAGCACACACCTCTCAGAGGCCAGTGTGTCTGCCCTGGTTGAGAGCAGCGTAGTGAAGGACAGAGCCATGGGGAGATGATGGAGAACAGAATCCGTGGCTTTTCAGGAGGGATCGAGTTTGAGGAGGGCTTGAATCAGTAGTTTTCAAACACTAGGCCGATGTCTCTCCAGACACCCGAAAGGCCCCGCCGAGGCATCCCAGGTCTCCCCGATGGCCGCTTCCACCTGCCACCCCGAATCCACCGAGCCTCAGACCCAGGTCTGCCAGGTAAGAGAGAGGCCCTGTGATGTGGAGGGCTGGCCACCTGGATTTAGAGATGCGTAGGGACGGGCTCCTCTCCCCTACCAGGGTCCCAGACGGACTAGGGTTGGGGGCTCAGTGGCCTAGAAACCGATCCAGGCCCTCCCCTCTCGGCACCTCATCTTTGTCCACTTACCTTGTCCTTCCTGCCATCCCCTCATCCTAGGCTGAATCAGTCTGCCCAGCGTGAGATAGGCATCCCATAGCTGCTTCTCACAGGCCCTTTTTTGTTGTGGGCAGCTGTGTCCTTCCGCCCGGGAGCTGGGATCCCACGGGGCAGCAGAGCGTGGGGTAAATCCAGGTGGTCGGTTGGTGTGAGCCTGGTCGTTGCCCTTCCCTAGGATCCCTTTGCCACCTGGGAGGGCCCCGGGAGGGGACCACTGCTCAGCAGCCCCCGTGAGAAATCACATGTGCATCCCCACAGCTGCTAGTCCTTCCTGCCCTCCCCTCACCTGCTAGAGTTATTGTGGTGTGAGTCGGTTTAACACAGATACTGTGATCCGGAGTCCTGGGGAAACGGGCTCTTCGCAGACCTCAGCTGCGGCTCACGTCTGCCCTGTTGCCCTATTTGCAGCTGAGGAACCAAAGGAAAAGGCTTCTCGGAAGGCAGCTGAGCCAGGTGAGAGACTCCCCTGGAACACATGCTCACCTTGGGGACCTCTGATCTGGCCTGGGTAGGAGGAGCCCTCTGACCAGCCTCTTCTGCCCCGTCCCTCACAGCAGAGCTGATGGGAACCCTTGATGGCACCTGCTATCCTCCACCACCAGTACCTAGACAGGCGTCACCCCAGAACTTGGGGACCCCTGGCCTGCTGCACCCCCAGACCTCACCCCTGCTGCACTCATTAGTGGGCCAACATATCCTGTCCGTCCAGCAGTTCACCAAGGATCAGGTGCCTGGGTGAGGGAGGATGGGGACACCCAGAGCTTTGAGGATCTGGCAAGCTGGGGCTAGGACCTCCAGGGTCCACTGCCTTTCTCGCTGACTTGGGATCTTTCTTAGATGTCTCACCTGTTCAATGTGGCACACATGCTGCGTATGATGGTGCAGAAGGAGCGGAGCCTCGATATCCTCAAGGTCAGGGTCAGGGCTATGGGCTAAGGGTCCCAGCCCCTGTCAACAGGTGGTCAGAGGGGCCTCCCTCCCTCCTGTGAGTCCAAACTGCCCCCCGCACACATGGTAACTCAGCCTTCTCTACTCTGGAAGAGCCTGCTGCTCTGGGTGCCCACATCTGCGCTCCCATCAGCATGCAGCTGACTCGTGAGGCCCTGAGCACCAGCACACAAGCCCACTCATTGGTCCCTTGGTCTGCTGATGCTTTCATGGGGGAGAGCTAGGATAGTTCCTTCTCTCTCAGGGAATGCATGTCTTGTTCAGACTCTTACCAAGGGCTTTTGGGAGGCAGAGCCTGTAGTTCAGAGTGACACAAATGGTGGAAATTCAGGTCACGGGGAGGTTTGAGGAGAAGGATTCTCTCAGCACCCCTCTCGTGTAAGCCTGTGTGTTCCCCAAGACGAATGCACCACACACATACGCACTGAATCCTGCCTTCCTGCCAGGGGAAGGTGATGGCTTCCATGTTCTACGAGGTGAGCACACGGACCAGCAGCTCCTTTGCAGCAGCCATGGCCCGGCTGGGGGGAGCTGTGCTCAGCTTCTCCGAAGCCACATCCTCCGTCCAGAAGGGCGAATCCCTGGCTGATTCCGTGCAGACTATGAGCTGCTACGCTGATGTCGTGGTGCTTCGGCACCCCCAGCCCGGAGCAGTGGAGGTGAGGCTGGCCTGTGCACCTGTGCCTTGGGACCCAGGGACACAAGGTCCTTTCTGCTCACATTTTCTGTGACTACAAATCTCAGATTGGGACAGATGGTTGAGGGAACCCAGGAAGAGCAAGACTGAGGCAGGGAGATGCGGAAGGCAGGATTCTCCTTCCTTGTTCGCATTTTCACAGCTGGCAGCCAAGCACTGCCGGAGGCCGGTGATCAACGCCGGGGATGGAGTCGGAGAGCATCCCACCCAGGCCCTGCTGGACATCTTCACCATCCGAGAGGAGCTTGGGACTGTCAATGGCATGACGGTGAGGTGGTGGCCTGTCTGGGGACGGTTTGCAGGGGAGGCAGTTGGGAAGTACTTGCTATATCTAGAAGGCCTATATCCTGGTCCTGAGGCTGAAAGCTTCGAAATGGGACGGGGGGCTGCTCAGTCTAGGGGTCTTGTTGGTGATCAGGTTTCTCCCCTAGATCACCATGGTGGGGGACCTGAAACATGGACGCACAGTACATTCCCTGGCTTGCCTGCTCACCCAGTACCGTGTCAGCCTACGCTATGTGGCACCTCCTAGCCTACGCATGCCACCTGATGTGTGGGCCTTTGTGGCTTCCCGTGGCACCAAGCAGGTGAGATCCTGGGAGGCTTGGGTCATGGGTCAGTCAGGCAGAACCTGGCACTGCATTCACCCTGCCTCTGCCTCCCCCTCCAGGAGGAATTCGAGAGCATCGAGGAAGCACTGCCCGACACTGACGTGCTCTACATGACGCGAATCCAGAAGGAACGCTTTGGCTCTACCCAGGAGTATGAAGCTGTGAGTGCCAGGGCTGAGGATCAGCCAGGGCTGGAGTTGCCAGGCATCCATACTCAGTCAGGAAGGCTGGGCCCCAGGAGCTTGGCCAGGGCCCCTCAGTTGTGATAATGTCATATGGGTGTGGAGGGGACCCGGGGAGAGCCCAGGCTTGTGGCCTCGTAGTACCCCTGCCCTGAGGTGCTGACGGGGCCTCTCTCTGCCTCGCAGTGCTTCGGCCAGTTCATCCTCACTCCGCACATCATGACCCGGGCCAAGAAGAAGATGGTGGTGATGCACCCCATGCCCCGCGTCAATGAGATAAGGTGACCTGGAGTCAAAATTGAGGATAACCGGGGGCTGGCTGTGGGAGGGCACTCAGTCCTGGATAGGTCATCATGGACTGCGTGGTGACTCTTTTCCTTGCCTTGCAGTGTGGAAGTGGACTCGGATCCCCGAGCGGCCTACTTCCGCCAGGCCGAGAATGGCATGTACATACGCATGGCCCTGCTAGCCACCGTGCTGGGCCGCTTCTAGGGCCCGGCTCCGCATTCTCTTGTCGTCAGGCCCAGCCGCTGGGCACGGAATCCGGTGCCCCCCACGGGGGCAGCACACTTAGATGCTCTGGGGTGTCCAGATCGTTTATGTGCTCATAGGCACACGCATGCAGACCACAGTTCAGGCATGGGACTGGACTGGATTTCTCCAGCACGGGGGTCAGCCCTGTCTCCCTAATTGCGCCTCAATTCTGTACAGTTTTTCTACTGATTTAATAAACAGCTTAGCTGCCTCTAGTTTCTGCTTCTTTGCACGTATCCTGGCTTCAGCGTAGGATGCTAAGTGTAATGGACAAAGCTTTCTTCTAGAAAACGAGAACCGGTGGGCTCTTGCTCTAGCTAGGACTGAGCTGACAGGCTTGGCATTGCCAGAGTCATGGCTCTTTGGGGTTCTGGGCAGGAACGTGCTGTTCTTTTGGGGTGCTCTGAGTCGTTAAGTTGCACTCAAAGTCCTGACATGAGTCATGGTGAGAGGAAGGTTGAGCAGCTGGGTCCTGACTGGTGAGGTTCATTATCCTGTCGGCCTTTACTCTTCTGCCTCCGTCTAGTTAGTCCTCTCCTTCAGTAGCTGAGGTGGCCATTGCACCCTCAAAACCTTGGACTTCTCCAGTTGCCATCATGTATCCTGGCTTCAGCGTAGGATGCTAAGTGTAATGGACAAAGCTTTCTTCTAGAAAACGAGAACTGGTGGGTTCTTGCTCTAGCTAGGACTGAGCTGACAGGCTTGGCATTGCCAGAGTCATGGCTCTTTGGGGTTCTGGGCAGGAACGTGCTGTTCTTTTGGGGTGCTCTGAGTCGTTAAGTTGCACTCAAAGTCCTGACATGAGTCATGGTGAGAGGAAGGCTGAGCAGCTGGGTCCTGACTGGTGAGGTTCATTATCCTGTCGGCCTTTACTCTTCTGCCTCCGTCTAGTTAGTCCTCTCCTTCAGTAGCTGAGGTGGCCATTGCACCCTCAAAACCTTGGACTTCTCCAGTTGCCATCACTGCTAAGAGCCCCTCCTATCTACTATCTCTGGGATCCTCTGTCTGACACTGGACTTTAAAGACAACTAAGGACAGAGAGGCAGATGCCATGGAGGGCTGAGGAGCACTTTGGCTTGGAAACTCTGGGTTAAGGGCCTAGGGTGGAGTAGCTCATGCATCTTCAGGTTAGGGCTTCTATGGATCATTCACAGTGTGTAAGTTATTCCATTCCATGAACTTTAGTAGCATTGGAGAAGTTTCTTGATCCAACAGACTTTAACTTAGCACCCTCTGGGTACAAAACACTGTGCAATGGGAATACAAGAATGAACAAGATAATTCTCACCCTCATTTTTGAGGCCTCTTAGTTGGTAAGGTATCTAGTGACTCGTTGACTGAACCGACACACTTTTGCACATTATGGTTCAAAATGCTCCAACATCATCCAGGAAGAGCCTGCTTTATGCAAAGAGCTATTAGCACATTACAGGGACAGGAAAAGGGGAAGAAACTCATTTTTTCTTCAATTTACTGTGAGTGGGAATTTAATATGTTTAATCTTATACCAACTTTACAATTATTTTGCAGATGAAACTAGCTCAGAAAAGTTACTGGGTGGCTTAGTCATATAGCTAGGGTTCACATACAGGACCACTTGATTTCAAACCCATATTTATATGTATATATATTTTTTTAAAAAGTCAGTTGGAGTTTTCACAGCATCCAGAACCAGTGGGAGTGACAAGCCACACAAATCTAACCAGCTAGAGAACAAGTCTAAGGTCTTTTGTGGGGAGCCTGTTTCCTGAAAAGAGCAGCACAGATCTAGAGTCAGAAAAGACCACAGAATTGGAGTTTGGGCTGGTTCCCGAGGAAGGGGCAAGCTTTGGCAGGTGGGTGGGAGGAAGATGAAGAATCTTCCAACACAGCTTGAACAGAGGAGTGGTCGTTCTGTGTCTAGCACAGTGAGGAGATCCACCTAGTCCGAGCAGGCTGTTCCTGCTTTGAATCATTAGGGTTGAGAGTCTGACAGACCAGACCAAGAGGTTTGGGAGTAGATTCCAATAGAAATAGGAGTTCATAACCGCAGATGCTGTTGGGAGAAGGGTGAGACAAGGTATAAGGCTATCTTCTCTGGGGAGATCAGACCTCTCCTGTCCTGCGAATATTAACCATTCTCAGGCTTCATTCCAAACCCTGGCCCTGACAAGTTCTCCCACAGGTTCCTGGAGGACTTTGTTGGTTGGAAAAGAGAATCATTTATAGAACCCTTCTACTCCTTCCTAGAGCTTCAGTTACCCTTCTTGGGCTATTTGAACAAGTCAGAGATTATTTTCCCACGTACTTGGGAATCTGTCACACACAGATTCCCACAGAACTCAGAGTCTCATCCTCAAGTGGAAGCAGTGTTTGCTGCCAAGCGGCATACACACTCGACTCAGTTGCTAAGTGGTGGGAGGTGTTTCTGCCCTGATCCCTTCTTTGGCTCTCCTAATCATAACACAGCTCTAAGTTGACTAAACTTTTTTTTCCCAACAACCAGAAATGAGATCTTATTACATTGGGAAATAAAAGACACTGTCTGCAAGAAACAAAAATAGCCCTTTAAACAAGCCTGTTCTACATTTATTGAGAAACAGCTTCATAGGCTCCAAATAATTATTTACCATAACAATTTTTTTTAAAAAGTTTTCTGGTGTCCTTTCCTCCTGAGATGCTTAAGAGATTTGATCTATTTCTTTTAAAAAAAAAATTATTATACCTCTAATTTGTGCCAAGCACTATTCTAGCACTTCTCAAATGTTAACCTTCTTTCTGACTTTTACTTTTGGATAACCCTTATTCTCTCTGAAAAGAAGTCTGACCTAATGTGTTCGCTTATTATCACTGCAAAGTCATTTCCTCCAACTCTTTACTGTCTGCCTTAATGAAGAAGGATAGCCCCTCAAAACAGGCATACCACTTGGAGCTCTGCCACCTTTATCCCGTTCCTGCCTCTTCTCACTAACGGGTGGCAGCCAAGTGCAAGTCCACGTACCTTAGGGCTTTAAGTTGAAAAGATAGAGTTGGAAGTTTCCGTGCAATGTGGACAGCCATCTGTAATTTTGTAACAATATCCCATAGACTGGAGGGAGCCGCGGGGAGGTTGGCTGTGGGGAGGTGTGGAGCAGAGAATGAGTGCCCAGAGGGAATGAGCACCTAGGGAAGACTAAGTCTGGCAGCAGCATCTGGAAGAGATGGGAGACGGGAGCCATTCCGCCACCAGGGAAGCCAAGCAGGATGTTGTCGCACTAAATGCAGATGATGAGTGAAGAGGGTCTGGATTGAGAGAGGAATGGATGTTGTAAAATACTAAGGATAGGAAAGAGAGGAAAAGGACTCTGTGGTGTGGGTCCTTGAGACTGGGAGAATGGGAACTGATGTAGACCGCCAGTTCAGGGTAGGAAAGTATGGATTCTGTTTGGGCATGATATTGTCAAGTGCTGTGGGACATCTATATGGAGATGTCATGTAGATAATGAAGCTGGGGAATTGGAGCAAGATGTGACAGAAATTTATGACATTTATGTGTGACAATGTAAGTGTCATAGAGCAGGAACTTTATCCACTAACATATCCCAAGTACCTAGAACAATATTGAGCACATAGTAGATGCTCAATAAACATTTGTTGACCGAATCATCAACATAAACAGCTTTGTGGCAGTAAGGTAGACACCAAGTTTCATGGGCTTAGTGAGAGACTAGTTTAGAGGCTGGGGTCATTCACAAAGAGGCAAGAAAAAAGCAGATGTTGGACCTGAAATAGTCTAGAATAGGCTGGGAAGCCTGTGACGAATCCACAGGAGATTAATGAAAGGATCACTAAATAGGGCTCAAGGGGAAGCTAGACACTGAGCTTGTGGTAGGGTTGGGGAGGTAATGTCCAGCGCAGGGCCTTAGGCAAGCATGTCGCACACCCTGGAAGACCCTTGAAATATCCATTCTGTCCTCGTTGAGAGGCCCCTGGTTAGTTACCACCGAATGCTATTGCAGATTGGCTCTGCGGAGTCAGTTTGCAAGGCACTGGCTTATTGGCCCGTTGGTGGGAGCCTAGGAACTAAGAAGACACTTGGGCTTTGTATTGACCCCATGTCCATTTGTTTGCCGTCTTTCCTTCCTTTTATTCCTTCACCAACAGTCAATACTGAGCGTTTACTCAGTGGCAGCCTGTGAGCAGGGTGCTGGGGAGGCAAACATGAGGAAGGCAGTGCCTTCCCTCGAGGGCAAACTCCCCCATCACTGTGCCTCCCAGAAGTCCTGGATGACAGTCCTGATCCGAACCCTGCGCTGGTGCAGCAGATGGGCGGCATGGAGGGGGAGCAGGAAGGTGATCTCTGGGCAGATTTCACAGTCAGGAAAAAGCAAGTTTGTGATTGTAGGGTCTCACGCCCGCTTATTTTGGTAAACTTTAACTCTATTATTTCCTGGGTTTGGTTCTCTATTGTTTCTCCCTAGGTTTTTGGCTACAGACAGTTCTTTTAAAATTTATAGCCTTTCTTGGTTGAGCCAAAGGAAACAAGAATGGAATGGAAGGTTCAGACCGTTCGAGTCAGAGAGAAAGTCAGGCAGTAAACCCTGGTGCCAGGTGCCATGGGCACAGCACCAAACGGAAGAGAACTCAGAATGGGCGCACCTGGAGACCCACCTACACAGTGCTTTTCTGTTCTGTTCTGGGAAGGTTTTGTGTTTTCTTTCGAGCATGCAAACTGTTGAGAGAGATGTGGCAGAAGGGGAAGTCAGAGAGACTAGAAGAAAGAGAAGAACTCCATGGGCCGTTACTGGCTTTGAACATGAAGGGGGCCAGGAGCCTCAGCCCCACGACCTACCGCAAGGAATTGCATTCTGCCTGCGACCTGCATGAATGTGGAAGTGGGTTCTTCCCTCGTTGACCTCAGACACCTTGACTTCGGCTGTGCGAGACCTTAAGCTGCAGGCCCAGTCACGCTGTGCTGGACATCTGACCCATAGAAATTGTAAGATAATGTGCTGTTTTAAGCTGCTAAAAAAAAAAGGAAACTGTTCTGTACAAGGAGCCTGCAGCCTTTCCCTAGGAGCGCAGCTCTAAGTTAGGGTAGAGGAGGCTGTTGATGGCGGCACTTTCTTTCCCCCCACTGGCGAGGCACTCACTTAGGAATTAAGTGGAAAGTCTCCCAGAGGGCAGGGGAGTTCTGGTGCTGGAGGGGAGGAGGCCATGAGATGTGCCCTTCCCATGAGATGTGCCTCTAGACTGGTGCCCAGTGCAGGGGGACATCCCCAGCCCAGAGGAGACCTGCCTTCTGAGTGAGCTTCGCCCCGGCCTGCTGGGGGCTGCTTCCTGGGGCTTCAGGGTGCTGTAGCGCAGGAGCAGGGAGCGGGACTCGGGTAGAGAGAGGGCAGGGAGTGAGGCTTAAGGAGGGAGGCACAGTCCCCGGCAATCCCAGGCCCTCCTTCTACCCATCCTCCCCACGCACTTTCTCTCGCCCATCCTGGCAACAGGGGTCACTTTCTGTGGGATCATGTGTGATCCCAGCTGCATCCACAAGCGCAGGCTCTGCCCCCACAGTGGCCTGGGGACTGCCCAGAACAGCCCAGGAGGTACTGATCAGGTGCTGGTGGGCTGGCCCTAGCGCTCCCAGAGTTGGGGATGAAGAGTCCTTCAACTATAAAGGAAACTCCCTAAACGCAGTTCTCCCCGGAGGTAGGGAAATCTGCTAGGAAGAGGGACCAGAGGCTTTCCTATCCTGACCGGTTCTGAGATTCCCTCCAGAGCCTCCAGTTGTCCCGCTGCTACCATGGCGCGGGCCTCAGGGGGGCGCTGCTCCCCCGACAGTCTGGCTCAAGGCAGCCAGGTTGGGCCCAAGATATCTCCTTTAGATTGGCTTGCACTGAAGTCCCTGAAGGGGCAGCGGGGTCACTAGAGGGGCACAGCTTTACCACTCTGCTCTTCCTCTCAACCCGACAGACTGCTCCCCTGGGCTGCTAGGTGTCAGCCCCTGTCCCTTGGACAGGAAGGTGTGCCTGTCCCCAGCCCGCTGGCCCAGGAATCCCCAGGTGAGCAACGCAGTGAGGTGGGTGGGGCCTGTCCACATGCCCGGATGTTCCCCCAGCCCAGTCTCTGCACCTTCCCATTCTGATTTCTGTCTGGCTCCTCGGTCTCACGTCTCTTGTGAACACTCCTACAGCTGCATCTTCAGGATGTCAAAACTGTCTCCCGTCTCCCGACCACCTCATTCTTCTTGGGCTCTCCCTTTCCACTGGCCCCTCTCTGCCTCTCCTTCCTGGTTAACCAGCTGTGTAATGAGCTGCCAGGGCTGAGCTGATGGATGATGGGCTTTCCCGTTGCTCTGCTCTTCCTCCCCCTCCCTTTGTTCCCCTCCCCTTTCCAGCCCCTTCTCGCCTCTCCCTCCACCACATATTTTATCCTCAGGGAAGGGCTCGGCGAGGGAAAGGGCCTTTGGATAAGCCAGTGGAGGAGGTAGATAGGGAAGATAATAGGGGCAGTGCAGGCAGCTCCTGCAGATAAGGATATCCTGGACTCCCTCAGAAGTGCTGTATGAGGGAGCATGCTCCTGATCCTCCCCACCTTCCTTGTCCCTGACAGGGCCATGCCCGGAGGTGGGTAGAGAGGCAGCAGGGCATGAAAGAACAGCTGGGCTGGGGACTTACAGCAGTAAGAACTTAGTTTGCATCTCTGACAGTTATTAGCTGCATGGCCTTGGGCAAGTAAGCCTCAGTCTCTCCATCTGTAAAGGGCAGATACTATCTACCTCAGAGTGCCTTGCACCAAATGTAAGCTCAATATATGTTGGCTCCTGTGCCTGCTGTCAGGGTGCTGGGCCACCCCTGAAGTCTTCCCCGCATCCTGGATTCTACTCAAGAGCTAATTCTTTCCCATGAGCCCCTCTATAGGCCAGGCACATTCACACCCACAATGTCATGTTGTCCCTGTTTTTCGAATTAGGAAAGCTGGAAGGCAGAGAGGTTAACAGTGACCAGAGTAATTGTAGGTAGAGGGCTGAGGCAAGGAGTCAGAGTGCGGAGCCTCAGGACACGGTGTGCCAGCAGCGGCAGGTTGCAGAGAAAGGGTTTGCTGAGAAACGCAACTGAGCAAGAGCTTCTAAGTGGCCAGCTCTGCTCCTGCCTGTCACTTGCTGGGTGACCTTGGGGAAGTCCTTTTCTCTGAGCCTGTTTCCTTTTCTTCATCTTGCAGGTGGCATGGACCACATGCTTTGTGAGGTCCCTTTCTGCCTTCGACGGTCTGTTCCCTCCCCTGCAAAGGGACCCGGCAGGCCTGCAGCTCAAGGCCCTTCAGAGGCCTAACATTTAGTTCTCATTTTCTTCACCCTCCAATTCCTCATCCCCACCCCCATCTGTTCACTTGGGGCTTGTAATCAATGAGTCGTAAAATGAGAAAGTAACAGGAACTAGCAAAGCATGGAGAACAGCTGGGGCAGTTCCCGTGCCTTCGAGTAGGATGGACGGCCAGTCTGTCACCTCATGCCCAGCTCAGGCCATCAGGCCAGCAGTGACTCACCCAGCCTGGTCCAGGGGGGCCCCCAGCTAGAGATCAGAGTGTGGAGGCCTATTTTCAACCAGTCCAAAGGCCTCACCTTAAAACGAGTAATGAAATCTGTGTATTGACATGGAAAGGTGCAGCCAGGATGTGTGGTTGAGTTGTAAAAGCAGGTTACATGATAAAGTGATCTCATTTATGTTATTATATAGAAGCGTTTGTACATATATAAAAATATGGGCGAGGAGGCTCCAAACTGTGAATAGCAGTTATCTCTGGAAGCAGATTATAGGGAAAACATTCACTTTCTACTTTATACACTGTTCCTTTGTTGGACCCCTAAAACAAGCATATATTTATAATATGGTTTTATAATAAAAAAAGGAGATGATTTTATAATAAAGATATTTCCATTATGGAGGGAGGGGCTTGTAGAAATTTGCATGAGCTAATAAAAAATGCTCAGTGTCTCTGCTTCAGGCTGGAATTTTATCATCCTAGGGAGGGAAGGCCAGTGAATGCCTGCTGATCCAAAGCACTAGATCTAAAATCAGAGCACAAAGAGTTTGATTTTTAAAAAGAGAAAATCAACAATCCCTCAATGAGTCTGGTTTGTAAGATAAAAATCTGTCAAAATATGTGATACTTAAGACAAAAGGGAATAACTGTAATGAGGTCCTTGGTGTCCGCAGCCCAAACCTGCACTCAGGGGTCTGGGCAGTCAGGGCAGAGGGCCCCTCACCCTGGCACCAGACGGCTTGAGGGCTTGAGAACGGAGCCCACATCAGCACTGTGATCCAGCCACTCTCCCCCAAAGAGATGCAGCTTCCCTCCAACCGGTCTGAGGCCACTGCTTTCTCCTGCGATCAAGCGCAGGACAGGTGGGGACTCTCCCTGAGCCAAGGACCCAGGCTCAGGCACACGGACAATAAGGGGAGGTAGTGAAGGGTCGAGAGGGTTTTAGCTTACATCAGAATAGGTATCTGGTGAGAGGGGAGCCTGGGAAGGGGTCGGAGGGCTGTGGGAGGTCACTTGGACTGCAGGATTCTGTTGGTGCCCAGATGACTGATTCTACTTCCCCCTCCTATGGAGCCAGCACAGGGGCTGAAAGATGCAGTTAGACATAAGTTAGTTTATTGGTGGAGCTGCGGCGAAGTCCTCCCTCTCTCTGGGATAGCCGAGGGCACAGCACCAACAGAGGGATGGACACAGACCCCCAGACAGACACATGGATAGTGCAGACTCATAGAGACCATAGCACAGCCACACAGGCACAGAGACACACAGGCCACAGCACCAAGAAACACACACGCACGCGCACACACACATACACACACACACAGACAAAACCACAGGGCCAGAACACACGGACAAAGTGTGAGCTTTGGGGCTCCTGCATAGACAGAGCAAGGGCCACGTGGGGAGGGGCCTCTGCTGACCTCCCCCAGGCATAGGCACACTAACAGCACAAAGATAGGCAGATGCCCCAAGCCAGCCAGCCTGCCACACAGACAAATGGACTGCATGGAAGGGACGCTTGCAGCATCCCAGGCCGTGGAGAGCAGGGACCAGGGAACCTCCACACAACCCCACTGCACTGATTTCCTGCTCATCTCAACTCCCGAACCACTTCCCCCCACACACTTTGGTCTTGCCTACTGGGACTGGGGGCTGGGGAGTCGGCAGGTGGGAAGAAGGCGAGAGGAAGGAGAAAGGGGGAAGGGCCTGGCTCATCCCTGCTCTGTGAGCAGGGAGGCAGGTGCTGAGAGTCCAGGGCTGAGCCAGGGCCTGGCAGTGGGGTGAGGGCTGGGCCAGCTCAGGCTTGGGGGGGTTCCCGGCAGCGCAGGCACTGGGCCATCTCGGGCTGGTACTGCTCGACCTGCAGGGTGGAGCTGGAGAATCCAAACCGGGAGTGGAGCCGGGATGTGGCTTCGGCCAGGACAGCTTCAGGGTCTGCTGCGGAGTCTGTGGGAGAGTGATAAGAGGCAGCAGGTTCCCAGGGGAGTCAGGAACCAGGCAGGGGTGGGGAGTCGGGAACCAGGCAGGGGCTGAGATAAGGATGGGTGAAGGGGGACCTAGGGGCTTGCACAGCATTAAAGCCAGGCTTCAATGGGGAGCTTTATTTGCTTTCTGCGTTGTATGAAATGCATAAAACGTCAAAGAAAAGGTTGGAGACTCATCCCTAATCAACCATGCTAATACACTAAACCATTCTTATTTTTCTATTCTCTTCTGCTCTTTGAGTATCAATATACAGCTGTATTTCAGCAGCCACACCACCTGATTTTCCAGGACAATCCAGATGTTAAATATTCTGTCCTATGGTCTCTCTAGAGTTACCATCAACTATTCCACAAAGTATAATATTTTTGGCATCCAAATTGCATGTCTCTGATTGCTTCTTGCATCTGGAAGATACTCAAAAATCCTTTGTCAGCTTGTGAGTCACCATATATATTTTTAATGGCTGAATCATAATGTAGATATAATTTTATATTCAGCTTTTTTCTCAGCATTATACCATAAACATTTTTCCTAGTTGCCATACAGTCTTCATAATCATCATTTTTAATAGTTACATGATACCCCACTGAGTGGAGGTGCCGGAATTTACCTAACCGTGCCCCATCCCTAGGCCTGTAGGCACTAGTGATCTCATAAAGGGATACTGGTTCCCTGAACTTCCTCAGGGAGGGCGAAACCTCCCCTAGAACACCTTGTCCAGGGCTCCCCATCTCCAACATGCGTGTGTGTGTGTGTGTGTGTGTGTGTGTGTGTGTGTATGAAACAAAGAGAGATGGAGAGAGACAGACTTAAACAACCCTGGTAATTCAGGCTATCTTCCTGTGTTTGGAGGGGGAGGGGAAGGGAGAAATGTTTCTAGGAAGTAACCGGCCGGGGCCAGTGTGGACTCACCGATGGCCAGATGGGCGGAGGCAACATGGTAAGTGAGCGTAAGGGACCACAGGTGCAGCTCATGAGTTGCCCGGACTCCTGGCACTGACAACAGTGTATCCCTCACCGGCTCAAACCCCACATTTCGGGGGGTACCTGCAAGCAGCAGCCACTGAGCTTTATTTCTGAGGCCGCTCCTGCCCAGGGGCGGACCCCACCAGACTCCACCTCCCCATCCTGCACCTACTCGCCCAATTGATCCCACCATTCGCCCTGTGCCTGATCCCTCCTTTTGCCCATAGACCCCATGGCCCTAGCCTTCCTCCTCACACTCTCTTCAGAGAAAAGAGAGGCTCCCTGTGTTGGAGTGAGGTCAGAGGGGCCCGAGGGGTGGGGAGCAGTGGCGTTTGATTCACCTTCCATGAGCACGCGAAGAACATCTCGAAGGGTGGGAGCCGTGGACCCAAGAGCACAGATAGAGAAGAGGAAGGTGCTGATGGGGTCAGCTGCTTTGTACTGAGGCTGGAGAGAGAGACACCCCTAAGCCCAGGAACCAGAGAGGAAGATCTAGGGTGGCCTGGACAAACAGGACCTACGAGGCCCCCAAGAACCCTGCCGAGGGGAAAAGGACCATGATTCTGGGCCCAGAGTCCTGGGGAACTGGAGTTGGGGAGGGAGGCTGTAGGAAGGAAGGGATGGTGTGCCGGGTTGCGGGAGGAAGGCTGGGGCAGGCCCGATGGACAGTACCTTGAAGTAGATGAGGATGGAGGCAGCCAGCACCCCAAGGCTCTGCAGGAGATCCCCCAGCACATGCACAAAGGCCGCCCGGACGCTGGTGTTCCCCAGGGGCAGGGGCTCCTCAGGCCCCTCCTCCAGCGGTGCATACTCAGCCCCCCTAGACCCATGGCTGTGGGAGGGCCCAGCCTGGTGCAGCACAAAGGCCATTCTGAGGGGGAAGCAGAGCCGCTCAGCCCGGCAGCTGCTCCCAGCCTCCTCTGCCCTATTTCCACACCTCCTCTCTCCTCCCCAGGAGCTCTTTCTCCACCTATTGTCTCCCTATTTTTCCAGCCCCAGGAAGAAGACAACATTGTCCAGGAGAGAAAAATAATGCAGCCTCAGGGCAAGAATACAGCACTTGGTGCCAGAGATGTGGATTCAGATGCTGGCCCTGCCACTAAATAATTACGTGGCCTAGGCAAGTCACCTACCTGGTCACTTCCCAGGATCTATTGCATTAACTGTATACTAGGGATGATACGACCTACTTCATGGGGCGGCTGTGAGTTTTAAATGAGAAAATCCTGATGAAAGGCCCCAGCTAGAGTGGCTGGTATCAGTAGGCCTTTAACATTGTCTGTTGACTCTAAGTTTTAGGTCTCTATCCCAGTCCCTTCTCTGGCATTCCCTGGGCAGATTGCTGAGAACTGTGTGTGAATTGCTGTGTCTATCAGAGGAGGGGAGGGCCGGCTCTCTCAGCCTGGAGGAGGACCCCTCGCCCTGAGCCCCACGTGGTGCCTGCTCCATACTGGATGGAACATACAGCAGATTGGCACAGACTGCGATGCTGGCGGTCAGCAGCATGGCGCCCCCCTCGATGTGGTAGTCGCTGTGCAGCAGGCGGATGAAGGCCAGGTACAGGAGGATGCCAGTGACCATCCAGAGGGAGACCACAGAGGCCAAAGCCCCCAGAGTCTCTGCAGGGGGAGACAAGCTATCAGAGATTTGCCTGGAACCCTAAGAGGTGCCCTCAGGCAAGCCTGGAGGGTCACCAGGTCATACAGGGACCTTACCTGAGCGGTGCCAGCCAAAGGTCATGGTGCGGGTGGCTGGACGAGTCGAGAGCCAAAGGGAGAAGAGGCTGGCCATCATGCTGCCCACATCGGCCAGCAGGTGGGCTGCATCGGTCATAATGGCCAGGCTGTGTGCTAAATATCCACCTGCAAGGGAAAAAATGTTCTGTCTGGTCCCACAGGGTGTGCGTATAGGCATGGAAAAGAGAGTGGGGGGACATACACCAAAACGTGAACTGTCATTTTTCTCTGATGACGGGATTACAGATAGTTTTTATTTCACCATTCACATTTTCTAGTTTTTCTACAATGACATATTTTAATCGCAAGAAAATACAGCTTTTAAAAGACCAGTTAACACCAAGAAGCCGGCCCTGGCCCTGTGGCCCTGGCCTTTGCCATGAATTCTCCTTGGTCCTGTCTCTCAGCCTCTCTCATTTCCGGAGTCCCGAGCATCCAACCCCCCGCTTCAGCCATCCCCATCTTCTCTGTATCTCCACCCAAGAACGTCCCCGGGACTCTGGGTGGAGAGTGGCTTCGGGAGGATGGAGTCGGAGGAGCTGCTCTTTGACTTACCCACCACCTCCCCGGCCATGAAGACACAGCATACAGCACAGGCAGCACACAGCTGCCTCTGCGCCTGCAGCCTCTCAGGGGTGAGACCCGGCTGTGGCAGGGGGTCCCTGTGGCAGTGGTGGAAGGGCATCTCCACAGGTTTGGGCTCCTCAGGGACGGGTTCTGAGGGTTCTGTGAAGAGACTGAGGCAGGCAACACGGGTCATGTGGCCTGGCCTGTGGGCTGACCTGTTCCTCACTCCCAGGCCCTGGGTCCCACAGACTGTGGCCCAACTAGCTCCTTCCCAAAGCCTAGTCAAATCCGGGACCTTGTGGACAAAGGGCCACATGAGAGGTGAGATCTAAATAAACAGCTCAGATCCCAGGCTCCCTTTTCCTCTCACACACACTTCCCAGCTGGAAAGCACATTAGAGACAGTGTAGTCTGACACGTAAAGGAATTAGAAACATGAGGCTCAGAGAGGGAAAGGACTTATGGAGGCCACACAGCTAGTTAGTGGTAGAGATGAGACTAGATTCCAAACAAATCAATTCATTATGATAGGTACCATAAGGAATACAAAATGAACACTATCATTGAACAAAATCCTTTCTGATCTCTGGGAGCTTTTGGTGGAGAAATGTTAGCTAAATATTATGGGATGTAGCAGAAGGTAGCTATTGCGATTAGAGCAGTTAAAGTGCTATTGGGGCTCAGCCAGAGAGATACATTAACCTAATGAGGAAATCGGGGAAACACGAAAAGAGGCACCGTGAGAAGGGCCTTGAAGGATGAGGAGGATTTTGATAAAGATGAGATGAGCATGCCAGACAAAGGCAATACAAAGGGCAGGTGGCCTGTAAGTGTGGGGTGGGACTCAGCACATGATCCTGGCCTCAATGCCTCCCTCCCAGACCCACCTCCCGTGCCTCCACTCCCAGATCCATCACCTGCTCTCTCTGGACACAGCTGAAGTATGGCCCTTTAAAGGAGGAGTGGAACTTTGGGACCCAAAAAGTCTGAGGTTCCTGACACAGAGAACTAATGGCCAGATTCCAGAGCTGGGTTGTCATGGGAAGGACGGCGTGTAGACTGCTGTGGCTGGCAATGGTAGCAGTAGGAACACTGACTTTGGAATCTGCCACATGTTAGCTGGACCTCAGACTGACCATAAGTAACCAGCAGAGGCCACCTTAACTGTACAGTGCCATAGGATGCCCTTGATGAATGGGGCTGAGGGCCTCACCTGCTGATGCCAGAGGCTAAGCTCAGTCTGACTGAGCTTTAGGTCTACTCTGGCTCAGTTCTCACTCTACTACTATCCAACCTGAATCCCACAAAGGACAGGACCTTCCACAAAATAAAGGACCTAAGTAGAAAAAATACAGTCTTGGAAATACTCACAGATGTGTGACAAGAATACCCATGAGTGAAAATGAAGGCTCCAGATAGAAATGTGATGACAGCAGTAAAGCAGGAAAGGGTGTCTAGGGCCTTCTGGCTGAGGAAAGCTCTGCCAAGTGGGTGAATTAAGGTGTGCAGGAGGTTGGGGGGACATTTGGTGCTCCTCGGGAAAATTCAAGTGCTAGTAGTTAGATTAATTCCTTCCAAGACCTAGAATCTGGCTGTGTATGATTCTAGGTGTGTTTCCAGAGAAGATGAGGAGATGAGGGTGGCTTTGAAACCCATCCTCATTCTTCAATGAAGTGTGCCAAGTATACACATGCTGAAGCCCTGTCCAGTGGGAGAGACAGATGTGTCACAAATGACTTACTATGCAAGGAGAGGTTGGGGCCAGCAGGGTTATGAACAAAGGATTTTGGAGCACAGGGGAGGCAGTGACCAACTCTAATTTGGGGGTGAGGAAAGCTTCACACAGAGAGATGTATAAGATAAGATCTAGGTGGAGAAGGGGAATCTAGACAGACACATGGAATGAATGACAAGATACGCAGCTTGGAGTTCATATGAGGAGCCAGAGGAAGGGCTGAGGAAGAAAGTGATGAACTCCAATGAACATAAGGGAGATACACCGACTGATTTAACAAATCTTTCTTGAGCCCTGAGATGACCCTGCTATTGTACTTGTCTGGGAAGAGAGGAGAGGAGATGGAGGAGTCTGGAAGAGACCAGGCCAGAGTGAAATGTTAGAGGAGGGGCAGGTAGGTAAGGAAGAGCCTCTTTCAGGCAATACTGCAGGATTTGGTGACTAATGGTCATATGAGAATGAAGATGAGCTGGGAGTCAAAGACGTGGGTCTGAAGAGCAAACGGAGGCTGGGTGGCTTTGGGGCAATGGGTAAAATGCCTTTCCTGGTCCTGTAACGCACAATGTAGCCAGTCATCAAGATAGCTACCCATCAACAGGCTGCTTCTTTTTGTTCTGCATGAACTGGGCACTAAAGAACCTCCTTGCTGGTGTGTGGGTGTGTGTGTATGGGGTGGGGGGTGGCACTACATGTTGTTTAGAGAGAAGGTAAGACAGTTTTCTCTCCCTGGCCCTCTGAAATCCCCAACGAACAACAAATAATATTGAGTGGGGTAGAGAGGTGTAGGAAGGGGAGATGGCCTGAAGCAGAGTCAACAGGATATGTGAAGAGATGCCAGGGCCATGGCTGGAGCCCCCACAGCTGCCCACGTCTGCAGTCTCCTGCAGGAAGGAGTCAGACGCGAAGTCTTCCCTCCCTCTGCGCATCCACTCCCCCACCCACCCAGGTTTACAGCCCCTACCCAGAGAAAAGGCCAGAAACACATAGAGACGCCACGTCAGAGACAAAGGGAGAGGGGCTGGAAAGGAAACAGAAATATTGGGAAAGATGAGAAAAGAGACAAATGGACGGTCAGCTAACAGACAAGATGGCCAGCGGAGGTGGCTAGGGAGGGCCTGGCGCGGCCGCTCGGAGAGACAAGGCGGACAGAGCCGGCGGGCAATGGGCGCGGGAGGCCGGCGGGACGCGGAGGCGGTTCTCCCGCCGCCCCCGGCCCGCTGTCCCGGCCGCTCCACGAGCCTCATTTCACACCTCGCCGCCCCCGGCCCCGTCTGTGCGGAGCCGGGAATACCCCCTGCCGCCCAGATCGCACCTGCTCCTTCCTTGCCGCCCCCTCGCTTCCCGGTGCCCGCCCGCCCCAGGAGCCCGGAAGACCCGCTGCGGAGCCCGGGCCCATCCTCGGCCCGGATGCCCATAGCTGGCCACGGCTGGATGGGGCGCCCCGAGCCCGGGCGCGCGGAGGGAGGGGCCGGGGGCCTGCAGATGGGGCTCCGAAAGCCCGGGCGGGAGGTGCTCCCACCGCCAGGGCCCCAGAGCAATGCGGACATCGGGGAACCTGGCGCGGACTCCGGTCCGACGGAGGGCAGTTTCTCGTAGAGAAGACAGACGCGGCGGGGGGCGGCGGAGGGGTCCGGAGGCTTGGGGGGCAGGCCGGGGAGCCGTTTTGCGGAACCGGGAGAAAGAGGGTGGCTGCGGGAGGCGTAGCGGGCTGTTGAGCCGCAGGGGTCGGGGCTGGCTGGCTGGGGTCTCCATGCGGCCGCAGGGGACAGAGCCCCGCGCCGCGAAGCCGAGGGAATCGCGGTGCGCTGGGGCCGCCGGCCGGGGCCGCGCCGAGGGAGACAACGAAATGGACGGATGGCAGGAGGGTGGCGCCCCCCGGCCGAGGACTGACCCAGGCCGGTCCTACCTCTTCAAACGCAGGCCGCCACCAGCGCCGCCGCGGTCCCGGGGGCTCACCAGGCGAGTAGTCTCCGAGCCCCCCGTGGCGGGAGAGGGCTCCATGTCCCCGTGGCCCCGGCCGTCTAGGCCCCACAGAGGGAGAGAGAGGCGGGGCCGGCCCCGTGCCAGGTCTGAACAGGCAGCTGACCCCCGGACTCCCCGCAGGGCCGCGGGGCCACTAGAGTGGAGGTAACTGCGGCGGCTGTGGCGAGTCCGAACTGCAGATCCCGCGGCGGCTGGAGCCCCGCCCCGCGTGGGGCGAGCTCCCCAAGCCCCGCCTCCAGGCTTTTCGGCTTCTCCCCCACGCCTAAGCCCCGCCCCCGCAGCCCTATCCCCATAGCTAAAGCCCCATTGCCCCGCGCCAAAGCTAGGTAGGGGCGGTGGGAGCCGTCTGCGCCCCCGCCGGGTTCTAGGGAACGCCTAATCTCCGTAACCCCGCCCCCTCAGTGGACTAGCCCCGCCCCGCCCAAGCCCCGCCCACCGGTTCCAAGCCAAGTTCCTCGAGCCTAGGAACCTCCCTGACCAACCTTCACCCAAGAAGCATTGTCCCTTGCATGCCCGCGCGGGGGCGTCCCCCACTTCCGCCACTCCATCACTTTGTGGCCCCAGCCCCCCACACAGTCGGGAACAGGTGTGGATCCATTACCTATCTTGAGAACCAGAAAGAATGTGGGGTGAGCAGTGTGGTACATCTGGGAGAACTCCAGGGACTCTGGCCAGAAACCACTCTGTAGAGGATGTGGGGTCAGAATTCGTGAGCAAAATCTGCTGCCAAGCACTGTACCATTCATTATCATTTATATTTATACAGAGATATTGGATGACAAAAAGCTTCTTGCTCTCCTTCAATCCGTTATTATCCCTATTTTTTGGATGAGTAAACTGAGTCCCAGAGAAAGAAGTGTCCAGGGTCGAACAGCCAGTGAATAAAAGGCAGAGG
>NW_006434835.1:16382060-16420525 GCF_000325575.1 Pteropus alecto
ACTGCAGAGTGCCAATCTTCTCACTCGGATTTCTGAGGCAGCTGGAGGAGGGAGGAGCGACGCCACCTCTCTGGGGTCACAAGCCACTGTTCCTGGAGAGAGGCTGCGGTCAGCTTGCCAGCAGGTGATTCCTTACCTCTAACCCGTAGCACCTTTCCCGGTCATTACCTCATTTTGCCTCGTTTTAACTGAAGCCCAGGGAAAGGAATGACTTGCAGCAAAGTCGGTGGCCGAGCCGGGAGTTGAAGCTTCAAATACTCAATGCCCTCTTGCCCCTCACACCTACCGCCATCGTAGAATGAAAAGGAGATGGTGATTGGATTGTGCACTCCAAGCTGCTATACTCTGTGAAGCGGAGGGTCGGGAAGAGGAGAAGCAAGAGCATGGATGGAGAACCGTGGAGAGTGCGAGGGGTTGGGAGCCCAGTCAAGGAACTCATCAACCTCACCCCTCACAACACATGGGCATCTTGAATTAGGGACATTATTATTCCATACAATGAGACCGCGTGCGCATTTCCAAAAAAACGAAAAACTGGAGCACGTGTCAGATGAAGTGGTTGGAAGTGATGGGGTTAACCCGGGAGAGCTTCGCGGAGGAGGTGAGGCTTGAGCGGATTAGGCAAACTAGCTGGGCCGCGGGCTGGCTGTTCTGGCGGGGGAAGAGTGCGGCTTGTGCCAAGGTTCGCGGGCGGCGTGTGCGACGGGATCGTACTGAGCCGGGGAGCTGTGAGGCACTGAAGAACGAAAGGGTCTGCGCGGGCCCTCTGCGCGGTGCCTTCACCCACGCCGCGCCCCGGGCACGCGCCAGCCTGTCCCCGGCGCCCTCCCCCAACTCCCTGCCCAAGGCCTCGCCTAAAGCCTACGCGGGGAGAGGGCACGCTGGGGCGAGGGGGTGTGGTTTTCTCCCTCCAACGTCCCCTAGAGGCGTTGGGCATCAGCTCTTCCCTTGGGTTATAGGGGGCACACTGGGGCGGCAAGAGGGGAAACCACCAGCCAAGGTCACCTTGTAGGCCCGTGTCATAGCTGGCGTGGAACTCCTCTCCCCGCCCGCCTATGCCAGGGACCCGGGCACGTCCTTCCTGGCGCCGTCGGTTTTCGAAGCTCGGCACCCGGCCTGGGGCTTCCCGGATTCTAAGAGCCTTGGAGCTGGGACCAGGAGGGGCCACCGTGCACTCCAGGGTTCAGATGTGGTAGGCTCGCCCGAAGTGGCTTGGGCAGGAGAATTCAAGATTAGGAAGAAATCGCAAGGCCCTATGCGGGGAAGGGGCTTCTTAGGCACGCCTCAGCTGATGACGACAACAGGGGACGTGATAGTAACAATGGCTTCCTCCGGGATTTCCCTTCCTGGGCAGCCCACGGCGCACAGACAACAGCCCCAGGTACCCGAGAGGAGGCGCAGACGCTAGCACATACCCGCCCCGCCACCCAGCAGGGAGCGAGCGAGCCGGGAAGGGAAAGGAGCGTCGGAACAGTTGGATTACAGGGCTGCCCTCCGCCGCAGCTTCCTGGGTGTCAGGCCTTGGAACGCGCTACCTCCGGATGCTGGGAACACCCGCGGGGAGAATACCAACAGTTGCCTTTGCTTGGAAATTTATGCAAGAAAGGCCTGGCAGCGAAACAGACTGCTTGCACCTGTTTCTCAAAGAGCCACTAAGTGGCCGTGTGAAAATCTTTGCAAAGGGTCCTCTTGAATGCCGGGTCTGAGGAAGACAATTCTGCACCTGACGAGGAGCTAGGAAAATTATGCAGCAGTCAGGACAGCTTAGGGTTGATGCCCTGTATAGAACAGTAGTCTTGTAAGAACTATTCATTCAACATTTACTGAACACTTATTTCCTGCCATGCACCTTGTTAGCACAGTTGGGGATGCCTGGTGATCAAGATAGCCGTTTGTCCGTCCCCTCCGGGCTTTAACCTGATTGCACGAGATTTCTATTCTGCAGGTGTTACTGACTTACCCACATGCTATTACTGCCTGTTCTGTCCTGCCTCAGGTATCAATCTTCCCTAAAGTAAGTCCTTAGGCCACTCTTAGTCCTAAAGGCTTGATGGAGGCAGGAAACCCTAGATATTCCCAGGAAGACAGATTAGTGCCAGCTTCCAGAGAAGAAGGTAGCAGAGCAGGTCAGAAGGGGACTTCAGGGGAACCCAGGCTGGACCAGTTCGTTCTGGGAGAGGAGAGCAAAGCCCAGCTCTGAGGTCTGGATTTAGTCTGGGCTATAGATCTCAGACATGATTTGAAATCCAAGCATGTGGGCAAGGTCCAAGCCAGGCTGAAGGGTGTGCGGTCCACTCTCTGCTCAGTTTACCTCCAGGAAGCCTTTCCTGACTCCCTCCAGATGAGCTATGTGCCCCTTCCTGGTGCTCTGAAGACCCACTGTGCTTATGTGATGGTAGCACTTGCCACACTGTAAGGAAGTCATTTGCTTGTCTGTTTCCTTCCTAGAGTACAAGCTCCCTGAAGGCAGGAATTGACTTTCTCATCACTGTGTCCTGGGCTCCCCCTAGAGGCTGACACAGTCTACCATAAAGCCGTCCTAGAAAGGAGGAGCCTATTGTCAGAGTGGAAGCAGGATGGAGGAAGTAGGATTTTAGCTGGAGATGAGAGAAGATGAGGGAGGGCTGCAGCCTAAATGTCATCTCAGGGAGGCATTTCCTGACTCTCAAACTAGGTTAGTTCTCATGTATGCATTCTTACTGCACACTTCTTTTCCTTCCTTAGTACTTATCATACTGTAATTAAATTGTTATTTAGTAATTGTTTCTTCACTTGACTTCCAGGATACCAATATCTGATTTTCCTCCTACTTCATTGCCTGCCTATTTTCAGTCTCCTTTGCTGGTTCCTCATCTTCTCAACTTTCAATGCTGGGGTAGTCCTGGACTTGGTCACCCTCTTCTCTTACCTTTCCACACTCACTCCATGGAGATATCATCCAGTCTGAAGGCTTTAAATACTATCTAGAAACAGCAGAAAGCACTGGTTGTTGAAGCTAAGTGGTGAGTACATGGAGGATTATTGTACTATTCTATTTTTGTATGTGTTTGAAATTTTCTATTAAAAAGAAACTTAAAAAAGGCATCCATATGTTGATTCTCAGATCTCTCACTTGAATTCCAAACTCAAATACCCAAATGCCAGCTTGACCTTTCCTCTTTAATGCCTAATGGCATCTCAAGGTTCATTAGTCTAAAGCTGAGCTCCTGATTGTCGCCCCCGTCCCAGACCTGCTCTTTCAGCAGTCTCCTCATGTCAGAACATGTTAACTGCATCCTTGCATCTGCTCAGGCAAAAACCTTACAGTCATCTTTGACTCCTCTATTTTTACCCCATATCCAATCAGTCAGCAAATCTTGCTCCCACCCTTGTCCAAACCACCATCATCTGTCTTCTTGATTACTGCAGTAGCCTCCTAGGTTGTCTTCCTTTTTCTATCTTTATTGCCCTATAGTCTATTGTCAATCCAGTGGCCTGGCAATGTAGGCCAGATTTCATCAGTCTCTACGCCACTCACGGTCAGCCACAGGACTTCCACCGGCCTACAAAGCCCTACACAATCTAGCCCACTCTGATCTTATTTCATGCTACTCCCACTTCACTCCCAGCCACTCTGGCCTTTGTGCAAGTCCTACAACACACCAGGCAAGTTCCTACCCCAGGGCCTTTGCATTTACTTATCTCTACCTGTCATACACTCTGCCAGCTGTCTTCACAACTCACCTGAGACCTGCTTCAGGTCTTGGATCAAATATCACCTTCTCAGACTCTCTCAGCTTATCCTTTTAACAATTGCAACATCCTCTCAAAAATTCTCTATTTCCGCCTCTTGCTTTGTGTTTCTCTATAGGCATTATTATCACCTAATATACTATACATTTTACTTATAGTATTTCTGTCTATCTCCTTTCACCAGAATGTAAGTGCCATGATGGCCGAAAGTTTTGTCTGTTTTGTATGCTGCTGTATGTATCACTAACACCTAGAACAGTGTCTGGTACATAAGAGCACCCAATAAATATTTGTTGAAGATATTGTCTTTCTTCTACACTAGATTATAATCTCTGAGGACAAAAAGAGTTTGACCAATTATCATTGTATCCAGGGTACTAGGCATAGGGCAGTGTTTAACAGATATTTGTTGAGTAAGTGAATTGATTAATGAAAAGGACAATTTATGAGAGGAAATGGTGTGAGAGCAATGATATAGAGGTGAGAAAGAACAGGAATATTTAGTGGGGGAAAAAGACCAGTCTGATTGTTATGGAAGGTTCATTTTAGGGCAATAGTAGACAGTAAATTCGGAGGGGTAAGTTGGAATCAAGTTGTAGAGTTCATTGCTAGATTTAAAAGGTCGTTTTTAGAGCATCTTGTAGGCTATGATAATGACCAAAGCACCGCTGTACGAATATTGATCTGGTAGTGTATCCAGGATGAAACTGACAGTAGGGAGAGCAGTTAGGAGGCTAGGACAACAGTCAGCGTGATATGAAAATCCTTAACTGGGATGCTTCAAGACTGTGGGAGCTGAAAGAAGGGACAAATGAAATAGTTATTTATAAAAATTAATAAGACTTTTTGGCCTGAGTTTGGGGAAAATAATGAGTACACAGTCCAGGGATGTTTGGCTTTCGAGCATCATTACCTTGGAAATAGTCGTAACATTAACATAGGGAAACGAAGAGGAACAACCAGTTTGGGGGCAAGATCATGAGTTCAGATCTTAGAGTGTGGTTTTGAGGCAATGGGAGACTGGCATGTGGGTGATACTTAACTGATTCTAAAGCATAGTTGTGACAGCTGAAGCCATGGGTATAGATTAGATCTCTGAACAAGAGAGGAGAGAGCACAGCAGGAGGTTAAAGAGCAAACCCTGCAGAATATCCATAGTCAGGAGGTGAACAAAGGAAGAGGAGCCAGCAAGGGAGACAGAAAACTTACCGGGGTGGAGGAGGAGACCAGAGTATTGCAGAGGTGCAGAAATGAAAAGACTTGAAACTAGTGGAGTTGAACTTGAAACTAGTGGAGTTGAACAGAAAGAAGATCTGAACTCATGCCCCTAAACTGGTTGTTCCTCTGGGTTTATTATGACTATTTGCAAGATAATGATGCCCAAAACCCAAACATCACTGGATTATGGACTCATTATTTAAGGTCCAAAATCTCTCCCCACAATGAAGCCTGAAATTTTTCACTTCATTTAGTCACAATGCCTGAAATTCTACCAGTTATTCCTTTTGTGTTATTAAGAATTAAGTGCGTGAGGTATTATAGTCTTTCTTATTATAAGCTAAATTAGTGTTTTAATTGAATTGTTTTCCACCTAACCCTTAAGGATGAGATCATTTTATGGAGATAATAATTTTTATTAGAAATTTTGAAAGAGAGGAAGTGAGAAAGGTAATTTTGGAGTTCTGACTGCTTGGGGTTACTTTGGGGATATTTTGAATACTAGCGAGCAGCATGAGGGCACTGAGTAGGGGAACAAGAAAATGGGGCTCTAAAGGCTGAGAGAAGGATGCAGAAAGAGGATGCAAGGATACCAAGGACAATTTGCAAATTTTCCTTTAGGGAAAATCCTGATTTTTCCCTTTCTCCCAGAGACAAAATGAAAAGCAACTTCTCTCTTTACAATATTGGGAAGGGACAGGATAGACAGGATGATGATGATGATGATGATGATGATGATGATGGTCATATGATGATGATGACAAATAATAGAGCATATACCATGTGTCAAGCACTGTTCAAATGAAATATTTAATCCTTTTTACAACACTATTATCTCCATTTCACAGGTGAGGTAGGTATGCCCTGTTAGCTTATCTTTATGTCTGCAGAGTCTGGGGTTGCAGATCAGAGAGGACAGGGGTATAAAGCAAACTTTTTAGCTGATAGCCCTTTACCTCTTGTCCCAAGATGTCTGCCCTGGGGAAGACAGGCAAATTAACTAGGCCAACGGTGTTTTTTGGTCACATGTAGTACATATGCCTTCAACTAGGGGGAGAGATAAAGAGAGACATTACCTAACAAATATTTAATCCTTTACAACACTATTATCTCCATTTCACAGGTGAGGTAGGTATGCCCTGTTAGCTTATCTTTATGTCTGCAGAGTCTGGGGTTGCAGATCAGAGAGGACAGGGGTATAAAGCAAACTTTTTAGCTGATAGCCCTTTACCTCTTGTCCCAAGATGTCTGCCCTGGGGAAGACAGGCAAATTAACTAGGCCAACGGTGTTTTTTGGTCACATGTAGTACATATGCCTTCAACTAGGGGGAGAGATAAAGAGAGACATTACCTAACATCACCCATAAAAGGAGATGAATGTCAACTACAGCTTTGGTCTGTCTCTAACCTAGATTTTAAAGACAGCTGGTATGAATGAGAAGCAGTCATGGTATAGACACCGAACTTGGAGTCAGAAGACTTAGGTCTAGACTTCACTGGTTGACCTTGAGCAGGTCAATCATTCTCTCTGGGCTGCACTTCCCTCAATTATAAAATGAAAATAATGGTTTAAATTTAAGTCCCTGAGGTCCCTTCCAACTCGAAAACTCCACAATTCTAGAATCTGGTGGTTGGGTATGACAAATTGTGATCTCTCTCTCCTACTGCATATGTTTGAAAGCGTGATATTTTGGGTATAAATATGCTAATGTCTGCTGTCTGTATGTGTGTACTCCAGCTATATGACTAAAACTTTAGTTATTTGTGGGTAAATAAGGGACGCTTCTTGGTTTTCTTGAGGAGAGACCAAATGGCTCTGTGAGGCAGTAAACTAGAAGATCCCTCTGACTCAAGGTATGGCGGGAGGGCGAATGATTCCAGAAAAGGTTTTAGTCTGTAATCATTCTTCAGCATAGTTATTATTTTCTCTATTATTTTTACAACCAAACCTAATTTAGTCTTGACACCAACCCTGGGAAATGACACAGGTTTTTACAGAAGAGGAGAATGAGACTCAGAGATTAAGTGACTTGTCCCAGATCGCACAGCTTGTTAGAGCCAGAGCGGGAACTCAGATCTAGGGCTTCTGATTCCTGGCTTGTGTGTTCTTCCTAGTTCTGTGCTGGGTGTTAGAAGAGACCTTGTACATAGGAAACTGAATCGCAGGGGGTCTGTTTCTAGGTGAAGGCAAAGTGGAGACTCGCCTCTGGCCAAAGGATGCCAGTCCTTTTGCCTGCTCTATTTGCATCTCTGCAGCACTGGCTACGGTGTCATTTCAGTCAGAGCAGAGGCTCAGAAACTTAAAGATAATGGCTATTTCAAGAGCCATGAACTATAATTAGAATTCATTAGAATGTCAGAGGGCAATGATAAGAAGTAATAATATTCTGGAGCTTTTGGCAAGATGTGAAAGATGTTTACTAATTCTTCTCGGCACCTAATTTGCCCTTTTTCTCAGGGTTCACTTCTATAAAGCAGGGATGTGATCATACCACCTCTCAGGTTGTTATGAGGATCAAAGGAGATAATTAAGTAAAAGTCCTTCTGAAAAGGCATATAAAGGTTTGCTGGTTCATTCAATCAACCAACATTTATTGAGCACCTACAATACTGCAGGAACTGTGTCAGGAACTGGAGGAAGGCTAAGAGAAACAAGAAACGAGGAGTTCAGAATCACCATTACCATCTCTCCCACTGCCCTCTTCCTGTTTACACCATATGTCTCTTGTCTAGGACCACATAAGGGAAGATGGGCTCTGTAGTCTTGTCCAATGTCTTAGGGAATTCGTGCTTAGGCCCAACCTCTGGGCCTGCATTGGACCAGCAGAGGGCTCCCTCTGCTGTAGCCCATTCAACAAATCATTACTTCACTTACTGTAAACCGGGCATGGTTCTAGGTACTACAAATACAATGATGAACAAAAAGACAAAGTCCCTGCCCTTTGGAGTTCCCTGTCTGCCGGGGAAGGCAGACCTTAAACAAATCAACCCACAAATAAACATATATTCACGAATTATCATGAGGACGTTATGAGGTGGGGAGAAAGAAGTGGAACTCCATTTAGAAGCCTTCTCTGAGCAGGCACAAAGCTAAGATCCTCAAAGGATGTTAAGTCCTGGGAAGGAGTCTTCCAGGCAGAGGGAGCAGAGTGGCCAAAGGCCCTTGAAATGTGAAGGAACACAGTGTCTTCAAAGAACTGATAGGAAACAGTGTGGCCGAGACCAGAGCAAGAAAGACAGTGGTACTCGACTGACGGAGTGAGAGGCAGGGGCCGCACCACCTTGAGCCTGCAGACGGAGGTAAGGAATTCACTGTAAGTGCACTGCGCTTCTAAAGCGTTCTCTCTTCACAGTGCTAGTGAAGAAACAACTTCTGCTAGTTCTGTCATCCCATGATGGTGATGAAAGGTTGGAGATTAGTTAGAGAAATTTGGCATAATACAAACCACCAAAAAAATCGTCAGCTTTCATTCCTTCACTTTAAGTGATTGACCCCTAAACTCATCTGACCCAGAACCTATGAACTAGGTGGGTGACGCCAAAGGTTTTTATCCCTACCTCCTGCCCTGATCACAGAACTATAGAAATAAATTAGTTAATTCAGTGGTCATTGTGCCTGCTGTATATGGACTCCTTAGTTGGTTTGCTCAGATGGCTCACATCTCCTGGGGTGGAGTATTGATTTACCACTTAAAACCTAGAAGGGGAGGTAAATGTGCACGAATAACTGTAATAAAGAAAAGAGAGTGATAAAAGCCACCAGAGGGGTAACAGAAATATTATTGAATTAATAAAGCTCTTTCAATTACATGTTATAGGGGTCACTGAGTGCTCCTCTCTAAAGAAAACCATCACGAAAGTGGTAAATTTTAACTGGTGCAAACACTACCTCCTGTAGCATATCACAGGAAGTGAGGCCAGATAGAGGGAGGTGCTTTCACGTCCTGCAGAAGGGATGGAAATAGATACTTTGGGTAACTTTCTGGGAAGAAAGTTAGCAATAAGGATCAAGAGGCTTGAAAAACTTCCTTTGACCCAATAATTCCACTTCCAGGAATCTAACCCGAAGAGAAAAAAGGATATTAATTTAAAGGTTTAAAAATAAGAATTTTTATTATAAGGTTACTATACTATCAATGGTTAGCAACAACTTCACTATCCAATCTGGATTATATATAATTACATTATGGTACATCCTCATGATGGAAAAGTACTTAAAGGAAAATTTTGAAGAACAAAAATTCTTTTGGAAATGTTCAAGATGTTGTTTCAAAGGAACGTGCAAATTAATAATTACAATATAATCAGATAAATGCTTTAACAGAGCAAGTGGGAACAACATGGGGAATGACAGAGGAGTCCCAGGAATACTGACAGTTGAGGTGGGTCTTAAAGGACGTGAAAGAGTTTCCAAGCGGAAGGGAAAGAAAAGACCGACCAGATATCCCTAAATTCTGAAAAAGAACACTGGCAAGGTAATACACCTCCTGAGAAAGGCGTGCAGCAACCACACCTTTCACAAAGCCACAAGGAGTTTTGCAAGCCCATTATCTTTCCTTAAGTGAGTCGATGAGCTAGGACAGTGACCAGAATAGGTGATCGCCTTCCGCTGGAGTAGCAGGGATTCTGACGGAGGCTGTACCCGCAAAAAGGCTGGAAAAGATGCCAGGATGCCCTGGCCTGCTGTCGCTCGGCAGATCCCTACGCTCAGGCTTCCGGCGTGCAAAATAAGTCCCAGGGCCCACGTAGCTTTACCTCCCAGAACTTCCAGCGGCGCCAATAAACGACTCGGAGTGTTGACGCAGTGCGCAAGCGCAGTGGGCCACAGGACCCCGGCTGTGTGAAGTTTTACACCCTGATGGAGGTCGTGTAAGGCCTATGTGCTGAAGAGAGGGACTCCAAGGTAGATCCGCAGCGCGGGTAGGGAGTCTTCATAGCCAGGAGGGACCTGGGGAGCCAGAGCATTCGCTACTGAACTTGTTGCCTTGGTTCTAGTGCGCCATAGCCTCCCAAGCTCTCCCTGCTCTCTGGGGTCTTGCTCCCTGTTGCCCTGCTGGTTGGTCCCCACAGATACCCCCTTTTTGCTTCCTTCTTCATCCTTCTGTTAACCCTACTGCCCTATCTCTGAAGAGCAGGGGGTGGGATGGGTTGAGAGAGGAGGCCAGGAGAAGAACAAAGTCTCAGGCCTAGCTGCAAGCACTTTTTTCTGGCCTGGCTTTTGGACACCTGATTTATCTTAGGCAGCCCAGGGTTAGGTCCGAATTGTTTCTCCCTTGAGAATTGATTATCTCAGCGATTCCTGACCCCAACCAGTGGGCTGGGGCCCGCACTGGTCTCTCAATCCCAACAATGAGTTTGGACGAGACCAGGGCTGTTTACTTAAGGGGCTAGTAGTTCTGGACAAAATCAATCTCTTCCCATGTTGAGACCTCCCCTTGCTTATGTCTCTCTAGTATGTGGGGTGTCCCAAGGTCTGCATAGCTCAAGGACATTGGAAAGTGTGAGATATTTCCTCCCTAAAATTTGAATTTGAATGTCTTTTCTGGTTACCGGATCTCTTCTGCCAGTCACAGATCCCACTCACTGTCTTATACCTGTCCTTTTTGTAGTCATTTACCAGCCTACCCCCTGAAGGCAATGAGTTTCTTGTTACTGGAGGTTCACTTCTTTATGGCCTCACGTGTGGAAGTTCTCACAAATGCTGCTTCTCCTCTGACCCAGATCATGTCTCATGTGGACGAAGCAGCCCGCCGGTTGTCCAAAAGTGGGACAACCCTCTATACAGTGCTGGAGCTTAAGAAGGATGCCTCACCTGAAGACATCAAAAAGTCCTACAGGTTCAGACTTCAGCCCCGTATTAAACCCTGAAGCCCACCCCCTTAAACTCTTTTCTTTCTGTCTTGCTTTCTGGCCCATTTTTAAATCCTCAAGCCTTCACTTTAGGGCCAGATGGGGCAATCGTCCTCTTCACTGTGGCATGGGAAGGAATTTAGATTTGGGCTACTTGCCTCCATTCTTTTTACCACATCTTATGCATTCCTTCTTCGCTATCTAGAGACCTATTCCTGTCATTCATCTTAACTCTCCCTCCCTAGCCACTCCCCATTCTCTCCCCACCCTCCTTTTGGGTATTGCCTGGGTAGGAAACTGGCCTTGAAGTATCATCCAGACAAGAATCCAGGGGACGCTCAAGCAGCAGAAATATTCAAAGAGATCAACACAGCCCACTCCATACTGAGTGACCCTAAGAAGCGGAAAATCTACAACCAGCATGGCTCATTGGGAATATATATATATGATCACTTTGGCGAAGAAGGCGTCAGATACTATTTTATGATGAATAGTTGTTGGTTCAAGGTACACAGTTCTTCCTAGTCTCTTAAGAATAAGGAAGGAGGGTTGACCCTCCGCATCTAAGACACCTTACCCTCCTCTCTTAGGACAAATGCTTCTGTTGTCTCACTTTTTTGGGTGCTGGGATTGAGGGAGGGGAGCTTGAACAGGAACATGTAAGAACTGCAGGATTGAGTCTGTTCTTTCCTACCTTTTAGACACTCGTCGTCCTGTGTGCTCTGCTCACCTGTTGCTGCTGCTGCTGCTGCTGCTGCTTTTGCTGTGGAACCCTTAAGCCACCATCTGAGGAGGTAGTAAGGAGAAAATACCAGCAGAATGTCCAGACTCAGCCTTCAAGGTCAGGTGAGAACCACAGACAGGGACTGAGGTAAGAGCTAGATTAACAAAGAAAGAAATGGTTAGGGATGAAACTTGGAACCCCTAAATATGAGAGTCTCAAGTCAGTATTGCGACAAAGTGAAGAAAGAGGAGCTACTCAGTGTCTAAGGAGCTTATGCCACAAACCAACAGTTTGAATGTAATGTTGGCCTCTCATGACCGATAAGCTAAGGAATGGGGTGAGATTTAAGGCATAGAATGGGTGGGGGAGTGTACCTAGAAAAGGCAATATTTGAAGACAAGTTAGATGATGCAGCCCATTGCATTTACTCAAAAGGAAGATGAAGTGTCTGAGATTATCCCCACTCCAACTAAAGAGGGAATTGACTGCAGTTCACAGCAGTGCCACCTAGTGATGCTAATGTGTAACTGCAAGGTCATGGTTTTCTCACCAATAGGCTAAAAAATTGTTACTACACATTTATATATATGTTTTTCAAATTCCATCATAGGAAATAAAGAACATTTTGTGGAAGAAGATAATCATAGTGAAGATGATCATTAAAATATTAAGAGAGTGAGGTATGAAAATAAATGTAGCAATAATTAAAGGATAAGAAAAGAAAATATACTGACTTCAGATAAGTCATTAGTGGAAAGTTTATATCCTTATAGTATGGACAACAGGTGTTTATATTCTTATCTATAGGGGGTTTGCTTTACATTCTGGGTACTCAGTTCTTCTAATAAGATGCCAACTTCTTTTGCCCCAAGGTGCTAACTCAGTAAAGGTGCTTTCTGCTGCCCAGTCCACTGGACGTGTTGAAGAGAGAAGCAAGTAGCCCCATCCTGGCATTGACCCTGATTTGCCCTTCTTCTTGTAAGAATCCCAGTTTCAGAAGTATTGATGGCGACCATCTCAGTGAGGGTGTCGTCTCTGCCCTTGATGGTGTCATTGACCCCGGTGATAGAGGGTTAACCAGCTACTCTTCTTTTTAACTCCAGTCACAATTTTAATCTGTTAGAAAACAGACCTTTCATCCCTACCCTTAAGAGGTCTTAGGCAGTGGAGACAGACTTTCCTCAAGCATCCTTTTTCCTATGCCTTTCTTGGGATTTGAACCAATGTCACCTGGGTAGGGTCCCTGAGTCACTTGTGCTTTCTCCACCAAGAGCCTAATAACTGAGCAAGGTTGAACCTGTTCAAGAGCTGTGGGACCAGCTAACCCTCCTTTATTGCTACTCTGTACCAGGAGCTCTTAGCATCGGCCTCATTTCTAAGCCGGTATACCTTCCTGGGCTGGTCTCATCTTCTTCTGGTGCCCGTACACTTGGCATTGCCAGCCTCATTCCGTGTCACCACCAGTCAACTCAGGAAAAGTATGGATGCATTTGAGGCTTAGGGGTCGTCCTCCCACCTTTGGGTTCTCCCTAGACTGCAAATACCAGCGTAGTACCCATTAGCATGGGTCCTGTGGGTTGACTGAATTTCACACATCGATGCCTGTTTGCCTCCATCCTTTTACCACATCTTAGGCAGGCTGGTCACTATATATCTTGTTTTAAAAACAGGGGCACGAAACATACGATAGGGAAAAGATTGTACTTTTGCGGACCCTTTCCCCACTCATGCCCCTTCACACTGCTTTTTTGGTATCCTCTCCACACCATTTATTTCCTGTCCACCCAGGGTCAGAGCCTAGTAACTCCTCACACTTCCCTCTCCTGACTGGGAGAAGGGCTAAGGAATGTCAGTAAATAAAAGAGCTTTTGTCCAGTCTCAGTGCATATGTGGGGCTCAAAAAAAGAAAAATTATGCCTGGGATACAGAAAAAGGCCTAGGAGAAAAACCGATGCTTGCTTCTGAGACCAGGCCGCCTTGCAGAGTGGGAGTTCAGGACAATCGTGGCGTTGGGACACAGGCTTCCTGGAGCCTTGTGATTATGTCTTTGTCAGTGCTCTAAAATTTCCCTGGAGACCAATTCCCCTGGTGCTCAAAATAGGTCCCTGGCATTCAGGTCCTTTCTGCCCAGCTCAGCTTCTCTCCATTTCCTAACAAATCTAAAGTCCTTGGAGTGGCTCCAGTGATATATTCGTGGACCAGAATCCCACACTTTCTCGGGGGCATGCTCATGCGGTCATTCCTGGCCCTGGCACCACTGCCAGCTCTAGCCCCCTGAGCTGCTTCTCCTTGGGTGATACAAGAAAGTTGGGTGAGAACAAAAGTGGCCCAGAAGTGCTGGACCAAAGCTTCTCAGGTCGCTGGTGCCCCTGTTCTGAATCACGGGGTTCGGAGGAAGAAGACCAGGGTCGCTGGCGAAGCCTTGGAGGCAAAAATTTTCAATGACTGTCTGTAGTTCTGGCTAAATCCGTCCTCCTTCCCTGAGCCATGGATGGTGCCTCACATGCAAGACAATTTGTGCTCTGTGTCACTGCCCTGGAAGAAGGGCCCAAGCCAGAGCCCGGGGGCCAGGGGCTCACAGGAGCCTTCTAAGTGAGAGCAAGTGAGCGCCCCATACCTTTGCTGGCCCGCCTTTCGCCAGAAGCATTGAAGTTCACCCTTGTCCTTGCTCAAGAGAGTCACCCATTCCTGAGTGAGTCAGGGTCACTCACTCACTCAGTGACAGCTGTGGCTCGCCTTACATGAGCTAAATCGGGAGTTGGAATGTCATACAGATGCCCCTTGTTCCCCACCCCCACGTTAAAATTAATCTCCTCTCTGGGGAGTGAGGGACAAACAGTGCTGCCCATCGAGTGAATACGAGTTGTTTGGGGAACAAAAGGAGAAATTTCCAGGGACAGAGTCACTCAGGGAGTGAGGGACAGAGAAAGCTGCTTGTGCCTGGCCGGTGTACAGAGCAAAGGAAAGAGAGACAAGACGTGTCTGAAAACAGCTATCTCAGGACGAGGTGAATTGTCAGAGGAAGGGACAGGAGAGATAGCAGAGCTATTTCAAGAGTGAGCGACAAAAGGGAACATAAGAATCCACGGACTATCTAAAGTAAACGAGGAAGGGTCAGAGGCAGTGCGGGAAGGCCAGGACAAGGGCCAAGGCCAGGGAAGGCACGATTGCTGAGGGGATGAACTTCACAGTGGGTTTCAAGCCGCTGCTAGGGGATGCACACAGCATGGACAACCTGGAGAAGCAGCTCATCTGCCCCATCTGCCTGGAGATGTTCTCCAAACCGGTGGTGATCCTGCCTTGCCAGCACAACCTGTGCCGCAAGTGTGCCAACGACGTCTTCCAGGTGGGCCGGGGCAGGGGCAGGGGCGGGGCCAGGTGAAACAGTGCGAACTTGTGGGAGACTTCGCGTTGGGTCAGAACTGAGCCCCCAAAAGGTGATGGGTAGAGTTCTCTGTGAGATGGGTGGTGGCCATCCCGGCCGAAGGCCAGAAGAAGAGCTGGGGTCCTAGCAGATCCCAAAGTAAGCATGAGTCAGCAGCTGCTCTGCAGGCTGGTGAGGACAGCCTATGCGTGGACAGCAGCTGGAATGCCAATATCTACAGAGGAAAGAAGGCCCCCATAGGAACTAGGAGGGAGGTGATCCTACACCACGCTGTGCAACAGTCTGGGCTAGATTCTGCATTCCAGTCTGGAGTTTCAGATTTCGAGAACGTTATGAAAAACCTGGAGAAAATAGCCTTTGAGATAATGGAACACTAAAAAATAAATCCTGTAAAAAGGGTCCATGATGACAGCAAAACTATTTGTATTTAAGGCAAAGCTTAGCGCATCCATCTTTGGAGGAAGAGTTAGACAGTGGGCAGAAGACTGAAAATTCTCCCCAACTAAAGTTCACACCCGTGCCCCGCTCCAGATTAGTCAGTAAAGGGGCCTGCTGGTTAAAAAAATCGAGGTCACTTAAGCAGAGAGAAGGCAGAGAAGAAATTTAACTTCCCAGAAACATAACCAGTTTGGGTTTACATGGAGGCAAAGCACAGCTAATCAAATCCATAGATATTATCTTAGTTACCGGTTTCAAAAAGAAAAGCACTGTGTGCCAGAATGGTTTATAAATGAGGTTGCTTTCTTGCCCTGTGCCACTGGTGTAAATTATAGCAATTTGCAAAATGGGACAAAGATCTGGGAGAGTCAGGGGAAAAGACACACACACACACACACACACACACACACACACACACACACACACACTCACAGCCCTTGCAAATGAAGAAATGGAGTAAAAACTCTGAATAGACCAGAGTTGGCTGGCCTACTATGCACAGCAGCAATAAGGAACATAATGAACATACATTCTTTCTCTGTATCAGAAATTATGAGGAAAGGTGTTGAACACAAGCGATTTTTAACTAAGCCAAGAAAATACTTCAGTTTTAAGTTCTTTGAGGCCTCACGTTTGGGGAGAAGTCATGGGCTCACTGAGTCAGGCTGTCCTTTGGCTGTGCCATGGGACCACGCTTTGTCTGTCTTCACCGGATCTCCAGCCCTGCAGTCTTTCCTGCCATTGAGGCCCATTCCCAGCTCCAAGCCTACTATGAGCCTCTTGGCTCCAGCGTATCTCAGAGCCAGTGACTTTCCCTCTCTGGGGCCTGGATGGCTGTTATGCCCACTTGCCTTGGGCATCGAGTCTTGTGTGAGAGGTTGTGCTCTGTCCACCATCTTGGTTTCCCCTTGGTCTAAGTAACTCTCTGAATACCCTTCAGGCTGAGATACCTAGGATAAAATGGCAAATTTGCCACCCCTTCTCATGAATTTGTAGTGAAACATCCTTTCATTAGAGCCTGAAATGTGCGAAAGCAAAGAGAAGTTTTGAAAATGAAGGCAATAAGTCCTGTATAAAAGGAGTCAGAATATTCAAGGGCAAGGCACACAGTACCATCTGGCAGAGGGACCAGGGACAGGAGACTAGAAGATGCTTAGGTGACCTCCCTGTCCAGGTCAGCCCTCTGTTTTCAAGCACACTTACTGTGGTTCCTCGAGGCTCCGGAATACTGACCTGGGCCCCGAGAAACCTGGGAATGCTTTGGGTCAAGCCCTGTGCAGAATATTTGGGAACTAACATGACTCCCAGGGCTTTGGGACGGTTCCATGGATCTTCTCAAGTGCAGAGCACCCTGGGCCCTCCAAGGAAAGGAGGGTGAACAGCTCGTTTCTTTGCCACTTTGTTGGGGCGGGCCTGGTGGGAGGCTGACCCAGTTCTCTGGCTGTACTTATGTATATACATCTCAGTAGATCTCCCTCTGGAAGATGAGCATATTTAGTTTTTTCACACGTTGCCTCCACATTTTGACAGCTCTAGGTATAATCAGATTGTCTGTTTTCTAAGTATGGAGACAAGAATAGGACTTTTGGTTCCTCTGTCTTCGAACCACTTAAGAAGAATACCTTTAGAATGTTGCCTAGAAAGTTAATAGGACTTATAAAAGCGATGCTAGTATATTATATTACACACACACACTTTTTTCCCCCAAACAATATAGGAGTTTATATCATGAAAAGTGAATCTTTACCCTCAGGCATATATTATATTACACACACACACATACACACACACACACACACACACACACACACATACACACACACACTTTTTTTTCCCCAAACAATATAGGACTTTATATCATGAAAAGTGAATCTTTACCCTCAGGCACTCAATTCTCTTCTGCAGATAGAGGTAGCCATCATCGACGTTCTCAGGTAGCTTTCCAGAAAATTTTCTGTGGATAGGGGTGTGTGTGTGTGTGTGTGTGTGTGTAACGTTCTCAGGTAGCTTTCCAGAAAATATTCCGTGGATAGGGGTATGTGTGTGTGTGTGTGTGTGTGTGTGTACACATATTTAAACTAGACTCATTGTCCTACATCTGCCTGTATTCGCTTACTCTTTCTTGGCGGTGGTTTTGTATCCATATTCAGATCTGTGTTTTCCTTTTTAAATGGCTGGATGGTGTTCCATTGTTACGACTGGACCACAGTCTGTTTAATCGGTCCTCTAAAACATATAGATGGTGTTTAGTGTTTTGCTGTCCTAAGAACTGCTGGGATGGACAACAAACAAGAATTTGGGGGAATTGTGATTTTATAACATCAGATAAACTGGCGTGCCAGGACGCAATATTGGAAAAGTTAAAACATTTAATTGAAAATGTCGGACAATATTAAAGGTCTGAGAGGAAATCATCCATAATCCTACCTCCTCCAACACAATTATTTTTATGTTTGCATATTACTTTTAAGCCCTTGTCCCCGTGCATATTTTTACATATTCACCATCACAATTTAGTTTTCTTTAGAGTTGTAATACCCCCACCTCTTTCTCTCTCTCTCTCTCTCTCTCTCTCCCCCTCCCTCCCTCTTTCTCTCTTGAGTTTAAACAGAATAAAACACCAAAACACCACATTAACCCCTTTCATTTCTTCCTCCCTTTTTCCCCTTACTGCACCCACTCAGCTACCAAGCATTCTGACTAGAAGCTGTTGATGTGGGAATTTGACACAAACATCTTCCCATGTGTCTCTGTATTTGTAAACTCTGTTCACTCCTGAACTACTTTAAAGCAAGCCTTCCGTTTATTTTTATACCTACCCCCACTTCACTGTGGGCACTTGTTTATGAGCTGCAACCTGTTGTAATTTAACAGACAACCAGAAGGCCTTGTAAGAAGATTGTGCAGGAACAGCTTTTCTGGAGGATGTCCATTTAGGGAGAGATTTACAGAGATGGGGCTACTAAGAAAGGGGGCTTTTCTAATAAAGGGCAGTCTGAGAAAGAGAATTGAGGCACTCTATTTCACTCCACCCTGAATTCCAGTTCCTTATCAGTTAATTGTTAGGAACTGTTGTCATCAAGTACAGGCCTGCCAGTGAAAATCCTACACTGCTTGCCTCCTCGACCACTTCCACCTGCTACTGAGGGCACCGGGACTTCTCCAGCTCAACCTTGGGCAGGTCACCTTTATGAGAAATTGATTCATTGAGAAGTTGTGGATTGCATTAACCTCGAACAGAATTAGGGATCTTACCAACTCTAGGGAAGAAACTTAGTTTAGCGGGGAACTAAATCCTAGACCGAGAAGACTTAACATTCCTGGTTTCTCCTCCCATCAATTTCTTCCTTAATTTGCCATGTGATGTAATCCAGACAATTCTTCTAACTTCTTTACATACACGCGCGCGCGCACACACACACACACACGCAAAATTAAAAGTGTGTTTTAAACTGATCTTTAACATCCTCGTAATTCTAACAACTTGATTTCAAAAGTTCAAGAAATATTATTATAGTTTTCCATTTTAAGGCCGTTTCATTCTGTCGCAAGTGTTCTAACTTGACTCACTCTTATGCTTATCAATCTCCTTTTCGCCAGCCTCTTTTCACAAACCCCTTGTGCCAGGCTCTTTGCTATATTCTGTCAGGTAGAGCTAGCCCTCCACTCAAAATCACTCTCCCACCCAAACTCAGCTTTTGCCAACATCTAGACTCTTCTAAGGCTCTTCGACTTTTCTCTAAATGTCTGGTCTTCTGCCCACCATTTTCCCATGGTTTTTCCAGTAATATTCTGAGGGTCTTGCTCAGAGGACTGCATGGTCCACTATTCATCACCGGCCAGGACATCAGTTGAGAGGAGATAGCCTCCAACATACCCCACCCTTGCATCCTGGGCGAGAATCCCTAGTCAGCATCACTCTGGATAGCCAGGAAAGAAGGAAAACATTCTGAGCTACGTATAGATTTGACGGAGTAATTGCATTCACAGAGCATCTTTCTAGATGGAACATTTCTATTAGATGCTACGGATCATTACAAAGGAAATAGAAGGCCCCATAGACCATAAAAGAGAGACAGCTCATGGCATGTGTGCCACAGAAAAGCCTTGAACATAGGCTAGAATTAAATTCCATTTATTTATTCTATTCCATTTTATATTTCACAGTGAAGAAAGAAGTTATTTAATGTCCTGTGGTTCTGTGTGGTCATATTTTTAAACTCTGGATTTGGATTGTTAATAACCCTTTGAGAAGTGCTTTATAATTTATAAAGAACCTTTACATGCACGATTCCATATGAGTTAGATAGAATGGATGTTATTGCTATTTTATAGGGAGAACACAGGAAACAGTTTACAGTTACACAAACAACAGGACAGAGTTAGGGACATAAATGTAGGTGTTCTGTTTCCTAGAGTGATGGAATTTCCTCTACACATCACATCATTGACACATGAAATTTTACATTATGGAGCTGGCTTTCCTGTTTACACAATCTTACAATGTAAAATGAAGGCAAGAACAAAGACATTTATGTATACATTTTTGGTCATTTCTTAATTTTGAAATAGATAAACAGAAGCAAAAATGAAATTTCACTAACTGGATATTAGCTAAGAGTTCTTTCTCCCCATGTAAGACTGTCAGCCATGGAGATGTATTAAGGAGGTTGCCTTCTACACCCTACAGTGTAAAATTTAATGAGACCGTCAAGAGATTTACAGTCAGGGCAGAAAGTAATCTGTTTTTGTGCCATGGACCCCTTTGCCATTTTGTGAAGCCTATGGACCCTTTTGAAGAACAATGTGTGTGTGCGTGTGTGTGTGTGTGTGTGTGTGTGTGTGTGTAATAAGAATAAATAATAAAATTCCTTTTAAGAATAAACATGCTGAAGAGGAAATTACCAGCATGTTTATTCTTAAAAAGCAATTTTATTATTTATTCTTGTTATAAAATAATACAGATACATTATATAAAATTCGAAACTCAGATGTAATACAAATTGTAGAATGTAGAAATCCATCTAAACACACTAGGGCTATTTCACAAGAGATGGGATTTCAAGAAGTGCTTACATCGGACAGGAAGAGGGCGCTCCAGGAACAGCCAGGGAAAGCACAAACAATTGAGATACCTGATTATACTCAAAGTTAAACAGAGGGAGAGAAACTGTCTACAAGGTATCAGAGAAGAAGATTGTTATAAAACCAACAACTGCCTTCCCCCATCTCACAGGCAAATACACACAGGTCATGGTATCTGAAATTCTTATCATAATTCTATCAATTAAGTCTCACTGCTCAGGGAACGTCAGCCCGTGAAAGGACCTAGTGCTATGTACGAATCCCTCTTTTTAGACCTGGAAACTGGAGGCTGTGGGAAACGACTTTCACAAGGTCATAGCAAATCCAAAGCTCACAGCAAATCCGAAATCCGATCTTCAAATCAGTGCTACTTTCTCTATATCATGCTGCATTAAATGCACTGTGTTAAAACACAGAGATGTTACCAAGAAGGGTAACAATTTCATCCATGTATCCAGGACAGTTGCCTTTCTCAGAGTAGCCACCTTTGCAGAAGGTTTGGGACACAAGACAGACAAGTTTGGATGAGGAGAGGGAGTCAGAAAAGGGTTAGAGCGAACTTCCCAAACTTCATTCTCACTTCGCCTTCCTGATTTTTGCCAGAGCCGTGTACCAGCTGTACTATGTTTAATATTACTATACGAATGTATTTACTTTTAAAGCTTAAATATTTACTTAATCTTTATTCTAAATTACAAAATCTATGAACAACCGACAGTTTTATAGGCTGGTTGTTTTTTCTAATATGCATTAAAATAAAGAGATAAAAAATATAAATGTCCATCCTCAGACCACCTACAATCTTCATGTTTGTCATCAGTATGTGTATCATATTTTGGGAAACACTGAGTTAGCACATGGGTAGCATCGCGAGGGCCCCTAAGCAACATGAGAGTTGTGCCATGAGGTAGAGGGTCCTGGAAAATCCAAAAGGTTAACTTGACTATTTTATTACTGGTCAAATTTAGCCCTAGTACCAAAGGGCACATGCATATATTGGCCAGAGACTAGCCAACGAAGTGGGGTGGGGAGTTGAACGGGTGGGAGAAATGTTGGCTGAAGCAATCACAGAAAGAAAGATAAGTCCTGCAGGTTAAGAGGAAGGCCTAGCAGCCAGAGGTATGATTTGGCAGGAGGACTTGAGTTTGAGGAAAGGGAAGGGTCTATGGGACCAGGGGATGAACGCGACAGCTGTGCTCAGCTGTGGTGTCTGCTCCAGGGAGCAGCACCGTTCCTTGGCCAAAGCGTGAAGACGGCAGAGGTCCCACCCTTCCCCACCACCTGCCCTTTGTGCTCTCAAGCTCCCAAGAGAGGCGCTGTTCAAGCAAAGGATTTAGGATGGACTGCCCGAGTATTGATCACCTCTCAGACCCCTGTGTTCTGGAGAATGATATTGATTAGCCAGTGGGGTGAGCTGCTAAAGGAACGTCTTTGGCAGACAGGGAAGTGGTGAAGAGGTGGTGAGCCTTTCAAATCCACCTCGAGTCAATCCCTGAAGTCCATCCCGACTGTGAGGGGTCTGAAAGAGAAGCCTTGGCCAAGACAGCTCATCAAGTCCCGATTACTGCTTTTGTTTTTGTTTTTTTAACTTTTTAAAATATTGTACTAAAATACACAGAATGTAAATTTACCATCTTAATCATTTTTAAGTATGTAATTCAACAGCATTACGAATACTCACATTGTTTTGCAGCCATCACCCCTATCCATCTCCAGAACTTTTATATCCTCCCAAATTGAAACTCTGTACCCATTAAACAATAACTCTCCATTCCCCGTCTCCCAGTCCCTGGCAACCACCATTCTACTTTCTATCTTTATGAATTTGACTATTCCAGGTACCTCATATAAGAAGGATCACACAATATTTGTCTTTTTTGTCAGGCTTATTTTGCTTTAGCATATAATGTCTTCAAGGTTGGTCCATGTTGTAGCATCGAGTCCTGATTATTTTTACCTGTTATTTTTCATTACAATCTATAAGACTCCTTTCAGGAGCGTAGATTCCACTTCCTACTGTGTCAAATGTGAACTTTGTTTCTGTGTTGATAATATATTTTACTTAATTTCTTTCCTTCATTCTGCTGGCTCACTTTTCTTGTCCAGCTTGATCACTTACATCTCCTCTTTAATCAAAGAGTTTGTTTTCTTTATTTCCTTTATAATGTTAAGTTGAAATTGTATTATTTCTTGGAACAAATCATCTTCCAAAGGGTGTTCCTCATCTCTCCTTTGCTAGTCATGCTTTCGTTTTCCTCTCCTTTTTATATTATCTTGGCTTGCATCTCCTGTTGGATCCCTCCTGCTTATCACTCCTCTTTGAATAAGAGTAGTTTTATCTGGTGCTCATAGTGAATTCTTTACTTAACCTTCCATTTACCTTGGCTTTCTTCCACTATTATCTTAAATGCAAACTGGCTAGCTGGGTGTTATCATTGGTTTTCAATTTCTGTTTAGTCCTTTGGCTTCTTTGGTGAAGAGAGGGATATGACCTGGATTAGTAAGCAGTCAAGTGTCTCGATTTGCTTATGCTGCCTCAGAATATTTTTCACACAGAATCTGATGAATTATCCACCCTGGGGTCATGCTTAGATCCATGGGAGAAGGTCCCCTGAGATTTGAGCTATTTCCTCTTTTTTTTTTCCACAGACGAGCAGATCATTCTGGTTGCAAGCTAGGCTCCATGGCACAGAAAGTTTTGATTTGCTAGGTCATCTTTTGTTTATCTCTGCTCAGATAACTTTAATCCACAGTTGAATTTTAGGCCGTTGTTTCTTTCCACTGTGAAGGGTTGAAGTTTGATTCTTCAAAGCTTTTACTAAAATCTGTTTTACCTGAGCTTCGGATAGATGAATGTTGTATCTGACAATGTAGTACATTGATTACTAGGATGGACTCTGGAGTCAGAGTGATTGAATCCAAATATTGGCTCTGCCACCTATTAGCTGATGACCATGTACAATTTATTAAACTTGTCTGGGCTACAATTTCCTATCTTTGAAATGGGGCTAATAGTAGTACCTACTTTATAGGGTTGATCGAGGATTAAAATGAGTTAATACAAATAAAAGGACTCAGAGCAAACCTGGCATAAAGTAAGGGCTCCATAGATGTTAGCCATTGTAGTCTAAGTTAGGGGGTAAATGTGTATTTACCATCTGTACAAGAAATTCTTAAGGATTAAATTCAATAATGTCTAGAAAGCCCATAGCATAGTGCTTGATACAAAATTGGCCTTCAAAACATGAGCAGTGAGGGAGGGAGGTGGAGGAAAGAGGCTACCCATGAGTTTGTCTTTGCTCTGGGCTAAAGCTTTAGAATGTGCCCCTTTCCTCCCATTCAAACATTTACCGAGCACCTTCATAGGTTTGCCACCAGCAAATCAAAGAGAAGTTGGATCCCTGCAGGAGCTCGCAGACTTAGAGTTCTCTCAACGCCTCCTCACCCACTTGGATTCTAAATATTTAAAGGTAATTATTGTATCAAGCAAGCAAAAGCCCAGTGATCTTACACTTCAACTCATCCTTAAACTCAACAATATCCACATAATTCTAGTTACTGAGGACAAATACACCAACACCGTCTTGGAAAATCTCAAACTAATCCGCTCCAGCTTCTTATAATTCTCAAGAAATCCTCCCAAAATGTGATCTTTGTGACATGTCAGTCACTCTCCCCAAGTAGGCTGCCCACTTCACAGTGGGCCACATTTCCAGCCTTGCCTACATTTCTTTATACCAAATATCAACCGAGACTCTGGACTTGGGTGCCCTCTAGGTGTCATAGGGTGCTACTGCATGCACATAAGAGTCCCGATGGATATATATAGCACAAGGACTTGGAGAATTTCATGGAATCCAATTGCAAGAAATAAATCTAAATATACAAAGTCACACACAGGTGACTACTCTCTCCATTACTCTCTTGGACTGCATGGTCTTCCAGCCGGCTAGGATTAAGCTCTGTTGTAAATGACAGAAAACCCCAAATAATAATGGCTCAAAGAAGGTAAAAATTTGTTTTTTCTCTCAAGTGGAAGTATGGGTAGGCAGTCCAGGACAGAGACCCAGTTCTTTTATCTTGCTGCCCTTCTCAACGTGCAGCTACCTCCCGTCTCAAGATGGCTGCCTCGACTTGAGCCATTCTCTCTTCATTCCAGACAGCAGGAAGGAGGCAAGAGGAATAAGGCATGTCCCTCCCATCGAAGAGGCAGTAGTCTTCACTTAACGTCATTGATAGGTTCTCCAACTTTAAGTGAAACGATGTATAGCAAAACCAATTTTATCATAGGCTAATTGATATGAACAAGAGTTAAGTTCCTGTGACATCTCATTAACGGTATTCGAGGACCTGTACACTTCCTGGAAATGGCGCAAAACATTTCTATCTATATCCCACTGGCCAGAACAGTCACCTGGCCACACCCAGCTAGAAGGGAGGCTTGAATACATGGTCTTTATTTCATGTGTCTTGCAGGGGCTCTGTTATTTAAGAAGAGGAGGTGAATATCGAGGAACAATATGCAGTCCCTACCAGTCTTTCATCCCCGCCGCTCTCCACAAATTGACTCTTTTCTCTTCTCTGCAGACCAGCCTTCTCTGTTCTGAGTTTCTGACCCCTCACACTTTCTGCTTCCACTTGTACAAGACTTTGGGTGGCCACAGTGTCGGCTCTTAGCCCAACTCCACAGGATTTTTCAGTTCCAAAGCCACACATGGTCTAGCCACCTCAGGTTCTATGTCTTAATTCCAAGTTCCTAGAGAGAAGTTTGATTTGTCCTGCTTGGTTCAGGCAATCACCTCCCCAACTCTGAGCCTAGAGCATGGTGGGGCTCCCCCTTTTAGAACAAGATGGAGCAAGTTTTCTAAGAGGTGTAAGTGGGAGGAAGTGACAAACATCTTTAGTAAGTCCTCCCTCTGAGCTTAGCCCTATCACCACAGCCTTGGGATGCAGTTGTCAGTTTGCTTGTCCTTAGGAAAGAGATGCATCCTTTCATATCTCATCCCCAGAGCCTATAAGTCCCTGGCACACCCAGTATTTGTTGTAGAATGAACACACCAATCTGTTCCTTAATTTTACAAAATTTGAATGCTTGCCCAAATTTACATAGTAGAACAGTGTCATAGGGCAGCAAAAGAACCCAGGACCCCTAATTCCCAGCCCCTGGAGTGATTTCCCAGAATTCTTTATCATGATGTGGCTTGTTTGCTCCATCTTTAGCACTTGTCACTGCTTGTGCCCTCCCTGCCCAGGGCTGCAAAAGCTATGCTCTCCTCAGGTGTGGCCCCTTGAGAGCCCCAGGCTGGAGGACACTGGCTGCAACACTCAGAGTCTATTTCCTACCTGAGCCTTCCTGCCAAGGTTAATGTCACCCCACACCTCCAAGATGGGCCCTTTTGGGGAGACCGCATCCTGACAAAGCCTTGACCAGAGCTAGGCTCTGGATGCAAAGACAGTCAAGGAAGTAGGCTGAATAATGAGATAAAGGTGGGAAACAAGGTCTCCGTTGCCATCCACCCTGATCTGCTTGCAGAGGGGGGCCCAACCATAGAAAAGAGCTGATGCCACCTCCTCCACCCTTCTCCCCCTCCCCAGCTCCCATTACATTGTCCCCTGCCTGCCAGTTCCCTCGTGCTTCGCGGTGCCTGTTGTTGCCACCCACCCTGATCTGCTTGCAGAGGGGGGGCCCAACCAGAGGAAAGAGCTGATGCCACCTCCTCCACCATTCTCCCCCTCCCCAGCTCCCATTACATTGTCCTCTGCCTGCCAGTTCCCTCGTGCTTCGCGGTGCCTGTTTACTCACACTACCCGTCCCTGCAGGCCTCGAATCCTCTGTGGCAATCCCGGGGCTCCACCACTGTGTCTTCCGGGGGCCGTTTCCGCTGCCCGTCTTGCAGACATGAGGTTGTCCTGGACCGACATGGTGTCTACGGCCTGCAGCGAAACCTGCTAGTGGAGAACATCATAGACATTTACAAGCAGGAGTCTTCTCGGTAAGCTGTCAGGGCCTTTCGTCTCTCTAAGGGGCAAGGCCTGGGATACAACCTGGGAACAGTCAGGGCCAGAAGGGAGGAGCTGAAACAACCAACCTGACCCCCAGTTTAGAGATGAGAGGTGTGGACCCAAAGAGCGGGGAGGGACTTGCCCCAGGTCACCCAGCTCAGTGGTCACTGGTCCCCGGTCAATGTTTCGCCTTCACTCTCTCCACCTGGGGAGGGGCTGGCAGTCCACCAGCAAGATCCTTGCCAACCCTCCATTACTTCCTGCCCTGTGGGACTTCCCTGTCTCCTGGAATAGTGACTTCTTGGAACTAAGCCTCCTCTACCCCTTAGCTCTTTCTGTTTCTCAAATTAAGAGCACTGTGGAAGTCACTCACCTGCCCAGCCACAGGACCAGCTGCGGGAGCAGAGAAGGGGGTGGTGGTTGGTGGAGGCTGAAGAGAAAGTGTTCATGGGGACTCGCACTCTCAGGGCCTGTATCACCCGCTGGCCTGGGCCCTGACCGTCCTGCCATCCTGCCCACTCCCCTTCAGGCCATTGCACTCCAAGGCTGAGCAGCACCTCATGTGTGAGGAGCATGAAGAGGAGAAGATCAATATCTACTGCCTGAGCTGTGAAGTGCCCACCTGCTCTCTCTGCAAGGTCTTTGGTGCCCACAAGGACTGTGAGGTGGCCCCGCTGCCCACCATTTACAAACGCCAGAAGGTACCAAGCAGTGGAGGGAGCAGGCATGTGGGCTGGGGGACTAGGACAGAGTCTCTAACTTCAGCCTCTTACTCCACTTTGTTTTAAAGGCAGGCAGATCAGGACTAATGGATGCAAGCTGACACTTTAGTATAGTGGACTAGATACTCTCAAGGCTCTCCTGCTATCACAAATCTACATAAAATGTAATTTTAAAGTTATGCTGGTAGGCACATAGGAAGTAAAAGAGATCTTCAAGTGAAGGTGGGGTGGAGAGAGCGGGTAGGGGGAATGAGCTGAGAACAGAACCCTGAGTGGTAAGCACTGAAAAAGCAGGATTTCCCGGAGGATGAATGCTTGCAGTATTACTAAGCCAGAGAGATGAGACTCTGCCTCCAAACTCCTGAAAGGTGGGAGACCTGCAACGAAGACTCCTAAGAATCCCAGATTAAATCGAAATCCCAGGAACTAAAGTGGTCAGTTGTGCCACCTGGCTTTTGGCAAAAGCAAATGCAAATTACACCTGGAAAAAAAAAATCCTCAATTTAAGGCATTGGATTTCCCTTAGATTAAGAACGAAAGATTGGCTCACAACTGAAAATAGACAAAGAAAGGTACCCCTCTAGTGAAGTCAGCAGAAACAAAAATGACAGATTTAGATTCCCAGAGATTCAGATATTGGAATTATTAAAGAACAGAAAGTCACTGTATATAAAATGCTCTTAAAAAAGATGGAATTAAAAAAACAAGCAGTAATAGACTATCAAAAAAATTCAGATTTGGCAAAGAACCAAATAGAACTTTTCTTTATTATTTATTAATTAATTTATTTATTTATGGTGACGTTGGTTAATGAAATCCAATAAGTTTCAGCTGTACACTTTAACAGTAAGGCATATGTGTATTTACACTGTGTGTTCACCTCCCATAGTTAGATTTCTTTCTGTCACCACCTATTCGACCCCCTGTCTACCTTCCCCCTCCACCACCCCATACCCTCTGGTCCAAATAGAGCTTTTAGACATGAAAATATAATTGTTGAAATAAAACATTCAAAGATGAATTAAATGAGAGATTTCTCTGAGGAAAGAATTAGCGAACAGGAAGAGAGGACCCCCCCCCCCCAAAAAAAAAGCCTAGAATGCTGCACTGGGAGATGAGAATGAGAAAGTCTAACATATGTCTAATCTGAGTCACAGAATGAGAAAATAAAGAGAATAGAGAAAAAGCAATTTTATCCTCACAGATAATCAACAAAGAATTTTTCAGACTTGATGGAGGGTATGAATGTACAGATACAGCATCTAGCCAAGTGCCTGGCACTCGGTGTTATTTGCTGAATGTCTCTTCCTTTCTCATTTGGTGATGGAGGACTTCCTGTCTTGACCTCCTTCCAGAATCCATAGACTGTGCTTCCACACCTCTTGGATAGTTCCAAGCCCTCTAGATCGCTGGAATAGCTGCCTTGAAGATGTCCTGAGGGTGGGGTGGATAAGGACAGTTCTCTCCTAGACAGCCCTGGCTGGGGTAGGAGGGGTACAGCTCTGAACTAGGTCCTCTAGCTCAAAGTGCTGACCTGTATGTGTGGCAGAGTGAGCTCAGTGATGGCATCGCGATGCTGGTGGCGGGCAATGACCGTGTGCAAGCCGTGATCACACAGATGGAGGAGGTGTGCCAGACCATTGAGGTAAGCCTGGGATGGGAGAGAGGGAAAGTTTTTTGGGCTCTTGGAGGTGGATCACAAGTAGTGGGATGTGCTTAGCCAGGCTGCTAGTTTGAATCTCAGCTCTGCCCTTCACGAACTCTGTGACTTTGGTACAGTCACTTCTCTGTGTTTTGGTCTTGTTTTTAACTACATAAAATAGTGACAATAAGAATCATATGGTGCCTACCTCATTGCATCTTTTTGAGGACTAAATGTAATCAAAAAAGAAAAAAAAAGTAAAAACCAGGGCCAGAGACAGAGATAACATTCATGAGGCTACTCTAAAATATTGTGTTATTTGCTGAGATAGTTGATCTTAAAAGCTCTCATCATATGAAAAAAATACTATGTATGGTGACAGATGTTAACTAGAATATTGTGGTGATCGTTTCACAATATACACAAATATTTCACAATATACACAAATATTACATTGTGCACCTAAAACTAATATGATGTTATATGTCAATTACATTTCAAAAAAATATCCTATTTTTTTTTCTGAAAAGATCTGGGAATCAGCAGCCCTTGGCTAGAATTCTGGCTCTGCCACTAATGTGTAGTGTAATTGACAGGTCACTTTTCTTCTTGGCTCTCTGTGACTTCTAAGTGGGCAGTGGGACATGTAGGTGGACGCTTTTCCAGCTGTGAGGTCTCATCTTCATTCCCGGTCTTTCAGGACAACAGCCGGAGGCAGAAGCAGTTGCTAACCCAGAGATTCGAGACTCTTTGCGCGGTGCTGGAGGAGCGGAAGGGGGAGCTGCTGCAGGCGCTGGCGCGGAAGCAGGAGGAGAAGCTTCAGCGAGTCAGGGGCCTCATCCGCCAGTACGGAGACCACCTGGAGGCGTCCTCTAAACTCGTGGAGTCCGCCATCCAGTCCATGGAGGAGCCGCAGATGGCGCTCTACCTACAGGTGGGCCCTGGGGGAGGGTGGCAGGCCGCAGAGTGGCTGGAGTGGAGACTTTGGCACCTGGAGACCTGGGTTCCAGTCTTATCTCTGGCACTTACTTGCCTCACGGCCTTGGGCAAGTCGACTCGTCTGAGTCGGTTTTCTCCTTAGTGAATTGGAACATGCATCCACTGCCTACCCCGCAGGAATATGGGGGGCATCAGAAGTGGGACTGTGCCAGAGATTGGCACAGTGCTTTAACCCCCTCCCTTTTTCTTCCCTACAGCAGGCCAAGGAGCTGATCAATAAGTGAGTAGGCGGAGAGGGGAGGGAAAGGAAGGGGCCGCAGGGCTTCACTGACGCAGGGAGAGGGGGGTGGTGAGGGTGCTGGGGCGTTTCCAGATGAGCCACTGCCACCACTGCAGGGTCGGGGCAATGTCAAAGGTGGAGCTGGCAGGACGGCCAGAGCCAGGCTATGAAAGCATGGAGCAATTCACCGTGAACGTGGAGCACGTGGCCGAAATGCTGAGGACGATAGACTTCCAGCCAGGTGAGGGAGCCAGGAAGGGAGAGAGGCCGAGAGCTGCCGGGACTGAGTGTCAGGACCCACCGGGTGGGGGCGGGGTGGGGCATGAGGGCCAAACAAGCAAGGACTCCACCTCACGGGGTCTTCCTTCGGCCCAGGCGCTTCCGGGGAGGAAGAGGATGAGGAGGTGGTGTTGGACGGGGAAGAGGGCAGCGCTGGGCCAGAGGAAGACCGGCGGGATGGGCCGGAAGGTGAGTGTGGCCCAAGGGGCATTGAGGGCCTGGCTGGTACATTCCTATCCACCACCGCCCCCCGCCCGTGATTGCCCTTCCTGTGGGACCAGAGTTCACTTGTAGCCCCTATTCCTTTTAAGTGCCTCCCAACCCCCAGCAGGAGGGGAGTGCCCTCTAGTGCCGGTGCAATAGGACCCTTTCCCACCAGCCGTTCCTCTGCGGCTCTGGCAGACCAAGGTGGGTGTAAAAGTAGAGGACACACCCATGTGGCTGAGGAAAGGGGGTGAGCTGGGGTTCCGAGTTGCCTTGTTCCTTTGGAGAACCCGCCCACGTGCTTTCTTTCCTGGGGACAGGCCTGCACTGACCTCCCTCTGGGGGATCCCGCGCTCCAGGGACCTGGCGCTCAGGTGGTGGAAGATCTGCGCAGAGACCACCGTGCCCACCAGCTCGGCGCCCCGCCGTGGGGGGAGGGCTCAATAAAGGGCTAATGCATCCTGCTCCGCAGCTCCTTTCACTGCTCACTCCATCAGCCTCGGCTTCGGAGTCGACCCCATCACCATCCTGCCCTTCTACCGATCTGGGACCAGTTGGGAGGAGGAAGTGAATTGAACCCCATTGGGTACTTCGTTGATATCAGGCATGGATTCCTGAGCCCAATGCCAAGGGCAAAGAGTAGGGGGGTGATAAGGACTTGAGTTCCTGGGGGACTTGGGGAGAATGGGGACACAGGACTCTGGCTGAAAGCCATTCTCCCGGATGCTCCTCCTACAGCACTGGTTCCCTCCCGCTGGCCTTGGAGGCTCCACTTTCCCATGGGTTCCCTCCCTACTGTGGAACGTTTCCCGCACCCCTACAACAGAAGCCAAAGGTTCTTCAGCACTTTTATTAAAAACTAGTAACGCAGAGAGTGCTCAGGGTATCCCTGGGCCGCTCTAGCCCCGCAGGATTGGGTCAGTTCCAGTTGCGCACGGCCCAGCCCCGGAATGGGAGATGGGGGTCGAGGTTTTCAGGTCCCCAAACCCCACGGATCACTTGCCCACTGAGTCGAATATGATGCGGTTCTGCTCTGCACGCTCCCGCTGGCTCTGCGTCCGCGCCAGCTCCAGCAGGGTCCGCAGCAGGTGGAAGGTGAGGTCAATGGACAGCGGAGGGTCGTCCCGACGAGGCCGCTCGCCTTCGATCGCGGATCCCGGCCGGCCCCTCCCCGCGTGGCGCGGGAAGCGCTCTGCCAGCAGCAAGAGGAGTGAGCGCGCCCCGCCACCCTGGTTCCGAGACCCGGGACTCCAGCGCAGACTCGGGTCCTGGACCTCGGCTGCCACAGCCTCCGGGTTCCACTGGCTGCTCCCTGGGCGCAGCTGTGCCAGGAGCAGCAGCGCTGCCAGCAGCACCGAGCGTCCCGCCAGCCTCATGGTGCCACCGGCCCTGGACACATAGGGGCAGCTCAGGGTGAGGTGTGCTTGGTGAGTCGCAGGTGGCGCCACTCCCCTTCCCGCGCACATCTAGCGCCCACACCAGTCCCCTGCAGCTGCCGCCCGGTGCCCACAACCTTCCCTGCAGTCCCAGCCGCTGCCCAGTCCTGTGCCACCCTTTCCTACTTCCCTCCCTCCCGTCTCCCTCCCTCCCTTCCTCTTAGCGGGTCTCGGTGGGTGAGCTGAGTGCAGTCCTGGTGCTCAGGGAGTCTGGGTGGATGCTCCGAGCCACTCACAGGTTGCCAAACAGCGAATGGACAGTGCGGACGGAGCTCCAGTCTCTGTCCCTAGGGGCGGGCTGAGGATGCCTTGGGAAACACGGGGTCTGTCCCGGGACCGCCGCCAGCCTTATATAGCTCCAGGACAGCTCCGACTGACGTCAGCAGGGAACATGCACTGATTGTAGAGCAATGACGGCACGACTTCGAGTCCAGCGGGTGGCGAGACCCCCAGGGGCACGTCTCTGGGGCTTACGCTGGAAGCGACAGCAGACTCAGTGAGTGAGAAGCTGGCTAGGGCATAAAGATTGCTCTGGGAGCCACAAGAGTCCTTCACCGGCTTAGAACAGTATGCAGTGCCTAGGGCTGGTTCCCAGACCAGAGTCCAGATCACCAGTCTTCTTTGGCACATAAAAGGGTGGCTGGATCGCGGGGCTGTCCGTGGTGCTGATCCTGCCCTTTGTCTCCAGAGGGGCCAGAGGCATTGGGAGAACGCTGTGCTGCTCAGACCCAGTTCCTTGCCCTACCTACCAGCTGTGTAAACTGAGGCAATCAGGAGTGCAACCCTGGCACTCAGCCATCACCATGGTACCCAGCCGAGGCAGGCTGAGTCAGTCAGAATTCTCGATCTTATTCTAGCCCCAGGACCTAAATTCTAGGGTTGTCTGAGTGAAACACCATAAAAAAAGGGTTTCTGGCCTCGGAAGTGCTTTCAGATCACAAAAGGCTGGTCCATCTGCATCTGAGTTTGCCCCAAAGCGTTGGCTTAGCCAAGTGAATATTTTTCCTGAGAATCTCAGCAGCAGTATATCTTTGACCTCTAGGTTAAGAAAGTGAGGAAATATGGTATCTTAGTCCATTCAAGCTTCTTTAACAAAAGTACCACAAACTGGGTAGCTTATAAGCAAGAAACATTCATTTCTCATAATTCTGGAGGCTGAGAAGTCCAAGATCATGGCACCAGTAGATTCAGTGTCTGGCGAGGATGTTTACTGGTTCCACAGCAAGATGGCATTTTCTTGCTGTGTCCTCACATGGCCCATGAGGGCTCTGCCCCACTCCCTAATACCATCACCTTGGGTATTAGGTTTTTCACCATATGAATTTGGGGTGTATTCAAACATTCAATCTATAGCATGTGGGTTGAAGTTTCTATTCTGCCACTAACTCATGTTGTGGACTGGTCACCTCACCTCTATGGACCTCAGTGTCCTCATCTGTAAAAGAAGATTGGGCTTGGTGGTCTCTAACTTCTGTCCATCTCCAGAAACTTTGACTCCACTGTATTTTTGTTGGGTCTTACCCATTGCCTCTGGATTACATGTTTATAATATATTTATGGAGGTTTCACCTAAAGGGTTTGAGGGAGTCCCCAAAGAAGTGGAGCTATGCTAGGGCTGGGAAGGGTTCGAGAAACAGAAGTATCTATGAAAAGCAGAGATGAGTGGCACTGGCTGGAATATGGGTATAAGCTAAGTTGACAAGATCATATAGTTAAATATTTATGGAGTGCCCACTATGTGGTCAGCATAAGACCATTATAAAGGTTTCAGTGAATTCAAAAAGGAGTCAGTTTATATTTTAGAGCGAAATGGACCATTTCATTGTGCTAACCCCATTAAGTTGTGACCAGCAACCGAACTCCATGAAAACCAATGTGCCCACTTTGAGGATGTCATCTGACCAGAGTCAAGCTGTATCACTGCAAGGTAGAAGCAGTGGAGTGAGGCAGACCTAGAGCCGATGTGCCTTCCAGGACAGGTAGGAGTTCCAGATGACAGCAACACACTGGACAATAGCCAACCTAAGGAACAGGAATGGCATCGTGAAGAAGGATAAGGAGAAAGCAAGAGCAGCAGAGGGCGAGGGGAGAGATGGGAAAGCATAATGGAAAAGGAGGGATTATCTCTGGGAACATCCAGATTTACATCTCCTTCCTTCAGCCCCCTGTGGAGACAAGTGGCTCAGACCAGAGGACAACCAGCTCAGGTTCTGGTGCTGTCCCAGAGGTCTGTCTCCTGGATAAGAGCCTCAAAGTGAAATACCCTCAGCAGCCATCTTGTCCTGCATGGTTCTGTTATTCACGCTCCTGTCCAGGCTCCTTCTAAATACACGCGTCTCTCTGCCTTGTACCAGCTGAGAAGCTCTCATCTTCCAAAAATGTACTCTCCACCATAGAAAGTAGCACCTCTTTTTTATGTTTTAAATTGACCCTGCTTTAGTTTCAAAGACTGTTGCAAGGACCCTAATGTTTGAAATTTGGTTCATAAGTCTATATTCCTTTTAGCTATGCTATTTATGTAAATTTTAACCATATCCCCTCTGAAGTGTTTCATATTTTTTTCCCCTGTTCCTAAAGCCCCCTCACTTCCATAATTTTAACTACTCATCCTGAGTTCTACTATATTTTTATCGCAGGTTCGACAACTACCTTTATTATTAGGGTAAAATAGTACTTTGCAGTGGACTGAGCTGATCAGGTTCCTCCATGGTGCTTTGGTCTACCTTTCTGTCTAACCTAGGCTGCAGCCACACCCCCCGCCACCCCAGGCACTGTCCCTGCAGCAAAGGTAGAGAGCTCAAGTGGGATGGAGCCCAGGATTGTGGAGCTGGACCCTCCCCAGGAAGATGAAGGTCAGTGGGCAGACGCACTGGGACAGATTCTGTCATGAGTAAGAGGTTCTGAATAAAATGCTCAGGAGTCTAGGAGCTCCGATCAGAGCAGAGTGTTCTGGGGGGTCTAAAGTAGCTCAAGGTTGAATGAGAATCATTTTATCTACAAGTGTTCATAATGTGGCTTTCCTTGAAGGGTGGGGGAGGGATCTGTCATACCTGTAATGAAGGGGGACCAGGTAGAAGTTGGCTAGCTGCACAGCAGGCCAGAGCTACAAGAGAGAGAAGGTAAATGTTGGGGGGCTGCCTTCATCACCTGACCTTAGACTCACTGCCTTGCCTGGTCTTTCTCCAACTTCTGAAAACAATAACAAGTTGAACAGCTGGGTGACTGCTTCCCTGAGTGCGGTGCCCACACTGGAAATGAGAGAATAATCCCCATCGAGGGATTACTATGTCGGGAGGACCCCCAATCCCTAGGCACTTCTGGACTCAAGGAAGCAGAAGAGGCAGCGGAGGTGTCAGCTCTTACACAGTAGTTGGTGAGGAGGGCATCGGGATAATCCTGAGGAGACAGAGAAGGAAGAAATGAACACCTGTACTTCCAAGCAGCCACCACCCCCTAGTCTGAATATCACACGCAGACTTCTGTTCAAAGAGCACACTCCTGCACCACACTCCCCTCAGCTCCGTTCCTCCAGAGCCTGGGACTCTGCTTGCACTTCGGCCTGTCTCACCCCCGTGAAGCCCGCCTCACACCCCTGGGCATGCCAGTCTGCCAGCCAGACATCTTCCCCACCACACCTGCCCAGCTCACCTGCTGGAGTTTGGCCCAATTGTCCTGGGCTGACAGTCCATTGAGTGTCCCTATCAGTGGGAGGAAACAGCCTAGAAAACATGGGGCAAAGGCCCCCTAGGAAAGAGAAATTAGAGCTGTGAGCACCTAAACCCCATTCTCCCCCAGTGCAGCGCACCCTCCCCAGTACCTTTTCTCCCACTCACCTGATCCAACAACATCTTTTTTAGTGCGTCCACCTTGGTGGTGCCAGGGATGAGCCGGTCTAAAACCCTGTACCAGCCTCCTACGACAGGGCCCTGAAAGTAAACCCCAGGGAGTGCAGCAGGGATGCAGTGAGGGGACCAGTTGGCTTTTATATCACAAAGCTCCTCCCCTGAGTATTAGAAACCAAATTCCAGGGCAGGCATATACTTGAGGCTGGCTTAGATGTGAGAAAGGCCAAGGGCAACAGACCACTGTCCAATCCACCGACAGTCCTCCTGTGGGCAGAACTTACCACAAAGCCACAGCCCAGAGAGGCCATGGTTAAGGTCCGGCCAATCTGGTGTTCCTTCAGACCTCGCCTCTCCACCAGCTGCTGTGAGATAACATCACCCAGGCCCATCAGGGACCCTGTGTGGGGTACACAGATGTTGTCAGGACACCTCCCAGAATGGGCTGCCAGTCCAAGGAGCTTGTTCTGCTGAGCTGAACAAGGCTCTAGCGCTCTGGACCTAAGGGGCTGAATTCTGGGGCAAATGGCCAGTCCCTGGCTGCTGCTTCAAAGCTCTCCTCTCCCAAGGATGGGGACACCTCATGTGTGTCCTGTTAGAAACTGGGATGAGCAGTCTTGAGCAGGCCAGGGCCCAAGAACTCTGCATTGAGCAGTCAAGGGGAGTCAGCATCAGAAACTTCGGCTAGAGGAAGGAAAATCTAAGGTTCCAGGGGCTGAGAACCATGGACTGCCAGAATTGGAAAAGCCTTCCAGATAATTTCACCCAAACCTCTTACTTTAGAGGTATGGAATGAAGTTCTGGGACTTCGCATAACTAGTAAGCGGCAGAGACAAGGAAAAAACCAGGTGGCTTGATTTTCTAGACATTTTTTCCAGGATACCACACTATGAATAGATCATGTGTAGAACAGTAAGGAAAACTAAAGAACCTTTACTATTTTCCCCCAGCCCAAAGCAAGACCGTAGCCAATGTCGTTCGCCTTGGTCTTGGGGTCTCTATTTGTGGAGAACAGCCAAGAATAACTGTTTTTCTGAATATGAGTAGTCAGATGGTCCCAGGCAGGATGATGACTGGTTGAGCTGGTAGGCAAGCCCACAGGGAAGAGTCCTGGCCACCTCTTAGCACAATCAGGTAAACCCAGATTTCCCCATTCACAACCTTAGGTTGAGCGGGCAATAGGTATTACAGTCATTTCTCCCCCAGAGCTTTGCAAGTGCTTCCCCTCCCCTCACCTGCACAGATACCCAGCTCTAAGAAGCCCCTGTCAGACATCCGCACCCAGAATTCATCACTATTTACAGAGGCCGCCCCATCAGTTATGGTGGTGTGATGATTTCTAGCAAATACACTTATAGGGCTGCTTGGAGTGACCGTTTGATCTCCAGCTCGCCTGTTCATCTCACTGAGTAATGAGAGTCCCCCTCCAGCCCTGTAGCCACCACCATCCCTGTGCCCTCAATTAGCGCTGGGCAAACACATCCTTCAACCCCTTTCCTTGGCCCGGAGCTGGCTCTGACGTCTGTGCTGGCTGCACACTCACTGCTCTTCCCCCGCATCTTCTGCACAGCCCTGCCCCTGAGTAGCCTCATCAGAGGCAGCTGGGCAAGGCTGAGAGCTGGGGTGGGAGCTGGGGGACTGGTAGGTGACCTAGGCTACTGCTGCTGGCACTCTCAGACATGGAGAAACTCTGGGACACCCAGCACACCCATCAGCCTTGCCTCTCCTCTCCCTGAAACTCCCAAAGAGGTGGAAGTTCTTTCCAGAACACAGCTAGACACACCCTCCAAGAGGACAAGGACAGAATCCTAGACATCTTTGTTCTCTTCTTCCCTGCCACACCTAACCAAGCCCCTGGCAGGTGCTCAGAAAATAGACCAAGGAAGAATGTCAAATGTACTGCCCCAAACAACAGGACTACTCTGGGAAAGGCCATGAAGACCTCTAAGTTTAGTCCAAAGGACCACATGTCAGGCTCAAGGTGTGAGGACCAGTGGGACTGAAGGCTTGTTCCCCACAGTTAGCACTTAACTCCCTACCCCTCTTCCTGACAACTTGGGGCCACCAGTTGTACTCCCAGGTAGGAGAGGGAGCTGCTGTGGCCATGCATGAAGAGAATAGTGGCCCTGAGAAGGCCCGGGGGAGGCGCGGGGAGGCGGGATGAAACAGAAAGGCAGTCACTTCTTAAATGAAGACTAACAGTTTGACGTTCTACTTTGGCAAGATGTTTAGGCTTTACAAAGGGGTCTCACACATTTAATCGTCACAAAAGGTCTGAGAGATAAGGAGTCACACCTCTATTTAATGTTTTGAGAGATGAGGTGACTTGGTAAGGAGTGGAGCTGGGGCCTAAACTCAGGTCTTCTCTTGAGGAGGAGCAGGAGGCCAGGGGATTCCCGGCATAGGCGGAGACTTGGGCTCAGGGGCCAGAAGGTGCCAAGAGGCTCCTGTGGCCGCTAGGACGTGCCTGCCCATACCAGGCCTCAAAGGTCCACATATTAAAGATACTTCCTGGACTAGTGAACTTCCTGTCTTTTACTTCCCAAAATGTGACCATCTCTGTTCCTTGTCACCTGTGGGGAGTGTAGCAGCAATATTCCCAGGAAAGAAAAGAGTCACAAAGAGAGGTGTGTGTTTTCACTCTTCACGTTGCCAACAGTCACACAAGCTAAAGGCAGAGCAGGAA
>NW_006434835.1:16421664-16444356 GCF_000325575.1 Pteropus alecto
CAGGAATGAAAACCACTCTCTGACTTCTAGCCCCATAGTCCGGGAAGGCTTTGAGAAAGATAGGTTCCGGGCCTCCAAACCATGTCCATCAAGCCCGAGGGATACCGAGTGAAAAGGCAGCAGTAGGAGTAGGCGGTGTGTAGCCCCGTAGCCCTGCCAGTCCTGTCCATTTCAGATGGAACAGTGCCCAGAGGTTCTTCCTCTGCCTCTAAGCCTCAGCAACTCCAGGGTGGTCTATGGCTTTGGTCCCAGCAGAGAACGAGGCCTGCATTTCTGGTCCAAGTGATTGAGTAGGAAGTGCTGACATGCAGATTCCTTTTTCCACCTTCCCCAACCCCAAGCACAGGCAGACCCAAACCACCCCTGGTTCTGGGAGTCTTCCTGGGCATATTTGGTTGGTCTGGATTTTCCAGTGCTCTGGCTTTCCTCTCCTTGGACTTATTTCCAGGGGGTTGGGACTGGAGGCCTGCAAAGACATACTGCCCGTGCCCCAATGGGGTAGGGTGAGGGGGCTGCTGGGCAGTGATGCCCCAATGCCAAGCTGGGCACAGAGCCCAGCAGGCAGACGCTGCTGTGGGCGTGACATCATACCCTTGGGTAAGTGCCAGTTCTCATGCCGTCACTTGCCACCGGATTCAGCAGAGTCGGGGGGTGGGGTGGGGGAGAGCCTGCCTCTGAACACAGATGTATTTGGGACCAACCCCTGTCCACTAGTAGAAAAAGCCCCAACTTCCACATTCCCTTCCTGGGCACAGGTGCGAATAAGTTCCTTATTTCCTCTATTTTGTTCCTTTTCTGGCTTTTGTGCAAGAAAATAAAGTGTTAATGGAAGAGAAAATGCTGAGGGTTGAGAAGCTGGAAAGAGGAGCAAGAAGTGTGTCCTTGAGTATAGGAGCCCTGGGTCTCCAGGTATAGCTATTGGTATAGGGCCAGCAGTGATATTGACTCATTCCTCCCCAGAAGCTTCCAACAATGAAATAGCTGCCTGGCACAGGGTATTGGTCTGGCAGAGCCCTGAGGGAGCTGAAGCCACACACTGAAAGGGGAGAGTATATCCTCTGGGATTGGTCTGAATGCTCTCCCCATTCCTGGCTTGAATCCATCCTACTGCTAGAAAATGAAACAGAATGGAGGGTTCTGCAGCTTGTAAGGTGTCTAAGCCCGGACCAGCTGAGGCTACACTCAGCATTCTGGGCCCCCTAAAGTCCAAAGTGCAGGGCAGTGCATTGAGAAGTGCCCTAGGTTCTAAAGCCAGCTCTACCATTAATGATGTGAGACCTCAGTGCATGTCATCCCCTGCCCCTTGCCTTAGTTTCTTTCTCTGTAACATCCAGGACTAGACTGGATGAGCTCTTCTATCCTGGCTTAATTCAGACTCCAGAGAAACCGGTGTCTTCAGAAGCTCAGCTGCTCCCACAGCAAGACCAGAGTGGCCTAAGATGGATGGAGCTGGGCCCTGGGCCCACTGGAGACTGGAAAGGCCCTAAAGAAAGGATGGGAGAAGGCTGACTCAGATTCTGCAGAACACAGAGCAGAGCTCTGCCCAGGCTGCCCTGTTCCTGACTCAGGCTTGGCCTAAACTGGGTGTATCAGACACTTCTTTTGAACCACTTCAGATTTTCTTGATTTACTTTTCTCTTACTCCAGCCACTACTGCAGTTCAACCTGATAGATTCTTGCCTCAGGCTTAGGCCACACCTGGGGACTTTGTATGTGCTACCTGGTGGCACATGGGTGTTAGCATCCCATGTGGCGAACCTTTGACCAGTGTGGGATGGGAGCTGGTGAACAAAGATTTCTTCTTTTCTCCAGAAAAACACTATTCACCTATGTAGTCCTAAGAGGCATTTCAAAGAGCTTCTCAGTTTTAAGGGACTGAGCAGCCAGGTGCCCTAAGCGGTGTCCAGTTTGATAATGTATCCATCCTTATATTAGCTCTCCCTCTTTCTCCCCGTGGGAGTCCTTCCTACTCCCTTACAAAGTACCTGCACAGAAGCTTCTGCTTTTTCGAGAGCCTAGGCTAATATAGCTGTCCATGTTCAAATTTATGGCAAGTAGGACAAACTCAATCCTGGGTTGCCAACACTCATAGAAAGGGCCAACCCCTGGAGCCTTTATTGAATATTTTTTAATCTCTAAAGCCTTTTCATAGAGATAATCCCTACATCAATTCTTTGAGGTCACTACCCTCAAGTTCTATATGAGGAAACTGAGGCTCGAAGAGGGTTATTGACTTGTTCACGAAGCTTCTAAGTGCTATGGCTCTGAGATTCAAATCTTGGTCTTCTAACTCCAAGTCTGAAATTTCTATTCTATTTTCCAATGTGATGAAGCTATCCCATGGGACTTTAGGAACTATTGTGCTAGAATCTAAAAACAGCTTGGTGAGCAAGTCCTACCTCCTCCCTTTATTTGTAGTTTGATCAAATACACTGAGCAGCAGGGAAGAAAAAGTTTGAAAGGTTTGAAAAAGTCTGAGAAAAGTATTATCTAGAGGTTGCTTCAGGGCTGAGCTGAGATGTCGGCATAGCCTCAGAAAGACTTCAGGTGTGGAGCCACAAGGCTCTAGCACCAACAGATCAGCACCTCAGTTCAGCTACATATCTGCACTTGGATCTCTTGGAGCTACAACTCCTGCCCTTGACAGCTGCAGATGCCTTGAATGGGGAGACACAAGAACTATCATTCCCTCCCTATTCTTGATAGCCATGAGGGGGAACCTTCCTTCCGGCAGTGAGGGGCCCTAAGGGAATCTGAGGCTGGGCAAAGGGCCCAGCGTGTCAGTTCCCATCACAGCTACACAGTCCAGCATGAGTCACCACACACGCAGCCAGGTGAGTCATGCAGGGTGATGGACACTCTGAGGACAGGACATAGGGTGGTTGGGCACAGGAGGCTGGAGAGAGGCCCAGGAAGGGGCAAAAGAGTCCTTCCCTTGGTCAGTAACCCACTGAAGTTTTTAGTGCTGATATGGGGCTATTCCAGTTACCAAGAATGCTGTTCTACACTTTCAGTAGTCCCTTGCCCCTCTCATAGTCTTAATTAGAATCCTGTTCCCTTCTCCGAATATAGGCAAGACCCCTTCTTAATCTGCTCCCTCTTGCACTGCCCCAAGTCATAGTCCTTCTAATCCTTACCCTTATAAAATTTATCTCTGTGCCATCCCCTCTGACATTAGCTAATCTGCAAAATGAAAATGGTAACATATGCAGATAACTCACTGTGTCACCTTTGTGAGGCTGCTACTAAATCACCAGATTTGTAGTAAAAATAAATCAAAAGAAGTGTCTGATACACCCAGTTTAGGCCATGACATAAGCAAAGCTCAGGAAAGTGGTTTTCTCTTGGGATGTATGAATTAGGGACAGGTGCTCAAGGGGTCTCAAAGCTGGGTACTGATATAGGAATATTCAGTTTTAATATTTAAACTGTACAGATATGCCTTAATCATTCTTTCACATGTTAAGATATATTTCGCAATAAAAAATACTGAGAAAAATAAATTGGGGTAAGATTCTTGATTCCAGCACTTGTTAGATTGTGATCTAATGTGGACTCAAGTAATCCTAGCTCATAGACTTTTGTGGGGACTCTACGAGATAATGTGTGTTGAAAGTGATTTTCACACTGTAAAATATTAGAGGAGCATTTCTTACGGTTAATTTTCTAAGTTAAGGACTCCTGGGGCAATGCCTTTATCCTGAAGGGATGATTCCTCAGCTTTTTGAGGACTTTGAGATCCTACTTTACAGCTAGGCCAACTACACATATCACTTTCTTTAAGAACAGCTTTGGGGACTCACTCTCTAAAACAGACTGGGGACTGCTTGGAGTGAGAGACAGCTAACGTTTCAAACCCATTGAATAGAAGCAAAAAGCGAGGAAGGTGTGGAGGGGCGAGTTTCTGCCTCCCAAATTAGCCTGCTCTGGTTCCACTGAGGTCCCAGAGGTACACTCACCAGCTGTCAGGAACTGTACTTTCCATGGGTGAGCAGAGAGGGCCCGCTGGTATGCCCGCCAGAGTGCCATGCTTCCTGTCAAGCCAAGAAGAGAGGGGGTCACCCCTGTCATTCACCCACAATTAAAAAGACGCTTGACTCTCCCTGTGTCCACTCCCTCTCTCTCTCCTGCTTTTAATACGTCTGTCCTAAAGGAACGGAGGCCTCAGGAGGAACGCTTCCTGGGAAGCTTCCTGTCACAGGGGTCTCTTGAGACAATCGGGGAAGACAGGAAGGCTGTGGGCGACTATCGAATACCGGTGGCAGCCACCCGCCACCCCACCCCCAGCCCTGAAGCAGGGCCACTGGGGACCTCCATCCCGACCAAGGTACTCAGAACAAGTTTGCTCTGGCTTTCGCCCAGAGCCTGGTCGGTCCCCAGATTCAGGCTTAGAACCGGCCCGCATCCTTCCTGAGTCCATCTGCACACTAGAAATAGGGCCTATCACTCCCTCGTCCTGGAATTGTCACTTGTGCTGTGGAATCTCGTGGCTGGCGGAGCTTTATGCTTTGAGCCGGTAAACGCGGGACAACACAACTCACCTAGGCGCGAGCTCGGCCCCTTCCGTGTGACGTCAGCGGGCGAAGGGACTTCCGCTTTGAGCCCCGCCCCGCCCCTTCCTCCTGGTTAGCCAGGAGGCTTTCCCCTGCAGCCAGCGCAGGAATGTAAATGGAGAGCGGCTTAGCTCAGTCTGTGTGCAATCCCTTTTCCAAGTGGAATGAGCCGAGTCTTGGTGTGGACCCCGCCTGGCATACTTGTCACTTGGGTCCGATTTCTGCCTCTTTTTGACGCTTCTCCCATGTTTGGGCGTCTTAACCTGGATAAACCCTCAGTGCTCCTGCGCTCCGGAACTGGCCGAGGTCCTGACTTCCTTCTCAGTCTCAGGGATCCGTATGGAAACTATAAACCGTGCTTAAATGCGAGCGTGTGTGTTAATTTTTTAGTATCTCTAGGTTCTTCGCTAGCCTCAATTGTGAGCTCCTGAATGGATGGAACTGAGTCTTGTTCGTATCTGTCGTCCTCGTAGCAAGTAGTTCAGTGCTTAGTCCACAATAACGTTTAGAAATGATGCGTAAAGGTAAACTCCTCCATGGAAAGCATTGAGATCACAGAATCTCAATAGATTTAGGTACTGGTTTCCTAACCAACGGGCTGTGCAGGCTTGGTCGTCACTAGACTTGAACTTAAGGTTCTTCATCTGTGAAATGAGGGTGTTGGACTATGCTTTTTCCAAACTGGGACTCAGTTTTAGGGGTTATGATCGTGAGGGTGGGTTTCACTATAGAATCTTTACTTCGACTTTTTTCAAAAAAAAAAAAAAAAAAAGTACTTCTAGAAATAACTACTTTTTAAAAAGGGGACCCGCGACTAAAAGTGTTTGTAAACCAATAGATTAAGTGACTTCTTAATTACCCTTTCCAGCTCTAACATTCTAAAATTTTGAGTATAGTGCAACATCCTTTCTAGGGTGGTGGAAACTCCTACAAAATCCCCGGCAGTGGATTGTCAGCCTGATATCCTTTGCTTAATTATATCCAGGGACCCCACTTCAGTAGGCAGCCATATCTCTCAGGTTCTCTACCTGGCTAACTCCAGCCCCAATTTACTCAATTTCTATTACTAAGGCAGGTAGAACCCTGTCACAGATACTGAAGAAATACCAGAAGCAAGAGAATTGTCACAAATATTTGACTAAAGGCTCCTATATGCAAAACATCGTGCTGGAGGAGTGGATTTACACTAGTAAATATAAGGCCAAATGTGGCAGGTTGGAAAGTTGTATTCTGAAGTCAAAACTGTCTAGGTTCCAATACCAGCACCATCACTTAGTAGTTATGTGATCTTATTCAGGCTGATTAACCTCTCAGAATCTTATCTTTACCATGTAGAACGGGGTAATACCTACCTCATATGATTAATATATGCAAAGTACCTGAAATAGATCAAGTGCTTAATAAACTCTTGTTTATTCTCTTTCTTTCCTTCCCTCTTGGGAACATGAGAGGGAGAATAATTTTTACTGGAGTAATCTGGGAAGCTCCTTGGTGAAAGTGAAATTTGAGCTAGGACCTCGAAGGATGAATAGGATTTAGCTGGAAAAGGACACTCATAAGAGGAGGGGATAGTGTCAGAAAAGGTACAAAGGAAGAAAAGCGCAGGAACCCATAGGTAGCATAAAGTGGATATATTGGGAGGGAAGGTTAGAAAGGGAGTGGCTTGGGAAAGAAAGGGTTATGGTAGAAAATAAGAGCAAGGGCTGAAGGCATCTTCTGGATTTTCTTTTGGCAGTCATGACTAGGGCTGAGACTCAGCAGCAGGAACAGGGCTGCCCAGCACCAATCTACAGACTCAACTGTGTGGGTCCCCAAGTGCCATCTTTTTTTTTTTTTTTTTTTTTTGCCACTGAAAGTAGGATTTCATAATGCAGTGTCAAGGGCCTACTGTGTAGAATGAGCAAAACTTCTCTGCAACAGAAGGCACTTCTCTACCAGTCAACTCAAAGACAACTGGCATAACCTGAGCTGGATCACAATAGGATGGTGCAACATTTGACTCCTTTTTACTGACGTGGGTTGTGGTCCCTCTGCTACTAATGGTCTGGGTTGTCTCCAGGTCCATTTCCTCTTCTGTACAGGAATGGAACTGAGGTACTTGATTTCTTTCTTAAAGGATATTTTCTGACAAAAAAAATCCCTACACTTAAGAGGCAGAAAGCTGTTCCAAGATATTTATTTGGCCAGTCTAGAGCGCCAAAGGGCTTTGTTCCAGGTAGGCACTAAACTAATCTCCACTTCCTTCAAAGCAGCTGGCTATATATTCTTCTTTATGATCGTTTCTGAGGTCATCTACTTACCCCAAATCTCAGATTGTACTCCTATACATTCCAAGACTATGATTTGCCTACTTCCCATTGCTGGGGTACATCTTAGCTTAGGAGGCAGTATTGCAGTCATGATGAGTCTGCAGCATCCCACAAGAGGACTCTAACAAATGAGCTATAATTTAGCAGGTCCTCGAATAACATCATCTCATTCAACGTTGTTTCATTATAATGTTGATGAGATGCCATAGGAACTTAACTCTTGTTTATATCAATTAGCCTATGGGAAAACTGGTTTCATTATACATTATTTCAAAGTTGCAGAACCTATAGATGATGTTGAGCACTTACTGTATATTACTGTACTTGGGCTCTAAACACTTCCTATATAGTTGAAATAAAGTAGCTAAACATGTTTAATAAGTCAACAATGTGACAGTATCATGAAGTATCAAAAATCATGACGTATAAAAGAATAGTTAAGGTAACTGAAGATATTTAATCTAGAGAAGATGTCTTGGGAAACACATGATAGCTATTTTTAAATACTTAAAGGGGCAATCACAGGGAAGAATGACTAGATTTCCTAATACCCATGGTAAAATTTATAGAGGTATACTCTCTGACTTGATATAAAGAAAGATATTTTAAAACCTGACTGTCTACGAGTGTTCAAGTAGGGTCAGATGACCAGTGATTGGGAATATTTCAAAAGCAGGAGCAAGTAAGATCTGAGCCACTGTTCTATTGGTAGGGTGTTTGTGCTGTTCCTTAAATAACTATTATAAGCAGCTTCAGTCCAATAAATTACTATCACCCTGTCATGGGCCTGTGTGTTGGTTACTATAAAGAGGAAGCTAGGAAGGCAGTCATATTGGATCCTGGAATATAGTCAGACGGGGGTCTTCATGCAGATACCCTTTCCAGTTCTCCAAACACCCACTCACATGTGGTCTCAAAAACACCCAGTACCTTTACTTAGCTTTACCCACTTCACAATATGCTCAATATGAGCAATTTGACTCCCAAGCGTACGTCAGGCCTGAGTGTTTCTTGTGAGCCATAGTTTTAGGCTGAGGAACCTTGAGAGTTGAGGAGAGTGAGCCCCCCTGCCCGCAGGGGGCTATGATGATAAGAGAAGTCTGTGGAAGGGGGGTTGTGATGACAAGAGAAGTTTGTGGAAGGAGAGGTACCTAAGGAGTCCTGGAGAGGCAAATCTAAAGGTCCAGGCCTGGCAGCATCACTGTCCAGGAAGGCCCCAGTTCCTATGGCCTGTGCATGGGGGCCATTTGTTCTTGGCAGACTTCATTCCAAGGGTCCCATGTGGATCACAATTAGGGACTGGGCAGAAGGCAATGGCTGGTTGGAGAGAAGCCAGGCTCTTTAGTAGGGGAGGATGGCTGGAACATAGCATTGAAGTGAGCTCGGCTTTCAAGTTGCATACGATGGCCCAGTGGGGAGGTGAGTCCACGGAGAAAATGGATCCGAACCAGCCCCGACTGTCCCCCAGATACCAGCCATCCATAGGAGTCCAGGTTTGGGCTAAATCGTACCTGTGAAGAGAATAGAAAACAAAAGAACGATGCTCATAGTTGGTGCTTTCGAGTGAGTCCTAGGTGTAAGAGCAAACAACATGAGCCACAATCCGAAAGGAGAGCATCATGATGGGGTGAGACAAGTAGGAATGAGAAGACAATGAATGAGGTACATCAATCGTGCTCTTGAAGATGAGCCTGCCAGAGCTATTTTCCCTCCTTAGCTAACTCTGTTGCCATTTCACTGATCACAGACCCAGAGCTGGAAGAAAATGAGAGTGAAGTATGGAGAAGACGAGACCTAAGATTCTTACCTTATGAATAGCCTCCAGCTGCAGCCTGTCCAGGCAGAGCTGCGAGTGCCCCTCTCCCTCCTGCATGCGTAGCATTGGTTCTCTATGGAGCAGGTCGTGGAACGATCCCTGGGGAGGTTTGTAACAGGAGAGGGAAAGCGAGCAGCTTCTTAGTTTTGCATCTTTGTGCTGGAACTCCTTAGGATCCCCTACTATACAAGGACTAAAGTTTTCTACCTTTTCTAATGCCACGCCCACTCTCCCGGTCTCAATTTACCAAATCTGTGTCTTGAAAGAGCAAGTAGTGATGGTTGACAGTTTCAGCATAAGTTCGAGCCTTTGGAGGGTTGGGGGCCCCAGATGAAGCAGAAGAGTGGCCTTGACCTTCAGGACTATCTTGATATGGCATCAGATCTGCTTTATATATAGGCTAGAAAGGAGACCATGAGATTAGGTTCCATAATACCGAAGACAGAATAAAATTAAAAAAGAGAGAAAATTAGTTTTAGGCAGGAGACTCTTAAAGATGGAAGAAAGTAATATGTTTAAACATATGTTCAGATGCACTAGAGTAGAGAAGATTACATGCAACTTTGTGCTAAGACTTCTGGGGTTAATATCAGGGCTGGGAGACTAATCTGTACTCTACTACTAATTTGTAGTACTAATTTGGGAAGTCACGTGGATTAGGACCCATCAGATGGTGCTGCCATTAAATAGTCATATACGTACGAATCTTCGCTCTACAGGTCGCTTGACATTTATTGGGTTCAGTGCCATATCAGGCAATATAGCTGCAATGAGCTCCCCGGATATATCTCCTGCGGCTATTGTCCCAAGCCAGTCAGATCCTGAAAGACTCTAATAGGAAGAAACAGATCTCTTTCATTCATTCATCCATTCATCCATTCATTCAGTTCTATGAACTGGTAATAACTGAAGTCTCAGGTGGGGAGAGACACACACACAAACAAAAAATGAGTTTATCATAACCCATATCTTTGATGATAAAGTTACTACAAACCTATCTTCTTCGCTCCAAAACTACTGTCTTTTCCTAACCACTACTAAGTGAGTAAAGGAATTCTTTTCCTGTGTAATGAAGATTTCGTAGAGAGGGGCTCACCCAGACGGTGCCTTTTCGAGGAGCAGTGAAGTAGGCCTTAAAACCAAGGTAACCAGCATCAATGTAATGAATCCCGCAGAGTCCATAACTATAAGAGAAAGAGAAAGTAAAACCTTCCTTTTTCTAAGATTAGATTCATTTCTTCTCCCCACTTCCTTCTAGAATTCAACCTCAGTGAAACAATCCCTGACTCTCCTCTCCTCACGACAATCTGGCACACTTTGCACCCCAACCCTTAGGGCATATCCCCAGAGCTCTTCCTATGTCCATCCTGCCGTACGAGGCATAACAGTTGTCCTGAGCCACAGTGACACCATTGTAGGGGAGCAGCCAGGCCAGCTCTGTACTCAAGAAGCGCTTGATTGAGTTTATTGGTTCATAAGGTCGTCGAAGATCCCAGAATTTGATTTTCCGGTCGCTCCCTGCAGAGACTATGAAATGACTGTGGAAAGATGGAAGACGGAGAAGATCAAATCTGAAAAGTCTGGAAGAGTCAGCCTACCCCAGCTTTACTTCCCACCTCCACAGCTCTCCTGCTCCAACCTGTTGGCTTTGCACCACTGGAGGGTACGCACAGCCTGGTCATGGGCTAGGAAACACTGGAAGGGGTAGAGCTTCAAGGAGCCATCAGAGAGTCGTATCCGCTGCAGTGGCGAGTTAGTAGGAAGGTTCCAGAAAACCACCATGCCTGAGGTAGGAACAGAATGTGTAGGTATTAAGGCAGGTTCTCTCTTCCTCACTCTTATTTCTTTCTCTGTCTTCTACCCTCAGATTTGATCCCTTATGAAAGGATATAGGGGTCATGATTAGTAACCAACATTTCTCTGTAGTTTAAAAATTAAACCTGATATTTTTAGTTCTAATTCTCAGCCACAAAAAAGCGATAGCTTAGTCTGGGACCTGTAGTTAAAGGGTAAGTTGAATGTACCCAGTAGCCTCTATTCTCTATTAAATGAAAGTAAAGAGATTTTTAAAAAACATAAATCCTCTAGGACAGATTTGGTAAACTACAGCCCAGGGGCCAAAAATAGTCTGCTGGCCTATTTTTACAAATGCAGTTTGATTGGAACACAGCCACACTCATTTGTTTACCTAATGTCTATGGCTGCTTTCACTTTACAATGGCAGAGTTGAATAGATCTGACAATGGCCAAACAGCCCACACAACATAATCACTATCTGGACCTTTACAGAAATGTTTGCCAACTCTGCTCTAAGACAAAGAACAAGCAAGGAGCCCAAAGCAACAAAATGTAAAGGAACAGAAAACAAATGGACAAATAGAAACTAACTCAGCTGACCCAAAACAAGTTGATCCCTAACCGGGCTGGCAAAGGAGGAATTAATCAAAAGTATAACTTTGATAAAAATAAAAAATGAATTAAAGAACAATAAGAATTTAATAAATAAAGTTTTAGGGAAATATGTGTAGCTACAACTTCTTTTATACGTAAACTCAGGAAATGTAGCACCTATGAGCTTTTCTTGAAAAAAAGAACATACTGACAGTAAATTACAGCTAAGCAATATAAATAATCCAGCAATGGAGGAGACAGATAAAAGGACTGGTAGAGACTTGCAATTATTTCAATATAAAATTAAGATTAAATGACTTTGGGATTAAGATAGCAAAACAGCATCAAGTATCATGTACCTTGACAATGTAAGACTAAAATCACCAAAAGAAACAGAATTAGAAGATGGTGGGAGGGATGATAAGAAGAAATATGAGTGCTAATTTCCTTAACTCAGGAGAATAAAGTCTATCGGCGATGTCTAAAAATGAACTTGTCATTAGAAAACAACAACCACCTAATAACTCCAGCTACTTAGTATTATTTATAATCTTTTTGGTTCTTTTTTAATCTTAAAAGTATCTTTAAAGAACTAATGTCTCTGTGATAAAGGAACATTTTTGGGAGCTTAATCTTTGTTTCACTTGTCTTTTTCATCTGTAAAATTAAAGTTTAATTAAATACAATATCTTTTATTTTAAAACAGCTTATAGAGTATGATCCCATTTTTATAGAATTACTTCTCTCTCTATCTTGTTACCTTTATATATGCATAGAGAACTGCATGAAATTATGTTCGTCTACTCAATTATTTTTCTGAGTAAAAACATTCTAGTGACTTTTTTCTATTTTTTTACATTGCTTGAATATTTATAATTATGTAATGCCCAACACTAAATCAAGAAAGAAACAGCGACCCAAAACAAGCATGTATCAAAGCTTAAAGAGCAATAGCTCCTTACGTTTTCTTTTGTTTTTTACCATTATAGTATCCAGCAGCCAGGTGGTGGTGGGGCCGAGTGGGCATCCAGGCCAGGCTAAGGCACTGACCACACTCAGAGGGGTCTGAAGCTTGCATAGACCCCACCTGAAGAGTTGCCACACATTGTACCTGCAGAGACAGAAGAGACGGGACTAGGGTTAGGGATACTTACTGTTTGGAACTAAGACTCAAATCAGTGTTTGATCCAGCAGGATGGAGAGATTTTTCAGAGTTAGAAGGAAACACACTACAGAATCAGTAAAGGAGGTTCTAGAAGATGGAGCCTCAGCTAAGACAGCAGGTTCCTCACTCACCTTATAGATGGCGGGTTTCATTGCATCTGTGAAGGAAAAAGAGCAGTAACTGACACTCTGGATCCAGTGGACTGAGGTTCTAATCAGCCTTGCTCTTAGATCAGCACTCCGCCCTTTCAGTAATGAGCTCCCCTTACACGTCTATCTTTCTACCACCAAATGTATGAACCTTTCTCTGCCCTATCTTCTTTTAGACTCCTGTTATACCTAACAGTATCCTTCCTCCTATCAGAATGGCTAATCCCTCCCTCTGCTCTCTCCTCATCATCTCTCACCTTTTTCAGAACTTTACTCTTTGGTTACCCTTCCTTTCTCCTGCATTATTCACTTTCTCTCTCCCTAGGGGCTCATTCTCATATTCGCATGTAAACATGCTCTACTGTCTCCTATTTAACCCAACCAAACAAATAAAATCCTTCCTTTACTTCCAGCCACCACCCTCAGTTATGTGATCCCCTTTACAGCCACACTTCCGGAAATACTGTCTGCGCGTTCTGTCTTCACTTCCTCACCTCCCATTCCCTCCTCAACCCACTTCTCCACCAGACCACGAAATACGGGATTTCTCAGAGTTCAAACCTGGATGCCCTCCTCCACACTCAGTATAGTTGAAAAGCAAATAAATTAAACAAATAAGAGCTGCCTGTTGCTCATCTTCAGCTCTATATTCTCTCCCTCTCTTCACAACAAAGACCGTGTTTCTGTGCATGTGTGGAGGCGAGGGCAGGAGAGGCTGAAGACAGGACTAGAGACAAGCCCCATCCGTCAGCCTCAGCCTTTAGCAGCTCTTTACACATCCAATTAACTAGCAATAAGATGGGGGAAGCCTGAGAGCACAGGAGAATAGAGATGAGGGAGAGATAAAGGTAATGTGTCGAAAGAGTGCAGTTATAAATTTACAAAAGAGAACACCACTCATAGGCTGCTAAAGAGAGAGATCAAGAACAAAATGTGGGAAGTCAGAATGGGAGCTATGATTGAATAAGGCTTTGTACTAGAAAAACTGGGCCTTGAGGAGTTTCGGGGGAGATGGGACAGGCTCTACTAAGCTCTGGCCACAGCTACAGCAGCCCCATTCTCCTTGCTGTGCTACTCACCTGGGGGCTGCTGAGCCTGGAGGGCCTCAGGATGCGGCAGACTGAACAGCAGCACCTTCCCATCTGAGCAGGCGAGAGCCAAGAGACCCAGTCGAGGCAGGAGAGGAGCCTAGAGGGTGAGACCAGACCTGTGCTGAGGCTTGTTGCCTCAGGCTTCTCTCAGAAAACTTTTGAGGTTCTGGTCTCTGAAAATATGATATAGGATTGCTGGAAAAAGATCCATCCACCCCTCTCCAACCTCCTTTCCTCCAATTCTGGGAACACCCAGGGCCACTTTGTCCTGGTTCTGAGTCCTAGGGCCATCCCGCAATCAACTTGGAGGTACCTTCCGAGGGGTGCCTGGAAGTTCCCATGCTCCACTGGGGCAGAACTTGAGGTCCCAGATGCAGCCGTGGTCACAAGCAATGCCATAGACAAAGTGGGCCCTGTTGCCAGGACTGAGGAGAGAAAGCATGTGGGGAGAATGGGTAGGAAGGAGAGGCCTAGGGCTGCCAGAGCCTGTGGTCCTCTCATCTCAAGCCAAACCAAGCCCTTCACACCTGTCCCCATTCCTGCCCAGCCCCATCTTTCTCTCCTCCTCAACCACCCTCCTATGGCAGTGTCCCAGCCCCACCTCACCAGCTTTCTTGCTGCAAGGTCCCAAGGCCCCAGAGCTGAAGCAACCCAGGGCCCGAATGAAGTTGGCTCAGTGGGTGTGTCTCATTCATATCAGGGCTGGAGAAAAGGGCCACATACTGTGAAGCTGCTGCCCCCTCTGGCACTGGGCACCAGTCCAGAGCCCAGAGAGGTCCCCCTGTGAAGAAGGACACATCCCAGCGCTCTGGGTGTGCTGTGATCGAGCTAAATCTAGAGAAAAGTCAAACGTGGAATAAAGAAAGGAGTTAATAAAAGATAACAAAAACTTCATAGGTGAATGGATAAATAAACTGTGATACATCCAGACAATGGAATATTATTTGGCACGAAAAAGAAATAAGCTTGATATCAAGCCATGAAAAGGTATGGGAGAACCTTAAATGCATATCACTAAATGAAAGAAGTCCATATGAAAAGGCTACATACTGTATTCCAACTAGATGACATTCTGGAAAAGGCAAAACTCTGGAGATAGTAAAAAGATCAGTGACAGGTTTGGGGAGGAAGGATAAATAGGTGGAGCACACAGAATGTTTAGGGCAATGAAAATATTCTGTGTGATACTATAATGATGAATACATGTCATTAAATATTTGTCTGAGCCCATAGAATATACACCAAAAATGAACCCTAGTGTATGGACTTTGAGTGATTATGATATATCAGTGTATGTTCATCAATTGTAATGTACCACTCTAGTCGGGGATGCTGATAGTAGGGTAGGTTATACAAGTATGGGGGCTAGCGGTATACAGGAAATCTCTGTACCTTCCTCTCAATTTTCCTGTGAACCTAAACTGCTCTAAAAAAAATTAAGCCTTAAAAAAAATGGTAATAAGGACAGAATGGGAGCTCCATGGGGGGCTAGTATGAACTGGCTTAAGCAGGGGCCAGAATATCAAGCACAGTCGACAACAGTCCTAGCCACCATTTGTATTTTCCTCCTTTCCTTCCCCAAGTCAGTCTCGCTCTAGCTCACCTTCAGAGATGATAGGGTGTGCATTCTGTTTACTATAGTGCTCTCTATAGGGCCAGTCTCTCAGAGAATGTGCTGAGTAGATGTGACCTTGTAAACAGGTTTAACTCCCAATCTCCCTAGCTTCCTTGTCTGGCCAGCAGCAATGAGCACTGAAAAGTAGAGGGGACTGACCAGGTCTAGCCAGGACTCTTACCCTTGGGACCAAGTGGACCAGCATCAGGGGAAGAACTGGGCCAATCTGTCACCCCTTTCAACATGCATTTTTCTTATTTATATCTCCTAGAATCAGAAAAAGAAATGTAAAATCTCTTTTGATGTAATCTTCACCTGTTTATTCGGTAGAGTGTGCCATCTTCAGGAAGTCCTTCCCGGTGTACAGAAAACAGTGGAGACTTCTCCTCCTGGGGCAAGTAGGGAGCTGCCTCACTAGGGGAAAGCAAAGGGAACAACAGCCTGAACTTGGAAGTTTCATCCATTCCAGGATATTCATCACAAATCAAGAGCCCTCTGTCACCCTTCCACATCAGTGGTGTCACCCCCTCTAGGCTTCAAAGATGTCTCTTCAACTTACAGTTCAGATAACAAGTGCCACTTCCAGGCTAACGGAATCCATTCTGCAAACTCCCAGTATGAATGCTTCTGTTCTCGGCTGGGGGAACAGAAGTGTTAATGAAGGAGAAGAGAAATTCTAGAGCAGTGTTGTCCAAAAAAAGTTTCTGTGATGATGGAGGTGATCTATTATCTGTCCAATATACTAGCTGCTAGCTGGACACTAGAAATATGGCTAGGGCAACTGAGAAACTAGACTTTTGGGTTTATTTAATTTTAATTAATTTAAAATTAAAGGGCCATGTGAAGCTAGTAGCTACGATATTGGACAGCACATATCCAGAACTCCTGCCTATGAATGTCTTCACTGTTCTGCCCTCTTTCCCATGGCCCCACTTCTAGATTACCCTTTGCACTCCACCACCAGCTTTTCATCCCATCCCCATTTCCCAAGTCTCACAGGTCCTTGGTGAGATGGAGGCACTTCCAAACAGGAGCCATGATGTGATTTGGTAAGCCATTGGGAGCCACTCCCCGGCAGTGTGGCTTCTGCTTCTGAGGATCAAATTGAAGAAAGTGTAAAGGTGAGAATTTTATAGGCTGGAGAAAGTCCCTAGGAGACATCTTTTACTTTTCTTGGTACTACTTCCTCTCTAACCTCTGCCCACAATCTTAAAAGATTTGTTTCAACCAATATAATGACTTCTCTACCTTCTGCTCCTACTCCTCTCCATCAAAACTGCAAAACCTTTATCTATCTTCTGATCATCTGCATGCACTTGATTCAACAGATTCCCATTGACTTCTTACAACTCTTGTCCTATGGAGTCTCTCCTTATTCCTCCCACCTCTCTAATATTCCTTCACAGGCTCTCCTTCCTCTGACAGGTTTGACTGATGATGGTATAGCCCAGAGCCCCCCTGACTTTTTTGCAACCCTCTATATACATGTTGTTGGTCATCTCATCCCATATCCCATGGCTTTGATCACCATCATTACACCTGATTATCAAGTTTACATCTTAGAAAATTCAAACTTATTCAGTTTCAACTTTTCTATAAACTCTAGACCTATAGGGTGGCATTGAGCCATACTAGAGTATGAGGCAAAAGGAAAAATCAGTAATACAGTTCCTGTCTTTATTTAAAATTTTGATATTTTGTTCATTATAGATTTGTTGAATTTTGATTTTTTTAAATGTTGCATCAAAATATTTATCTTGATTTCTGAGGAATCTGCTGCTCCTCAATGTTGCACTTGAGACAAGTAAGGCACTGGTCCTTTGTGTATGACTGGCAACCAGGTATCCCTAGAATGGCGATGGCCCGCAGGCTCCCCCAACTCAGTATGTCAGAAAGTGAGCTCATCGCCGGCCCTGTCGACCTTCACCCTTCCTGCATCCCCCACTCCTCCTGTGTTCCCAAGACCAGCGCATGAGAGCATCATCTGAACTGGAAACTCCCATGCCTTCTTTTCCTTCAACTTCCAAGTGCTATTAATTCTCTTATATGCCTCTTGAATCTGCACCCTCCACCCCTCCTCCTTCACTGCTTGATTCAGGCCCTCACGATCTCTCATCTGGATCACTGAAACTGTCTTTTAATTGTCAACTGCAAACTGATCTATTTTCTTAACTGACCGTGTTATTTTTCTACTTAAAAACCTTTGTTGTATAGAGTTTCTATTTGGGATGATGAAAAAGTCTTGGAAATGGATAGCGATGATGGTCGACAACACTGTGAAGGCACTAAATGCTACTGAACTGTACATTTTTTAGATGGTACGTTTTGTTATATATTTTTTACCACAATTAAACAAACAAACAGACACCTTTGTTGGCTCTTACCAGTCTTAGTCCTTTCATCCTCTCTAGTGTAATCTCCCCACCACTTTACACCCAGCCCTATGCTGCAGCCATAACCAATTCCTGGGAAAACCAATCTCTATGGCAAACTTTCATTCACCTTTCAAGACCTAGCTTGGGGGTGGGTGAAAAAGGAGAAGAGATTAAGAAGTACAAATTGGTAATTACAAAATAGTCATGGGGATGCAAAGTATGGCATAAGGAATTTAGTCAATAATACTGCAATAACTATGTATAGTATAAGATGGGTACTATATCTGTTGGGATGATCACTTCATAAGTTATATAAATGTCTGATAACTATGCTGTACACCTAAATCTAATATAATATTGTATGCCAACTATAATTGAAAAATTAAAAAATTATTTTTAAAAAAGGAAAGAAAAGACCTAGCTAAAATACCATTCCTCTGTGAAGCCTAAGCAGTTAATCAGCCCTCCTCCATATGCCCAGAGCATTTTGTTCACTCCTAGTCTAGCACTTAGCACACTGAACTTTGAGAGGCAGGACTCCTGTCTAATCCACATTTGTGTTTCCTAGCACAGAGTAGATACTCAGTATACAAATGAATAATCTTGTTTACTTATACCCTCAGCCCCTGCCATTTCAACTGTATTTGAAGTTGTGCTTTTCTTCTTTTACCTCTTTTGGCCCTCACTGTTACTAGGCCAAAGCTTTCCTCCTGGGCACTCTGCTGACACCCCTAATAATCCTACTATTTCCCCATCTTCTTTCTTGTCCATTCAGATTACCGCTGAAGTGGATCCTCGTGGGGTGCTTCGGGGCATGGCAGGCTCAGGGTCAGAAGAGCTCTCACTTGGGGCTTCACTTTCTTCTCCATCTTCAGCCTCAACCTGGAGAACAAAGTCTTCATCCCGTGCAGTGTCATCCTCTTCTTCTCCACCTTGACAGGTTGCCTGTTGCCGAGTTTTCTTTGGTTTGGTGGGGCTGCTCACCTTGGGGCTCTCAGGACAGGATACTGGAGCAGGCAGGGCTGTTGAGAGCTCTTCAGCCAGTTCCTGAAGATACAGAAGTGCCCTGCAGGATGGGGCAGAGTCAGAGCCATACTCACAAACACTTAACTAAGAGCCCACTTTTCCAGACACTTGGCTGATTCTTATCTCACTGGATCCTCCCAGCAATCCTGTGAAGCAGCTATTAATTTCCCCTTCCCTTCTGATAGATGAAAAAACAGAAATCCAGGAAAGTTAACTGGTTTGTCCAAGATAACATATGTGGCATCTAAACCCAGGTCTTCTGACCCTAAGTCTATAGCACTTTTCACTCTGCCACAGTCAAAAATCATGGAGGGCAAAGGAAAAGAATGGAAGGGCACAAATATACTTATATATATTGGGTGGTAAAATTACAATGAAGACCTGGGGGGAAATTGTGAAAAATGTGATAGGATACGAGGTACAGAAAGAAACCTCCTAGACAAAGTTAGCAACAGAAAAAAGCTGTTGTGGCCAGAGCAAGAAGAATGTTCAAGTCTCCAAAACCCAGATGCCATCCCCACTTACCTGATGCCTCATCATAGTCTTCTCATTACTCCAACATCTGCCCCACCCTGATCCCTTCATCCCAAACCCCCTCCACCAAGCTGTTCCCAACAATCCTTACACTTGCGCAGCCCTTCGGCGGGGTCGTTCCCCAGGCGGGGTCTCAAAGTCCTCGGGGGGCCTCTTTGGAGGTGGAGACTCTGGCTGATCTAGGCCTTTTGACAACTTCAGCAGCAGCAGCTCTGCCTTGGACTTACGACCTCGTTTCTTAGGCATGGGAGTGGATAGAGGTTTGGATTGATCTAAGAGACCAGGAACCAGAGGAGCTGATGGAGGATTAGGTTGTTGGGGCCTTTTTGGGCCTTTCCGTGTCCTACCACCTCTCTTCCGGCCAGGCTTTGAGGCCTTAGGCTTTGAGACCTTTGACATCTCTGAAGAAAGATCTGTAGAAAAGAATATGGGTCTGTGAGATGGGACCAGAGCTCACACCTCTTTGGAGTAGACTACACCATACCCTGTAAGGTCCTGTGAGCTCAACCTGCTCACTTTCATCTTAAGCTAAGCACGGGGAGAGAAACAGATGAAAGAACAAGGTACATACCTTGCTGTTCCAGTCTGGAGAAGCTTTCCTGCTCTGGAAGGAACTTCCTCTCATCAAGAGAATCCTCAAATCCAGACAAAGGTGTGGGTAAAGACATCTCTACAGAAGTCTCCGTACTGGTTGTTTCTGAAGAGGTCTTGCCATCAAGCTGGTTTAGCACCTCTTGTCCAGGAGAGTCTACTACAGTCATGTTCCCCACGGGGCCGGCCTCCCCCAGGGCAACACAGCCGACCCCGCAGGTATCCATCAGCACCCCCTAAAATGGCAGCCCCTGCATACAGAGACATACAAATGAGTAGAAGGCAAAAGCTACTTGCATTGGCTCAGAGTTTTCTATTTTCCTGTATTTCCTCCCATCACCCCCACCCTTCCTAACTAGCAACCTAAGCTCCTTGATCATTCATTCATTCATTCATTCAACAATAATTACTAAACATCTTCCATATGTCAGGCACTGTTCTAGAAACTGGTAATATAATAAATAAGCAAGACAGACAAAGTCCCTGCCCTTATGGAATTTACATGCTAGTGGAACTGATAATAAATAATAATAAAGCTACCATTTATTAAACGCATACTATGTGCCAAGCACATACTAAGTGCTTTATTTACATTATTTAATTTAAAGCTCATAAGTTTTCTTGCAAGGATACTGCAATGAATGCCTAGAGCTAACATATATCTTTGTGAATATTAGTCAAGGAACAGATTTATTCAAAAATAAGTAAAACAGTTCTCTAGTGCCATGCCATTAATTTTTCACCTGGATGGGGGAGGTGGTAGGCTTTGGGCCAATAAGGAACATTCTACTATGTTAAGAGACCTTTTCCACATTGAAGAATAGACTAAACATAGTCACGAATCTTCATTTTCTTCGAACCCAGGAAATTAGTTGTGCAATCATGGACCAAAGTAAATGGACAGAGATAAACAAAACATTAATTACCAAACCAAAAACCTAAGCAACATAGAACTGTGCAAGGGCATAGTTTTCTGGTCAAATAACCTGCTTGTCTGTGACAAAGGGGAAAAAATAGCTCAAATCCCTGGAGGGATCCTCCAACAGGTCTTTCTATGTCTTGAGGATAAAGAAATCATCAGCATCAGTGGCGATGTGTGGTAATACAAACTCCTTAAGAAATATCATACAAATTAAAGTTCCCAACTATCTCTCTTAAAGAAGCTACAATCTAAGCAGATTATAAACTATAACAACAGCCAACCCTCTGACTCAGGTGCTGAGGATACAACATAAAAATCATATACTGAAGATAGAATACAACAATGTCAAGGTAAATATAGGTCAGTGAGAATTTACCTACATTGTTCTTTGGTAAATAGCAAGTCATGACAGAACTACTCCATTCAAAATTAGTAATAAACAAAAAGGATCCAAATGGGATCTATGCATAGATACTACAGAAAGAATACAAGACACAAACAAATGAAAAAAAAAGAAAAAGAAAGAAAGAGAAAGAAATGCACCCTTTCAAAGAAAGTCTCCAGAAAACAGAAGAAAATTTCCAACAAAAGCTTCTATATTTTCAAAAAAGACAGAGTCTGTGTGATTCAAAAAACAAGAGATCAAAGAAAAGATAAAACAATGGCAAAGTAAAAAATGTGCTGGCAGTCATAAGAAACTGAGTAAAAGAATAAAATTATAGAAATGAAAACCAGAGATGCAAAATGTTGAAATTATACTGCTGAAAAGGAAATGAATGATATGAAGGATGGGTTTCAGAAAACGCACACAGGTTGCAAAGAGATAAAAGTGATTAGTGAGATGATATGGATGGAATAAAGAAAATGGGAAGCCAACATATGAATAACTGATACTCTTAAAGAAGAGAGAAGAAAAATGGTAACAGAAAAAAAACAAAACTACAAAAATTGAACAAAAGAAAATTTCCTGAAATAAAAAATAGAGTACTATCCTGAAATGAAAGAAGACCTCGGTCTATAGATCCAAAGGGCTTACAGTGTCAATGGGAAACAAAAATCAACAAAGAATCATCCAGATGAAGAAATAACTTAATGAACATACTAAATTTCTTCTACAAAGGGAGGAAAAATCAGGTTAGCCTCAGAGTTCTCAAAAACAATTGATTCCAGAAGATAAAGAAACATTAAAACAATCAAGAGAATTCTTTACTTAACTGGGATGTCATTCATGTAAAAGCAATTAGGAATTACAAAATTTATGCATATTCCTTAAAAATAATCCACTTGAAGACCTACTTTAGCCAATTAAAGATAAATCAATATAAAGAACTTTCTAATGGAGAAGTTGTGGTATAAAGACTGGCAGTAAGTATTTACCTTAGTGATAACGGCAATTGAGTTTAAACAACAATGATAACCACAGCTATAAAACAGTTTCTAACTTAAAAATTTTAAAGGCCCCCAGTGTAAAAATAACAGTGTTCTGGTTGTAGTGGACCAAGACAAAAGAAGTATCCTAATTTTGCTTCTAAGGCTGGTAAATTAAAAAATGTAAGTTTATTAATACTATTTATATGTTTAATACAACTAAAAACAGTATACTATATTGCTTCCAAAATATGCAGTAGGCCATAAGAACCAGAGGAATTTTTTGAAAGACCACACAATAAAAGATTAATAAGGAAACACACACACACAGATGATGGAAACAAGATAAAACATTTAGTATAATAAACATATATCAGATGAATTCGTCTATTAAAAGAAAGAATAAAGGACGTAGTTCCATAGTGTAGCAGTTAGCACGTCTGCTTTACATGCGGAAGGTCCTGGGTTCATGCCCCAATGGAGCCACGGTCCATGGTCTACGGCCATGCCACCCTGAACAAGCCCGATGTCTGATCTCGGAAGCTAAGCAGCGTCCTGGTTAGTACTTGTATGGGAGACCACCTAGGAAGACCAGGTGCTGTAGGCATAAATAATAATAAATAATAAAAAAGAAAGAATAAAGATTCAGATTGATTTAAAAAGCCAAACAACTACATGCTTTTTAAGAGATGTCTAAACCAAAGGAACTCAAAAAGCTGAAAGTAAAAAGAATTAAAATATACCAGGCAAATGTAAGCAAAAAGAAAAGTTTTGATGGTAATGGCAA
>NW_006434835.1:16444374-16449806 GCF_000325575.1 Pteropus alecto
AAAGAGTATTAAATGGAACAAAAAGGAAGTACTTTATAATGAACAAAACTTCAAATTAGGTGGTGGCTCCACAGTGTAGTGGTTAGCACGTCTGCTTTACACGCAGAAGGTCCTGGGTTCGCGCCCCAGGTGGAGCCACGGACCATACCCCGGGTGCACCAGGTTTCTCAGGTGCATGCCATGAGCGTGTGGGGGGGAATTAAAGAGGGGAGAAAAAAAAAAACCAAACTTCAAATCATATAAAAGACATAAGACATAAATGCCATGAAACTTTAGATATCAAACAACATAGCATCAAAACACATAAAGCAAAATCTTCAGGAAATTCAAAAACTACTTCCTTTAATCATTGACAGATCAAGTAGGTACGGACAGAGAAGATGTGAATATTGCCTTCTATATTGGTCAAGGTTCAGTTGCATAGAACACAATCCTCTCAAGTCAGTTCAAGCTAAAAGAGACTTAATAATTAAAGGGTATTAAATGATTTACATCAGTGGGACTCAAAGTGTGGTCCAAGAACTGGCAGCCTCAGCAACACTTGGAAATCCTACCCCAGATCTACCGAATCAGAAACTCTGGGATGGAGCCAGGGCTTCAGGGGATTCTGATGCATATTCAAGTTTGAGAATCACCTGCACAGAGGATCATTAGGAGATGTGGGTGTGGGGGACATTTTAGGAATAAGTGCTTGTCAAATTGAGGAGTTATTTTATAGCTGCTGATTCAAGAACCACATGGCCTCTCCTATGCCATGGTGGGGAGGCACCTGCTGAATCAAGAAGCCCCTGCTACAGCTGATGGCTCCATAAACAGGTTGCCTCTGCAATAATCAGTAGACCATTCTCTGGCTCCCAGATCCAGAAAAATACCACGGCCACAATCTGCACCAGCAAAATGCATACCTTCTGGCCTGCCTCTCTCCTCTCTAAATTCAAGTCCAAATTTGAGTTCTTCAAGAGCACATCTGATTGGCAAGACCTAAATCATATTCAGAATCTTGGATGGTAAATTTCCAGGAAATGAAATTTCTAGCTTTCCAGGCTCTTGAGAGGAGGCTGCTCATTCTCTCGCATCTCATTTACCCCAGGGTAGAAAATGGAGTCAGTGTTTTCTCAATTGCTCTACAATGCCACTTCTTGACCAACAGTCCCTCCCCTCCTGTAAAAACCTTGTTCCTTTGAAGCTCGTAACATTGAGCTGAAGCACTGCTAATCACTACACTGTCACACCCTGGACTTTGTCATCACATAAAACCTTTTAACCTCCAAAATCACTAAAACATCCACTATCTGATCACAACCTCCCATCATTACAGCCAGACTGCTCAACTACTATCACTATATCTACTCTTCAACCATATCAAGCCACTCTATCCATTGATCTCTCCAACTTCTCCCTATGGAGAGATCACATCCAATCTAGCTTGGATTCCTTTATTTTCATCAGATTCTTATTATGAACTTCCTTTCTTGTCTTTTTGTTCCATACTCCTGGCAAAATTCAAGTCCTGGATGAACCAAATCATCTGTCTTCTCCATGTGTGCATCTAAGCTGCCAAGCGCTAGCAATCATACTTTCTCTCTACTCCAGTGTCTTATCCCCTGGTTCTCAGCAGAGGACTGTGATTTCTGAAACAAAAACCAAAGCTAGTAGAGGGGAAATACTTCAATTTCTTGTCAAGAAACCTAACACTCTCTGCATCTGAACCCTTCCCTCATCTACTTTCTAAGGCCAAACCTTGCACTTGTGTTCTAGACCCATTCCCCGACACCTCCTAAGGAAACTGGAGGTATTTATCCTTTCCTTTCCATTGGTTCCTTCCAAACAGCCTTTAAATGTTTATAATTCTCATCTTAACACACAATTATCCTTCAACCTATATTCCTCCTCCAACTAATATCCTCCTCTTTCTTCTCATAGTTAAACCTTTGAAAGAGTTGTCTGCCCTTACGTTTTAATTACCCTGCTTCATCCTAACTAGCATATTGCCCCAACTCATCACTGAAGCTAAAGTCATTAATTACTGTTAGTCAATCCAATTGACACCTCTCAGTCTCGTTTAACTTGACCTCTCAGCAGCAAGGAGCTCTGAGACGACTTACCACTCTTTTCTTGAAAGTCTCTTTTGAGAAGCAATTTAAGTGCAGTAACCTTCTAAATTTTTATAAATGTTCCTCAGTCTTTTACAGTTATTTCAATGACACCTATTTGGTAGCTCTTTTGCTTGTTTGCAAACTCATCTCTTTTATGTTTCCAAAGCATTCAACTTAGTTTGCTTTTCTGTTTTAGAATTGTTTTAATAAAAATTTTAGTTGATACAAAATAATTATAAATGTGTAGAATATAAAGAATAACAATAAAACACCTGTTTATCTTCTATATTTCAGCTTAGTTTTAATAGACAATAAATCATACTCAAATTCCTTTAAAATTTAAATATATAACACAATATATAAATATAATGAAAAACCAACTGACACAAATTCAGGAATCAATACAATGAGTCTTGGTAAGTATTCAACTCTACTAGTGGGAGTAGAGTGACTAGGCCTAAAGGAGAAAAGCCTACATGATTTTGAGCATTGTGTGCCATGGGCATCGGTCTGTATGCTTTACAAAGGAAATGGGGAACATCAGTTAACACAAAGAAGTTAAATGGAGATCAGCTAAGATAACTTCTATGTATGTCTTAAAGATTTCCCATATCAGTATGCATACATCTATCTCATTCTTAGTTACTATATGCTGTTCCATAGAATTATAGCTTATTTAGCTATTCCCCATTTAAGGATAATCGGGTTATACTATTACAAATAATACTGCAATGTGTATTCCAGTACGGATGTCTTCATTAATGAGAAATTATTTTTCTAGAATGAGCATCTGAAGTGGAATTAGTGTGCTGGGTTGAAGAATATGCACCTATCTAAATTTAATAGATATTGCCAAACAGTTTACCAAGGGAAACCAATTTATATTCCCACTAACTGTATTGCAGTAGCTATTTTACCACCCTTGCCAATCTTCAATTTTTGCCAGTTTGATGGGTGAAAGAATTCTTCTTTATTGTATTTTCACTGACCTGATAATAATTGAAGTTAATTTATATGTTGGACATTTATATGTCTTTTATGAACTACCTGTGCATATACTTTGCCTGTATTTCTATAGCGCAAATTGATCTTTTCCTTACTGATCTGTTGAGTTAATTGTGTTGCAAATAGTTTCTCTACCTTTTTTAAACTTTGTTCATAATGTTCTTCTGAAACTGAAGTTAAATGAATTAAATTTCTCAATCTTCTCCTTTATGGCTTGTTTTGTGTCTTAAAAAGGCATTTTCTACCCTACTGATAAAAACATATCCTATTTTATTTTCTTCTATTATTCTTCTAGTTTTGAATCTTACCTGTAGCTGAAAGCAACAGCACCATATGATGGTTAATTTCCATTTATGATTTCACAATACAAATTTTGGACACAGTAAAGGAAGGATGTTCAGTAAATTTATAATAGAGTTTATAAAATTATATATTTGCACCTCGACTCGTCTGGGTCCCATGCTGTTCCAGGCTGCCAGTCGGACCTCAGCCAAGGGAAATAATTAGATGTTCCTCAAATAAGGAGTTACTTTAAACACACTGTTTCCAATAAACCGTTTCCCAAAGTGTTCCTATGGTACAACTGGTGGTATGCAAAATGACTTTCATGGTACAAAAATGAACAATTTTGACAACTGTTTTTATTTTAACTTGTTTAAAAAACTGTAACAAGCCCATGACGCCGATGGTTTCATCTATATTGCTTAGAGATTAAAGCACTTACATTTTAAAAATAAATCAAAGAAAACTATTAAGAAAATAATTGTACAGTTGATAAGAATGGGTGGCAAAAAGTGACGATGGCACAGGAATGACTTAAGTTTGTGTAACAATATGCCGCAGGGGCGAAGAGGCTTGGCTATACCCTACGCCACTCTAACAAAGTGAGTTATCAGGGGTGGAGTTGAAGTCGTCACCTCTGGCTTCCCCAGCAGGCTGCCAACTTGCTATGTGATAAAAAGACCAAACAGGGAAACTTAACTGGCCCTTGGCTACGCCAATGGGGTTGCAGCGCGCGGGGCACAACCCCCAGGGTTAGAAAAGTCTCAGTGAGGAAGAGGCTACGACATAGCAGAATGAGGAGACTGAACCTCCACTATTAGAGGAGTGACCACCTGCCCTCCCTCACTTCTGGGCGTGGGGGCAGCTTTCACCACTAGCCGGTGCCGAGGTGAGCCCTGAGTTGTCTAAGGCTGAGGACTACTGTACGCTCAGAGTCGATGGAGTGTAATGTAAGAGGCACCGAGGCAAGAACACAGGATGCCGCGTTATGGACACCGCGTGGGGGGAGGAGGCAAGACCCGTTGTTAGCAGAGATGGGGGACGCACGCTTGCCACCGTGGGGAAGAAAGTGGGGAGGATGATGGTTTCTGTAGCAGTGCAGGGGCTGGAGGTCGCGATTTCGTGCAGAGAGGGAATAGCGGAGCCGGGAGTTCACTCCTAATATCTTAGTGCTACAGAAAAAGGAGGAGGGGGAGAAATAATCGTGAGGCGCCCCCGCACACCCCGCTGCGGTACACTCACCCTCACCAAAGTCCTTCCGGAAGTCCAAGTTCGAAGATGGCGCCGCCCGTCTGGTCGCGGTTTTATGACGAAATCTGATAGCTACTCTTCATAGATGCTCTCCCTTTGCCCCCGCCCTGCCGCCGCAGCCAGTGCAAAGGTAAACACGTGAGCTTGGTTGGGAGTTTGTGCCCAAAGGCGTTTTCTGTTAGACTATGTAGTCCATGATGCAGTGCGGGGAGAGTTCCCCAACCCTTTCAGAGCGGGCGAAGCTCCTGGGCTTCAGCGGAGCAGGGGACGCTGAATGGCCTTACGGGAATTGCAGTGTCAAGAAAGGAAGATTGACGCCTGCGCGGTGACGGTCGTCGCTAGCCTGAGGGTTCCCACGAGGCCTCTACGCTATCCTCCACGGTGCAGTTGCTCCCAAGCGCTGAATACTGGCTGTCCTTCGAGACTACCGGGACTATGGCCGTAAAGGCCAGGCCAGACGTGATTTTTTTTTTCCTATGCCTACAACACCTGGTCTTCCTAGGTGGTCTCCCATCCAAGTACTAACCAGGACCTACCCTGCTTAGTTAGCGTCGGAGACATGGGACTTGTTCAAGGTGGCATGGCTGTAGACCATAGACTGTGGCTCCACTGGGGTGGGAACCCAGAACCTTCTGCGTGTAAAGCAGACCGCTACACTATGGAACCATGTCCTGGATGTGAATCTTAACCTGCAAGTTTGGCGCCGTTTGAGCCTAAGACGGAGGCTGGGAGACAAAGGCATCCATCCTTGCTGGGGGCGACCAAAGGACAACTCTGGCCTCTGCTGCGCAGGGGCGC
>NW_006434835.1:16449820-16450241 GCF_000325575.1 Pteropus alecto
ACACTAGTGACAAGGATGGACGCGACATGGAAACACAATGAAAGTGGATTTGGGGAAAGGACAGGATAGAGAAAGAGCAGGAGTAGAAAAACCTGGTATGGGGACGCTGCACTCGAGTAACACTAGAGCTCGGACCCTAGCCTTGGTCATAGGCTTTGCCCCACTTCCTCACTGGGAGGTGGGATACGAGAGAATAAATTTCTACCCTTTCCTGAAGCATTTAAAGCCATATAAATTTCACATGTCTCCACAAATCTAGTGGGAGTGTCCAGGATGTATGAATGATGAACTGGAAGGGGTGCAGTAAACCCTTTTTCTTCCCAAATAATCTCACTCATTAAATTCCTTCGTTTACACAAAACAGTTAAGAAAAGCATGGGAAGAGCTAGCTAGGATTTCTAAGCTGGAATAAAGAGACTCC
>NW_006434835.1:16450317-16467174 GCF_000325575.1 Pteropus alecto
GCCCCCGCGCTCCCCTTTAGTGACCTAAAAACAAGTTAAGGCTGTGCTGTGGTTTAGGAACAACTCCTTTGTGAGAGCGCAAAATTGAGGCTTCGGTTCCCCAATACATCATATCTTAAATGCCTGTCTGATGGACAGCTCTCACTTTCAAACATTTACTTCTGTTATGAAAAGATCTGTCTCCTCTCCATTCCTGTTGCCTCAGATTAGGCTATCTTGAACTATTGCAAAATCTTTTTATATTAATAATTGTATTTATTTTTGTAATAAGACATTCACGTGGCTCAAAATTCAAGATAAGGGTGTAAAGTGAAGACTCTCTTCCACCTGTCTCCAGCCTCCCAGACCACATGTATACGAGCAATGTCTCCTGTTACAGGTCCAAGATATTTTATGTATTTATATGCATATGCAAATATATATCTTTCCCCCTTTTATTTCAAACAGCAATTACACACATCTTGCACTTTGCTTTTCACTGAGTGTACCTTGGAGACTGTTCCATTTCTGTACATAAAAACTTCATTCTTTGTTACGACTGCTTAATATTTAATTATTTTAATGTAATATAACTTAGTCTCTTATTAATATTAATGGGTATTTAGGTGGTTTCCAGTCTTTTGCAATTATAAACAGTGCTGCTGTAAATAACGTTGCATACAAGTTACTTCAAATGTGCAACTGTAAGTGTAGCATAAATTCCTAGAAGCAGGATTACTGGACCAAAGTTTAGGTGCATTTGTAATTTTGATAGGCAATATAAACATTTAGCACAGGTTTTTGTGTCAACATGTCTTCACACTTCAAGTGTTAACTGTTATAGTATCTGTACATAACACCACATCACAGATTTTTTCCTACTTAACTCATAGTGATGAAGACACCCCTGGTGTTTTAAGTGTCCAGTAATTGCCCAGGAAGGGGCTATGAGTTTTGGAAATCCAACAAAAGCGAACTATATGGTTCCTGCCATCAGGAATTTATCATCTATTGGGGAAGCAATGTTCAAGTAACACTGAAACAAGACAACACTGCATCAATCTTTTAACTGATCTGTTTCTCGCTTCTAATCTCTACCAGTTAACTTTCTAATGCAAAGAGGTGACCCGGTTGAACCTCTGCTTAATTTTGATGACTGAGTGGTATGTTCAATATATAAAAACTACAAATTCATAATTTTTTAAAAAGAAAAAGCCAAAAAATCAACTAGTCATTGTATACCATTGGAAGTAACTGGTGATCAAGTCCTGAAAAATGGCAAATAAAGGTAATAATTAAGTATCCTGCCTTTCCAGTGTGAACTGTAATTCAGAATGATAGCTGATGAGAGGGAGTTCTTTAGAAATGACTATCAGCTTGTAAAAGTGGAAAGAATGATAGAATTAGGAGGGAAAAATCACCATTTTGCATCATCTCCTAATGACAATCTAGGCAACAATCACCAGTGGACAAAACCACTAAATGAAAGCTTGTTGGGAAACTAAAATGTCTGGACCCACCTAACACTGAAAATGGAACAAGCAACCAATATTTGTCTCGATGTGAGGCAGTATGAAACAGTCAAACTGGTTTCTCAAGTCAATGTCATGAGAAAAAAGGAGAGGGGAAGACTGATTTTGATTACAAGAAATTTAAAACAATAACCAATGTGTGGATTTGTTTGGATCCTGATTCAAGCAAACCAACTATAAAAAACCATTTCTGAGACAAGGAATTGATTATGGACTGGACAATGTAATGAATAATAATATGGTAAATTTCCCTGTCTTTTAGAGATTCATACTCAGGTTTGTAGGAGTGAAATGATATAATGTCAGATATTTGCTCTAAGTAACTTCGGTAAGGAAAAAATGGGAAACAAAAGCAAATGTGGCAAATCTGGACAATTATTGCATCTGGTGCTGTGGATTCTTTGTATATCGTTTATTTCCTGTGCTGCTTGAAATTTTTCAATAAAACACACACACGCACTAAATGGACTCTCCATTTTTTTAAGGCTAACCACAATGGTTAGACTCTTACTCTTGCCCCGACCCAACCTACTTTTGCAGCTTTATCACTCACTGTCCACATAAGCCTTGGTTCTGGCCTCACTGTTCATTTTAAGGCCTATTCTGTCTTTGTGTCCAAGTTATTTCCTCTGGTGATCTGCCTTCCCCTTCTTTTGCAACTGGGAAACTTATCTGTCAAGAACTAGGTCAGATGTTACCTGTGAAGTCTTCTCCAACCTTATTAGATCTCTTGGCATCAAACTTGGTTGCCGTTCATAGGAACTCCGTTCATGCTAATAGTAGAATTTATCCTATACTGTAGATATTGTCTGTCTTCATTCATCATGATGAGTGTTCCTTAATGGCAAATCGCATAAAAGTTAAGGGCACAGTCTCTGGTTTCAGAATGCCTGAGATCGCATGCTGGTTTAGTTACTGACTGTGTTATCCAGGGCAAGTAACTTAACTTCTCTGTGCCTTAGCTGTGTTGCCTTGGCAAATAAAAACTTCTTTATGCCTCAGTTTTCTCATCTCTAAAATCTCACCATAGAACTGGATTAATCCTAAACAGATAAGAAAGGGATTAGAACCATTCGACACACAATACTCAATACTAAGGACACCAATTAATTATTACTAATATATAATTATTTGATATAAATGTTACTATATTAATTCCTAACACTAAAGCTAGGGTTCTTATTTGTCCTTATATTCCTCCCATAACTAGCTCAGTGTCTGACACACAGATGCTCAATAAATGGTTGATGACTTGGGATAGATTTTGGTCTTCCGTACTAACCTTCACTTTGGCCCCAAAGCACTAGCATGGAGCTAGTCACCTAAGAGAGTCTCCATAAAGGTCTGAGGTGGGCAACAAGTGCTGAGAGGGGTTGAGAAGTCTGGACCCCTAAGTGATGATGATGCTAAAAGAGACAAAGGCAGCTGAGCGTAGGGAATACATCCTTTATTAACCTACTCACTGGTCACTACTCTTGACTCGTAAGACAACAGGTACAGAACTACATGGGATCATCCCCAGCTCTGTGATCACCAGGTCCACGAGCTCTGGGGGAGTCACATCATAGACCAGATTTAACAACCGTAGGGATGGGTGGTTTTGCCAGTTAGCCAGAGCCACGTGTTCTCCTCGCTCACAAAGAAGGTCATCAGGGTCATCTGCAATGATGAGGGGTATTTGGTATTCGTTTACATCCTTTCAGAAAACAAGTTGTTCAACCTCCCCTCTCCCCAAATTTTCTCAGGTCCCTGGAATCTTCTCTTCTGCCTTCCTGGGCCTCCTTACCTAGCTCATTAGAGACAAAGGCATCAGTCTGCACACGCTCACAGAACTTGTATGTTTCACAGCAGACTAGCACTGGCACATTATGGGCTCGTGCCACTAGGGCCAGCTGTGCTGTCCCTACCCGTGACATCACGGACCCATTGGCCAGGAGTGCGTGAGCTCCCAATAGCACCTTAGAAACCTATTTTGGAGAGTAGAGAGGGGAAAAAAATGTCATGTGATCAATGCAGAAAGAGGTTCCCCACTCCTGCCCAGGACAACAATATTAAGACAACGAATAACAAATGTTGGAAAACACCAGACCAAAATGACCTGCCGCACCTCCCGCAGAAAAACTAAACTCTGAAGGTACTTTTGTCTTGTTCCCTGTTGGTGGTTGCTAGTTTAATATGTTCCTCAATAGCTAGACTGCTATAACATGCTGTAGATGTTTTCCCCATCAAATATAAACAGGGCTATACAATTCTAATCTTTCTAAATAATTTTAACCCTTGGAAGGTGGCATTGTCTATACTGGTAAACCTTTTTACTCCAACTTTGGAGTCCCTTTCTTCTGCCCTCACCTCTGGGAGCACATAAGAGGCTGCAGGAATCAGCAGGTAGGAGGCAGGGACCCCAGCACGGACCAGAGAACGTAGCATGTGCCTTCCCTCCAGCCGTGGCCTGCTGTCCACCACTACCACCCGAAATCGCCGGCCCTCAACCCAAGCCTCCTGAAGAATTCGTGAAACCAGAGATGAGCTGGAGTGAATAGAGAGGATTGTTATAATGTCACTAACTCCTAAAGGGCAAAGGGGTCGTCCCTTCTTCAGATCATTTCAACTCCCCCACCATTTACTCAGTCATAACGTCTGGACCATACCATCCATATACCAGGATCACATCTCCATTACTGATCTTCTTATAAGCAAAGCGTGAAATTGCCTGAGCTGCCAGCACAATCTTCTCTTTTACATAGCGATCAATGGCCGATCGAAGTTCTGACTTGGCCTAAATGCAGTAAGATTCACAGGGAACAAGAAATGAACACATTTCTTCCTCTGATGATCGTGCCAGATATTTGAATATGTGTATAATGATGGGTTCAAGGGGGACCTAATGGGGACCCAAATTTGGCACAAGTCAGACAACCCAACCACTTCCTTAACCCTTGATCAGGGCAGAATGGCCGAGCTGCCCCTCCTAGGAGTCCTGAACATGTTTCTCAGCTCTGTCCCCAGGTGCATGCCTTGCTCATTCCTCATACTCATCACCTCCTCTTCCCGCTTGGAGCTGCTCACACCCGTGATTTCCTTGTTAAGGAACTTGATGGCGTTGCACATGCTCGCCGACAGGGGACGACACTGAGTCAGGAAGCTAAAACAACATTTGTGTGACTCTTAACTTATAAAGCTTCCATATTTAAAAAATACTTTAAAAATAAGACAAAATAGAAACATGAAAAAAGAGAAGAAAAAAAGAGTACAAGAAAAGAACTAGGTGAGCTGGGAGTGGACTTGTAGTGGCTGTCCTTACCTGAAGTAGGGCTTTAGTTTATTCACTAGGTCCCTTGAGAGTTCCTCATTGGGTGGTGTTGTGTAATCCTGAATCACCTATAGTATACACAAGTCGATCAGTAAAATGTCCCCTAGTAAAGGTCTCTGAAGGGGGGATAGGGTAAGCTTCACAGAGGAAGTGCTCTAAAGGTGGAGTCGTCTCCTCTTTCCCCCAGATTAATGTAGGTTATAAAAGCTAAGGTAGTGTTGGAGAAGGTGGGGGTGGATTATAAGAGGGAACAGGTGGGACATACCTGCTGCAAGGCATGAAGCAGGGCAATACACCGGGCATTGGAGCCACTGACCAGGCCCTGGGAGTACTGCAGGCCGAGTCGCACCATGGCTGGGTGGATCACAGAGGATGGGATGCTGATGGGATGGCGGTGTCACACACTTTGCAAGGGAGTTTGAGCACCTACTGCCCACCTGCCCCTGATAAAAAGGAACTTCCTTCACTAGCACAAACACCCCCATTTTCTCTGGAGTTCTGCCTTGTGTTCACACTTCTTTCCATAGATCCAATCTTACATTTCCAGTCACTTTCACTACAGAATTACTAAAACCCCTCAGGTGTAAAAGTTATGACAATTTCATAAGATCCTACCTCATATACTGGGTCAAAGAGTTTTGTCTGCTGTACTGGGGTAGGTGGGAGAAGAGACTGACTTTAGATCCATAATCTTTTCGTGTAGGAACCTTGAAAAAACAGGAGAACAGGACCAATGTCCAGAGTTTAAAATATGGGATGAATGTGCTCGCTTCAGCAGCACATACACTAAAACATGGGATGAAACTGGAAAGGAAGTAAACAATGAAACTACTTAAACCTAAACACCTGGCCTTCTCCAGGGTCTCATTTTTCCCCAAGCACCTTTCCTCCCTCTATCCCATCTCCCTAGGCTCTTTCTGGCCACAAACCAAATGCACTTCCTACCTGTTGTCGCTCTGGTTTTTTAGTAAGCCGTCTCAGAAGTGTGGAGTCATCAACCTGCATGTGCTCAGGAAGACGCTTCACTCCTAGAAGATAACGATCACGTTTTCAAGACTTTGTAGGTGATGTTGGAAAATACGTTTTTATGGCATAGAAGACATCAAGAAAAACTGGACAGAGGGAGGAGAAAAAAAAAAAGAGAAGAAATAGGGGTAGGATGAGGTTGAGGGGAGAATTCTGGACTCTGGAAACCAAGAATGGGAGAGCTGTTTCACTATGGAAAAGCCTGAGCTAACACAAGAATTAGAATCAACAGAGATCTTGAAGTGAAAGGAAGATACCTGAGGGGGTTTCTCCAGCTGTGCTGGGGCAGGCCTGAGGAGGTGTTCCTCCTTGTTCGCCTTTTCTTGCCTGTTTCAGGGCCCGCTCTGCCTCCTGCTTGGCCCGCCGCTCAGCGCGAAGTTCAGCTTTACTCCGACCAGCTGGAACTTTCTCCCAAGCAGTGCCCAAATGACTGCTGGATCCTGGCAGTTCTTTGGTTGGCCCTACTAAAGGTAGAAAGAAAAGATGCCCAAGCCTCAAGAAGGTAATATTTATGCCTGCACCAAAGCTTCTCTCCCCGTTTATCTAAACGTTCTCGCTCTTTTCTTGCTCAAACCAACTTTGTCCTATTTCCCTCTCTTCTCTGCCACACATCGCTCTCCCAGCTCCACACCCTGGCCCTTTATAAAAGGCACCCTGCACCTTGACTTTGGGCTGCAGATACAGGAGAACCAGTTTCTGGTTCTGCCCCCTTTTCCTCCTTCCGTTTCTTCTTCTGCTGTTTCTTTTCCTTCCGCAGCTGCAGCTTCTCTTCTTGGGTCATCTCCCTCCCCGCTGCCTGAAACACACAGAATACTGCTCTTCCCCAACAATCCCAAAGGTGAATAAATAAAATAGCTACGTATGTCCACAAAGTATTCTCACAAGAATTCCCACAAGATAAAGTCCCTAATCCTCCCTCTCACCAGCTACCCCATTACAAGTTTACATCCCACAGGGGTCGAAGCTTCTCTTCCAGGGTCAGGGTCACATACCGTTAGGGCGGAAAGAATTCTAAAATCTCCTAGCTTTACCGAGAAATAAAGTGAGACAGGGATGGAGGCTGGGGCGGAATGAAGTTGACATGGCCTCCTGCATAGCGCTTGACAGGCGTCTTGGGAGGGCACACTCACTTACCCCAGGCCGGGGAGAGAGCTCCGCCTTCATCCCGGATCCCGAGTCTGCATCAGAAAACAGGGCACAAAGTGAGCCAGAGAGGCTCCGGGAGGGTTTGGGGGTACACGTACAAGGCGCAGCTGGCTGCTGGGTGGGCATGACCACGACTCCGCGGCCAGGCTAGAGGCGAGCCAAGGATCCGCGTGGGGACGCAGTGCACGGCAGGATCAAAGGGCAGGCGGGGGAGGGAGAAAGGAGGAGCACCCACCCTTCTCATGGGAACCAGCCGGTGCGCGACTCCCGGCTGCGCCCGAGGCAGTGCGGCCCAGCGTCCGGCGTGGCGCGGGAACTTAACCACAGTGCCCAGAGGGGCTCAGGGCCCAGCGGCAGCTGTCCGGCACCCGTCGGCTCACGTACCTGTTGGAGCGCCCCAGCCCTTCACTTACCCTTGCGAACAGCCACAGCCACGGCAGCCATCACCCTCGGTCCTCCGTTCCGCCCGCCGCGGTCACAGAGACTACAGCGCCACCTGGGCGGACACTCGCGGCGCGCAGCCCCAAGCCGACTACAATCTCCGACATGCACTGGGACTCCACCCCGGGCTACGGGTGGCGATGAGGGCCATGTTCGGTCTGCCAGTCGCTGCGGGTTCCTCCTGCCCTTTAGACTACAGTTCCCAGTATGCTGAAGATGCTGGGCCCCAAAGCGTAGGTCCCACCGCCCTTCCCACATCCGATCTCAGCTACTCCCCCGCCCCTACCCCCCGCAAAATGGCGAGTGAAGCTGCGGGGACGTGCTGAGCAACGGAGGCGAGCGTGCAAACCCTCTGCGGCCCTCACAGTCCGGACCCCGGCCGGACTCTGCCGCAAGGAACATGCACTTTTCCATTCCTGAAACCGAGTCCCGCAGCGGGGACAGCGGCGGCTCCGCCTACGTGGTGAGGAGCGGCCGGAGCCGGGCCGGGCTGGGGCGGGGATAACGGGCCGGAGCCCTTTCCGAGCGGCTTCCGAGGGCAGGCCGCCACCCTTCGGGCCTGGCCGCAGTCTGCCGACTCCCGACGGCCTTGCTGGGAGCTTCTTTCGCATCTCACAGTCGTCCAGAGGTCGCCCCAGCTCCTGTAGGTTCTTTGTTCAGCCGCGTCGCCTACCCCTGCTGGGCCGCGGCTGCTCTGGTGGGCGTTACTGGCCTGTCGGGGAGGGAGACTGCGACACACCAGCGCCCGAGTTTCCCCGGGAGGGTCCTTCTGCTTTGGGACCTGGCCCTGGGGAAACAGACTGAGAAACCCTTGAAAGGTCTTGGCACGTTACTCAGGCGGAGCTGTGCCAGGCAACTTATGCTCAGGGTTCTCTAAGGGGTCGTCCGGATCACGACCCTAAAACGCTTGCCTACTTTTGTGTTCTCAGGCCTATAACATTCACGTGAATGGAGTCCTACACTGTCGGGTGCGCTACAGCCAGCTCCTGGGGTTGCACGAGCAGGTGGGACTAGCACCCCTGCCTTGAGGCAGCTTCAAGCCCTTCTGTACGAGGCATCAAGATATCTGTTTTCGCTCTCGCTTTCCTGTATGCCGTAGTTCCCCTTTAATCACTGCCACAGGGGAGGCTCTGACACCTTATCTTATCGTTCGACATTTCCGAGGACTCCCTAAGAAGCTTAATGTCTGTCCTCTAACTTCCCCTCCCTGTACTCATATCTTCCTTCCTGCTTCCTCTGTCTCCTGGCTTACTTCAGCGACTGCCTGTGCAAGGAAAAAGCGACCTCCCTTCCCGCCTTTGCACTGCCAAAGCACATTCCTTCTGTCATCTGAGCTGCAACTTGAAATTTTTTTTCCTGCTCATACAAACCATTAACCTATTTCCTTCTGTGTTCTTTGGCTCATTTCAGTGTGTGTAGCTGTTCTGGTTATCCTTATGTATCTGTGATTCAATGTTTCTCTGTTCTCACCAGTGTGAACTCTTTTTGTAACTCAGTTCAGAGTCCAGGTTCTACTGATAACTAGTTGTGCAACCCTGAGCAAGTTACTAATTTCTTTGAGCCTCTCAGTTTCTACAACTGAAAAATGGATTTGTTGATCTATAAAGTCCCTATACATCCCAAGATGCTTTGTGGACATACTCAGCTATTATTTAACTATTTGTACACTTAAATTTTCCTTATAAAGCTCTTTGCCTCCTATGAGGGTTCGGTGAACAGTCTTGGTAGATAGTCAAGGGGCTCCCTAGGCCCGGACCCCATATCAAGCCTCCCCACACTGTGAAGGAGCTGACTTGTACACAGTAAAATAGGAAAGAAATTATATCTAGGCAAGAAGAACGAATACTTAGAATACTAAGTATTTCGAACGAATGCTTAGAATACTAAGAATTTCTTAGAATACTACTTCTGCCAAAGGAGTTGCTTCCCAGATGACCAGGATAGACTGGGGAGCAGGAACTGAGGGAAGGGGAGGGGAGCCCAAAAGGACATGTGAGTGTGGATTGCCTATTCTCATTTGCTATGTTTATGTGAAGGGTTGTATCTCTTTCTCTAAATAGCTTCGGAAGGAGTATGGGGCCAATGTGCTTCCTGCATTTCCCCCAAAGAAGCTTTTCTCTCTGACACCTGCTGAGGTAGAACAGAGGAGAGAACAGTTAGAGAAGTACATGCAAGCTGGTGAGTGGTTGGAGGGAACTTTAGGCTGGCGGTGTTGAGGACTATGGGGAGAGACTAGACAGCTGGTTCTGTAGAAGGTCCTAAATTCTAGACCTGGGAAGCCTCTTGTTTGATCTGCTATTTAATTAGCAAAAGCAAGCAGCATGCAAGGATGCTTTAGATACTAGCAAAGCAATTTGGGCACTAATGTCTAAGAAGTACTAGTATACTAAATAGTCTTAGATTTAGATCTGTGGAGAGAACTTAATTTGTATCTGATGGGCTTTTGATTGACATCATTGTTATTTCCTTAGTTCTGTAGACTGGACTCAACTAGATGGCAGCCAAGGGTGGGGCAGGTGAAGAATTTATGCAAACAGTGAGTGAGGTGAGGCCAGCTGGGGATACGACAGGCCACCATCAACCCAGGAAATGAGGTCTGGGAAGACCTACTGGGAGGAGCCAGGAAGGAGTTCTAAGTTACTGGAACATCATTCTCTTGTCCCCACAGTTCGGCAAGACCCATTGCTTGGGAGCAGTGAGACCTTCAATAGTTTCCTGCGTCGGGCGCAACAGGTAAGGCTTTGAGTGGGACCAAGGTTTAAGGGAAAGACCTTTCTGTAGGACATGTCATTATAATGAGGTAGCTACAGGGGAGTCATCCTGGTTTGTTTTTTATGGAATGGGGCTTTTGCTGAAATCAATGAAATCAGGGAAACCCAGTAATTAAGCAGCTGAGACTAGACACCAGAGGGACCTAGACATGGGGATGGGTCTGAGCTGGATGCTGTACAAGGGTTAACAAAGTGAATGCCTTCCATTCTCATCTATGCTCACAACCAGGAGACACAGCAGGTCCCCACAGAAGAGGTGTCCTTGGAAGTGCTGCTCAGCAATGGGCAGAAAGTTCTGGTCAGTGTGCTAACTTCAGATCAGACTGAAGATGTCCTGGAGGTGAGGTGCTTGTTCTGCACTGTACCCCAAGGTCCAGGGTTGGGGCAAGATTGGAATCAGCCAGTATGATGAAATGTACTTCCTTTCCTACCCTCAGGCTGTGGCTGCAAAGCTGGATCTTCCAGATGACTTGATTGGATACTTTAGCCTTTTTCTAGTTCGAGAAAAAGAGGATGGAGCCTTTTCCTGTAAGTTTCTCCATACTTTACTGTTTCTTTGTGCTTCTGGTAGTGAATTTGCCTCCCTGTTTCCTCCCAGAATGTGGCGTTTCCTCAGGGCTCCCTCTTGATTTTCCTCCCCTTGAGTCTCATGACATTTTCCTTTTTTTTTTTTTTAAACCCACAGTTGTACGGAAATTGCAAGAGTTCGAACTGCCTTATGTGTCTGTTACCAGTCTTCGGAGTCAAGAGTATAAGATTGTGCTAAGAAAGAGGTCAGGGCTGGGCTTGGAGGAGGGGGAGGGCTTATTGGGCCATGTATTGAGACAGAATAATCTGGACAAGACGGTAGCACTGGGTGTTTCTAGCAGGCCTTTCAAGCTGCCTCACCACCGCACCACCATTAGCCCAGTAGTCAGATTGTTCCTGTTTTGCCCCTGTTTTCCATTCTACCTCTTGCCTTACCCCAGCTTAGCCCCCTTACCCCTTTCCACCCCTTGGCCTCACAGTTATTGGGACTCTGCCTATGATGACGATGTCATGGAGAACCGGGTTGGCCTGAACCTGCTTTATGCTCAGGTGAGCTTGGAGCTGACTTAGAACCCTTCCCCCGAAAATGACTCTGGTGTCCTTCTCTGCCAAGAAAACTCTTTTCACGTCTTTTCTCCAAGTTCACGGGGAAGTTCTAGAATACTATCAGGGTACCTGGCACAACTTCTACAGTCCCTACTTTGTAAGCTGATTACGGTCTAGTACTCACTGCAAAGAGTGTGGGGCTAGGGGTCAGGCTGGACAGAGATAACTGGACACTTTCCTTGGACCTCTGACAGGGGACTCTGATCTCCCCACCCCTTGTTTCCACTGTAGACAGTATCAGACATTGAGCGTGGGTGGATCCTGGTCACAAAGGAGCAGCACCGGCAGCTCAAATCTTTGCAAGAGAAGGTCTCCAAGAAGGAGGTAAGCCCTGCCCATCTTCCAGGGGCTGCTTTCTCTGAGCTGCCCTGCTTCCCCTCCTGACGCACCCCATGTGATGACTGGGTTTCAGTTCCTGCGGCTGGCCCAGACGCTGCGGCACTATGGCTACTTGCGCTTCGATGCCTGTGTGGCTGACTTCCCAGAGAAGGACTGTCCTGTGGTGGTGAGCGCAGGCAACAGTGAGCTCAGCCTTCAGCTCCGCCTGCCTGGCCAGCAACTCCGAGAAGGCTCCTTCCGGGTCACCCGCATGCGGTGCTGGCGGGTCACCTCCTCTGTGAGTTGGGGTAGGAGGGGGAGGCCTTTAGGATGAGGGCCTGGCAAGCCTTGAGCTTCAGGAATGGTCTGCAGTGGGTCATGGAGGGAGGCAGCTTGGTCAGAATGAACTTAGCCTAATTCCCCTTCCTCTCCCAGGTGCCATTGCCCAGTGGAGGCACAAGCAGCCCAGGCCGGGGCCGGGGTGAGGTGCGCCTAGAACTGGCTTTCGAATACCTCATGAGCAAGGACCGGCTCCAGTGGGTCACCATCACCAGCCCCCAGGTGTGAGCCCACCCTCAGACCTCCTCTGGACCCCATTGCACCGCCTCTCTTAGATACCCAAGTCTAGGGTTTCCAGGACTCCATGTGAGTTGGAGCCCTTGTCTTAGGGATGCTGGGCTCAGGATGACAGCTCTAGTCAGGCTGAGCTCTCCTCTTGCCCTCAGGCTATCATGATGAGCATCTGCTTGCAGTCCATGGTAGATGAACTGATGGTGAAGAAATCTGGGGGCAGCATCAGGAAGGTAAGCAGCAGGTGTGGACCAGACAGTTTTGGTGGTTGTGCTCTCCCTGCCTCGTCCCAGGTGTGAGGCTTCCCCTGAGAAGGGAAGTGATGGAGATTCCACAGGGAGTGATTCTGCCCTTACCAGTGCCTTATATCTCCATCCGCAGATGCTGCGCAGGAGGGTGGGGGGCACCCTGAGACGCTCAGACAGCCAGCAAGCAGTGAAGTCCCCACCACTGCTTGTAAGTGTTACTCCTTATCAGTACCCCAGCTCTCCCCACCTCCCATCAGTGAGGTTTCTGACACCTGTGCCGCCTCTTCCCCAGGAGTCACCTGATGCCAGCCGGGAGTCCATGGTCAAACTCTCAGTGAGTTTCCCATGAGGGTTGGTTGGTGAGGTTGGTGTTTGGAGGGGGATCTTGGGAGGCTCAAGCCCTCTGACCCCACCCTGCCTTTGTTACAGAGCAAGCTGAGTGCTGTGAGCTTGCGAGGGATTGGCAGTCCCAGCACAGATGCCAGTGCCAGTGATGTCCACGGCAATTTCGCCTTTGAGGGCATTGGAGATGAGGATCTGTGATCTCCAGTTCTAGGACGTCTGCCCTCTACCCCAGAGGAGTGTTCAAAAACTTGCCCTATGCCTGTATCTCCCAAGCTGGGGGGTGTTTTCCTTCCCATCTTCCCCTTTTCTCTTCTTGGCCAGGGGCCTCTTAACCTACCTTCCCCTTCCTTTCCCCCTTGGCTAGCTGTACAAAGGATTATCCTCTTTTCAGAGCTGGCCCTCAATGCCAAACTAGCATTTAGTATTTTGCACAAAGTCCACGGGACCATGGCTACCTGCCTTGGGGAGGAACCACAGCTCCCCGCAGCTGCTTCTGGCTTCTTGGGCCATGGGCCAAGGGGATGGGCAGAGGTCTGTGTATGGTCTGGCCCAGCTTCCCATCATTAAACTCAGCCTGATTGCTGCCTACCTCTGGTTCCCTCTCACTGCCCCTGCTCCCCCAGCGTGGGCTACTGTGCTAAGGGTAAGGCTGGGCTGTGTTTGCCACTGCTAACTCAGCATAGACATGTCTTTGTTAGTGTTTCCTTTATTATAAAGCACTGAAATAAGTTAAACAGGTGGGAGGCTGGGCAGTCCCCCAACCAGTTCATCCACAGCCCCTGGAAGCAGTGGAGGTAAATACAGGGCCCTTCTACTGAGCTCATGAAGTGCATCAGTCAAGGCAAGGCCCCCTGGTCCATATGGGCCCCCTGCCCATGGGGTTTGGGCTGGTCCATATAGTGCCTAGGTTAGTCTGTATGGAGCCCCTGGCCAGCGGGGGAGGAAAAAGAACGTGGTTTCTGGTCCATCTGTATAAAACATACAGGAGGGTCAGGGCTAATCTATAGGGCCCTGACGGGAGAAGGGCCTAGTTCAGGGTGAGTCTGTATGGAGAGCCCGGCTACCAGTGGTGCCCAGGGCTGTCGGACCCCGAGAGCTCAAAACGGAGGTGGGGCTGTGAGGTGGAGCCCAGCCTTCAGAGGCAGAGAGGCCAGGTCCTCCTGCCCCACCATGCCCATGCACCTTCTGGTGGCGTTTGTAGTTGTCCCAGTGGCCCGTGGTGTAGGCGCAGGTGGTACAGCGGAAGGGCTTCTCGCCTGTGTGCCGCAGCATGTGGCGTTTGAGGTTCATACTCTGGTTGCAGCTGTAGTTGCAAAGGCTACACCGAAAAGGTTTGTCCCCAGAGTGGATGCGACCATGACGCTTGAGGTTGGCCAGGTTGCCACAGGCATAGGGGCAGAGGGGGCACTTGTAGGGCTTCTCTCCTGTGTGGACACGTTGGTGCCGTTTCAGGTTATCCAGATGAGCAGAGGCATAGGGACAGCGGGCACAGCGGAAGGGCTTCTCGCCACTGTGTGTCTTCATGTGCCGGGCCAGGTGGTTGGGATAGTGAGTGGCAAAGGGGCAGAGGCTACAGGCAAAGCCTTTGTCACTGGGGCCCTGGGGGCCCTCACTGGCACCTCTTCCAGCCTCTCCTCGCATGCAGCGCCCACACATGGCAGTTCCTAGCCGACTACCCTCCCCCTCCTCCAGCTCTTGTCCACAGTTCCGGCAGGTCCAAGGGAACAGCAGCTCTGGCAGTGGTTCTGATCCAGTCCCACAGAGGCCCTCCCCTTCACCCTGCAGCTGCCCACAGTCCGGCAGGAAACTGGCACCACCTGGCGGCACATGGAGGTTCAAATCTGGAAGCAGCAGAGCATCTGTGGGAAAATGAGACCTGGGCTATGAATCCAAGTACCCCTAGGGCCACCCACCCATTTCCCAAGATTCTTTGGTCCCTAGCTTTTTACCTTCAGGTCGCCGGGGCACTGCCCCCTCCTGCTCTGTGGGACTGGGAGGCCGGGTTGGACGTGGAGCACAGCAGCGGAAGCCACAGGTCGGGCAGGGAGGAGTGGGGGGCCCCGCATGGGTGCGCTGATGCCGCCTCAGGTTGCCCAGGCTGCTGCAGGCAAAGGGGCAGTGGGGACAGCGGTACGGCTTCTCGCCAGTGTGGGTGCGGGTATGTCGCGTCAGGTTGACGAGCTGGGCTGAGGCGTAGGGGCAGCGACCACAGCGGAACGGCTTCTCCCCGCTGTGTGTCTGCATGTGCCGCTTCAGGTGGCTCGAGTAGTGGGACACGAAGGCGCAGAGGCGGCATGAGTATAGTAGCCGTGGGGGCAGCGGGGGCCCCCCACCCGGCCCTCCTGTCCCACAACATGGCCCCTCACCTGTCAGCCCCCCACACAGCTGGCAGGCTGGGCCTGGCCTCTCACCCCTGGCCTCCCCTGGACCCCGGGCTGGCTCCTCAACTTCACTCTCGGCACTTAGTGCCCGGCCACCCCCAGACTCGTCGTCGCTCAGCCCGTAGGGAAGCCCAGGCCTGGCCCCCAGAGAGTCTCCTGGTGAGACAGACAGGAGAAGAGACATCAACATGTGTTAGGACCAGGCTCCAAACTCCCTTTCTCGCTGTGATTTCCCTATTTGCTTGGCCCCACCCTTCCTCCTTCAATGATCCCAACAAGTAAATATGAATTGTGTACCACCTAGCCTGGACTAACCTGGTGAACACAAGAATTGTACCTAGTTCCATTTAATGGAAAAAGATCAAGGGCTCAGTGATTCACAGACTGAATCAGTAATGTAATTAACTGCTTCTTGTGATAAGAATGTAAAAATGCACAAGGCAGAGGCCTGAGGCCTTTTTTAAAACTCTATATTAGTAAGGTACCTTTTAGTATGGAACTGATTATAAAATCGAAACTCTCAAGAGGCAAAATTTAGAGAGAAGTAGAAACGAAGTAATGTATGTAATAACACTTCTAAGCCTAAAGGATGGATTCCCTCAATGACTTTCAAAAATATCTTTCATAAGTGGCATGAGTGGGTAGGTAGAGCAAATTAGGATGGAGTGGTGCTAAGATCACAGGGAAGAGGAATGTGGAAGGGTACTTGAAGGTAGAGTAAAACCTCAATACAAAAGGAGCTTATGCTGCAAGTGAAAGGGGAGTTGGACATAAGTACTAGCTTGAATGAGGAGTTGCTTCCCTGAAACTCAGAAATAAACTCATGTAAGGAATGGGCTAAGGAGTGGTATATGGTTATAAGGATATTTACTTTTAACCAACTGCTCCAAGTGATTCATCCACTGTCCTATTCATACCACCTTTGGACCAGGCCCCAGAACTACACCTCAACAAAGTGATGGAGCTGATTGGACAATCAGGCAAATGAAGAAACTAGCTCAAACCTAACCTGAACCAGCCCTAAGCTGTGGCAGGAAACAGTGTTTTGCTCACTGACACTAAATCCTAACCCACCTCCTGAAAGACTGGGGTTTCAGTGGTCACTAATCCTTAACCACGTCACAAAACCTACCTTCAGAGTCTCTCTCGAAGCCCATGAGCTGGTCGCTGTTGCCGTCACCTTCCTCCTCTTCCTCTTCCTCTTCCTCCTCAAACTCCAGATCCTGGCCTAGTAGCAAATCACTCTCCAATACCAGGGCCCCCGGTCCTTCGTCGAGGGAATCTTCGGCATCCACTGAGGAGGGGACGGGGCTTGTAGATCCTCCTTCAGGAGCCATGCCCATCACCCGCGCCCAGGGTCCAGTCCTTCTGGACCGTACTGCCAGCACTCGTAGACCCTCCCGGGTTCCCCTAGTACCTCGGTAGGAAGCTGGGAGTCCTGATCGCCCACCCTATCCCTCAGGAGTCCTCCTCCACCCCGACCTGAACCCACTCCATTGACCCCACCCCCGTTCCTCCCCTCATCGCGACCCCTGACCTTTGACCCCCTCGCATTTCACGGGTTGCGGGTGGCTTTGCTTCCTTCGGGGCATCGTGACCGGCTCCAGCCCGACGAGCCTCCGGCCTCCGGCCGCCTGGCCCCGCCCCTTCCAAATC